>NW_024368596.1:4674488-5274488 GCF_014805655.1 Passer montanus | reverse complement strand
ACCTTGTTTTTAAATACATTAACAATTTCTCAAACTTCTCTCAGATAAACCTACTGCAGTAGGGATAATGTCAAACAGAACATTTTGTCTCTGGTATTTTCAGAAAAAAAATTTCTGCTGTTTTCCCTTGTGAATATGTGCTAATAAATATGGGAACACACAAAAGGCAGAGCAAGGTAAGCAGTTTGCACTTCCAGATGAAATCACCAGAGTCCAAACTCTCTAGGGGGAGGGCATTTTAATTAATTTTACAATACATAGTATTATATACATTTATGGTGATCTAAGCACAGTAATACATTCTAAGAAATGCAGTGGAATTGGATGAGTAACACTGAGGCTGATTGGTGTTTGCAAGAGTGAAAGGTTTATTTACCTTTTTGATAACAGTGAGTCTCCTGGCTTCTGCAAGGAAATATTTTTAGAGCATGAGAGTCCCAGCTATATTCCCTCTCACACCCTCATGTTGTACTAGAAGAGGAACAACATTGTAAAGAATAGCTGTGATTTCCCATTTCACCCTCAACAATTGTGTGTGTCTCCCAAGAATTTTCCTCACCTATAGGAGTTATCAGATCACCAATTTCAGCCTATTTTCAGTACCTTTAAATTGCATGACTGAGAATCAAGAACTGAGGTTGAAATCAGCAGTATAATTTTTACCCATGTGATGATTGAGTTGGCTCAGAGAATAATTTTGATATGTTAGAAACATTTAAAATACCCTGAAGCTATAGAGGTAGAATGAACAAATTTTTCAAAAGGGTAAATATTTCACTAACATATTATTTGAAATTTAATGCACAAATATTAAATTCCTCCTTTTTTCAGTAAACAATCAGATTAGAGTGCAATTATCATTAAAGAGAATTAAATAATGATTACTAGAAATTATTAGAGGTAATTACAAAAGACATTAAATGTAAAGAGAAACTCATCTTCAAAAGAATAATATTTTTCCTATGCATTTAAACTATGCTTTTATTTCTATTAACGAGGAGCATAATGATGACTGGCCATTTGAAAAGCTAAAAGTCTTTAATTGAACAATTATTAGTGTCATGCTGCCTTAGGGCACTATTTGTCAAGAGATTTATATTATGGTAATTATATCCACTCAGGCTTGAAGGATAGGTAACATCTTCTAATGGAAATAAATTACACTTTAGTTTAAAAAAAATTCTAAGTTTAGGTTCTTTATTTTATTATTTAGACCCTCTATACTACAGTCTTTCAGAATACCTTTTTTCCCTCACTATAAAACACTATTATTTTCCCTAGGATACAATATGGAAGAAATACCCAGTGTCAACTCATTATGTTAATTAACTCACCACAGGAAAAAAAAAAAAACCAAACCAAAACCAAAGAGGATTTCTTTAATTCATGTCTTTGGCCTATTATGTTTTATTTAACTTTAGTAATGTACAGAATTGCATCTATAATCCCTACTGAAAGACAGAAGAAGCTTAATGAATACGCAAAAATTCTTCAAACCTTTGAATCTATTTAATTACAAACTCATTCATTCTTTAATACCTAAATTAATCAACAGAATGTCATGGTAAAACAAGATATTCAAGTCCCTGACCATTCTTTTCTAAATGCTTTTCAAGTTCTCAAGAAGTGTAGAGATGATCTCCACCCCCTCCTCCAAATGTTGCTTTATCTCTCACAAGTAAGGAAATAAAAAAGGGAAAAAATGAAGAAAAGAAAGAAAAGCCTTGCAATTGGTTCTGATAACAAAGACTGTGGGTGGGCTCTCACAGCATAATTCATTTTGTGAGGTCCAAATCCTAATGCATCTTTAAAAGAGCTTCAAAAATATAAAAACAATTATTTTTAAATGCAGAGTGTTTTTCTTCTGTTTTCTGTTGATTTTTCATCTTGCATTAATTAAGCTCAGAAACCTGACTGGGCTTAGTAGATCATGATTTGGGAAAAACACTTAAGTAAAGGAGCTTCAAAGCCTGGCAGGATGGTGAGGCAGAGCCTGAAGGACACTACAGAGCACCAGAGGCTTGCAGGTGTATTTTTTCCCTCCATCCACCTCATGTGAAGAGTGATTAGCCCTGGAGCCATCATTAACCCCACACATCGTGTGCTCTCACTGCTACCCATCCCCGGAGAGGTGATCTGCACACTGGCAATCTTGCAATAGATTTTCAGATCAGAAAGGTCCAAATGTCTCCTTAAAACCCTTCCAACACAGATATTATCAACTTACAACTTACAGAGGAGGCCACAACCCACAAATACAGCCTGTCACAGAGTGCAGAGTGATCCCTTGTTTAACAAACATTGTGTATTTTTCCAGAGAGAAAATAACCCCCACAATGTAATAGGCCCAGCAGCAGATGGGGCAGGACAAGCAGTGCCCTGACAAGGACTGACACTGATTATTGCAAGCGTGAGCCAGCTAGAATTAGGAAAGGAAATTCATGGTTACATCAAGAGTACTACGACTGTGCACACTGCATGACATGATAGGAAAATCAATAGCCACATATTAACAAGCATGACCACAGGCCCACTTCACACATAAAAAAACCCAAATCTTTTCCAGGAAGGATCTGAAATCTGCCACTCATTAACTTTGCCACCAAAAAGAATTGCCTTGGGAACACTTACTGCAGTGTGCTTCACTGACACATTGCTACTATTCAAGTCTGAAATGCTCTTCACTGTTATTATTTGTGTTAAATAAAACACAGTGGCAAACACTTCATTCTTTTCACAAATTCTATTTCTGTCAACTCAACCATTATTGCTTTTCTTCTTGTCAGTTTTAGCAAATAGCCTACTAAAAAGCTATCTGCAACTTAATTAAAACACACATTATTAATGTCATGTTTATATGGAAAATCTTTGGCAAAATAAGTAGCCTCTAGCTTTTGAAGTAACCGCAATTAAGTCTGTCAATATGTACTCATTGCTGAATACCTGAAGAAAACAAGACTAAGTGAAGCAATTTGACCTGTTTCAACCATCTCTGCATAAACTGCCTTTTCACAGAATACTGGACCTAGAAAATTACCCATGAATCAATTATAAGAAACTGTCACTTGTACAATATAATGTATAACTGAAGGTGCTAGTTAATTTTCTTTAAAGACAACAAGCAAAATCCTATCTCATACATGGAAAATTTACCACTAATTTCAATAAAACCCATTATTTCTCAGTAGTACATAAGAAGTAACCTGAATTTAACTACAGAATAGGAAGTGGCTGCTCAAAATATGTAGCTAGACCAAACCATCCCAAATTCCAAGGCTAATATTTTTAAATATTTGTTTCTGTTGCAGGTTTCCCTGCTGCCATCCCTCAATTTCATGACTGCTCTCTCTAATTTGATCAATAGGTAGCTCAGCCTTTTTTTCCTGTATGCCAAACATCACCACAGTTCTTATATGACCTTCTGCCTCTGAATCACTGTAAGCAGCTGTGGAAAATTGCAATGAATAATTTTCATGTCAGTAAGATTTTGTCTTGAGGATTACTCTATATATTACACATATTTTTCTTTTTTTCCTTTTGAAGAATGAATTTTCCACTCCTTTCCTTGTTGTTTCATTCCTGGCACCCCTGACAGCACACTATGCCAAACACACATACAAGTAATTTTTTTTCTCATGGAGTGGGAACTTAGGGAAGGTGAGATGGAGGATCAGGGGGATTACTTTCCACTTGAAAAGTGGCAGGCAGAGAATTCAGCAGCTGAGAGTCCATGTCACAGCACTGTGGAAGACACAGAGAAGTGTGTGTGCTCAGGCAGCTGGTGTGGAACAAAATCAAGGACAGATTCAAGTAGTGGACTTCTCAACATGTTTGTTTTAGATGTTAGAGCCCTGAAAAACAGGGATCTTGTTCTTTTACTTTGAACATAGCTCTGAAATGTCTGAAGTGGGACATTTCTCTACTATTGTGTCTAGTATTCATTATACACACAGAAATACATAGAACCATCAGCCTGTTGGTATAAACATGATGCGCATGAAGAGGCCTATCGAAGCAAGGGGCGCCCCAGATGAAGGGGAGAGAATGATGCATCTGACTCTGTCTTATCAGAAGGCTAATTAATTACTTTATTATATTATATTACATACATCCAGACTGAATTTTCCAGCATTCACTCTGCACACAACTGCACAGAACTGCACTCATCTCCTGAATCTCTTGTGACTGTCAGCCCACAGTCCAACACACACACACTCCTGGCCCTGATAGGCCAAGGAAACAAAACATCCTTATTTTAGGTAAACAATTTCCATATTGAATTCTACTTTGGCACAACACAAACACAGCAAGTGATAAGAATTGTGTTTTCCCTTTCTCTGAGGTTCAGAGAATGTGAATCTCAGTAATCCTTAGGAAAAATTGTGGTTTTCTTTTCCCTATGAAATGTAACAACAGAGGCCAACCCAATCAGTGCCACTCCTTGGGACTGCGCATCTCACACCATTTGCAAGATTTGATTTTTTTCTCCTCTCATAGCAAGACTAGAGGAGCAGATGTATCAAGGTTTGACCCAGTGTTAAAATGACTGAGGTTAGGAATGAACAAGTCATCAGAATGTACTTCCCACCCCCCTACAAAGCAGGGTCAGGTAAGAGGGGCAGGGGCACATGGGCATCACACGGTGGGACAGCCAGAGAGATGGGGAGAGGAGATGTGATGGTGAGTAGACTGCTCCTCAAAAGGTCCCAGCAGAGAGCACGGGTGAGGTTTACAGCCACACCTGAAGGTTGCTGTGAAAGAGCAGGGGGGAAATCCAAGAACACGGACACGGTGTCATGAGCACAGTGAGCTGTGCAGCAGTCCTGCTAAATGCGTGTACCTGACAGGTCATAGAAAATCAGCAGGTTTTATTCAGTCTCTGGTTTTGTAAATGCCAATATCTAGATTTATGTGTTTGAACTTTGTAAAATACTAGATGTAATTAAAAGTGTTGTTATTGAGCGATCTAGATGAATAAAGTGTTAAAGCACTGGCAGAAAGGCATTTAAATACCATATTTTAGAAGCAGATCAAGTGTTTAAGTTTTATAAAAAGTGATTGAAACCTGGTATTTACATTTACTATCTTGAATTCCCATAGTGATCTGAGAGAGAAAACAAACAACAAAGTATCCACTATTCTCTGGGATGGAATCCCAAGAGCTAATTGACTCTGGTAACACACATATAGTAACTGTACTGGGAAAAAATCTAATTTGCTTTATAAAGTTTTACATAATTTAATATTTTTATCTCTCTGATGCTCCACATCTATTAACACAGGATAGAAAAGAGATCTATCACTCAAATTAACCAATTACATCTTTAGTCACCACTATTCCTTTATTACGTCATCAAAAAAATCACATTTAAGGCAATTATCAATTCTTGAGCAAAATAATAATTGTAGATATTTTTGTATAGTCAAGTAAAAGACTAATAGCTATGTAACATGGCTGAAGTTAATGCAAGATCAGAAGCAGACAACTGCAAACCTCCTCATAGCCCTGTCATACAGTGGGAGATTTGCAATAAAAATAATCCAAACTGTGTGCATTGAAGCATCTAAAATAAGATACAGAATTCTATATCTGGTGAAATGACTTGTGATTCCATTGGCACTCTTGTTTCACACATTTTCAGAGCCAAGCCCTGCCCTCACTGTGATTGCCATCAATCCTCTCTGTGGTGCACCTGAGGCAATGGTGGGTCCCCAGGTTCCACCACAGTCTACAGCCAGATACAAATGATAATAACAGGCAAGGTGCCTTCTGTAACAGGAAACATGCAGGAGTTTTGAGGAACTGTGAATGCAATGAAATATGAGAAAACTTTAAAAAGTCACAATCCATTCACAGTAGCAAACAACATGAGTTTGGAAGGAGCAAAATACCCACAAAACACCTGCCTCATAAAACAAACCCAAAGCACCTTAAAATATGTGTTTTGACTCCATGATTTCTTCAAGAACAAACTCTTCCAACACACTGGATGGAATTCTAGACTCAGTGAGTGCAGTGAAAAACTTCTACTGATTTCAACAGTCACAACTTTGTCTCAAAGCCACTCACTTCACCATGGTCCTTGGCTGCACTCCATGAGCTATAGAAGAGCACAGGGCTGTTTAGAGGCATGAGGGGTACAAGACAAACCTTCCAGAGTGCAAAAATGTGCAATAGGACATTATTTAGAGCACAAAATGTACAGTAATTCAATTATCTTTTAAATATGTTAATTTAATAAATGTTCAAGCACCATTTAATGATATTATATGATATAATGCCTAATACTGGCA
Organism: Passer montanus; assembly: GCF_014805655.1. Taxonomy (NCBI): domain Eukaryota; kingdom Metazoa; phylum Chordata; class Aves; order Passeriformes; family Passeridae; genus Passer; species Passer montanus. The sequence goes on along the minus strand of NW_024368596.1, from coordinate 5,268,194 downwards.
AATATGGGATAGGATTATGGGATTAGAAAAAGCAAATACCTCAGATGATTCTCAAAGGATAGAATCAATGCTATATTAGTTCACAGCTGTTATACTGTTCAATGTTCTTTGATAACATCAAGAGGACAGCAGATCATTTTACAACAAAAAAATTAGGTGCTCTGTGCAAAAGAAAGGATAATCACAAAAACAACTTGTAAAAGTTGCTGGTTTATATGCTTAAATTATATTTAATCTCTATACTCAGACATGGGAACAAGAATCCCTTGAGTAATGTGGATATTTACAAGGTAAGGGGGTGTATGACCTCATCAGTGTCCATAACAAAAGAACTGGCTAAAGACTAAGGTAAATAAGAATAGAAAATGAATCCTATTCTAATTGCAAATATTTAAGCTCACCAGTGAAACTCCTAAAATACTACCAGAGAACAATTTCGTGCAGCAAGTAGACAACAAATGTCATGTTTCTCAACGTCTCCTGGCTGAGCATAGGTTAATAGCAACAAAGTAACATTTTGATATTAAAAGTTCTATGAATTTAAGCTCTGCAAAATGTAAGAGTTCAACACACAATATACATCTTGCTAGATACCATTTTCCACTAACAAAATATTGGATCAATGTTTCACTGCAAATCACTAATGGATTTTTTATAGATGACAAAGCACAAATAAAGGCTCCCCTCCCTACCCTCTGTCAAGAATTCTATTTAAGTGTAGGAATCATTAAAGACACAACCTCCAAATTACCGAAATTGCTTAGGTAAATAAAGTCATCATAAATCAGAAGAAAATGAAATATTCAAACACACACTAAAATTATTATCCAAGACCAATTCCAACAAGCTGCTTCTGATTACTGTAGCATGCACTTAGGAAAGTCCAAGTAAAATCAGAACTGCTGAGAACAAAAAGCTCCTTTGTCTCCAACCTGCAAAAGTGCTGCACTCTCCAAACACAGGTTCAGTAGTAAAATACAAGTTACAACGTTAAAGTTTCATTTTCACTGGCAGGAAAAAGTAGATAAGCTTTCAGGAGAAATCAAGTATTTCACTGTTTTATTAAATGCTGTCTTCAAAGATATCTTCACAGGAAAGCAAATCCCAAATTGTTTTCATGCCTTGAAAAGCCTATATTAAATGTTTTTCACTCTGCCAGAGGAACAATGAAGATAATATATATCTTAGAGAATATCTGTATGGTCAGACATTCACATTTGCTGATGTACTATTGTCTGTGGGAACAAAATATATATATTTTTTCCCTTTCTGAAAGCATTTATATCTCCTCCCAATAACGAATTAGTGCAACAAATGTTTCTTACACAATAAAATAAAATCTTAATATTTCCTAGAGAGAAGAAAGGAAAATTATTCCTATATAAAAGGTATTACAGTATTTCAGACAAAGGAGCGGTTTGACTGAAGTGACATTTGAGACACAAAGACTGCCTCATCTCTTTGAGCTATGGGTCTACATCTATTTTTGTGCTTAAGTTCTAATCTATCAACAGCTAAAGTCCATCATAACACAGAAAAAGGAAACTACACTAAGAAACTTTTCAGAAGTGGTAGTCTTACAAACCAGTGAAAAAATGAAGCAGAAACAATTTGCAATGCTAAGTACCTAGAACCCAAAAGCAGTCAGACAGATCACTCTTCTCACACATTGATGCCCATAAAGTATTATCTACCACAGTGTAACAATGAAAGCAAAAATGCCTTGGATAAAACCCCTCACTGAAGTAATCAGCTCGCCAAGAAGAAAGGAAAAGCAGGTCAGGCTTCGTGTGCCTGTGTGATTTCTCAGGGCAGCTCAGTGTGCCAGATGCTGTATAGAGCCCAAGGAGACAATATCCCTGCTAGCTGAATCATCCTAATCCTCATCACTCAGAAGCTACAAGCTGTGTTTTATTTGGTATAACAATGTTTCTTAAGTGACAAGTCACAGAATGGCTGTGGGTTCAATGGGAATTGCAGCAAATCTTTTGATTTAATACTTGGACCCTGCTTCAACCTAAATTCACCAGTAATTTTTTACACTCAAGGTTCAAAAAGAATTCAATATGCTTTCAAGTGTCCTTGAACAGATTCCATTTCTTCTTCATCTCAAACTTATCAGTGTGGTTTGGGTTCTTCTCAAGATACTTTTGTATAATGTGTGATAATTTTATCTGGCCCATGCAAATTTAATGTATTCTCATGTTTCTGGAAGCATTTCATGTCCCTTTTGCCCAGTAAAACACTCAATGGGGCTAGTATAGAATAGGATTAAACATACTGTGTGCTGATAAAAAATGAATTGTAATATTTTGAAAAAATTGGTATTTACTAAATCAGGAACTTGAAATACAATCCTTTCTTCCAAGTGGAAAAGTCTGAGAAATGCTTGGTCTGCATTATCTGAGATATATTTATAAGCCTCCAAAATCATCTAAACTAGGGATAACCTGAAAATCTCGAGGCTCAAGACAGGATACTGACATTCATAGTGACTGACAAGAGAAACTAGGGCTATGAAGGGAGGCTTCAGGCTAGGGGAGATTTGCTGCTAGAAAAGAAAACTGAACTCAGAATAAGTTGATACAATGGATAACATTAACAAGTGAGATATTTTTCTTTCTTCATAAATAGGTGGTTATTTAGAAAAGGACAGAGTTGTCATTGGAATTCCAAACATTTTAGATAATTTACTATATAAATGGCACTTCTTCTAATTCAGAATAGGCAGGGATACATCTGGATTGCTTCTCTATTTAACTCTGGTGTGACTGACCTTTAGATTAAATTTGGTGGAATAGATTTCCCATTTATATTAAATGGCATTGAAGAGTTTACCTCTGAACTCCAGACTTAGATTTTCTTGGTTTTGAGATTATTTCTGTGTTCCAGTTATTTACTGAGCCTACTAATGTGAATATACCCAAACCAACATCATGACTAGCCTACCAATATTATAATTAAACATAACAGTACTCTGGTCCAGAGACAAAACCTCTTATTCATCTTTCATCATTAGTTCAAATAATTTCCTGCCTGTTTTGTCTGCAAGTTATTGTTTTCCACTCCTGAAGAGGGTTCCTTTCCTTGTTACCAGAGGTAAACAAGTAGATGTGTGAGCAGCAGAACTAATGAAGCCTGGTTTAAAAATCTCCATGGGAAGCTTCTGATGCTTAATAAAAGGAAAGCTAATTAGCTTTGGGGTTATAAGTTTGGATATTAATAGGGTCTTTCTCCTCCACTCAGAAACCTGTTTTCAGAGCTTAACACTTTGATTCTTCCAGGTTTCTGACAGATATAAAATATTGGCCAGTCAAAGAACCAAATACATAAAGTGTGATTGAAAAGCCTTATTTTGGGGGAAGCAGTGATAAAAATAAAAAATCTTATTTCCTTTCTTAGCAAAAAGCATTTCATCAAACTGGATAAATAAATAATACTGAAGATAAAACACGTTATTAAATATTTTCCAGCAAACATTCACAACCCTTGTCATATATTTTATTTCCATAAATGAACACACACATGGCCAGTGTTCATGAAGACAGTCGGATTCTGCTTCAGAAGTCCTAACACTGAAACCAGTATTTCCTTAGACTTTTCATCCCACAGAAGTCAGCAGAGTGTATGGAAAGAAAGAATGCCAACAAAATGCACATGGTAGCATGCAGAGAAATAATTGCAGGTGAAATAATTGCCTACAACCATGCAGGGGAAGGATTCACATGTCACTAACAGGAGACAATGATGGTGCAAGGAACAGCTGTGTCTATTTCCACCACTGAGCAAAATCTGAGCCAAATCTGAGCACTCTGCCACTACTGCTGCATTGCTGCTTGCTGCAGTACTTGAGAAACTTCCAGCCTCTGAGGCATTTTAACAACTATTTAGATGATAAAAGCAATCTGAAATTTCTGTAGAAATTTCACGTTCATAACAGGCATCTTCACATTCCTGTTAAAAACAAGAGTTTGATTTGATTCACATGGTTGCAAGTCAGTGCACTGTGCCAGGTAAGACAGCGCTGGGATGGGTTTCCTCTGCTCTATCCATTTCTGCAGTCTGGCTTTGCATGATGCTCAGCTACAAATCAGCAGCTCTGAATCCCATATCAAAACTGTTTGTGCAAAGAAATGGGAAATCATTTCTCTGGATTTTGAAAGCTACTTGTAGATGCACAGAGCTGTCAGACGTCTCATCATAATGAATATGATTATGATCCTGCTTCTCTTCTTCCATCACTTCATGGCAGAAAGAAACTGAGCATCACAAATAAGGAGAAGACCTCAATATATTGAGTCTGTCATTTACAGGTATATAGATTTATGCAGTAATACCATAAAACTGAAATCCTTATTGCACCTTTGAAATGTGCTTTGATTCATCATATTACATTTCAGAGAGAAGTGAAGCAATCCAGTAGTTGTTCACATTACACCAAAGTGCAGAATACTTAATGTGTATATTAATGCTTATGACTGAGCACCAATTTACTAATAAATATAAAGAAGGAGCACAAAATTATGTAAGGAATACTAATAAAATTTGATCTTATAATTCCTTATTCTGTTTTTGAGGGGTGGTGGGGTAGAGTAAGGGTGGAAGGTCATTGTAGATATATGGTTTAAAAATACAGTCAAACAAAGATTTTTAGAATGAGCTGATTTAGTTAGACCAGCAGGTTCAGAAAAAGCAGATAAAAGTACTGGCAAGTTCTTTTTCAGATGGGAAACAAAAAGAGAAAAAATTAAAAATAACTGTAATTAGACATTAAAGGCAATTGCTTAGAATTTAATTAGGTATGAATTACACTGCCCAGGAGAAGAGGAAAGTTTGCTTGGGGAGTCAAAGACACTCAGTAAGGAGCTGGGGTGAGAGGGCTGCCCTCTCACAGCGGAAAGAGCCCTGTGTAATCTGTAACCTGTGGAACTCTGTAACACTAATGGGAGGCTGAGGGTGGACAAGGACTTGGACAAGGCTGTAAAGGACAAGAAAAACTGTATTTGCAGTAAGTCCATAGCTTTTGGTATTTACAAGTCATAAGTTATGAATCTGAGTTTCCAGACTTATCTTTCAAAAGTATTTTGTAGGTCATTCTTTAATTAAGTCAGAGCAGTTGCTTCCAACTTGAATTTTACTTTGAAGTTTCCTGCTTCTGTTTCAGACCTCAAGAACTACTTATGTGCCTGAGAGCTTATCTGTTTTTTATTTCCCAACTATACTTAGTCTAATTAAAGATGTTACCCCTACCTGTAAATCTTCTCCTAATTAGCAACTTCATGGATTTGCTGATGGCAAGTGCAAGAGTGGATCACTCCACTGCTATCAAACCAACAGGGAATTAAACTAAGCATGCTGAAATGTTATTTCCTCATTAAGAAAATGCAGAAACACCTTTTCCTCTCTAACAAGACCATTACTGCAAAATGCTGCCCTCCAAGACTGAAGTGTTCTTGTTGAGGTCTAAGAGAACACCTATCATATCTGTAGTGGTTGCTGAACAACAAAATGATGTTAAAAAATTAAGTTTCTCTAGTACGCAGGTGTCACACAGGAAAAGATGAGACAGAAGCACTAACACCTGTAAAGAGTCAAATCAAAACAGAATTAATTAAAAATAATATGTTGTTAGTGAAATGGAATAGGACATAAAAGAGTAATGTTTGAAGAGGCAGAGGGAGAGTAAACATTGAGTGGACTGGCACACTGATGAAGAGGGAAGGTCAGCATATATTCCCTACAGAAGTTAAACAGGAATGGCAATCAAAGAAAATGTTTTCAGTCTTCTGGTTTAAAAAAATCCCACTGAAAGATCTATGTGCTCTCCCATGTAAAGGCAAAGCCAGAGGACTCAAAAGGCAAATTAAGCAGATGGGACATTGTGAGTGATCCAAAAACTGACTCAATTGTATGGCAAAGCATCGTATGTACAATCAGCTTTAAAGATTTACACACAATGTCAAGAGATTGAGAGGTCCCTGAGCTCATCTGAGAAATTTTGCCATAAAAGAGCATTTTCTTCACCTACCTCCAAAGGGAAAGGAAGAGGAAATAAATCTGATATATTCTAGAAAAGCAATTTTATAATTTAATTTTAAATTTCTTAAGGAAGCTCTCAACATTTTTGTGATGTAATGTAAAATGGTGCCCTGTAAAAAGATCAGGAAAAAATGTAATATGACTGCAGTTCTTGTCATGTATTTATCATATAAAACAAATTAAACATCTTTGGAAGCAAAACAAACAAACAAGCATAGGTACCTTCTCTATTTTGCCTTTCTATTAAAAATCAACACAAAACAAAAATAATGAAACTAAAGACAAGATATAAAATACTAGGAAAAAATTGGATGAAGACAGTGCAAATGCCAAAATTGTGATTTATTTTAGTCTGTTCTCTGGAGCTTCTCTGCCAATTTTCTTTCTTCCTTTGAGGATAGTTGTTTAATATTTTATGTTACAGATCAACTACAGTTTCAAAAGGAGGTAAATACAGTTCAGTAAAAGGATTCCTTAGACAGAATTCCCAAAACTGAAACATAAATACAGAATTATGGAATCCACCTTAAGATGGAAGAAAGCAGGGACTTGATTTCCCAGTCTGTTTGCTGCAGACACCAACAGGCACAAGAAAAAGGATTCATCCACCTGTGGATGAGCACTGACAATAACATGGGGTAAGTTCCAGCTGCTCCTTGGCCATATAGTGAGATAGGAGGAACCAGATGCAAAGTCCCCAACTGACTACACCAAAAAAAACCAAAGGCAGGTTAGTTAGTGATCGGTGACTTTTGGGAGAAGGAGCTGGACCTACACAGACTTAAGAATAGGAAAGAAGATCCCACTGTTTTCTTTGTACAGTGACTCATGCCCTTCACTTCTGGTACCAGCACTCCTCTGTGATCCCCTTCCCTGCTCACAGTCTAGACTTGAAATGATTTTCCCACCTTCCTGACTTGCACACCCACATTTCTACAAGTCACTAGGATATGACCTGCACCTTAGACAGCTTTTTGTTAATCTGCATGTCAATTCTTTCTGGAGGAATCAGAGTTAAACTCAAGATGTGGCTTTACTTGCCTGTTTTACATAGTTAACTTTCATCAGAATTACTAGAACATATCAAATAACAATTGACAGATGAAAATATAATTTATCACAGGTTCTCTCAGGCACATCTGTCCTGATATTTATTTTCTTCGGTGTGGCTGCTTACCTTCCTAGCAGAGAAACTTCTGTTCCTTGCTCACAAGGGCCTCTGGTGCATACTTCTAACAGATGTCTTCCTGTGACTGTCATCTTCATAAAGCCCCAGTGAGATGATAATCATACCCACAGCTTTCAGTTTATTCTAAGAATCTTCCCTTACTTAAAACTTTTTCTTTGCCTCACAAAAATCACACCCTTTTTTAACAACAGAGTTCCTCTGTCAGGCATATTCTCCTGATTTCAAATTTCATCCCCCTAACAAGTTTATAAGCAAAATAGCCAACATTTCTTTTGAAAAGACCAATGTCTTTGATCCACACTTCTCTTCTACAACACCCTTTCACTAGCTATTGAAACAGATTAGCAAAAAAAAAAAAAAAAAAAACAAAAAAAGTAAGAAGAAAACCCATCATCTCCAGTACAATGAATCTTGTAATCTTTGGATGTTTGTTGATTGAGCCCAGGTTTAGAATCCAAAAACCAAAATTATATTCTCCTGGGTTATATCCCTGAGAAAAGAGATGGAAACCCTGTATGCTGAGAATGGTATCCTTGAGCCACACTGAGGCACACATGCTCACCCATTCCAGAACAGGCTCCTGCACAAAGGGACAGCTCTTTTCCTATCATAGCCTCAAAACTGCAATATTCACAAAACTTGGAGACTTCCAATCAAATCCTTCCTCATAGACTAAGGGGACTCAAATCCTTATCTCTTACCTTCCCATGAGAATCCTAAAGATTAGACATGCGAGATTTTCTGGGACTGCAGGAAACCACATGCCGTTTACTTGCAACTCCTATTAAGGCTGTAACATTGAATCCAAAGGAATAGCGGACTCATATTGCCAAAAGGGAACAAAGAGAAAGTTTACGTATAAGGAGGCCATTTTATGGTCCCTCCTCTTCTACTTCATTGATGTACAACCCATTAACTATATCCTGGGAAAAGGAACTGGAATATGAAGCTCCATCTCACATTTGTCCCAGATGACATTTTCAAAAGAATTCAAAAGACTGATCTGTGTATAGTAAAAGAAATCAACCCCTACTACTTGTTTGCTCTTTTCTTTGGGTTTATTCATCTCTATGATAATAATAAAGTTTCCAAAGAATCTAAAATTCTCACATCTCTTTCTTCACTCTTCTAACCCCTGTGGTTATAGGGGTTTTTTTCACTGTTATCACATTCTTTTTTACTAGTCCTATCTGATCATCCCCCCCTCTAAACCAAGCACACTACAGCCACTTTTATCCAGAAGGAAGTGAAAAAAACGTAATGTGAAAAGAAAAGAAAAGAAAAGAAGTGCAGCGTTAACACTGCTGGGGAATTGAGACTCACTTACTAGGGATTACCTGTGCTGCTCTGATAGGTGATGGCCACCCACTGCCATTAATGGGTTAAATTAGCAAACACACTGTATGGGATCTACCTGTCTTGAATTGGGTGAGGTCATTATTTCTCCAAATGAAAACCATGGGTGATGGTGACATTTCTTTTATTTAGCCTGCAGGAACTATGCTATTCTTAAAAGTGATGAAGTTTTCAGAGGTGTGCTGGTTTTGGCTGTGGAAGAGTTTTCTTCTTAGTAGTCAGTATGGGACTCTGTTTGTGATTCCTGCTGGAAACATGAATTTTGTGTTGGTAAGTCAGGGATGTTTCTGTCACTCCTTAGCAGGGCTTACCCAGGGCCTGGGCCATCTCCGCTCCTCACCCCACTCCAGATGCCAGGAGGCTGGAGGTGCACATGGAGCAGGGAGGGGACACAGCCAGGAGAGCTGACCCCAACTGATGTTAGGGGTGTCCCAGACCACAGGGCCTCATGCTCACTGTGTAAAGCTGGGGGAGGAGGAAGAAGGTGAGATATTTGGAGTGATGGTGTTTGTTTTCCTGTCACCATTATGTGGGATGGAGCCCTGCTGTCCTGGGGATGCTGAGCACCTGTCTGCCCTGGGGAAATGTGGAATGAATTCCTTGTTTTGATCTTCTTGTGCACATGGCTTTTGCTTTACTTATTAAACTGTCTTTACCTTGACCCATGAATTTTCTCACTTTTACCTTTTGATCCTTTCCTTCATCACCCCAAACAGGACTGAGTCAGTTGATGTGTGGAGTTGAGTTGCTGGCCGGGGTTAAAATATGACAGGAGATTTCTTTCTTAAGCTCCCCCATTATTTATCAAAAGACTTGTTATAAAGAGAAGAGATGTTAGATTTTTGTTTAGGGAATTCAGTTTGTCCCATCAAAGGAACCCCTTGTTACAGGATGCCTTTGTTACTGCCTTTACCTCTTCCTGTTCCTGACATTACTGCATGTTCTCTACCAAGGGACATCAGTATCTGCAGTGAAAACTGGCAAGAAACCTGGCACACAGACAAAAATCAATATCATTGTGAAAAAAACAAACTGAGAGGTAGCCAACAAAGGGCTCGGTATTTGGAGGCAAAATAAATATCTCCTTCCTTCCCTCCCTCCCAAATGTCATGGTTTAGGAATGATATTCTCCAATTTAGTAGTCCCCTAAAAGTATGCCAATGCTTGCTCCCCCTTCCCCACTGACTGGAAGCACCAAAGATGAAGGTTGAGGACAAGAAAAATTTACTGGAATCAGATAAATCAGCAATCAGATAAAATGAATAGTAACAACAAAAATACTAATAACACATTGCCTAGCTAAAATTCTACATCTTAAATTCTCTTTTTTCTATTGGAGTCTCTTAGTTCACGTTTATTTTATTTCTGATAAACAATATTTCATAAAAGTTTTCCATAAAATTCTAACTTCATTTTTACCATTCATCCAGTTTGAAGTAAGTTACATCACACAATTTATAATTTTTCTTGTCAAGGACAAGCACTACTTTTGTTTGCTTTGATATAGCAGTAGAAATTCCTAGCCTTGATTCATTGCAAATGCCTGTGCTACACCAGCCATGAACTCTGACAAGGATCTCCACCCTCTGCAGCTGCACCTACACAGTTCTGATGCAAACATAAGCCCTTAACCAGGCTTTGTGCCTTTAAAAGCAGAATCATCTCACAGCACACAATTCTCTGCTGTTTTGAGACACCTAAACTGACACAATTACAAGCTTTCACAGATCAGTATATAAGCTGTGTTCCTGAACTGAATGGTTTCAAACTCAGTCTCCATAGTAATTTGTTCTCCAAAATTATGACTTCGCTAACTTATTCATCTTCCTCTGCTTTTGAACCAACAGCTAATTATTTTTCCTTCACAGTGTTATGAACGAGGTTTAGCAGTTTATATTGTTGATCCAGCTCTTTCATTTATAGAAACTGTCTGTAAATAATAAACCCCCATTTTTAACCATGCTAGAAAGGTTATATACCAACATAATACATTTTTCTTTTAAAATAAAAGATCAATTTAAAAAAAAAAAAACTCCAAACAAAAAATACACTGAGATCCCTAAATCCCTCTCATCAATCCAAAATGGCATTGCAAAGGAACATCACATTCATTTCTATTTATGTTTTAACTTACTGTTCACCACCGTGAATAAATTAGCACTCTTACCACTTCCACCCTTGGCCTCTTATTTTTGAGATGCAAAAAATTTCTAGAAGCAAAGACGTCACTTGCACTCCAGTTCAACAGACTTCACTCGTGCTGCACTAACTCACATCGTTACAGTCAACTCTGACACTGTTTTCTGAATCATAAAAATTCAACATCAGAACCAACATATTTCTGTTCAATATTTGCCTTGAGGCTGAATATCATACACAAACAGGGAATGTAATACTTGTGACTGTAACCACTGCTAACTGAATCATGTGATGTGAAAACAAATGCTTCTTATTTCACAACAAGGTAGAGAAGCTGTCATTTGATAGGCAATTATAACTATAGTTTTAGTAATTAAAAAAACAGACTAAAATATTCATAATATTTTTGTAAAACTGTTTGAAGATACATTATAAAGTCATTAAAGATTACAAAATATACTAATGAAAGCTAATATAAGCAGAAATTTATTCTAAAATGCACTCCCTATTGCATGTTACTGAGCAGCCTTGAAACCCTTTCCACTGAAACCTAAATCTTACATACAGAATACCACCACCTACTTCTCAATCCCCTAATTATAACTGAACAAAATGAACTTGTGAGATCCCAGTATCGCTTCCAGTTCTAATTTGGGAAAACCATATAACTTGTTCTGAGTGGGGAAAAAAAAGTATTACTCTGGTTGAAATGGTGCAATCACAGCATGTAAAGGAAATGTGTTAAACCCAGACTCCAACTGGCTCAGGAGCAAGGCTTGTGTACACCACAGAGACTGCAGCTAGCAGTGGTGTCATTTCAGCAATCTCAAAATCAGAACTGAAAAGCCGCATTGTTTTAATGCAATGCACATTTCTAAAGGAACGTAATTACTTTCATTAATTCCAAGAGAATCTTGCTCCTGTCTGGAAAGTTCACTTAGCAGCCCAAGCACACAAATATATTCAGCCTACCAGCAACAATGCTCTGCAGTCTCAGGCTACAAAAGCAGCACAGCCTGTCAAGCTCAGAGAAATTTAGGGCTATTTACAGTAGATTAACATTTTTCAGTTTTCTCAATATGAAGTCAAAAAATCTCTTATTTGCTGGGTTTAAAATAAAAAAAAAAATTAGAAACTTTAATTTTTTCGTTACTTCTTCCAAAAGAAGTTTTGTTCCAGCCACCTCCAAGAGCCTTTTAGCATTCAGAATTCGTATGTTGCACTGAAATGATAGGCAAGTCTAACCCTGCCAAATAGAAATCTTTAGAAGAACCATAACAGACCTCTAAGTAGACCTTAATCACAACTGCATACTCTTAGAAAATAGTCCTTTTTAAAGACTCACATCTTGCAACCACTTGAACAGAGGCAATTTTGCTCATGGTAATAAACCCACAGGATGAAGAGTAATACACATGAACACAATGTTATTGTGTGTTCAAGAGTTTGCTGAATCTTCACCCTTTCAGTACTTCAATGTCTCTGATTATGCCCTGGCTTCCCAATCTGAAATGAAGCTGCCCTCAGACTTTACTTACTGGGTCTTTTCATGAACACTTAGCAGATCTGAAGGCTTCCATTTCAGAATAAAACAAGCTGCTTGAGTACCTCTGTATAAACATGTCATGCCCATATGTAGAGTGCCATTCACTGCATCCAGAGTGAGTACAAGGTACTTCTCAACTTCTCCGCAGTCTTTCCAGGGATATACATATGTTGTACCAATTCAGCCTTGGAAAGATAGCAGGAAACTAAGTGTGTATTCTGAAGGTTGTGTTTGGGGAGAGTTAAAGATCATTTTATGTTCTGCTGAGTTTCTTGCAGGGAAGGAACAGTGACAATTCAACTAGAAGATTGGAAACTCTTTTCTTTGTTCATTTTCAAGTAGCAGAAAAAGACTGGACCAATGTACCATGCCTCTGATGCCTTTCTCTTACCAATGTATTTTCTCAATAAGAGGAATAAAATCTGTGAATTAATCACATTTGCAGTAGGGTAATGGTCCATATGGCTCATGAGCCAATATGTCTCAACATCTAAAATTGCAATTGCTCATGCAGGCAACAAGAACACACAGCTAGAAAAAACATCCAGCACAATTTCAGATTGGATGAACCCATCACAAAACAGCACAAGACCTTCTTACATCTATTTTGCTAATTTGGTCCAGCTGTCTTGTAATCTATTATTTTCATTAAATTCTTTGGGTTAATACAAAAATTCTGCTCCTTAATTTACCAAACTCTCATGCAAGTTAGTAGGAGAAAAGGCTAAATATGAGTTAGCCCAGTACGCAGAACGACTTCAGCAGCTTTCAGATTATGCCTCATGCAGAAGGGGATCTAAAACTTAACTGTGCAAAACTCAGGGTTCTGGAAGATGCTCTGTGTCTCCTTGCTCAAAGGCAACAGGAATCACCAAGAACAGAACATATTTAAAAGTCTGCATCCACTTTTTTCCCCTATTAGTATTCATTATCAGGCTGTTACAAGATGGAACCTAAGTACATAAATAAAACTCTGGTATTGGTTTAGGAATTTAATCCTTCAACCTTTCATCTTTAGAGCTATCCTTCTTCACATAGGGATCTCTCAGCATGGGAGTTACAGCAGCTCAGGTCCAGGAGGAGGTTTTCCCCTTTAAAATGCAACACTTCACACTGAGAAATGACTTAGTGGTTTTGGCTCTGATTTTAAGTAAGAGACATTGCAAGCTGCTGTACCTTCCAATCCCATTGGTGTTAATGGGTAAAATTCTAAGGTTATGATTTAGTTGTGCTTCAGCTCCTGCTGAGATGAATAGACAAAAACTTTGTACTGCTTTCAGTCAAACAGGATTGGGAGCTCAGTTTCACCTCAGGCCTGGCTCATGCAAGTTTTACACTCAGTCAGTGGGACGTGGCTTGAACAAAGATTAAGGACTTCAAGATCCAGCCTAGCGTGAGCTGAATCCTTCCGCACCTAACAGGATCAGGCACACACACATTACTTTAAGTGGAAAATTATGACAGAAAATGAAGCCTATTTCTATTTGACTCATTTTTCTGAGATATGAGGAAGAGACTTACTATTTCATAATAATATTAGAAAGTACATTATAATCCAGTAAAATATAAAGACGAATGGAAGAACTCTGTTCATCCACATATTCATCAAAATAAAACTTATTTGCAACTCGTATGGCTATCAGCTGCAGCAGGCAAATAACTTTCAAGCTCCAGCTATGGCATTATGAGCTCAAAGGCAGTAATATATTTCATCTATTTAATGCAGTGGAGAAAGGCTTGTATACCTCTTCATTTATAAATTGAAATGCATTGTGAGGCTACATGAATAATGAATATTAAGAAAAGACACCTGCTGCCAACAGGTCTAAGAAACCCAAACTGTAACACAAACAGGTTTAAAATTCATTTCAGGGCTTTTCCATTTTTCCCAACATGACAGCTTTGAGAAAAAAAGACTCTACCGAGCAAAATGGGTGCTGATTCTTTTAGAGTTTATTATTTCATTTCCTCTGACATTTGGAAAATTTTCACTCCATTCTGCTCTTTCTCCTGCCTGTGTTATTTGTTACACTCTCCTTTTCCTTTCTTGCCTTTTATGTCTGGAAATAGATGAAATTATTTGTCTCATCACTACAAAAGAATGGCTCATAATGTTTTTCTTTCAATTTTAGTTCCCTATTACTTAACTGCAGTCCTGCCTGGTTCTTTGTATTATGGTTTTCATCTCGGGAATTAATAAATTAAACAGAACAAAAATTTAATTAGACTTGGCAGGTTTGCAATAGCAGTGATTTAGGTGCTTTCTCACATCAAATTGAGATGGAATGTTTCTGTATCCTAAGGGAGACCAAATGAGATGAATACCTTAAAAGAGATTAAAACTTGTTAGGAAGACAGAAAGAATAGAGAAAAAAAAGAACTTTGGAAAAAGATCTGAGGTGCAGCAGTTTTATTTTTTCAAAATCTCTTTGAGAAAGAAGGAGCTATCTGATTAATCCACAGACCCCTTTCCAAAACTGGGCACATTAAAAGTATCAAAAAATCACATATATTCTGACAACCTGATATCACTTCTACTAAAATTTTAAATTCTAAGTATGGAGGAAAAAAAAACCATAAATTTTATTGGTGTTTCTTTTACTAAGAATTAAAAGTATGGAGTTAGCTGATTTTGTCTGCTCTTAGTTGGCATGTTACACTTCTTTAAGCAAAACTGGGTCAGGGCAATTCCCAGTTTAGAGTGCTGACACAGGTGATTTTTTACTACAATATCAGGCCTATGACTGACATGTGAAGCATCCAATTTGTTTTGCAATCTTTATTAGGGAGGCAGTTACCACCCAGAAGTGCCACGTACCAAGAGTTAATAAGATGCCAGGTGAACTGGGGCAGTCACCCCAGCAAGATTTAGCAGAGGACTCCTGTCATGGCTCTGATACATGAGCAGAAAGCACATCTTTATCACAGTTTACATATTCATGCAGCAGCACTGCACAGACTAAAGGAAATCACACATGCAGGTACAAGACTAAGGGAAAGGGAGAGCACAAAGTGTGCCTCGTAGGAACTGTTTCTTTTGCCAAAACAATTGTTACCTTATCATGAGGAGGTTTACAGGAAAGACGGGGATGCTTTTTAGCAGGATGTTTCCAAAAGGACAAGAAAAAATGGTTTTCACTTAAGAGGGCAGATTTAGATTAGGCAAGAGGAAGAAAGGGTGGTAAAACATTGAAACAGGTTGCCCAGAGAGGTGGTGAATGCCCCTTCCCTGGGAACATTCCAGGCCAGGTTGGAGGCAGCTCTGAGCAATCCCACATAGCTGAAGATGTCCCAACTCCTTGCTGGGGGATTGGACTAGATGACCTTCAAAAGGGACATTAAAAGGTCCCTTCCAACCCAAACTATTCTATGATTCTATGAACCATAAGTTGTTCTGTTAATCAAGTAATTTGGAGCCAACCCAACATAAACCCAAAAATATTTTTAAAATGCTATTATTGGTCCAACAGAAAAGCATGTCTTCATGCTTTTGTCTGAAAATGAAGTCTAGTTAAGTTAGTAGCACCAGGCAAGAGCTGCAGTCAAACTGAAATGTATCTTACTGCTCTGCTCCATCGAATATGTCACTAACACGGCAAGAACAAAATCCCATTTGGTTTAAAAACTCTGAAAGTCATTCTATTTAATACTCTGAAGGATTTTGCACCTGATGGCAGTATCAGGGAGATAACATATAAAATGATATACAGTATTCAATGGAAAGGTCTGGGCAAAGGAAAGAAATAAACCACAAGCAAATCAAATATAGAAAATTACACCTTGTTTCTATTTAATTTAGAGCTACTAATTAAAATTTAAAAACTACACTATCACCTTCTTATTGTAAATTATTTCAGTTTTGTAAACCTTTTCTTATTATTCACACGAGCAAGCCTGTGATCATTCCATAGAAACCAGTTCCTCCTGAATTGACCTGTATTGTTTTATTTGTAACTGGAGGAAATACATTTGTTGTGATGGCCACACAAAACCAGCCCACTATTAGCCATGGGGGCACAATGATCAAGCAGGATTTATTACTACAATTTACTGTAAGTGGGGATATAATCATAGCTCTTCTTTCTCCAGCAGAGCTGAGAAAACCATTAGGTGACCAGCTATTACTTTTTCTCTGTTCACTTTGGTTTCTAAACAAACGCACAGAACTGTGCTGCTTTTCAGACAGGACTTTTGTGCTCAGGTATATTCAATTCCAAGTGAATGCAGCCACAAGGCACATTGAACCATGCCATTTATTTGGCTTTGGGTTCTGGCCTTGTAGATAACGATCCTGATTTCTCATGGTAAATGTGACCAGTCAATGAGAAAAGTTAAATAAAGATATCTCTGCTAACAAGCAAAATTGGAATAATACATTACAAAGCAGACTCAGCTTTTCAGACCTTTCATTACAAAACCTAAGAGGTCATTTGATTAAAGCTGAACAGAAATAGCTATATATCCTTGTTTAAAACGCTCACCAAGCTTAATACCTTTAACGATGTTAGCTATGATTGGCTTATAAAGTCAGATCTAACAGAAGTATTTTAGCACCAAAGTTTCAGATTTCCTGTCCTTTAGGGTGAACCCATACCCCTGTTAGGTGCCCAGACATTCTGTACAGCACACACGAGAGCACAGACCCTTCAAAATGGAGACAAAGGTCCAGGCAAGAGAGCTTCCTCTTATCATAAGTCACTTTACTGAAGACAGGAATAAATATTAAATTTAAATTAGGACATTTTTGTCTGCTCGGTTATGGCTGCAACAGTTGGAAAATGGTATCCACACTGTCTCTTTGGAAGGACTGCACAGGCCAGCACTCCTCTTTTAAAAGATTGCTATTACCATTAAGAATAGACAGGTAATAGTATTTATATGTTTCACATAATTAGACCATTTACCCAGCAATAACCATCCATGGGGGGATTTTAAGCAAACAGGATAGGTAGCATGTTGAGTAGCAATTAAGTGGTGCTTTTAAGGTTTATAATTGTGGCCTAGAGTTTTCACATAAATTTCATTTTATATCTAGCCCTAAGGATATCAACTGTGTGAGAAAAAACATCAAAAAATCTTTTTTACCCCCCTTTTTTTTCCCAGCCCATCCACAGACAATAACTGAAATCCCTTTGCAATAACTGTCAAAACACTGAACCTAATTTTATTTCTCTGTTAATCAAAATGGTCATTTGAGAAGCAGTGATCATCCTGAACACTCTCTAAAGACTACAGAGGAATTATCCTAAATGTAATGAGTGCTGGATAAGGCTACAGAGCATCTTCATTTCAATTTATGAAAGTGGTTATTTCATTTGTTCACCATTTGGACATGTTCTAAAAAAAGAATTCATCACAGATATCCAGAGTTAATTGATGCGTTCATTAGAACTGTAGGCCCACAGGTAAAACTGCATGCTCATAAACTTCAATGAAAAAGCCATACTTAAACTTCTTACTCATTAAAACATTACAAGTTATTTATTGCAGTGCTGCAAGACTGGAAATCAGTTCCTACATGAACTTTGCACTTTCCATAACATCATTTAGCTCAGATACTTAGACACTAATGACCTCATGATTTTGCCAACTAATAACTGCTAAAGAGTTTTCCAGGAATTAAAAAAAAAAAAAATAACCACAATCAAACACAATCTTTTCCCACTTGACTTAACATTCTATTCTTTGCAATTTCATGCTTCTTATTTCCAAAAAGTGATCTACACATTTCTATCAATTTTCCTTTAAAGTCAACCAGGGTGATCAGGCTACAGTTGAGGCACCTGCAAATCAACATGTGATGCAAACCTCCATCTTTCTCATTCTCAAAATAGAGGATTAATTTATTTTATAGAGGAAAAATTTATGTAGCTTTCATCATATTCTGTATGTTTCTTCTGAAACAACTTCCTTCTTAATAAAGTGTGAGGGAAATCATGGCCACAGTGAAAAAACAACAAAACAATTTCCCCTCTGACAATTCAGGTGCCTGAAATTCATCTAAGATTTTTGTACATGGTAATATATTTTTTGATCAGAGAATTTCTATCACCAGCAAGTCACAGCCTCTCTCAGACCCCCTCTCAAAGAGAAAGGCATTATTGTCTGCACATTAACAAGCAGAAGCAAATGTGCAAACATTGATGTGAAATATTTCTAACATTCCTTCCCTCCTCTGACAGTCAGGTGCCCCAAGGCCATTGCTATAACCTAACCTTCCCCAGGGTTTTCTCCACAGTTACCGTTCTCCCCATAAGAATTGAGTCTCTCAAGCAGCCTCTTCTTTTCACACACTGAAATTATGTTCCATCCACTCCTGCAACAAGGAATGTGAAATGATCCTTTGAAATCAACCCTTGGAGGTATGAATACAGTGTTCTTTTACCTTAGCATCAATAGCAGGAAAAACAAGCTGATGTCTCATCTTCCAGCTTCTAATACACCATACAGCATCACTGCTGACCAGTCCTTGCTGCCTGCAATGAATACACTCACCTGCTTGGAAAGCAACATGCCACATCATGTGTTTCTAGATGGTAAAATAAGCTACAGAGTCTCCACATTCAGAAAGATTTTGAGATTGAATGAGAAGATGGTAATTTGTTTTTCAAACCAGCAACACTGTATGGCCAACATGCATTCAGGGCTGATTAGCTAGCCAAAGTACTTTGGGGTATTTTATAGCAAATAAATGAGCAAATACTCTTGTGGTGATGATTTTGAAAGATTAAAATATTGGCTATACAAATTGCACAAAAAGCTAAGTCTATTCTAAAACTTCCCAATGTTCATGCCTGCATTGCATATTGCAGTTGTACCTGTATTTCCTTCTGGTTAGACACGCATGTTCTCTCTCCCAAGGGTAAAGTCTAACCCAAAAGTGGGAATTTCCTGTTGACAAGTGGGAGTGCATTGCTTTTGACATGGAAAAAAGATGGAATATGATTTATGAAGATCTAATACCATTTGAAACTACCCACATCTATCTCACTTAAAGAAAAGCCCAAAGGAAATTTAGTAAAGAACTATTCAATCTGACATTTGCTGTCCTGAGTATGAAAAAACATTCCTTGTAAACATTACACTTCATAGCTCTATGAGAAGCCATAATCAAAATTAATATGAAGAAAACCCTTTTTTGATTAAAAAAACCCCAACCACACCACACTGAACAGGTTGATAACAGCATTTCATCAAAAGCATTAACTCTAGAAAAGAAACAAATAAAGGAGTTATTATTTAGTTATTCAAAAGCATTAAACAAGGGCAACTAACATTGATAGTGCCAGGACTTGCCTCTATTATTAACTATGCTGCTACTTCTGAAAGATCTCAAAGAACCCTGGTTTTCTTCTATCCCATGTGATCTAAGACTGCTGTGTGTATGTCAGCTTTCAATACAGACAGACATAAGGCACAAAGACATAAAATCCAAACAGTTCTCAAGTCTTCTTTTGGTACTTTAATTCAATATATTTTAGCAAAAGGGGCCAAGCGTAATGCAGGAGTTTGGAGATCTAAATTCTGAGTTCCTAACAAGTCCTTATCATTATGAATGCTGAAAGCTTTTCAGAGGCAAGGGCAATGCTGTCATATCTGTTGCAAGGGATAAGATCTTCTCTTTGAACCTGTGCCACTTAATTCCATTGATTGTTAACTTTTTTCAAATTCTAGTTTAGATGAGCGTTATTCTCAGATGACATTCTCAGAAATGCAAGGTTAGACGTATCTGATAAATTAATTCCCTTTGGATGTTACAAATACTTCTCTTTGCAGGCCTCAGCTCTATTAATTACTAGTGTTTTGCTTTACGATCTGACATTTAAGCTAGAACTGCGTTAGCTTTACTATGAGATCCATGAGCTGCTGTAGAGCTCACTGAATGTGCAGGGTTCATACAGAGAGAAAAACACAGTAGTCATTCCAAAGACAATCCTGTGCGAGAAAAAGAGCACTGGGACAGAAAAGGAAACAGTACCAGAATTGCTATTTAAACCTATTCATAAACCATAAAATTAAGATATTGATGAAAGCCTGAAACATAGCTAATAATTCACAGCTACTGTCCTCCTACAATAGTGTTGTGCAATGCTATTGTGTCTGAACAATTTTTATGTAAGGGCGCAGCCTATCATTCATACAAAAGTGAAAAACAGAAGGTAAACACAGAAAAGACACTTTTTAATTAAACAAAGGGAAAACATCAATGCCTTAGGAGAGAGCAGTTGCTGTTTGGCTGAGGAGTGAGAATGCAGCAATAGAAAGTCCAGAGATCTACTTGCTGGTCGGAATGATAGTGCTGCCTACAGATCTCACAGGGAAAAGTTCAGCTTTGTTCTTAAACTGGGCTTTGGCCAGAGCTGGGACTGCCAGGCTGGGGTGCAGGAACATGCTGTGCTGGCTGTGGGAACGGGAAAGGGAAAAGGGCTCATTTAAACCGTGTTTCAATAGGCAACTTACA
Organism: Passer montanus; assembly: GCF_014805655.1. NCBI lineage: Eukaryota > Metazoa > Chordata > Aves > Passeriformes > Passeridae > Passer > Passer montanus. Next base: position 5,247,464 of record NW_024368596.1, on the reverse strand, counting down.
CAAGCGTTTTAAATACGTTATGTAAAGATTTCTTTCCCCTTTAAGAAAAAGAGCTTTTTAAAATTATTTTGTTGCTTACTTTCCCAACAGAGATGGGTTTTATACCAACTTTCATTTCTTCAACATCAGCTATTGCTAGACGGTAGTACGAGATAAATCCTGCCTTCAGCCCTAGGGCACATTCAGGCACTCTGAGTTAAAATTCCTTTCTAATTATTTAGCCTGACACCACCGTTTCCCCGGCAGTTGTTTTGTTTCCCCCCGTCATTTCCCGGCTCCCGAGCACTCCCGCAGGCCCCTCCGCGGCCGCTCCCCTCAGGCCCGGCCCGGCCCCGCTCCGGCCCCTCCGCCTGCTCGGGGCTGCGGCTCTGCCCTGGCTCCAGCCCAGCGGGCCCCTGGCCACTGTTGTCCCCGACCCGCGGCTGTTTGTCCCCTCGGGTGTTTGTCCCCCTCTTCCTAGGCTGAGGAGCTCAGAGCCGCTTTCCCTCAGAAGATGCACAGAATCAGCATCCCGCATAAGTCCGCTCCTGAGGAAAGGGGGACTCCAGGACTCCAGCTAGTAGTTTCAAAATCCATAATGGAAGATACTTTAGAAAGGGAAAGGGGTAAATAATAATAATAATAATAATAATAAAGAAATAAATAAAAAACATACGATGAGGCAAAGTGAGGCAAAGGCCATGGAGCGTGGGTGGCTTGGCCCTGGGCAGGAGCTGCCATCTCAGTGAGCTCCACCTCAGGATGGCCACACACTCATTTCTCAGCTATTCTGTTTTAGACTCTTATTTGTGCCCTAGTATGAGCTGTTCAGGAGGTTTGGGCGGGGGGGGAATACAAATTTAAAAAACCCCAGATGTTGAAAGAATTATTTGGGGAAATTAATGCTTTGAAGTGAATGGGGTTCTGCAGGCCTGGCAGCCTGTGGAACTACTCCTGCTTCCAGCAGGTGCACGTAACTCTGCTCTCCTGTGAGGACATATCCCACCTGCTCCAGTGAGAAAGTACTGGAGGAGTCAGTATTGACTCTGCATTAAATTAAAATGTAATCTTTTCACAAAGTAGAGAGAACACAGAATTTTTAAGTAAACTGGGGAGAGAATAATTTCTGCTCTGAGTTAAGACACCTCTCTAACTTGATTTTTCTTTCTAATGGTTGTGGAAATGTGTATGTGCCTACCTCATTTCTGCTACAGAACAAGCTGCCTTTAGCTCATCTAGACAGAGCTTTTCTAGCTGGTATGGGGAAATGCAAATTACATACATGCAGATAGATATGGTGACAACTAGTACTTTTAACACTTTATAGCCCTTCAGACTCCTTTTTGAGCCAGATCTCTTTCAGTCCTCTCCTCACCATGTCCTGAGCCTGCAGAGAACATGGAACTTTCTCCTTCCATTCAGAGCCACGAAGCTGAGGATGCTCAGTGTCTTTGGGGATCTACTTGGTGCTTCACAGAACTGTGTCTAAATCCACTCATGGCTGGTACTGGTGAATTATTCTCTACAATGCGATATAAAAGGGTCTTATTGCTGAGCTGTGGTTAGGGGGATGTTATTAAACCTCTCACTGTGAGTCAGTCTCCAAGCTTCTAAGGGCAGGACAGGAAGTCAGAACAACAAACATAAAAATAATTTTGACAACTATGCTGCTTTCCTGCTAAAGCAGCTGGGATGAAAATTACTTTCATTGGTCTTTAGGGAAACACCTTTTTGTTATATTACCATTATATTTTGTTATATTTCCATGAACCCTGGAAACCACAGAAGCAGATGAATCCCTTTGTCAAGAAGACATACTCAAGGTTCCAGGGACAAAACTGATCTTGGCCTCATGGGTTAATGGCATTAATAATTGCCATTTTGATAGGTCTAAATATAAAAAGCCTGCTTAAACAAAAGAGTCAACCCTTCAAAAATGACTATCCATGATAAATTTTCAAGAGCAATGAAAATTGTCACTCTGCCAACTTGATAAATTGTAGCCCCAACTGGCAGAGCCATTTGCCTTGCAGTAAGCACAAAATGACAGATCTTTGCTGAATACAAACTATATGCTTGCACCTTTCACAGCTGGTTTAGCTTGTAAACGCAGCAAAAAAAAAAGAGCTGAAGGTTATGCACAAAAAAAATGGTTTCACATCTAACTGCTTCTCCCAGTTTTTAAAGACATTTCTTTCATATTGGTAAGTAATCTCGAAAGAAACCCTCCAGCAGTCTGTGGGATCATGCTCTAAAAATGCGTGTACAACCACACTGTGGTGGTCTCTTCACCACTACTTGAAATGATTCAACAGTGCAAGTACAATCATTTCAGGGAGAGAAAAATCATGTTTAGTAACAACTCAGTATTTACCAGAACACACACACACCCCTTATACGGGTAGAAGATATGAACCCTTGTACTGAATATGAACCTGTGTATCATGATACAAATAAATACAGCACCTACTCTAATTCCACTGTTTAGCTGCTGATCTGTTTCCCTGATGACACATCTAATCTTCCAAGTTGCAGAGCATCTTTTGCATGCTCTTAGAAAAAAAGAAATTGTTTTATTACAGATATGTTAAATTCTTCAATAGATGGAATCCCTTCTTGAAAAAAAATAAAAACCCACACTTGCCTGAAGCCACTTTTGCATAATATGTACATTATGCAGACACAGTGAAGTTGATATCTATGGTTTTATGTTGCTATAAATGGATGCTTTGTGCCTTCAAAAGGAGATTTCCACGTACTTGACATAAGCAGTCACTCCCAGTCCTAGCAAAACTTGATATTAAAAATGTATGAATGTAAAGATGTGATATGCACATGAGCTATTTTAGGATGAGCTTGAGGATTCTCAGTTCTCCTGTGCCACAGCAGACTCACAACGTCTGAGTAGCACACAGCTTGATGAGCAAGAATTGTACAAAGCTCTTCCAACTTCCTGATAATAATCTGCAGATATTGCAATGGAAGAGAGAGGCTTATTTTAAAGTCTTCTTACTTAGTCGGTCCTGTCCAGTTCAGAGGGTTTTTTTTTTCTCTTTAAAAAGCTACCTCCAACCAGCTTATTTTATGTTCTACTAAAACACAGCTTCAAAGATCAGAAGGCTTCTGGTGTATTTTGACGTGTTCACTTCAAAGAAAGCTCTTGAAACTCCACCTCGAGGCTCTGGATGACTCAGAACCTCCATCGTACTGCTGTGGGCAAATATGCAGACAGATCTTGAAAGCAAAGGGTACAACTGAGTTCACATATTAAACTACAAATTTACCAACCGCTGGTATCCTTTAATTCCATAATTTCTCACTCCTCAATCTGCATCTTTGCTTAAGTTCATGCACAGTTCATACTGTTTGGATCTTCCTATTTTACCCCTCTCTGTACTCTTCGTCACCCCATTAAAAAAAAAACAAACTACAAACCAGCAAGTAATAAAAAACAATGAACAAAACAATGCCCCAAAACCTGCAGAAAAATCTCATCAAGAGCAGAGATGAAGCATGGGGGAAAAAAAACTCAGTAAAATCAGTTAATATCTTTGAAAATGGTAAGAAGCTACAAGTCAGTCAGGTAGCTTTGCAATTTATATTTCCTAGGAAATCTCTATGATAGGCTGACTATTTGCTATGCTTGTTAATATAAAGCTACAGACATTCAGTTGTCTCACTACAATGATTTGTATGGGATGAATTTTGCCAAAACTTACTTATTGTTTTACTTTGCTAATGTAATGTCTTTTTTCCTTGTCTTGCAGACAGAGAAATTAAGTAGTTTGTATGATACAGCCCAGAAAATCTGCATCACACTATCAAGAGCTGCTGGGCTCTTGGATCTTCTTGCTATCCTGCATTAGACAAGTAGATAGTGCTTAGTGAAACTTGGTATTTAAGGAATTTAGTGTATGTGTGTGCATTGTATACAAAAATACACACTATGAAAGACAAAAAAGGAAACAAGTAATACTGGGTTGCCACTTCCATTCTGGGGAGTGCAGTGGACCTGAGTTTGTGGAGGTTGACCCCACAGCTGAGCTCCTGCTGGGAGGATGAGGACCAGAGCTGAACTCACCTCTGGAGCTGGTGGAGTGACAGTGCCCTTCCTACACACCTCTTTTAGCTGGCTCTAACTATGCAAACAGTGTGCAGATACAAAGGGCTTTACTGGGCGACTTTATTGAGGCAGCCACCCAATTATATCACTCTCACAGGTCAGTATATTCCTCAGTATTCCAGACTGTTACCCTGCTGACGAACTTCAACTCATCATAACAAAAAGTACTGTAGTTCAGGAGGACATGACTAATTATCACCTATCAGAGAATGTATCATAATCAATGCTTTTGATCTACTCAAATAGAAGATCAATTAAATATTAAGCATAAGAAAACAGATTGTGGGGGAAAATTAATTCTATCTGAAAAAGAATATATCTTTTAACATGCATACAAAATATGGTATATAGGAAATGATGACGCTGTAGTTAGTGGTCAAGGCAAAAATATGATAGAGCTGATAGAAGAAGATAGGCATTTGCTGTGTGGAGAAAGCATACACAGGATGGGAAGAATGTCAGGAAATATGTGACAATATCCTATAAATAGTAGCTTAACCTGAGATCTTTAGTACAGTAAAATGATCATTGTTTTCCAGAAGGACAGTTAATGGTTATAGTGAATCCGTTACTTGGGTAACATTCATAAAAAGCTGTAGATAATTTTATTTATTTGCCTAAGAAATTTTATTTATTTGCCTGGTAAAAAAAAAAAAATTACTTTCTAAGAAAAGATAAGACATTTCTAAGCCTCACATTCAAGAGTTTGACGTAGCCCTCCAAAGGAGAGGTGTGCGAGGGAAAGACACCCAATTTTAGAAGGAAAGATATATGATGCTGCTGTCCAAAATAATAGCAGACTATGACTTGACCCAGAAAATCCTTTCACTTCTTACATTTATAGTGCTGCCAATAAAAGCAGGAAGAACATGCAGTCAACAGAGAAAGAAAAATGGGGAAGGTGTCTAGATTCTTGACTGAACTGAAAGCATATTGTATGAGGGGAGAAAAAAAAATGTGAAAAAAAAAATAAAAGAAAAAAGAATGAAAGAAAAAAAATCCTTCGTCTTTACTGTGCTACCAGGGTAAAGATAAGGAGCTTTCTTTTTCCATTCTATGAAATGCATTTTATTTCATCTGGCCTAAGGCTTTTCTCTCCCCGCCCCCTAAATATTATAACAGGAGTTTTTAATCTAAAGAAGTCAGATAACTGCAGGGTTATCATAAAGAAAATGTCGTCATAAGTTGAGGTCATTTTCCTGAGGAGAGAAAAGCCAAACAAACCTGAGCAATGTGTTTGGTTATGCTTATTTTTTTTAACTAACTGAAATATTTGTTGGCTGGGAAGCAGCCCTGACTGGAGTGCTGAATGCTCTTCAGCTGCAATAACAGACTGATTGATGAACACGTTCAGACAACACGCTCCACACTGTGTGCAAGTGACTCCATGTGCAGTGTGACTTCCTAAGCAGGACACAAGAGTTGGGAAGATGCTTCCAAAGGTTAAATATAAGAAAGTGGTTGGTTTGTTTTCCCCAGAGCAGATAAGAGGACCCCAACCAGTAGAAGACTTTTGAAATCTCCTAGAAATATAATGGTAATTCTATTTCAGCTGCAAAGAACCCAAAGCTAATTAAGGTAGGCTTTTTGTCCAGTCATGCCCTGATTAAATACCTTCCATGAAGTACACAAGTATTTTACTGTAATAGATTGACCAAATTGTTATTACCAAAATTTTTTTCTTTTCACATTTTCAGAGCTTATCTTCCTTGTATTATTTGGTCCAACAGATGAGTTCCTTTAAATCATAGCTTTCTCAACTAGAGTATGAAACTTGGAAATGAGAATAGGACTGTTCTACAGAGAAAAAGATATTTCTGTGTAATATCTTAGCAGAAGTCAGGGAAATTGCTATTTTTGTGGTATCAGGATTAAAAGTATATGAAAGCATCTAGAAACAATAAATTCCAGAAAAACAAACACACAACAAAACCATTATTTGAACTATTACAACATCCTTCTGTAGTAGTTGGCATTTCCCTTTATGTGTCTTACACAGACAAGCTTAGCCAAGGCTTTTCTTTTATAATTCAAGATGGAATCCTCTAGACAGCAGTGTGTATATAAAGAAAATAGTTAAAATAAGTTATAAAATCAAAGCGTCCATTATCATTGTTTAACCAGTATTAATGGCCCCCCTTCTTTTCTCATGTACCGTTCCTCTGATTTCACCATTATATGTAAACAGAAGCAGAGGGGATTTCATGTTTTCTTCCCGGCCACGAGTACTAAAATTTCTAATAATAAAGGGATGAAAATACATATTTGTGAGACCTCTGTAATCATACACCTCTAGCAATACCCACATCTTCTGATCAGTTCAGCAATTGCAGTCGTTAATTTCTATAATTCAAATGTTTCAGCCAAAATTCTTTACAGTATCAAGTCAAACATCTTGTTTGGTTCTGTATATACAGCTATGCTGTTAATTTAGGCAGTAAGGTTAGTAAAACAGCAGTCTTCTAAAACCTCAAAATTGTAAGCTTGCTTATGTTGCCAGTGTTATTTTGTTTAATGCCAGTGCTAGTCTAGCATTCCCGCCGTTACTGGGGCTGTCTACCTTTAATCTTTATAAAATATTGTTGCAACATTTCTTTCATGTTTCTGGCCTTCAGTATTTGCTACCTTACTAAAAGCTGCTACTTTCTAAGCCGAATATTTCATATCAAGGAGAAAACCAATTTAAGTTCTTGGTAGAGCACTCACTCTGGTCGTGATGTTCTTTTCTATTTTGATTGCCTTTAAAGAAGAATAAGCTACAGAACAGGATGTTCACATGGTGAAAAACTTTGTGAAACAGCAAAAAAAAAATTCCTGTTAAAATCATGTTAAAAACTATTTTTTTCAGAGATCTGCAGCAGATTGAATCATTAAGATTTATTTTGTGCTACTTTTGACATATTTGTGAAATATTTTTTTATGAACACAAACTTCTGTAATTGAAAATACTGTATCTATTAGAAGTGTCTCTATGTCAATAACTTAGACCTTACAGAGAACTGAAAATTGCAGTGCTGAAGAAGGCAGGAGGTTTTGTATTTGAAATCTCAAACCACTGTTGGCTGTGTTATCTAATATTTAATCAGAGGTAGTAGGAACTCAGACTATGCAAGTCATTCTTTTCAGTGGACAACAGAGAAGCACAGAAATAACACATTATTGCAGATAATAGTCTTTCATTAATGACCATAGCTCACTGCAGATGATCAGGATATGTCATTTAGAGTTCATAGCTGAGCATGGGGAGTTAAAGGAACTGACAGTCAAAAACTTCTGAAGTTTAGGGTGGAAATTCAATGCCTCACTTTGTAGCCTAAGCACTGGCAGGTCTCCCAGTGTCTCAAATGAATAAAGGATGTTCTACATTAGATGCACAGTATTAATTTCAGTATGAATTTACTCTTAGACCTGTTATCTTTTTTGACTAATTACAATTTGAAAAAGCAACCAATCAACCCTTCACCCCCCACCCCCCAAAAAACCTCACCAGCTTATATTTTCAGTTTAAAGTTCTACATTCTACCTACAGTAATGATAACCATAGTAATATCTATGATAAAAAAATAAATTAAAAAAACCAACAACACAAAGGAAAAAAAAAAAGAAACACCAGAAGTGAACCAAAGTCTTGGAAAATAATAAAAACTTCTCCCCATCAGTTGGAGAGAATCTCTTGTTCAACATCTGACTTCGCTTTAAAATGCTGTCATTTAAAAATGTGAACTACAGTATTTATGAAAATATAAAAACATTTCCTTCCTGACATCTTTTTTTCCCTATTAAGAGGATTAGCACACCTTTTTATTGAAAGAATGCTTGCAAATGTTGAATTGCTGGCAAAGAATTATCTCTTCTGCTATTTAAAAATGGCCCTGAAGATTTAGTTTGGGATATAAAAAACACTTAAAGAAGCAAATGAACTCTACAAAAACAGATGACAAAAAAGAAGAGCCTTGGCAGCTGCTAGGCTAAACACTTCTGCTGTAGTTACAAAAGTAGCAGGATAATCAACTTACATGATCACTTAATATTTTGCTTTATCCTGCTGCTCCTATTCTTCCTGCCACATCTTGGGGCTGTATCAACAGGAGGACACAGCCTCATAATTTAGCACTTTTTAACATGGGAAAAAAAAAATAAAATAGGATGGGTTTGACCACATAAACAGCCCCGAATATTTGCCTGTTTCATTTCATTTTGAAGTTGAGCATATGGTGAAAATGATGTGTGACAGCCAGCTTTTCGTGCAGCATGTTTTCTGCAGCAATGTATGGAAGCTCGCTGGCAGGGGAACAAGCTGTACCACGAGCTTCCTTCCCCACGGTGACACCCATGGGTCTGAATGAAGTGACAGCAGCAGCAGAGGGGCTTGGGCAGGTATGTGCCGTGCTGGGCTGCAGCCACCACAGCTCGAGAGACAGAGCCTTTGCTGAGGCCAAATCCTCATCTGAGTCAGATTAATTTGGCCTAGTAAATGGTACAGCATGATCATGAAGAGTCAAAATAGCTTGGATAGAAAAATGCAAGGATGCAATTTTATTTACGTTCTGGAGAAACTCATTAAAATTTGATGAGTGATGCCTTTTAAACAGCCTCATTTGACCTTTCCCTGCTTTGTCCTCTCATCACAGAGGGCAAAAACTGATGAGTTCAACTCAATCCCATGCTTATGGTGCAGGCTTTGATCTTGTGCACTTAGTGCCTGTTCTTCAGCCATGAAGAATACAGGTATCAACTGCTACATATAAAACACTGTAGTTTCTCTTCAACTCAGTAGTCTATATCTTTTTAAAGCACATAAATAAGGAAATGGTGCAGTGGATTGACTGCCACTGTCACCATGAATTAGGTTTTTATTTACACCAGAACACAGACATTTTGACTAAAGGAGCAATTAATGCTGGTGCTCAGGTGAGAAAACTGGCACAAGGACTGCAGCTTCACAGTTCAGGGTAAGGAGGCTCTCAGATCTGGGAAAACGAGAATTTATTAGTACAAAAAATGTGCAAAAATATAAATTCAGACCTATTTCAGGTAAGGAACTATTTCTGTCAATTTGCTCCTGGCTTCCTGGTTCGGAAATAAAGTGTTCCTCCTCCTTTTTGGGCAGAATGGGCATTTTTGAAGTTCAGTATTAGATCAGTCCTTTTCTATAATAAGTCAATGAAGTAGCATTGCTAGCATGCTACTGTGTCTCTCAGAAATAAGTGTATACTCTACTGCAGGATGCAGCTCATGTAGGATCTCATTTATTTACAAATAAATAAAACACAGGAGAAATACGAAGGAGTAAAAGAAGGAAAAAAAAAAACACACCATAGGCAAAGAAATCTTATTACACTGGGTTCTGTGATCTCGGGCAGCCAGATAAGCTGTTAGTGGCTTGCTGGGGGTGCTTTCAGGTCTCCCTTCTGAAGGCCACTTGCACACTGTCACCAATTAGTATTGCATTGTGGAGCTCAACAAGCTGCTAAGTGTCTTTTGAGCTACCATTCTGTAACCTTTCCAAACCTGACCTTTTCATTATCATTTCTCACCACTCTGTATGTGTATGAGAGAAAAACAGCCTTTTTAATGTCATGCTTATTTCCACTGGCTTTTAAAGTTCTTGTCAAAACATTCTGATTTATTGTACATTAAGTGAGAAAGAAAGATCTGATCTTTCAAATACTTTCAACACAAAGCAAAACATTTCATTCTCTTTTTCAGGAAGAGTATAACTCTGCATCATGGTCATGAGCACACAGTGCATAAACATTACTGCTAATAGCGGCGTAGGAGGGCCTCATATTTCAGGTCTAGAAGCAAATGTTGGTTCCTCTCTGAGTGAATTGCAACGAGGCCCCTTCTCTAGCAGAGCTGGCTGCAAATGCCCTGTGCCTTCATGGGGAGCTGTTTGTCACAATAGTTGTTCATATTCTAAGGCACCACTGCTGATAGGCCTTATAAAGCTGTTACAGAGTGCATTTGGTTTCTGAAAATTCATCAAAAATACTCTTGTAAAAATTCCTCTGGAGCTGTGGGACAAGTGTTGGGAAAACTACATACTGACCAAAACTTTATATCCATTTCTGTTTCTCAGTTCTAAAGAAAAAGCACCTATGACAAAGTTCCTAAGACTGAATCAAAAATAGCAATTCCCTCTGCTTCTGTATAAAGATGTGTTGAACGGATCTGCATGAACTGAGCCTAGTTGTTGGTTTCTGGCAGTTTTAGACTGCCAGATTATTTGAATTTGTCCATTCCTATTGCTGCAATATTTCTATTGACTGTAATAATGAAAGACAGAAATGCAGAAGTATGAGCATTTCAGTGTTCATCCATCACTATCAAAAATACTGCAATCGCACCTCTAGAATCTTAATAATTTCTCAAAGACAGGGCATTGCACCCCCAGACATGCACACACAAAAACGTAACATCTGTTTTCTCTTTTGCAATACGTGGAAAAAACTTCTATGATGCATTCAACTTTAAGATTTTGAAAGAGGGTCTGTACTACCAAATCATGTAGAAAGCAGCACATAAACACTCACAGTAAGTGCTAGTTTTCACCCATACAACAGTTGTAGGCAACTAGTAGTGATCTTTTTAACCCATACTTTAGATATGATTTAGGTGACTTTTTGTTTTGTGTGCTGAATATTTACATATCTGGTGTCATATCTGTCCCACATACAAAACTCTTTGGTGCAATAAAAAGTACTGAAATAAAGTGCTCCCTCACAAAACCAAGAGCTGAAGTCTTACATTTCAACTCAGGATATTCTGTGATTCTAACAATTACCCAGTAGTGCTGTAAATTGAAGAAAAGATAAAAATTACAATTCCCCCTAAAACATCTTGATCTCACCACACACAAATCACTACCCTGACGAAGACCTGGGTACATATGTCAGTTTGACACTTTACATTTCAGTGACAAACATAACTCCAACAAGTAAACTCTGTATGAGTGAAGGACTTGGGAGAACGAGCAGATGAGGGATATTATATGGAAAGATTCTGTGGTTACTTAGATAATCCTCATGATATTAATTTCTTTGTGGGTATAACATTTTTAAATACAAAATTATTCTCATGACACAAGATCCTTTTGCTACAAATAATTTTTAATACCTTTTGCCTTCTTAAAAAAGGTTCAGAAGGCAATTAAAAATTGAGTTTCCAGCTTTCCTATCTTGGTGAAGTCACCATCCTTTCATTACAGTGAGTTTCTAGAGGTCACTTACTTCCAAAAATGGGAGTGAGCATCTCCTACCTCACCTTGGGGTCTTTCCCTCTTTTAGGTTCATATTCTGCATATTTGCTCATGGGCTAGAGCCCACCCTAATGGTGCTATATATACTCTGATGACAAACCTGTCAAGTCTTCTGAAAGGGTTTCCCATCATGAAGTCAACATGTTGCTGATCTGTCTTCTGACCCCTCTGTCCTCCCTGCCCTGTTGTCTCAGACCACCTTATTCCTTCCTCGCAGACATCTATAGAGCACTTTACCTCCTGAGCACTTGGCTCAAGTGCACTCACACTCTCTCACATCTTTGATTTCTAGAACTAATGTCAACTGCCCTAATTTCCTTTTTTTTTATAACCTCTGCTGAAATTGCCTTATTTTTTAGCTTTTTATATCCTTCATGACTTGCCTTTGGCCAGTGGTGAAGACCATGCTCCTACAACAGGTCACACTGCTTGTCTAAAGATCTGCCTTTAGGTCCTAGCCATAGGTCAAGAAATTTCTAGTTAGCCATGAAATCTGGGGATTTTTTCCCACCCTCCTCCCTCAAATTCTCAAAACTCTTCTGTAGTGCTGGCTCCCAGCTGTGTCTAGTCCTTGAATCTTGCTTTACAGATTCCACAAGTTTCAGGCAACACTTAACAGATAAACAAATACTGTCAAGCACCTACTTGAGAGTACTGTTGGTTCTTCACCTCCTCCACACAGTTCTGTTTTCATTATTTCCTTTACTATTAAGAGCACCTCCAGTCCTGCACCAAAATTGTCTTTTCAGAGAAAAAAATAAGTTGGCTCCCATCAGCCCTCTCTTGCCTTCTCACTGCAACCCAAGAATAACCAACCACACATCCAAGAACAAGTTGACTCTGCTACTAAGTATGAACAACAGTCTAAAAAATTTCTCTCTCCAGAGCAAAGTTAAATGTCAGTGGATGAGCCTAAATAAAATATAAGTAGGTTGAAAAGCTGTGATTTGTTCTGTGCTTCCATAGGTTTTAGCTCAGAAAAGTCTCCTAGAAGTTTCCTAGAAACTTACACTGTTCTTATTAGCAGCATCTGTTTTATGCTGACTTCCACACTATCTTAATGGAAACTACATTATTAAAGCAAAACTTGTTAAATATGATGAAAAGCTATTCCCCAGCATTAAACAATTCCTCTTTTGTTGTGTAGCCGTGTAGGATACTTTGCCATTTAAAACCTGTTCATTTATGCCTCAGGACAAATAAATATTAGATAATTTATTTCTAAAAAAGAGTATTACTGCTCTCCTAGTTGTAACAGATACGTGCTGGGTTAAAAAAAAATTTGGGGGGCCTACTGTGAAAACTACAAATAGCTCTAGGGCATATTGCATATTTCAAGAGATTTTATTGTATAGATGTACTGTAGAAAAATGGATTTCTGAGTTCATGGGAGGTAAACTATGGACAATATAATCAGGATCAACCCAAATAGAGAGTCTGGGCTAAGACCATGAGCTATTCACCGAGATCCAAGTGATAAATGTACTTTTTGTGAAGGTGAAAATTACTTTCTTGCAGTTTTTCCCTGTTACAAGGCAGTATGAGAAATTCCAGGTTTGATACTTGTAAGTCAGCCACACTCAGCATCTAAGAAAACCTTATAATTTCAGTGTTCTGGGAATTAATGAATGAAATATTATGATACATTACAAGAAATTTGGGAAAAATACAACTATTCAAATACAGGCACAATTTAAAGTATTACTAAACTAGAGGTGGATAACCAGATTTTTGTGACAGAGGGACTCAATACAAGAGGTGAACCTCTGTTTGTTCTTCTGATATAATTGAAATCACTTATTGTCAATACCAAGAATATAGTTTTGTGTAATCCCAAATGCAATGAGGTTTCTTTTTACTATAAAGAGGTTTATTTTTAGGAAGTTCTCAGTTTTGTCCTGGTTTCAGCTAAGACCTTACAGCCCCCCTGGAGGAAAAAAAAAGCTAGTTTTTCTTGCAGTGAGTCATAAAATAAAACTAAGATGGAAGAATTATTAGTTTCCACCCTGCTCTACTTGCTGCCTATGTAGAATTGTTCCCTATGGCACACTATGTAGTGTTTCATCCAGACTTATTTTAAGTGTTCAGCTCAATTTCAGCCATGAAACGACAGCTAACGAATAATCTCCTTTGGTTTATTTTTATCACATTCTCAAGTATGCATTAAAATTAGCATAATTGATGGTGTAATTAAAGATGTCAGCACAGCCCTGAATACAGAGTTTGCTAGTTTACTTGTACTCTTAGGATTTTTTCCTGAAAGCTTTCTGCCAACATCACACTGGATTATTTTAAAGACATTTTTAATTCCTGAATTATTGCCCAGGAGATCACACAATGTTTTAAAATCATACAGTCATATGAAAAGTTTCATCCTATGAAAACCAGGTAAGGACACAATTCCACCTGCTCCCATTCCATTTCTCCATTTCTGATATAAAATTGATTCTGTCAGGAACGTAGAGCCTCCCTGTGCTTCTTTTGTAAAAATTGATCAACACTAACAGAATGGGAGCACAAGCACCTCAACAGGCGCAGCAATTTCCCATTGCCAACACAGGTGTCAAAGTTTAAGCATCTACTGTTAAGAAAACATTTCTCTTAAAGCTGTGAAGGGGAAAGCCACAGGCTCACTACAGCTCTGAACAGTGGCAGCCTTCCACTTCCTTTTCACATATGCCCTGGGTCATAAAGATTCCAGGGACCAGCACTGAAATTCAACTTGAGCTGTTAAAATGACCAGGGGAATGAAGGAAGGAAGAACATGCAATATCACTGAGGGCTTTTTCTTTCATTTATGTTCTGATGAGCCCAGAGTGACAATTACCCTGCTTCAAAGATGACACTAGTTGTAATAATCTTCCTCACAACTTACTGTTTATTATATTAGCAATATAATTAAGGATAGTGCTCATTTTGAGGTCAACTTGTGGATCATGCAGAACTTTCAGTTGAAGCTAATCTCATGCATGGGGTGTTCTCAGCTCTCATGCATTCAGTAGGAAATGTTCTTGTGCTGTGCCACTGTACCAGCCAAAAGAGATACTTGCTGCCCTCAAAGCAAGGTGACACATTCATGGAGCAAATTGCTAAGTCATATACAAACATTATGAAGAGGTAGCATGCCTTTACACCTGACAATTAGTGTCTTTTTGTTCCTGCTAAGGCACTTTTTCCTATTGTACCCTTCCCATTGTACCAGAAACTCCCCACAGCTGTTAGTCCTAGCTCTACCAATCTGCCAGAATTCACAAGGCTCAAGGAAAAGGTGGATTCTGAAAAAAAAATGGTTTAGAGGAATACTGCCACAAATGTATTTTCTTGCAGATATCCTGCTGCATATTGTGCAGTTCCACAATGAACGGTCTGTTCCCAACTTATGAAGGAGCCAGCCAAACTTTTCACAGTTGTTTGTAAGCTCAGTTAGAGAAGTTTTCCCTTTTCCTCAAATTAAGTTGAAAGCAAATAGTAAAAATATCAGAATAAAATATAAGCAATCTCTTTTCCCTAAATAGCCAACTAAAGCAAAGGTAGAGCTGGGAATCCCTGAGAGCATGAAGCATGTGTCCCCAGCTTGAGGAGGCACTGGCTATGAAGTGAGCTCAGAGCTGTCCCTCATTTGGCTCACAGCAGAGCTGTAGGATCTCATGTGCTTGAAGATAACCACGCTGGGACTTTAATCAAGGGCAATGCACAAGAATGATGCAGTGGCAAAGAAGAGATCTTGATATCCATACAGACATGTATGAGAGTTATAATAACTCAATGAGAATTAATGGAATGCTTCCACCATCTCTTTAAACTCTTTATTCAATGAAGGATCTCCTGTAAGTCCAAAACTCTTGATTTGTATGAAGCAGAAAAAGAAATTTTGACTCTCTACAGGTCTTTTTTAGGCCTGCGTTTATGGCTGTACATTCAAGAGTCTTGAAGATTGACTGATGTTTAAATATAATTTGTACAAATAGTAAAAATGCAGTGTTACCTTGTCTTGGTTTATGATATGTAAACCAAGCAAAAAAAAATCTATTTTTGCCTGTTATTTGGCACAATTCCATTATAATTTTCCATTTAATTCTTTCAAATGCTTCTTTGCTGTGTTTCAGCTACCTTATAGATCTCCTCTCACTCAGCTTCCTTTCATGAACCCATTCCAAAAGATGATTTACCTGTCTTATACTTCAAAATACCTTTGTTTCAAAAAAAGATAAAAGAAGATAAAAACCATCAGAAGTAAGTCTTGATAAAAAGGCAGACTTTGAAGCTCTGATACAAATACAGCACAATGCTTTCTAACAGATTTTTAATTTAAACTCTCGCATTAAAACAGAATAATTACTAGGCCCAGTTTCAATACAGGAAGATATGTGGCTACCTTTCCTGCTTCTGTTACTTTAATGACATTTCAGCTATATAATGGTTCTGGCAGCTGCCCCCTCTAAAGAGCTTTCTGAAAACAGAACCAGTCCATACAGAACTGGACTGATCAAGCAAGTTCTTTTAAAAAGGATACTTTGGAAAAACATGTTTGGGCTGCATTTGAATAAAGTTTAATAGGTACTTCTCAAATGTCTAAGTGGACAAAATTACCCTGAAGTAATTACCCTTAAAGATCAGGAAATGTAGTGCAAAAATACTCCCACTAGCACACCATAATATAAGAGCAAAGCCCTTTTGGCAGCCATGTCATCACCTAACAAAGACATAGTGTCTAAATGTAATTTGCTGTCAGTAGTTATTAGGAAAACATGACATCTGACTTGGTAACAAGACTTAAGAACATTGGCCATGGAGGTCATGAGTTTTTAATAGAACTCAAAAGTAGTTACAAATTTACTTTGGTTACCTTGGATTGCTTTAGAATTAAAGCAGTAATTATTTCACAGGTAAGGTTGTATTTTCAAATGAATTACAAACATTCAGGTAGCAAAGTCATTTGGCAAAAGAAAAAACCCAAAAAACCTAAAAACATCACATGGGAGGAATGGGAACACAGACCACGAGGAGACTATGCCGTGCTAAACTGGGACCTCCTCTATGGGCCATTAACCTCAGTAAACCAGATGACTGCATACTTCAATTGACTCTGAATCAGGGAGACTTGGAGTCTAACTGATTAGGAATTCATAAATTATAACACACAGTTAACCTATAAAGATGGTTTTAGGTCTTTGGGACAGTTCTAAAGAGCTACTTCTAATTTCAACAGCCATGGGTACCTATCACTTTAGTTCAGTTTAATTCATTGTATTTCTGACTCACAAGATAAATAGGTCTTTCATTTTAAAATATCAGTCCTACTTATTTCTTACTACTTTCTAAAAACATGAATGTGTTTTGAAATAGACATTCTCAAAAATCTTTATTGCTAATATGATCAAATTAGATTTAGGCTTTCAAGTGTGGCAATACCAGCAAGTTCGAGTAGACAAGTGTGTAGGCATATAAATAAGTTTATTCCATATTAAATGAAAATAGAAAGTGTGAAATGAACTGGATTAAGAGTCAAACTGAAGTATAACCACTTCATCTGCAGTTTCTCTGCAGTTATATGTATAGTCAAGACTCTAAATTCATGTGTGCAATTATAGCAGGCAAATACCTAGTGTAAGCCAATATTCCGTGCAACTATCTTTCCATCTGCAATTCTGGAAGGGAGCTAAGAAAAATGCCTGAGAATAATATCTACAAGTTGGAGGTTATGGCACTGAATAACAAGAATGACAAAGTGAAAGCACAGAAAATCTGATTGAGTGACAACCACTGACAAAACTTTGGAAGAAGAAAGGGATGCGTAAGCAAGGAGACAAGAAAAAGCAGAAGTATTCCTAATCACTTCCACTATGTATAAACTGATTAATGCTTAAAAATAACCAGCACGCTGTCATCTCACACTTCCAAATACAACTCCTCAAAGCAGTTTCTAATGTGTGTTTCTGACAGCCATGAATCAAAGAGATCCGCTATTTGGCATGAAAATCTAGAAACCAAATTGTATACTGCCAGCATAAATGTACCAAAAGTAGCAAGAGTTTGAAGGAAATATGTCAAGTTGTCCACACAGTCCTCTAGACGGAATATTTTGTCAAGATGTGTGTCACACAGATAAAAGGAAAATAGTTTAAAGGAATATAGTCCTTCTAGTGAAATACTTCAGTATAATTACAAATCAGTTATCCATTGCTCTGGATTACCTAGTGGTATAGCACACCTTAAATGGACAGATATTTCAACTTATTTTTTAACCTCTACAGTAGGTCAATGCCCTACCCATCAATTTTACTATTCCTTCCAGATAAATGAGGCAATGACCCTATTAACTGTTTCCTTGAGCAGCTCAGTGATGGCACAGTGCTCGCTTTGCAGAGCATGCTACAAATACAGTAATGATATGGCCTGACAAGCTGCTTGAGTGCATTTTATTTAATGCTCACAGGGCCACTAAGTGTGCAGTGAAATTTGTGCTCATAAGATAAACTAGGCAGCATTGGCAATTGTTTCATTCAGTGGCTGGAATTCTCAAGAGAAGATTACCTAAATCATCTCAGAGCTGATGGGCCAGCAGCATGGGCAGAGGAGAAAAGGACAAAAGCAGAGAGGACACCTGGGAAAATGCAAGGACTCAGAACAGCCTTGAGTCAGATGCCTTAGGTGAATTCTGAAATCCAACCTATTTGAGAGAGGCATTCTGGGGTGCTTCTCAACTTCTGAGACACAACCAGGAAAAGCTGGAAAAAAATTCATATTCTAAGCTTATGGGTAACACATACCCAGCTCATCATGTGCAACATTACAGGAATCAAAATTGGCAATATTTCTTATTCATTACTACACTTCAGTCAACTTTCAAGTCAATTTAGAAGAGCAGAGGTACATTCATCCTAGTTCCATTGCAAAAAAAAAAAAAAAATTAAGGTTATTACTTGACACTTGTCATTTTTCCACCACATCACTATAATCAGAACTGTACATTCATTGTGCATGCATACATACCCTGGGCAGGTGTCAGCTCAACAGCTTGAGGCTGTTGGTACAGACGGGTGAAAGGAAATACACTGGTCTTTAACAGCATCTACCAGAGCTTTGCAGTGTTGTCAGGAATAAAACACATTAAATACCTGGCTGAAAAATACAGTCTTTATTTGCACCATTTGGTAGCTTCACCTTCTGCCAGTCTGAGGAAAGATTTTTTTCCCCCCTTTTTAAACAACAACTATGATGATCCTGAAATAAAAACAACAACAAAAAAAATTTGGGGAGTATGTCTGGGACATTTGCCTTAAACTAAGCAACAGATGTGGAAAACCCCAGGATTGATTCCATGTGTTGATAACTGCTGCTTAGAGAAGTCAGAAAGAACAGAAAATATGGATAACAGAAAAGTGAAGAACTGTTGCTCCCTAGTGCCTAAAGAAAGTAATCCCTTGACTACAGAGCTGAGCAGTACTGTAAAGCAAAAACAATTAGGTGATCCATGTATCTCAAGCATTTAACTGTAAGCAACACGATATGTTTCATGGTATTCTTAACATTTTGCTCCAAGATAAGTATTTCAGAAACACTGACCTATACAAAATAGAAATAGCTTCCCAATTCAATCATGCTGCAACCATCTTGCAAATAATTCATAGATAATAGAAAGTAGTAAAGGCAACTGTCAGAACCTGCATTGCAGTATCTGTGTTGTGTGCTTGTATTACAGTGTTTACAAAGAATGGATTAAATTTAGGTGATATTGCCTTTGAATTTAGTATTTATATTATGAATTAACATGAAATTTTAATGCATGGACTGCTTTATATGGATTTTCATTCATGTATCAAGGAGTACAAGTGCAGAAAATAGTACATTTATCCATTCTTAAGGCATTAAGAACATAATCGCCTTGTGATTGTAAGCTGTTTTGTTCTATTTTATTTATTATTTCACATAGTACTTTGGTTTTTTAGATTGGGCTACAGCATTTGCTGGCAGAAGATGAACCTGACATAATTTTAACTATTCTAGGCTTTTACTGCTGTTGTAGTCAGTGCTCTGTTTATTGTCCAAACTATGAAAGTTACAATACATCAACTAAAATTACTCTTTATTTCTCCAAGCCCATTAAATGCTACTCTAAAATTATCCTATTTTAAATGTAGTGCCTCTTTAGGGTACTTCCAAAGTCCTTTTAAACCATTAGTGAATCATTTAACATTTCATCAAGCCATTTGGTATATTTTTACACATTTCAAACAAGACCTTCTGTGCTTGACCACAGTAAACAGGACAGTGACAGTCCCAGTGCCTGAGAACCTCTTACCAAGGCCCAGCCCAAATGGGCTGCTGCCTTTATTTAATACTCCAAGGGTTCCACACAACTCTCTCACTCCTTTTTGGGCACAGACCTCACTTTTCAGCTGTTAACCCTGGCCAGCCTTGCTCTGCCACAGGAGTTAGGACACGTCCAGCCTCACAGTGCACAGGAGTCAGGACATGTCCAGCCTCTGTGGCCTTTTTCTGAGCAGAGGGGCAGCCAAAGTGCCCTCCACTCACACAAATTTGAGATCAACCACTTAGAGCAGGGAGCTGAACTGGGAAAAGGTCAAGGAGCCCAGCCTCCAAAAGAGGAGAGGAGAGGGGAAAGCTGTCACCGTGCTGAGCACATCACCCGTCCCCAGCCATCCTCTGGAGCCCGCTGGGCACTGGCAGCACACTGGCTCTGCAGGTGCACCTCACAGCTACATCCTGCAAGCTTTGGCTCCAGAAGAATTGGAAATTATCTGCCCGCACCAGTGTGACTGCACCGTGCAGGGTTTCTCACTCAAACCCTTGTTACTGTGCTGGGTTTGACCTTGGCAGCATTTGAGAGTCTCCTGCTCCTGACAGCCAGTGCTGGCCTGTTGTATCCCACAATAATGAGCTCCACCTTAGCAGAGCCGGGATCGATTTCCCTGCCAGTTGTCAGCCCTCACTTATTCATTTCACAGCACTACAGTAAGATCAACAGTGCTATAACCGTGCCACCCGAATCATTGAAATATGCACTGTGATATAATAAAGTGACACACTTTGCATTTAAGCAATGGCTTAGCAAAAAAAAAATTAAAAATCCTGATAGTGCAGAAACAGTTTCTCCTCATAAGATTGATGGCAATATCACACAGGAAAAGAATAATTAGTTTTGCTCTGGTTTTATGTAGAAAGCATAATAGGCTTAAAATATTACCCATGCTTTTTGTTCAAATGAGTTCAAAAATTAAAAAGTATGATAATTTACATGTGCAAAAAAATGAAAATATCAGCAAGTTACTTAGAAATTTTAATTTCTAGTTTATTTTCTCTATAGAGCAAACATTCATCACATCTATGCACTATGGGTGGGTGTGACTCATTGCAATAATAGACCAATTATGAAAATGAAGGAGCATAACAATAACAAATGCAATAAAAAATATTTCAAAAACCTCAAACAAAATCAGCTATGAAAGGGTGGTTTGCCAACTTCAGTACTCATGTCTTCTCTAATACCATTAAACACTATTCAGTTTATATATAGATATCCCAAACTATTTATTTTTAGGGAGACAAAAAAATGAGGATTATTTTCATGTATTTAATTTCAAGATAGTGAAATTGTCCTTATTTAAACCAAACCATTAACAGCATTTCCTAATGCAATATTTCTGTCCACAAGAAGTCTTGCCAAAAAGTGAAGAAAACCTGGCATCAAAAATGGACAAGACAAAATCTTTTTCACCAAATTAGGCTACATTTTAATCCTCAAGTACAGCTAAGAGTGTTTTGTGTCATATCATTGCAACCTTCAAGTGAACTGAAACAAAACTGAAACTGTAAACAAAATAAAGGCAGAAGTGGAAACAAAATACAGTCAAAACTAGAGAATTAGAAGCTAGCGTATTTATGTTGTCCAAGCTCAGGGGTTTATCCTCAGGGGCTCATCTTCCAACACCTCACATAGACAACTGTGAAAACTGTGCAGGAGAACAAATAGAGAATGTGGCTTTGAAGTGTGACCAGCACAGAGGATGCACAAAGAGTTCAGCAGAGACAGGGATGATGGAGATGTTATCACACCCAAAATGTCATTTGAGTGGTAGATTCTGAAAGGTAGGGGTTACAGCTGCCTGGGAAAGACGAGGGGACTGGAATTAATGAAACGCAGATGAGATCAACAGTGGTGCCTTTTGACACGCTGGTCTTTTGTAGGTAGAGCATGTAAAGACCTCTCTCAAATGCAGACCTCTCCCGTGCAAATGTGGAGAGATTAACATCTTTAGAACTGCCAAAAGCAGAGTGGAAGAAAATGAAGAGTCATGAAGTTATCACACGGATTCATTAACCAACTGATTGGCGCTTTCCTATTGCGGCTGTCATGAAAAAGGACAGGAAGACAGATTCACATTTATCTTAAACACCTCATAGCAGCAATTCTCAGGGAAAGTACATAATCTTCTCTCTGAAGGGTCTCTAACACTAACGTATTTTCAAGATAGAAAAAGCAACTTTTATGAAGTACAAACTTACTAAGAAAGCTTGGCATTTCCCATGGTGTTTATCTTATTGCCATTCTGACCATAATTACAAATGCTAGAAGTCCAACCACTAAAGACCTAGACATTAACAAACAGGACCTAAAAACCACAACAAATACTAAACAAAAAAGTGCCCTTTGGTTTTCATTTCTTTTTAAAAACAACCAAACAGTAAATGGTGGCAAAGCAACATAAGCCTAGAAGATTAAGGCATACTTTATATCTTTACTTACTGAAAAAATCATAATCATTAGCCAAAAAATAATTGTACCAACACTTTACACTAGAAATAAGATTGCAAATCACTAAGATAAACATCAAACAGTAATGAAGAATTCCTGAAACTAAACTGAGTATTCTAAAAGAATAGAACATTGGTACAAAGACACAGCCTTTACCAGCAAATCACTTACACAGTGTTCTGGGTAAGCCTTCATATATCACAAGCCTTTGCAGAGTATGCTTCAGAAAGGAAGTATTCCTATTTTCTATCTTTTTATCTTCATAAAGCTTGAGTTCCCTATACAGAATTGCCTTAAAATCTTTCCAATAGCACAAACCATGAGGTTTTACAGCTAGCACAAAAATAGGCTTGTTAAAATGCCAACAGAGATACTACACTTACTCTGCTATCTACTGGTAGATTTTGTCTCTGTGAGTTGTAGGAATCTACACAGGCACATTAAGAAAAGTAGTTATTGATAAGAACCTGTCATTTTTTCCTGCATAAACATTGACATTTAAAAAACTGCCAAAATCTGAGTACTATCAGTAATTATACTTTTATATGGCAAGATTATTCAGAGCCTCCAATTAACTGCAGGGTTGCATCTTACTGCATGGAAATACACAAAGAAATGGCTCTTTTCAAATAGCTTAAAATCTAAACAGACAGTTGACACAAGAAGCCGGAAGACAAGATGGGAAGAGTCTACTGTAGACAATTAAATATACACAGAAACATATGTGAAAATACTAAACACATATGGAGAATGCTTACTAGAGTTAAGAAATGAAAAAAAAAAGGGCTCAATGAGAAACAAAGAGAAATGAAGCTGAGAATTGCTGCTCTCCTCCCTGCCACTACCAACGTGCTATTCTGATTCATTTTCTCTCCAAGGTGAGTCAGTGTGGCAGGAGCAGATGCCACAAATGCTACTGTAGTAAGAGCACTAACTGTGACAGAGGAGAGAAGTAAACAGTGGGGTTCAGGGTGCAATAGCAGTTTCTGCAGCAGGAATTGCCCTCTTTCCCTCTTCAGGGCAGTGCCAGACCTTGGTTTTCATGAGAGCATGAAAGAAACTGCCATAGATAACATTAAACTTTGGGACTACAGCTCGCTGTTGTCACAGCCCTGCAAGCACTCAACTGAAGTACAGCAATAAGAATTACATGGTGGGATTTTTGGCTTTGTCTGGTGCAGGGCCGGGAGCTGGACTCAATAGTCCTTGTGGATTCCTTCCAACTCAGAATATTTTATGATTCTATAATAAGAGCAGCACTCCAAGTTATGAATAAATGGCCTGATGTACTGTGCTGCTGAACAGAGATAACAAAGTGTTTGACACTTTCAGTAATAAGCCACATGCTCTAAGAGGGTCAAGGAAAGTTCTCTTTGAAAAGTCCAAGTAACACCTGGCTGCTGTCAGGATGTTTGTTCTTGCCTTTTCTGCATTCATCTCCATTCTGCATTGTGTTCTCATCAGCAAGTTCGTGTACCTTAACAAAAAATGCAAGAAGCTGGCTCTACTGAATGTATTTTTAATGTGTCTGAAAAGATTCAAAGTAATTATAAGGTATATTGGCACTTGGGCTGCAGTTGGAGTAATCACTTGCTTTATCTCTTTGCCTGCAGTTCTGTAGCATGACTGTTCAGCAGCAGCAGCTCCTGAGTCTGGTGTGAACCCAACACAGATGTTTTGCAGTAGTTCATCTGTGACTGTGACCAATGTCTCCCAACAGGAGCCTATTCTAGCTCCAGAAAGACTGAAGGCAATGCAAAGTGAGACTGGCACAGCTTTATATTCTGCAGTGCTCTCAACAATACTTCCAAACCGCGTCTTTGGACTTAAATTTTTTCCCATGTTCACAATAACTGTGGCTTATAAAACTGTCACATTTTAACACAACTATTGTATTCTTCACACCTGCAGCTGAAATAATTACTTCAAAAAGCACAGGTTAAGACCCGTGTCTCTCTGAAGTAAGACAACTTATCCTCAATCAATTCAAGCAATACTCCTTGAGATAAATTTATGTGAAAGTTTGTCAGCTGTGTGATTCAAGAACTGAAACTCTTTATGAAGCATAGGCAGAGATTTTTGAATGGTGTGAGAAGAGGTGACGGGTATGAAGAGTCATTTATATTCCTTCACTCTTCATGTAATCATGCATTTTTCTGATAGCAAATGTGCTAGAAGTACATATCTCCTAATCAATCCATCACAGTGCTTCATTTTTCTACACCATGCAGTCATTCTCTACATTATGCTATAAAAAAAGTTGAATTTTAAAGCTTCAAGGAAGAATACTTGAATTTGCAGTTTTAAATTAGTATTTTATTTTAATATTTCTCCCAAAACTCAAGACGTCTCTTACTTGCAACCACTTCTTAGATATTAAAATGGCCAATAAAATCAAGCCTATCCTGGCAATACCTGTATTCTGAGAGCACACTTAGGGGTGCAGGAGTTGGTTTTGGTTCTGTATCAGCCTTGATTCTGTGGCAGAGAATCAAGGTTGGTACAGAATATTATTTCACCTACTGAGGACAATGAATTAGTTACTTTCCACTGAAGCAGGAATTGTCCAATCATCACAGGAACTGAGTAGCTTAGAAAGTATGCAAAGAAAAATATTTCTCTGACTTCCATATGAAAAGAACATATACAGTCAACATAAAAACAAATTTAAAGAAGAAAAATGGAGGATTATTTTGGAATAAGACAATTTCTTGTTAAAAGTTACTTTGTGATCACCTTCAAACACAGTCTAAAAGAAAACATCTTTGCTTCTCATCGTCTGCTAAGTGCTCCCCATTAACTAGGTACAACCTCTAGTTCAGCAACAAAATCAAAAGATAAACAAGTGTTAATATTGGAGGTGAAGAAGATATAAGCTAACGAAAATTCAAGTTAGGGGGAAGAAAAAAAGATGCTGTACATGGGCATGGTGGTTTTAGGAATTCCCTCCCAGCAATTCTACTTTATGACAATAAAGCTGCAATTTGAGCCCACAATTACCATTTGACAGCATTTGAGGAACTTCAGTTATTATCTGCTCTCAGAGCTGCTCCAGTACCCTCAGGCATTGTAGAATTTCTCCACTGATTTCACTCTAGAGTTCCTACTGCTATAGCCTGTAAGTATGCACAAAGGGGGATCAGACACAGTAAGTATTCTACAAGCAAAAGAATTGGGTTCTCCCAGGATGGCTGAGCTTGCAGGGATGTCAATCCCAATATGAAAACTTGGGAAGGAACAGGATAATGTTATAGCATGACACAAGAGCTCAGTGGAGTCAGGAGTTTGTCCTTCAGGGCTCACTGTCCTGGCAGCACTTCTGGGCACCTTTTCTTGCTACAGTGGCACAACACTCCTGTAAGAGAGTGTGTCAGCTGTGGAAGGGCTCTTCTATCCTGGGAGATTATCCTGGAGAGATGGCTACTCCCAGCCTAGATTTTCCTTGGATGTGAAGCAATCATGGAAAAACTGGAAATGGCTACAAAAAGTTCACACATCTGGGGTAGCAAAACAGCCAGTGCAGACCAGGCTTTGTGCTGCAGGATCATCAGACCGGGTTTAAAGATAGCCTTAAACATGAGTGGACGATTTTGAGCTTCCTTCAGTGCAGCAACAGCACTGGACACTTCTCAGGAGCAGGCTCACAGACACTTTCTGCTATACAAAATTTAGCTCTACTACAAACTTTGCAGTACAAATTGAAATTGATGTGATTTAACTTGTGGCAATTCTTTTCAGCCTAAATAAATAGTTAAAAGGGGTAATTTGCCATGCTTATGTTGGTCTTGCTTTGATTAATATTTTTGCCTCTCTTCCCTGTTTTTCATTGTCAACCTTTCTGTCTTCATGGTTTTTCTCTTCATCCTAGTCTCTGTTGTGTTTGTCACACACATTTTTCACTCTTTCCCTTTTCTCCAAAATAGCTCTCCGTGGCCATACTGAATGGACTGCAAGGAAAGCAGTTCCTCCTGTTTCATGCCCACTGATTTCCCACACCAGAGAAGAGATGTTGTTTTTCAAAATTCCAGTTCAGCTCAGCAAGGAGGAAGTGGCTAATGCCAAGAACAGCAAAAAAATATGTGTCAGCTCATTATGAGGTAAAAAAAAAGAAAAAAAAAAGACAAAACACCCAACACCTGCAAAGCTAGAATTTCTGATCAGCAGGATGACAGAGATGGTAATTTTATGGGAGTTCATTAATACTATTAAGGCAAATTCTCAAGAAAATACTGTTTGCATGACAGGAGTTCAAGCCTTTCTTTGCTATATTTGTGATCAGCATGGGGTCCAGTCAGATCTAAGCCATTGGGAATTAAAAAATGAGATTAAAAGTAGATTGGAATGCAATATTTCAACAGAGCAGATATCCAGGAAGGTATTTGCAGGATGTGTCCTTACGGAGAGAACAGAAAGAGAATATGTCAGTAAGCATAATCTGCATTATCAGTGCCATTATAACACTGGGGCTCTTCCCAGTCTGACAACACCACTCTGGCAGTTTATGACTTAGGCTGATTTCTTCCATCTCCATTACAATCCAAATAAACAGAAGTTGAACCACACATGAACCCAGCAGTACCTGAATTATAGAACTGATTTCAATATTGGCTTTTCCTTATAAATGCTTAGAAGCACTGCAAATGATTGCTCCCTTGCTCCCTTTAGTCACTAGCAGGCAGGCTAGATTTTCCCCTTTAAGACAAAAGGATCTTAGCTCAAAGCTGGGAGGTTTTGATCACCATTGAAATTGGGTCCAAAATATCACACCTCTGAGAGCTGGACACATTTATTTCCAACCTAACTATATTTATATATTTTTTCTTAATTTATTGCTCAACTTCTGATAAGTTTATCTGGTTGGACTAAGCACAACAAAGTCTCTCAGACTCTTCTTATAAGACTTCCCATTCTCCTGAACATCCTAGTTGCATTTCTTTGCACCAGTTCCAGCTTGAATTCACCTTAATTAAAATCAGGAAAAGAAAATTATTACAAATATCCCACATTATTGTTTCTGCAGGACCTAGTTCAGGTGTTTGTTATTCCATTTGTTAACACAAATATCTCATCCAGCACAGTGTAAGATTGTATTTGCCCTATTCATTGATGTTTTGCACTGATGACTTGCAGTCATTCTATGACTTTCTCCTCTTCTGTCATTTCCAATTAACAAGCTCCTAGCTTATAGCAGAATTGTATTGTTTTTGTGCATGATCTTGCACTTTGTCCTATTGAATTTCATTCAGATAGTATTACTGTAATCCTCAAGGTCATTTTACTCTTCCAGCATGGAATTCTGAACTCCCCCTGTGACAGAGGCCACAAACATTTTGGGCTTCAGAAAAATTGCTTTTGCTAATTTATTTTTTCAAGGGAATTACTAAATTTTTAAAACAAGATATACCAGGAGCATTTCTTGAGGGACTGACTTGTAGCCCCACTACCCAACATAACCTCAGTATGTCCCTGGCAGATTACAGTGATGGATATTGTCACTGCAATGACTTTGAAGTACTTGAAGCAAAATTCCAGAATATGTTGGTCTTTCTCTCTGAAAAACAACCAGAATATTCAGAGACATCCAGGCACTCTACTTATCTACAGTATCAGTTGTTTTATGCCTCTTTCACATTTCTGACTGTCCCCATAGAGCACATGGTCTAAAGGAAATTCATTGTATTTAAAACTTCACAGCAGTTGTGACATCTCTACACAAAACAGTACCTGTACCTGGAGATGTCCCAGGTGACTGAACATATTTACTGGATATAGAACAACTATTTAATTTATCATGACAAATTACCACAAGGAAAACCATATGTCTCTAAAGGCAAGTCTAACCATTATCAATTTGTGGCACTGGAAACTTCCTCAAGTCCAGAGAAAAACACATGTGTATGCTTGGTCCAGCACACTGGAAAACTGAAATATAAACTTGAGTGATGAACAAACCAATGCTAGCCCCAAGAAAATGAAGTTCTTGGCCTGTCTCTGATGATCAATCTACCTGTGCTACAAAGAAATCTATTTTTTAGAGTTTTTCCTCCTGCTTTTGGGGTTTCTCTCTCAAAGGTTTGAATGATGACCTATCTTGAAAAGAACTGTTTTCATAGCATTTTACCAGACAGTTTAGAAATACTTAGAAAACAGTGCAGTTGATATACATCAGAACTTCAGAAACATTAGCCACACCACCAGCAACAGTCAAAGAAAGAATGAAGAGTGGAGAAGGATCCTTTTACTCCGTAACTGAAGCACAGAAACTGCATGTCAGTTTTGTCCTTGGGTTTATTCACACAGCAAAACAATTCTTGACATTCAGAAGTCCATTTCTGCAGGAAAATATTAGTGAAACAGTCATCCTGCTGTTACACTAAATACTGCACGTGGGAACAAGTATTCTAAGGTGCTGCAGAGCAAAAATCCAGCACCTTGTGAGAATCCTTTCTTCCTGTCCCTTCTGCCTCTCAGCATCCTTCTTCCTCTAGAAACACACATCATTTTACTTGGCTGTCACCTGCAGTCTGCCTTTATTCTAAGGTGCTGCAGAGCAAAAATCCAGCACCTTGTGAGAATCCTTTCTTCCTGTCCCTTGGCTGTCACCTGCAGTCTGCCTTCTGACCACGTGTCATTATGTGAGGCCAGAGACACATCTACACTGTTCTTCCCCTGTAACCTGCAGGGATCACACTTGCCAAGACACAGGAGTAGCCCATGCAGACCTTTGCACCAATTCTTAACACCTCTTTTCTTAAATGTTACAGAACATTTAACAGTGTCAGTTTCTCAACACATGGTATTTGCTGGACGCTATCCTCATATGCTGTGCCACTGCTCAAAATGTAAATGCAGCTCCAAAACATTCCAAAATAATTAGGCAAACTTCATGAACTTCAAGAGTGTAATTAATTGATAGTGATATGGGAAAATTGGAGGTTTTCCAAGAGCCTCCTGGAGCACTCACCTGAGTCTAATAAGCAAAAACCTTCCAGTGTCACATCAAACTCTAAACACATTCATTCCAAAGACTGTAATGAGAACACAGTTTCTGAAAATCAAAATAGTCTTAAAATTAAGCACAGATTTTTTTATAATTTTTAATTTTTTCCTCTGTCTTTGTTACATTTGTCATTACATAATTGGAAGAATTGCCTTCAAACAGTTTTATGAGACCTACAAAAGCTCATTTTTAGCTCTCTGCAGAATACTATATATTTAGATTTTTAATAATTAAGCATTACAGCTCCCTGTCATATTGTCTCATAAAATTTCAGAGAGGAAAGTCACACAGAGAAAAAGATTATTCAAATTTAGTACAGGAAGAGAAACAAACTCTCAGAGTGCATGTCCTATTGTAATTCTCTTCAAAACTGCCAGCAGTCATGGCAGTAAAAAATTCTTAGTGTCTTGGGCTACTCAAGCTAATTCCTGTCAGCTCATTCCCTTGGTTTTAAACATGAGCAAATGAAGAAAAAAATTGAAGGAGAAAAAGAATGAAATACAGGCATAAGTGACGGGGACTGTTCTTTACCTCCTCATACATAAACAAGTGTCCTGAGGAAGACAGGTTCTGTCACTAGCCCTGTGACTAGCCAAGATCCAGAATTCTGTGTGGACTAACATTGCTTGGAAGCAAATTGCCATGTGGAGCAGAATTGTGAATAAGCATCTAAAGATAGGACAGAACACAGGCTTATTTGCAAAACAGCATGGGAAGGTCTCCTGTGGTGTTATCCTTGGTTCAGATATCCAAATCCCTTTGGCATGAATCAGGAAATTCCAGCATCACACCAAATGGATATTAAGAAAGACCATGTTATACAAGGACACAGCATGTGTCATGTTTACACAGCATGTAAAGAAGACATTCTCCCATTGCTGTGATTTATTCTTTACCTTTCACCTCACACTGGTCCCTGTACAGTACTTGTACAGAGACCAGTGGCAGACTGGCAGACCCTTCCTTAAGTCTACAGATTCAAAACATGAAGTGTATTTCATGGGCCATTTGAAGGGAAGAGTACAAATAAGTACTTTTTAAATAACGCCCTAAAAAGCTCAGTGTCTTCTTATGAATGCACACAAGTGCTCCCGCTGCCAGGAGGCCCTGGGTGGTTGGCACTGCAGCCCATGCCAGGAAAGGAATGCAGCTCTGGCATGCTGTGTCTGGGGACAGGGTGTGAACATGGACCTCTGAGTCAGGGATCTCTCACGTTTAGGCTGCCTTGTAAGGAGCTTCTTAGGAAGCTCAACTGAAAACGGGGACAATTTTCCTGGTTAAAAGAGAAAGGCTCAAGTGCAGCTCTTCTTGTGTCTGGCTGTAGAGACTCAGTGGTGAATGCTGAGCTGGAACCCCAGGACAGCTGATAATTCAGCTTCAAGCAGTTGACCTTTGGTTTCTGTTGCAGTAAAATCACAGTGAACTGTTTGGGTGCAATGTCAGTGCAACATGTAATTCATCTGTCATTCTGCCTGAATTATGCTCGCTTAAAAAAATGTTGATGTTAGATGATAGATTGATGTTAATACACCAAAGAGCAATTAAATTCAAATATTTGAGTACATAAAGGCCACAATTCATTTGAAAGGGGGGTCTTATTTCCTTACATCTGTATGCTGTATAATGTTTATTCTCTCTGATTTCTAGGTCTACAGATAATGTATTAATAAGGCAAAAATAGTTTTATTTTTGCAAAATATACAAACCGCATTTGTGTTTTATTATCCTACACAAGCATTCTTTCATCCTGGAAGTAGAAAACACAGAAGCCTGTCATTCATGTCTGCTGACTTAAAGATCCATTATATTGTGTGGTGATTTGCTGTTAAATCTGGCAGGTGTTTTGTTGGCAAATGTAAATAAAGATACAGCCAGTCTGGAACACTGGGGTATGCCTCACGTTCAACAAAGAACTCATGTCAACAGCTTGATGGATATATTTTATACCAGGAAAACCTATTTCAATTAAATACCTGTCATTTTAAGAAAGGACTTCACAAAATAAACAAGTTGTCTGCAAGAACAACTGTTTTACCTTTATTCCTTCTCTTGAATGATGTCTGTCTTCTCCAAGAGATTTGTACAGTCTGATTGACACTGAAGTGAAAAGAAAAAAGCACAGAAGGAAACTACACCCAACAGCATGGCCACTTCACAAAAGTAATTTCTTTCTCAGAATTTGTGTTGCTTTCTTCTGCTTCTTTACAGGTACCTTCAAATTGCTGCACATTGTGCTAGGGAGGGTGCTGAACATAGAGATCCTCCTTCTCTCCACCTCCCATACTTTCCACAATAAGTTGCTTTATCCAAAGATGTACTTCTGAGATGCATTTATTGTACCAAACTAATGCACCATAATATAATAAAAATTGCACTCCCATCTTTCTGCCTCCCTTGCAGCTCTACAATAAGTAACCTTAATCCTGACAAATTTTACCAGCCGTCAGCCCTGACACTGCCTGGTTGCTTAAAATAAATATAAAAACAAGAGCTTTTGAACTGTAAAAAAAGTGATTAATTTTACATAGAACCATAGAATGGCTTGGATTGGAAGGGACTTTGACAATCATCTGGTTCCAAACCCCCTTGCCATGAAAAGGGACACCTTCCAGTAGACCAGGTTGCTCAGAGCCCCATCCAACCCGGCCTTTAGCACTTCCATGGATGGGGCATTCACAACTACTCTGGGCAACCTGTTCCACTGCCTCATCACACTCACAGGGAAGGATTTCTTCCTGACATCTCATCTGAATCTGCCCTGTCAATTTAAAGCCATTGCACCTACTCCTATCACTCCATGCCTGTATAAAAAGTCCCTCTCCAGCTCTCTTGTATCCCCTTTAGGCACTGGAAGGCTGCCATGAGATATCCCTGAACCCTTCCTTGAACAAGTCCAACTTTCCCACCCTGTGTTCAGAGGAGAGCTGCTCCAGGCCCTGAGCATCTCTGTAGGTTGCTGTGGAGCCAGTGCAGCAGGTCCATGTCATTCTCAGGCTGTGGCCCTGGGGTGGACACAGCGCTCCAGGCGGGGTCTCAGCAGAGCGGAGAGGGGCAGTTCCCTCCTCGACATTCTTTGAATGTAGCCCAGGGCACATTTGGCTTTCTGGGCCATGAGCACACATTGCTGGCTCGCACTGAGCTGCTCATTCCCTACAGCCCAAGTCCTTCTGCTCAGGGCTGCTCTCAATCCTTTCTCCACCCAGGCTGTGCTTGGGCTCGTCTCAGCCCGTGTGCAGGAGCCCACACGTGGCCTGGCTGCTGAGGCTTGCACAGAGCTCCCTCCCCATCCTGCCCAGGTCCCTCTGGTCCTTCCCTTCCCCCCAGCACCAACCACACCACACTGCTCAGTGTCTCTGCCAAACCTGCTGAGGCTGCTTTGTACAGATCCTTGTGTAATATTTCCTTTTGGATTGTAAAAATAGCATCATTTTCTGTCGTAGGTAAGACTCAGACTAAAGAGTCATGTAAGCCAGTGTCTGGGTTGGTTTTTTTATTCTAAATTTCTCAGATTACATAGTTAACTTTTAAGAGCTTTTTTTTTTCTTTTTCCCCTGCCAGTGTTGTATGTGGGGCTCATTAAATACTGACCTAAATCCATCTCTCTGCATTTCATTGTAGCATGGCAGATTTTGTGATGGTTCTAATCAGGCTTAGGAGATCTGCCCACCTCAATTCCATTAAGGAAAAGTCAACACATGCACACTTGCACCCTAAGCTATTGGTGATTCCTGGATCAAGCAAGCAAAGCCCACAGAGATAAAACAGCTGTCCTACTTTATAAAATATATAATTTTACATCTAGCCTGTTTCTTTCCTTGTATTTTTCTTACCTCTGAAAAGCAAAACAATTAAATAG
The DNA here is from genome assembly GCF_014805655.1 of Passer montanus. Taxonomy (NCBI): domain Eukaryota; kingdom Metazoa; phylum Chordata; class Aves; order Passeriformes; family Passeridae; genus Passer; species Passer montanus. Next base: position 5,214,468 of record NW_024368596.1, on the reverse strand, counting down.
AAGACAACATTAAATAAAACCAGAACTTTAAACAAACTTACTAAAATAGCATTTTTCAGCTTCCAGTTTATTTTCTGTGTCTCTCACCATTCAGTTTTGCTTTCAATTTTAAACTCTAAATGAGGCTGAGGATATTGAGAATGCAAAAAACATGACAAGCTATTTTTTCCAGTTCTGATTATTCTACAAATGACCTTTATCAGAACTTCCTTGTGCTAAACACTGCTGCTAGGACTGATTGACTCAGATCAGGCCTGGTATAATGTTATCTAGGAAAAAAATAGTTTTAGGAAATCAGATATGTATTTTGTTTTAAATTATTATGTAAACATAACTATTGCATTAAGACTCTTTTAAAAAGCAGCAATGAAGTTTCAGGCAAAAAATAACAAATTTTTCACATTCTGCCTGAAGTGTAGCCTTATAGATATGGTAAATACAGCTCCAACATCACAGCCTTTCCACACAGCATCAAAAGGCACTAACAGAGAATAAATTATTTAATGAGTCCTGAGCTGTTAAAAAAAGTCTAGGGCAGATAAAAAAGTTATATAACATAAAACCCGCAGTCAGAGCAAATACATACATCAGAATTTGTTGTTACTGTAGTTAACAGTCAGTTTGTTAGAACATTAATGGTCCAACAACCCACAAACCAACAGTTAATTGCTAGTAATGATTGGCTTCTTGGGGATTATTGCTTAAATAAATCTTAAAAGTTGTGTGCTGTTCAGTAACTTACAATTTTCTTAAAGTTGGCAGTGAAGTCCAATGGTTAGTTAGTGTAGTCAGCCTTACCATTAATCCTGATCCCCTGAGTCCAACCATTAATTCTAATCCCTTGCATACGTCGAAAGCAAAGTAAAAAAGTCCCTGATTGTCTCCAACTATTCATTTGGAAAAATGTTACCGAATATCTTGACAGGAGAAAAAGAAAAATTTAGCCTCATAGTCTTGTTCATGCTCACAGTAGAAGGAAGACAAGCCTGTGTGCTGACATGTCTGCTCAGTATAATTGCCACCTGTGAGGTTGTTTGGAAATCCTCATGTATAAATTTGCAGTCATCACACATTACTGGCACTGTGTGTTTAGTGTTTTGCTTCCAAAAATACCAGCAAGTTATTAAAATTAACTAAACCTAGATCAAAAGATAATGGCCACTCTGGGGACCCACAGTAATGCACGATTATATCAACACATAGAATGTCATACATTGCATTTCATAGTCCCTTTACTAACATCAGACTCTCAGGTCAGGCCAATTATTTGATACAATAAAATGTCAAAAAGCACCAAGAAACATCAATTAGCTGTATAGAGGGACTTTTCCTTTCATACATCAAGAGATAAGACCCTTGCAACAAATCTGAAACTTCATAATGTGATTTCCAAAGGCACTAGGAGTCCAAGTTTTCCATCTTAAAAGAGCAGTACTGGGAACTGATAGAGAGATTTGGTCAAAGCCACCAATAAAAAGGAATACCCACACATTGCAATATGACAGCGCAATGTCAGCTAAGTTTGATACCTCTGGAAAGTCAGATTTGATACCTCTGGATAGTCAGATTTGCCTGGTTTTATATTTTTAAAAAGCTACACAGAACCAATTGCAGAATTTCTGCTGAGAAATCATAAGATTTCTGGGTTAGTAAATCCAGTTCACTTTTAGATACACAGACATTATAGATTTGCTATCAGTGACTCCTGAGCTTCTGAAAGGTCTTATTAAAGGTAACAGGTTCCTCCCATAGACGGGGCCATCCCATATCCTCACTAAGCTCTCTGCAGAAAGGGGAATCTCTTCCAGGGCAGGTGAAGCATAAAGATTTCTGCTATCTGTTTTATAGCCTAAAACATGATTTACAGTCATGGAGAAAACAGCGTTTGTTCAGCAGGTTTTTTAGTAGGGTAAACAACAGGTAATAAACCCAAAGAAATAAAGCCAAGTTCATAAGCTACAAGGTGAACTGGAGTCAAAAAAAGGCAAATCTACATAAAGCACTACTAGTGTAAGTGAGGATAATCCAGAAAAACTCATATCTGCAATATGTTCCCAAATAGGCAGCTGCCAACACCTGTATTTATGAGTAAACTGAGGCATAGGATGGTAGTGACCTGCAAGCAATACCAAGCTAAGAAATCTATAGATGCGAATGCACAGTCTTGTGATCCCTTTCTCTCAGAGAAATCCACAAAGTGTGACAATGCATTAATGAATAATAAGACATTTCAAGCCAAAATTTAAGGCCTGAGTCAATTAATCATTTTTTAAAGATGAATTCTACAAATCCCTAGGGTGAGCATTTGGACTAAAGAGTAAAAAACAAAACCCAAACAAATAAAAACAAACAAAAAAACCCACCCATAAATGCCAAGCCCACCAACTGTAATTAGCCTTAAATTTAAATGTTCCTGAAATCTGATTTTTATGAGTCTCTACTGAAATGCATTGATGTGTTCAACTTATTACCTCCTTTTTCTCTTCAAGGTAATGATTCACTTCAGTTTTACATCAACCTGTTAAAACAACCTGGAGGGCGTGAGTATAATTTTCATCATCTCAAATTTCATATATCAAGAGAAATTAAAGGAGTCAAGACATCACTTTCCCATTCTAGTTTCCTTCCCATCTAGTTGCTAATTGAACTGGTACTTTCCAAGTGTGAATTTTCTGAAGCACTGAATTTCTCAGAAGGGATGAAACAGAGGGTAAAACTGCTCTCACCTATTGCCAGATCCTCTAACCAGTGCTGGTCACCGACTAGATCTCACCTCTATTTCACAGCTGTAATTTTCAAAGCTATTTCTTTTGTACCTCCTTAGCTTTTATAGCTATCAGATACAATTCTCATTTTCTAAGAATTGTTTTTTTCATTATGCTCATCAGAAAAAAAAGGCTACGGATTTAGACATCCTCAATAGTTTTTCCTACAGATAAGAGTCACAAGATACCTTTAAACAAAATATATGGAGCTATTTCTGCATAGAGCAATTACATACAAGGAAAGGTTGTGTGGGTATTGAGAGAGCTGTGCTATTATCAGTATTTATTTTTTTATTACAGCAGTGGTACCTAAGCTCTGACTATTTTGAACACTATTTTCAGGTATTTTTGCAAGCAACAGAATCCTTAGGCATGGTATACTTGCTGACACCACTGCTTACACGTTAAAAGTATGTATAGATATTTACACTTAAGAATTCCCTGTCTGGAGAATTCTGGTCTGATGTGTAGAACAAAATGTTAAAGATTGCAAAAGTTTGCCTCAGACTCCCTTAGCTACTCAGAAGACAACAACTTACACTGATCACACAATGAAACTCTGAGTCTCACAGACACCCCGGTGACCCTCACAGGACTGACTCTTAATGTTGGAGGTCATGGAAATGCTGCTGCTGTTTTTAATAAATTTACTAAGTCCCATCCCTGTCACAATACACACAGCACAGGTGGAAGAGATGTCACCTAACCATTCATTCCTGTGAGTGAACACAAATAAAAGTACCAGGAAGAAAACACTGCACAACGGGGTCACAAAGCTCAATGCCAGCATCCACCTCCTCCTCACTCTGCCCTCTGCCCTGTAGTACCCAGGCAGATGAAATGAGCATTTTTGACCTCGGGCTCCATCCCACCCCAGCCCTCAGACACCTCAGGAGGTGCCTGCATTCCCACAGGCTTGCAGCAGGAGCCCTGTAAAGCGAATATCGTAACCACTCACTACAATATTACATCAATTATTTGTTAGCAGCAATACTAACCTGCCACAAGACAGCTGCCTCGGGAAAGTTTAGAAAAGTCTTAATAAAATATGCATAAGTAACTATGAAAATATAGTAGATAACTGTCAAAATAACTTTGAATACAGCAAAGCATATCTGCTGACTTTCCAGCACAAAAAGAATTTATGGTAATAAGTTTTGGAAAGTAATACAGCCGTGTTGCTAAAAATGCAGAGCAGCTGCTTCAGTTATTATAAAATGGCTAATTTTTACTCATTTGTGACATGGTTTTGTAGATGGGTAACAGCTGCAGTTTCACCCAGCTGCATCCTGATGCTAAATGCACACTTTAAGCCATCAGATGAAAGTATAGATTGCTTTACTTTACAGCACTAAGTACCAGTGTCTTTCTAAGAAATACCCTGAAGGTCATTGGCAATTAAAGCTCCCCAAGGTCTCTTTCACTCGGGGAATGGTGACTGGCAGACACAAGGTCTCCACAAGTCAGACACTGTATAGCAACATAGCAAGTAGTAACTGAGCTGCATGGATTTAAAAGGATGTTGAAAGGGCTTCCTACCTGGTACAAGTTGCTACTCCCCCTCACAGCCTGGAACCCTAGATGCTGGCTCTTCTCCTTAATTGCTGAGGTAACACGAATTTCTCTAGTAAGAAGTGGGGAAAAAAAAAAAAAAAAAAGAAAAAAGACAGAAAGGTTCTATTGGCTGCTGCCTCCTCCTTAGAAAGGTTACTTCAAATGCCTCTCTCGCTCCCTATTTATTTTCTCTCCCTCCCAGAAGAGCAGTTTAGAGGGAGAGTAGCGGAGTGTTTATCCTGGCTCTGAGGATGCACGCTTGTGCGATAACTGCCTGCTCCCTGCAGTATAGCCGGCATGATGTGATGTGCATACTAAAGCAGTTTGCATTAGGCAAGGCTTAGCAGAGCCAGCTTCCCAGTCTCCACCTTCTGTAGCACACAACCAGCTTGCTGCCCTGGAAAGAGTGGGGCTGTAATGACAGGACCATGGGGCTCTGCTTAGAGTAAAAATGCATTTTCTTTGAAGATAGTCTTTAAGGAAAAGGTTATGTTTATGTATCACCTATGAGAGCACAGCAGCAGCTATAAGTGAAAATGCAATACAGTCATACAAATGTGCAAAAATTCCCTGTTGTTTGCTGTCATATGACAGATGATACTAAAAGCAAAAACTAATGAGACATCTCCAGTTAGGAAACATTTATCTGCTGCCATCTATCAAACAAGCAAAGGCGTAAATAAATAAATAACGCCCCGAAGAACAGAGAGGCTTAAATGTCTACAGGCTCAAAGATAAATGCGTGATATTTATACACTTTAGTCACGACTGAACAACAGATACATTATGAACAAGAATTAGCTCTAAAGTACTACATTTATCATAAATCTGAATAAATATTAGAGAAGGGCTCAAGCTGTAAAGCCCTGATTTGGATTTTGAACACTCCACAGCTCAGGAGTGCCTCAATCTGGGGATTTGGCTCTAGCCTCTCTGTCCATATTAGCTGCTCATGCACACACTTACAGAAGTACGCAAAATAAATAAGACTATACATGATTATATGAAAAATCCCTTTGCTTTCCCAGGTGTAAGAGTATACCAGTAATGGCCACTCTGTTGGCTGCTTATAATTTTTCATTTTTTTAAAAATCAGGGATTTAGTTCTTAGTTACAAAGCATATTTCTAAAGTCCACATACAGTTGGAGTAGTGTGCAACTCTATAAACTATCTATCTGGGCATCCTTTCTGGATGATCCCCTTAGGAGCATCAGGAGTCACCAGGGACATGTTTCTTCCTTTGGGCTACACCAGGCCTGACCAACCTGGAGGTAGGGAACTTTGCCTGAATTCTCTGTATATTCAGAATAATTTTATAACCATATATTCTTTGCTCTATATTCAACTGTTCTACAGTTTTTCTCCCTCCATGCTGTTTACCTCTCTGGCATGTTTATCAAGGGATCTGAGCTTTGGATAGGTGATTTAAGAGAGCTACCTTAGTCTTTCCTCATGTGGACACTTCTGACCTGCCTGGCAGTGGTAACAGGTGTGGGGGTTTCTTTGGTTGGTTTTTATATTGAGCATGAGTAACTAAGACTGTGCTGATGTTCCAGCAGACAGCTGAAAACCATTTTGTGTAATTACAATGTTAGTATATTTTCCTCTCTATTAGAAAAATATTGCAGTGCTTTGAAAGATTGTGTTTGCCTTTTTATGGCTCCATCACTCAGGGAACCATAATCATCTTCTATCAACTTGTATACCTAAAGCCTTCCCACTGGGTGAGTTCTCACCTTGCAGAAGTTAATGTTAGGGTTTCCCACACCCATGGATCTGATTTCCATACTAGATATTTACTTTTATTCACAAGGTTCTCATGGGTCTCCATTTTGTGTATGATATTCTAATACTCCTTTATACTGACAATGCCTCTTATCTTTCCATGCTGCAGACTTGATCACACAGCATTTATACAAGGATTTTAAATATATGTTTTATTGTTCCCAAGACTGATTCTTGATTAATTGTACTAGTAAAGTTCTTCCAGTCTGTTACTTCCATATGTAAAGCTTCAAGCCCGCAAAAAGTGCTGGGATATGGATGCAAAAGACCCTTATAGAAAATACATCACTTCAATACCACAGTGCCCTACAGTGTGATAAATCTACAGCTGGGCATCCACATCATAAACTCCCCTTTCATTTCCATGTCTTGACTGAAAGCTCTCAAAAAAGTTCTGGAAACGTTGTGTTAAAGCAGAAAAAAAAAAAATTTAAAAAAGCCCCACACTTGAATTAGTGACACTACTTGAGGACAACTACAGGTCTGGTTTTCAGTTCTGTATTAAAAATCTGGGGATTTAGTTAAAGTCTTCATCACAACATTGGCAATGATGCTGATGTGTGCAGACACAGGTGCACAATAATACATCTGCATTTTTCACAGCAGCAAGTACTGAAGCTTTACAACCTTACAAGATGACAAAAGACTCTTGGGTTGGTTCTTCTCTTTTGCTGTGTGTAGCTTTGATATCTTTTAAAAGATTGTGGGTTTTGTTCACTATTAGTTATGAAGCTTGAAATCTCTATTCCAAGTATGGTCTAAATTGACTCAAATATTGTCACTATGGACAAAAATAATATAAGTCAGGAACTGCTGAAATTAATTGCAAGCCTTAACCATTTTTCATTCATTTTTGTTTAAGACCCAGTGCATCACTTTGAAGATATCCATTAAGATACCTATATCAAATGTACATGTATGCACAGACATCTGTGTACAGATTGTAAATTACCCTAGATTTTCAATAGAGCTCTCCACTACCCACAGTCAGCTACAGAAGACTGGAAAATAAGGTGTTTTACATATATATATACACACACACACTTGTTGCCAGGGGTTCCTCAAAAGGCTAGCAACAGGAAAAAATTAAACTGCCTGTAGCCAATTTTAATACAACCTGTTATTCTTCCGATCCTATGACAGACATGAGTTCTGAGTGAAATAGAAGTAACATTTGGCTGGCTAAAAAATCTTTACAGACAACTCTGCCAACAGACATTACACATTAACATTGACAATGTCTGATGTTCATTGTGCAAACATTCTCCTTGTGTTTCAAGTCGGAGCCAAAAGATATTTTATGGCTTACATAAAGTTTAGTGGCAACAGCAGAGGCATATTTTTATGGACAGTAGAGTAAAAGTCCTCCTGTTCCTGAAAAGGCTATTGGGAAACAGCTGGCAGTCACTGCCTGTTGAGAGGTGCAGATATTGGAATGGAGTATAAAATATACCTGTCACTCATGCTTGCAAGGGTGGACACAAGCACTAGCCACCAAACATTTTCTAGGCATTAATCACGTCTTCCAAGAAAACTTTAGAATCTGAGTAACAAAAGAATCAATTCCCACTGAAATAGAATAGAGGTGGGCTTGGCTGGTTATTTTCTGGGGGTGGTTAGGAAGGAAATGGGAAATTCTAAAAAACCTGATTCCTTTGAAACACAAAGGTCAGCTGCTCACCCAGACTATCTAAAGATCAAAGCGACAGAGCTGTATAGGTCAAGAGAAACACAAAGGTTTTTCAAAAGGCACTTTCTGCCTTTCTAGACAGAAGGAAGAAAAAGCACATATTCAAAGTGAAAATAAAGTCTTAAAAAATTCCAAATTCATAAAAGTTTGAAACAAAAGGCGAGTTTTAACATAAAAGGAGTATATATAATTCATAGCAACGTTAGTGCTACTGTCTTACATAGCTAGGCTTTAATCATTCCTTACCAAAATGTGGTATATTATGTGTATTTCAAATATTTTAGTGCTTTCTTCCTGCATTCTTGCAGTTGGCAGGTATGAAAGGAAAAAAAAAAAAAAGACTCTGCCTCTTGGTGTTTAACTTTTGGAAGTCTTATTTCAGAGTGGTAACCTCACAATTCCATGCTGACAAACTTTATTGCCAATAATTTCAAGGCAGGATAACCAGAAAAGCTTGACACATCATTATAGACTGAGAACTAGAAGTGAAGAGGGGCACAGGGCTGCTCTCATTCCTCATTTGCTCAGGAGCATGAGATGTTTTTAACAAGGACACAGCATTTTGGCCCACTAAGGAAAGTTTGAGACTATTTCTATATCAAGCCAATAACTTCTCTTGACATATAGATAGATCTCTCTCTCCATCTCAAAAGAAAAAAAAAAAGGAAATACTTCATAGATATACTAGAGAAATCTGCTTTGCAATTGGCATTCAACCAGCCTAAAGACTAAATTGATTGGTAATCAAGAATAAAATAAAAAAAGGAAAAAGAAAAAAAAGGGAAAAAAATGAAAAAAAATCCTTTTTTTTGGCTCACACTCTGAATTTGCTTTAGCAATAAGCAAATTATTATGCATCTTCATTAAACAGTGTCTATATTTGAAAGGGATGTTCCTGTTCATTACCTGACAGAGCTTAAGTGTAAAAAGGCTGAAGGCCAAAAAAAGTGCTCCATATGATTAGCTCTGATTTTCTGTTCTACATGAAGTACATCATTAAAATGAAATTACTATTCAGTGTAACCAATATAATTCAGTCCAACTGTTGGAATTAGTGCTTTCTCAAACTCCATTCCAGGAGAATGATACAATCTCCTCCTCAAATATTGTTCAGGAACAGAGAAGAGCAGGGTACCAATCTCCCATCACCTTTGGACACAAGCCAGTAGGAGATGGATAGAAAATTTTGCTCAGAGTACTAGCTTCTTTGATTAAAAAGTTACTTAAATAATTTTATCTGAAATTTTAATATTCAAAGTAAAAGTTGTAATCCTGTGGGTGAGAATAATAAAAGAAGTTCTGCAAAATATTTAGGAGAATAATAAGAAAGATCTAAAATATGAGAACATGATAGCACTTTTTTTTTTCTTTCCAGGAAAGCTAATCTATATTTAATAACAGAGCACCAGGAGAGGGGCACTCATAACAGGATGAGAAATATTACAGTGTTTCTCTTGTTAAGCATGAAATATAGCCATTAAATCGTTAAAACCTCTGTAGTGCTTAAATATGACAGAAGAAAATTGGTCCCAATGAGATGATATGATCCTATTACAATCTTTTAGAATCATGAATGTGGACAGCAAGATTGGGAACTACACTACTTTCAGTGAAATTTCAGGCATAACCACCACTGTAGTGAATCAATTTTGACTTCCCAGAGAGATTTACACAGAGATGCAGAATACAGCACATTGATCCCTTCATGTGACCTCAGAGGGAAAACATTCTGCTTAATTAACAACTCTTTAAAAAAATATATTTTCAGATACATATTTGTTCTCCAAAATCAAAGTTAACAATTTGGATAATAGCAATATTTTACTGAGATAAAAATAACAAGATTTCCACACATGTACAATAACATACAAAACAACATGCAGGTTTTGCAGAGGCCTTGCAGTTTGTCATTCTGGGTCTGCCTCTGCAGAGCTCCGGGCCTGATGGCACAGATGTGGCCAGAACCCCTGAAATGTTGCTTTAGGGACTGGCTCTTTGGGCCTCAAACAGCTGGGCAAAACCTGAGGCAGATCTGAAGCTGTTCAGTGCTGCTCTGGGATGGATGAGACACAACCAGTCCCTCAATTCCCAAGGCAGGCGTGGCGAAGCAGAATAATGTTTTCAAATATTCCAGAAGCACAAGAGTTTTCTGGGTTGTTTATTTTAATTATTTCTTTTAATACCGTTTTGCATCCTGCCAATTGAAGTATCTCCCTCATGTAAAAAAAAGCGCACCAAAAATCCTTCAAACCTGTGAGTCCTGCAAGTGTCTAACTGCCCTCCCTGTAAATCAGGGAGGTGTTAGAATGTCTGTAACCCAGGAGACACACAGACAGCCTGCCAGCTTCCCTCCGTGCATCTGTTCAGCCCAAGCACAGCCAAAAGATATTAGCAGACTTCTTTGAAGACAGGAACAGCACCAGCCAAGTACCAGAAGCATTGCAAAATGGTCACAAAGCAAACTTCTGTCAGGTGATTAATAGGCAGTGTTTTGAAATTTTCAGTTTTAATTACCCGCAGACTGTTTACACATACCAGAAATGCTATTCAGTCTTATCATCACTGCTGCATTTTTATCCAAACTATATCTTGATAGAAGCAGAATATTACAATTCTACTCTCTTTTTTGAATTTCTCGCCACCAGCCATTGAAAATAAAACAAATGTCAACAAATACAATTTCCACTGTAATTTTATAGACCCTGACAGCCTTCAGCAGCTTACTGTCTGCTAATTCCTTTAATAACCTTATTTCTCTGTGTCATGTGTTCTAGTTTATGACTTCCTTTTTAAATCAAGTTGTATCACCCCAGAGGAAACAAAACATCTACTCCTAGCAGTGTGGTGGAAACAGCACAGCTGGAGAAAACTGGTATCTAATCATGAGGCATTATTGCTTTTCCAGCAATGGTACCACCAGTGGCCCTATAGTGCTTTCCTGAAACATCAGGCTCCTTCTTTTTTTTATGTTAAGTAACTCGACTTTTATTTCATTTACACTATGTGCATCAAAATAATATTTATTAAATTGATTGCATTCTAAATCTAAGACTCCTGGGCTAGCTCTGAAATCTTGAGTTTTATTTTTTTTAATCTTTTTTTGAAAGGCAGTAGGCATATTTAACATACACCACTCCCTGTCCCCGTGCATCAGTTTTTTAAGGGTATTCTTTCTTCTGGGGAAATGAGCTGGAAATTTCACATTAGAACACAGTGACTTAGTCAGGAAAACCTAAGTGCACTTCTGGTGCCCCGTGCCAAAATTGCCTCCTGAAAAACCATAGTGGGATTGGGTCAAGACTGAAGCACAAACCCTGGCTGCAGAGCCAACCCAGGCACCAAAAAAGAGCCAGTAGTAACAGCTTGGCTGACTGGTGAGATAGTAATGTTCAAATTCTTGTGGAATTGTGCTAAGAAGTCTGGGTAGAGCCAAGGAATGGGATTGTGACACAGCCCAGAAAGCTTCTCAGGCCCCAGCATGCAGACGTTAATTATTGCTGCCATAAAAATCTTCCATTTCAATATCTTAGGAAGAAAACCAAAAATCATTAAAGAATGTAAGACTTGTAAAAGGGTGGACAGGAGGTCCATGTGATGTTTTACTCATGTGGACTTGTGCTGGGTAAGTAATGGTGAGCTATTTCCAATCACTTTTCTGCACATTACACTACATATGGTGGTAGGAGGACCCATATTTTAATTCAGCATTGGAGACAACATAGGTTATTTTTATTCAGAGTACTTATTTCAGGTTCCTCCACATGTACTAGGGTGCTCATGTAAGAAAACCCTGGCTCAATGACCTTTGCAGAGATAAGAATTTATAACTTTGATTTTGTAGACCTCAGTCAAAAATACCAATATACCTTCTATATGCAGTAATGTCAAAGTAGGTCATAAAACATTAATAGAAGAAAGTGAGATTAAATTATGCTTAAGACTTAATTCAATATCTGTTCTGTCCCAAGTATTTTATTCTTATGCTACTGGTCAATTTAAAATTTACCTCCATATCTCTTGTCTTTTTACCTTTCTTGCTAATTTAAACATAGAAATTCAGATATAAGATCCAAGTAATACAAAACTTTTCAGAGAAACTTTGCAAACTTTATATTTTTCAAATTAAATTTTGTTAAGTAAATATTTGCTCCTCACTCTAAAGGAGGGGTTCTTATAGCATCCCCTCTTGAAAACAGATCCAAAAAGATATTTAGGGATTTAGCCAGTTATTTCTTCTGTAGAAATATAGTAACTCTGATACTCAGAAGATATATGTCTCCATATATATAGGAATTAGTGGTACAGAAAAGTTTGTTTAAGCATGTAGGATTTAACATTGTGGGGTTTTTGTACTGTTTTCCTTTGTGATTCACCTACACAAAACCCTCAGTATCATCACAGAATTAATATTGTGAGAAAACTCTTTTTAACTTTATTGAAAAAAAAAATTCAATCAATATAATCCAAATCAGCTCCTCTGCTCCTTGTTTTCATTTCAGAACAAAATGAAAACAAATTCTCATGGGTAAAGAATTATTATCAGTAGAGGAGAATCAAAGGAGATGATTCAACAGGAGGGAGACTGACACTAGCAGACACCAAGTACTCTGTCAGAAATTCAGCTTAACTAAAATAGTTCAACGGTTTGGTTTTGGTGTTTTTGGGGTTTTTTTGTTTTTTGGTTTTTTTTTTTGAAGATGAGCACAAGCTTGTTTTTTTAAAAAACAGAATTAAAATTACTCATGGCTCAATAGATGGGGAATAAGTCACTGAAATCACATGAGCTATTAAACTGGGGGGAAAAAGCAAAATGGCCAATCTGTTTGATTAGAAAGGTGATTCAGCTCCTTTTGTCCACCACAGACATCAGTATTATTTTTACATGAATTGAGAATAAGACGTCAGTGGGGTCTGGAATCTGTCACGTGTGCCGTCCATCAATGCATTCAGGTCAGCACTGCCAATGTGGGCACTGCAAGTTGCAATAGCTCACAAGTAAGAGACATCCCATGCCTTAAATACAATGGCAGAAGTAGGTCAAATTTGGTTACAGCTGAACCCTGCTTTTCCATTCTGATACACAATGGCCACCATTTTAGGGAGAAGGGCAAAGACAGAAAACTCTGCTCTTTTGTGCAGAAAAATAAATAGTTTATCACACCTTTCTGTATCATAACTGAAAAAGTGCTGAGCACAGCACGGGGAACCAAGAATCCTTTCAAATATTCTTTCTGCCCCCTGTGCAGATACAAGGGCAGCTGTTCAAGGCACAGCATCTCATGCTCAGACCTGAAGCTCAGACCTGTGAGGAAAGGTCTCCAGCAGTCATGGGCTCATCTGAGCCCCTGAGCAATAAACAGGAACATGCCATCTCTAGGTACCAGACTCCTCCTAACACTTAATTCTGAGTCTGAGCTCCACCTGACCCGTTGTACCCCAGTCCACCCAGTTCCTGGCCTTTGCTTAACCAATGACACCTTTAATGAGCCTCTTCATTATTCTGAGGTCACAGCACTGCAGTAACTACCTAGAGCCTTTCCAGAGGACATATGCAACCCTGTTTCTGAGAATCAGAGATTTGTTTCAAGTGGGAAACATCTTCAAGATCATAGAGTTCAACCACTGCAAAGTCCACCACTCAGCCACATATGCACCTCTTTTAACTTCCCTCAGATTTAAAACACTTTGCTGAAAAGCGTGTTCCAGTGTTTGGCAACTCTTTCTGTGAAGAAATCTCTTTATTGCAGACACTACTTTTATGATCTTTTCCAGAATACTTGATTAACTTTGAATGCTTATATATAGTTTAACAGAGTAATCATCATCCCAGGAGAACCTCAGACAGCAAATGCATTTTTTTAAAAAGTCTGTTTTACTTAGTCTGTTTTGGTGGGTTTTATGTATATTTTCTAAAACCCTTTAGCAAATGAAGACATTTGCAGTAAGAACTGAAACATTACACTTAGACACTTCGATTAAAAAAAGAAAAAAAAACCCAAACCAAACCAAAATAAAACTCACAACATTATGGAAGTAAGATAAAGGAAATCTGTTGTCAGTCATTACATAAAGCTGCGTGACCTGGTTAAGCCCACCCCAGATTAAGCGAGGTGATATAGTCTCTCTATCAAAATTTAAAATCAGATAAAAACAAAAAATAAAACCTGAAAAGCTCAGGCAGCCCAACAGCAGACGTGGGACCGCAACACTGCAGCTCTGTGCTCTGTCACAGATGACAGTGCTGAGTGTTCTTTCAGACACCTTTTCATCCTCGCCACTGCCTCTGGCTACCACAGGATATTTTGTGATTTTCTCACATAGCAAGCAGCAGTTATACCTCAGAATCCCAACCACGCTGTGTAAATGCCCGCAGGGCAGCCCTGGGGAGGCAGGAGGGAACACAAGGAGCTGCACCAGAGAAGGCACAGCCTGTGGCTCCCTCTGCATGGAATTGGGCTGCTCCTGCCTGCCAGCGAGGGGGAATCCTAAATGGCTTGGAAGTAACGACTCTAAACGTTTAATTTACATTTGCTGTTTCTGTTCCTAATTTTGCCTTTCAGGGAAATGGTGTTTATCCCTTCTTTATTGTTAGCATGCAAATGCTGTCCTCATTTCCTCCACAGCCATGCCATCATTACACTGTAAGATATTGTACATTAATGCTAAATGAAGGTTTATGAACTATTGCAAAACAAACTGATCTGCATCCTCAACCTAAAATGCCACACACCACAGGCTTCATTCACAGAGCAGATTACACCATCACTGATATATTTCTATCATGGCATAGTGGGGACTTTTCTCATCTGACTCTGGAATATGTGAAATTCATGCATAGGGAGGGAATTTACAGAAGGCACACATTGATTTGGAAATCTGCCTGATTTTTATGCAAGTTGCATAGGAAAATGCTGCATATCTCTAAGCTGAGAGGCAGTCCCAAAGTAAACCTTTTGTCTGCAGCATGAAATTGCCTGCATAATATACTAAGCAACAGCATCTCATGCAAACAAGTATCTACCATTAAAGGAAATTACTGTGGAAGCCAGGTGTGCTTAGCAGACAGACCTGGAACTTTATCTATTTTCTTGCTAGATATGTGGCATTTACTGAGATACCAACAAATCTCCCCTTTTTTCTTTTTGTATTAACACACACACAGCAGACACAAAACCTCTGTGTTATTACACAGCAAACACATTAGGAAGCATATTCCATTTGGATTCACTTTGATGAACTCTGTGTACCTCAGACCTGAAAAACTAAAACATTCCCATCAGACTTTCAAAATTACGTCAAGACAGAAATGTGAAGAAAAAATAAGCTATTTAAATAATTGCATTTCATTAGATTTGTTCTTTTAAGTGCGTATTTCCTTCCACATCTGACAACACCTGCACAGAAAACATCTCTGAATTTATCTAAGAGACACTGGAAATGCTTTAAGAGAGCTGCATTCTTCCTTCTTGAGTGCACCCTGTATGAACTTATTTATTTGTACTTGAATAATGTGTGGAGCTACAGACATGGGATCAGAATTTGGCTGTCCCTGGTGCCGAATAAACCAGTAACAGCAACAACAACAAGGCTTCTTTCCTCAAGAGAGGTCATACAACAGACAACACATGGAGACAGAAAAACAAAGGGAGCACAAAAACCTCTGAGAACACTCTTCTCAGCAGGGAGGCAATCCTGATACTAAATCACCCACTCCCTCCTTGTCAAGTTTTTGCAGCCTCTTGCACAGAAGATCTCGAAGGGGGCTGTGAAGTAGGATGCTTGCAGATGTTTACAAAGAGCTCATCTTACTGAGCAAAGCAACAGGGGAAAAAATGTGACAGGTTTGTTTAGAAACACATACAGGCAAAAACAGAATAAACCTTTCTTTCGTATTGCTGAGTTGGAGTTCAATCTTAATCAAGAGCAATAACTGTTCTTGGAATTCTCACATGTCAGAATGAAAGTTTAAAAATCTTTAATTACACTGACAATTCCCAGAATTTCACAGTTTTTTTTTATAATAAATGCCCTGTTTCTCTGGAGGGGCAAAGAGACAGGAAGGAAAAAGGAAAAGGATTTACCAAGTGGCTTTGTGATGAGCAGCTCTACTAATTCAGAGTAGTGCAAGTCGTATATTCCTGCCCATTCCCCCTGACCCAGATTTAGATGGCAAAATGCATTAGCAAAACTGAAGATTATCCATCAGCTATTACAAACCAAGTACCATAAGAGCTGGATTTGGGGGGATGTGCCAGAAAAGGGAGAGCCTGTGCCTAGTGAGATCAATATTACTAAAACTTGTGCACTTTCTGAACCATTCCTTTTATACCACCTAAGTGGCCCAAAGGGGCCCTAGCCAGCCACAAGTTGTCCATCAAGAGCAACCCACAAAGGGAAACTGCTGTAGCACTTGTGTGGGGCCCTGGTCCTGCAAACAACACAAGACCAACTCCTAGAATTTCCCGAGTTGGAAGAGACCCACAAGGATGATCAAAGTCCAGCTCCGGGCCCAAGAGAGCCCCAAGAATCACACCATGTGCCTGAGAGTGTTGTCCAAATGCTTCTTGCACTCTGTCAGGCTTGGTGCTGTGATCACTCCCCTGAGGAGAAGTTCCAGTGCCCAGCCACCCTCTGGGTGAGGAACCTTTCCCTAACATCTAACCTAAACCTCTCCTGACACACACATGGGTGAGAATTCTCTCCAGCTTTATCTCCCATCCACTTGAGTCATTCTGCAGTGCCTTTGAACTTTTCCAGGGGCACATTGAGATGGCTGCAATGCCCTCAAGTCTTTGTACACCCAGCAAAGTCAGATAGTACCAGCCCAACAAGGGCAAGGCCAAGCCACAGCTGGGCCAGCATCACTGGAACCTGAAACTAATTTTCAGCTGTTTCAAACTGTCAGGACCCACTTCTACATGATCACAGAATCGTAGAATGGGTGAGGTAGAATGGGAAGGATCCAGAGTAGGTCACCTGCTCCAACCTCCCTGATCAAGCAGGGTCAGCCCAGAGCATGGGGCACAGGATGTGTCCAGACATCCTTCCCACCAAAATTCTGCAAGAATGCAGCAACTATTTATGGTCAGCTCAGAAAAATGGAGCTAGCAGGGTCCACTGAAATTACTTGGGCTTCTAACTTCATTGTTACATGCTTGAGAGGTAGGTAAATAGAGCGAGCACCTTTTTCTCTTTGATTTCGGACTTGTACCATAACAAATCAGTCTGCTTTTAATGGAAGCTCACAGGGAAGAACTAAAAAAATAAATATCAGATAACAAAGGCCTCAGTAAAGTAAAAAAAGAGGAGTAGCACTACATTTATAGCTGGAGTGCTCTATAATAAGCACAGATTCTGGAATAATAAAAAAGCTAGTCAATGTTTCATTCTTTAATTTCTTTATAAGTAATTTAGAACTGCTTTATAAAAAATACCAACTTTAACCCTGTGTGAAGATAATGCTGTTCACCTATAGCCAGGATTTATCCTGGCAGCTTTTCCTATACTATGTGTGTTCTGTGTGTATTACTTCCACCAACTGCAAATACCTCTTTGCAGTTGGTGGAAGTAATACACACTTAAGATATGGCTCCTGGCAGTTGTCCAGCTTATTTCTATGTCTATGCTCTATCAAAGCTCAATTACCCTGAAAACTTCAATAAATGTTACCAGGATCTCTGCTGCAGTTTCTTGGAGGACATGCAGAAAGAGTGGTTTTAAGTAACAGTATCACAGTGAGAAAAAAGTACTTACAGAGCTGCATATTTTTGAGGGAGGGGGTAAACAAAAAATATCCAGGTTATAAAAATATATTAAAAGTGGAATTTTAAGGGTATCTTATGAGTGTCATTGTTTCTTTGCATCTATTCTCTGGACTAATTTCTAACCTTCTTTGGGGCTGCTCACCAGCCACATTATAGATACTTTATGGTTCTACAAATCATTTTCTGTCCTATGAATGTTTAAGCAGAAAAAGTCTGAATGTGATACTAGTGCAGTTTATTAAAAAATATAAAATAAGGTGAAAGGAGTATAAGTACAAAATATTCCAATGGAATATTATGGCCCCAATGAAAAGTGCTGTACACAGGTGGTTTTGCAGGGGGACACTGTACCCTTGGTGAAGGTTAGCTTGCACTGCTACACTGAAGGCACGGAAATTCATGGGTTTTTGCAAACATATCTGTCCAAAGCACAGTAGTTTTGAAGACATCACAACAAGCCTTCTAACACTCCCATTGGGAGTGCAGGGAGACACTGAAGGGTAGCTCTGGAGCACAGGACAGAGGAGACACCACAAGCAAGCAGCCAGGGAGAGCTCTGCAGTAAACGTGGGGAAATGGAGCTGCCAGGGCTGCTGGAAATCCCCAAGGCACCCTTCCCAAACCACAGCCATGCACCAGTTACACACTTTGGTTGTAAAATTTAGAGATAAACATGGGGGTTTTCTCTAGTTCTATTACAGACAAACTACAAGGGAGGAGCAGCTGTGAGGGGGAAGAACAGAGACTCTGCAGGAAGAGCTGGGACTCCACAGGAAGCACTTAGTGCTGCTGAGGCTTCATAAATGATAACAAATGTTCTCCAATTTTAGATACTGATAAAAACAGCTTCTTAATGACCACACCAATATGAACAGTATCCCATGTGAGCATACATTCTAACATTTTGTATTTTCAATTTTTAGAAACTCTGTTATCACTGAGCTAATTATGGAAAAGCTTGTAAAGTTTTCTCCAGTTCTACAGAGCCTGAATGCCTGCACCATCCAAAATTGAGCAAAAATGTGTTTCCAAACAAAAATTTGTGGTAAAAAGTGCTATCATTGTAATAGTTACTGACATGCCATAAAATCCAACTTATTTTATATATTAAATTATACACTTATATTATACACTATATAAGGTCAAACCACCTACTCTGTTAAACTCATTTTAAAATGTGAGCAAATTGACATCCAAGATGAGGCACTGATCCACAGACCAAGAGGATTGCTCAGTGGTGTAAAAATTGTTAGAAAATGTCCATATCAGAACAAGATAATGTGCCCAGGGCTAAATGCTAATTTCAACTATTCACTTCCATGACTGTGGCAGCTGCAGGGCAGGCTTCTCATCTTGCATGAGGAATCTGCCCCTCAGGGTATAGATGGTGAAATCCGTGCACACATATACCTGTCCCTTCACTTCATTCATATTTTGCACTTGTACATTTTTATGATTCAAAGACACTGTAAGTAGCTCCTAGTCTGGATAAGACCCTTTCAGAAATTTATAAGCAATGGCTTAATATATGGGGTTTAAATTTTGTGGGTTGAAACATCTTTTCCTCTTTGAGAACAAATGTGGCTTTAAATCCTGAAGGAGCTAATGAAGATTCCCAGCTGAAGATTCCCACAAATCCCAAAGGCCATGACATCTGCCAGATTAGAGATAAAGAACAGGACATTTTGTAATAATGTGGTTTTACTACTGGGTGACTGAAATTCATTGTGCACATTTGCTGAACAGAGTGGGGCTTTTTGTTTGTTGGTGTGGGGAGTCATTTGGGTTTTTATATTTTTGGTGGGGTTTAATCATAAATAAACTAACTCCTGGCCTTTAAAGATTATCTTAATATCTAGTGCAAGCATCTCAAAATCCTAAAATTCTCTGAAATGAGCCATCACTGTCCTGGGGACACTGATACATCCCAATGACCATGTCCAACATCCCCTGAGTCCCCCACCCACTCCTGCTCGGGAGCCTGTTCTGGCTCAGCCCAGCTCCCCACCATGTCTGAGGCAGCACCTGGTTCTGCCACCCATCCATGGTTAACTCCTTTGGTGCTCCCTGGCCAGAAGGAGAGTGGAGAAGGTTCAGGGTGAAACTGAAGGAGATGGAGGAACCAGTTTCACCCCCTTCACACTTGCTTGAGCGTGGGGCAGCTGGCCCAGCACACCCAGTCAGTTCAGAACAGCTTTGCAGGCTCTGTGCTAAAAGTTTAAACAGAGCTTGAGCTGAGTGATAAGCTTGAGCTTTTGTACAGCCTGGTGCTCCCCTGCTGCCCAGCAAGTGTCTGGGACTGGCTGCAGGAGAAGCAGTACAGGGGGAAAAGATACATGTTTTTGAGAAAGAACAAAAACACAGCAGGAGAAGTAAGAAGATATGAAACATCAATATCATTAGCTGGAGATAAACAAAACTGACCCACATAAAGCCCACAACTGGGTTTCTACTCAATTGCTTTAGATCAAATTGTTTTTTGGAAGAACATATTTTGAGAGCTACTTTGAAAATTTTTCACTATGCTAGAGAAGGCCACAGCCAGTAATTATTAGGAATGCTACAAAAATCACTGCATTTTCCAGGTTCATATTGCAATGTGATCAACAAACTGGCAAAGTCAGCTCCAGCTCTGGTCAGAGAGCTAGCAGCAGAAACTTGGCCCTCCTGAGCTCTCAAGTCCAAAGAAGGAGCAGAGGGGAGAAGTCAGTGGTGCCTGTGCTGCTGTGCTGAGGAAAGGCAAGTCCCAGCTGACTGTGTGAGCATCTCCCCTCAGCTGCCCTTCTCACCCATGACAAACCCAGCAGTAGAATAGAGCGCTAGAAAATTCCTGCCTCCCATGCATCCAGTGTGACAGGGGTGCACATGGCCCCTGCTGCAGGTCCTGGCACACCTGTGCCACGAGGGGTGACAGCACCAGGGTGTCACCACACATCCTGCCATGTGTGGGATGGCTCTGCATCAGCCCTGACCCTCAAGGGCATCACCTTGCCAGCCCAAGCACACAGTCTGGATGGCAAACCTGCACACCCTGAGCCCCAGAGGGATCTATTATCCTGCTTTTTTCACCTTTACAGTACCCAATATTCTTAGCTTTAAAGTAAAGGTCAGACAACTCACTAGTTCTAATTCAGTTGTATTTATACTGAGCTTTATTTTAAGGATTCTGTTGAGAGACCTTGAGTAGTGTCTCCTATCAATGTGTCCAAGAAGGCAGAGAAGCACAGTTGTTCACATTTTTCTAAATACTTACACCTTGTTTTAACCTACATCTCCCCTCTGAGACCCAAACTCTCCCCTGCACTCCTGAAAGAGCAAGTCCTTTCTGTAACTTTTCCCTGTTCATAGGAAAAACCCCTGCTTCCAACAGAACAGCTGGCTGACACCAAAAATACATGAAAATAAGAATTGTGCATTTGGTTTTGAGACCATGAAAACACACATAGAAATACCAAAATATTCCTCTTTACCATGTTTCTCTGAATTAAGTAAAAGAACCCAGAGGTGGGTGCAATTTCTGGCAGCTGCTGTCACCCTCTGGGGAGCAGCAAGGCAGCCCCAGGACACAGGGACAGGCCGGGGGCCATTTTTGGGCTGGTGAGACAGAGCACACACAGCTCTGCCCCCCTCCCACACCCTTCAACAGCTGCCTGTGAGGAGCTGATGGAGGAGAAGAGATAAGAATTAAAGTGCTTCCATTGCAGTACACACAGGCACCAATTTAGAATTAGATGTGTTTGCAGATAGGAAAAATAAAGTCCGAGAGCTTCAGATTTCTGGATGCCTCAGACTAAAACCATCAATCAATTTAAAAACCTAATAAAATTCATAAAGGAGTCTAATTATCTATAGAGTCTATTCAATTGTAAAACACAAAGAAAACACCGACAGAATAAAACTGGTGCCTTGTATTTACCAATCCATGTAATGTTGCTGGTTGTATACACTAAATTAATATTTTTCTCTTGAAGATAGCTGGGATATGTATTCAGAATACCAAGAAAAACAATCGTCATTGAAAGAGAGTAGTGACACCCTTGGTATTTATTATTTACAAAATCAAAGTGTATGGACATACATACACACATTTATATACACATTAAATGCCTGCATAAGCACAAATGTTTGTACATGTACATGCTTACATATCTGTTTATTTATTTATGTGCTTACACAAACATCTATGTGTATATAGGAAAAAAAGCAGTTTTGGTATTTTTTGTGGTTGGTGAAATCTATACAAGAAATTAATTTGGGATTAGGAGAAGCCATATACTGTCAAACTTTTCATATTAAGATAATTATTAGTGTTTATTTGATGCAGTCCCAGAGGAGGTTTCATCAGAGTTTTTAATAAATTGTTAATTAAAGTTAACAGCTTTGGGAGGTTCTCTTCTGACTGAAAAAATAGTATTGGCCAGCTGTATTCTCAGAGGCTTTTTGCCTATGATTGCCAGATCCTGCCTCTTCCTTAAAAAAAACATCATAAAACACATTTTTAATGAGTGGTGAGCTAGCACAGCTTCCATTAGAAATCACAGATCCAGTCGTGGCTGACTATTAAAAAAAATAGTATGTGTTTGATTAGCTGTTGATGAAGACTTGGGTTGTCATGTAAATCATTAGATTTACATGAAGGAGGGTTTTAAAAGAAAGTTGATACAGAGGCAAATATAACTCCCAGCAGTTTCAATTATCTTCCTTGACTGGTCTTCATTATTTGTACCTTGTCTATTCTTTAACCACACTGCAGCATCACATTAACTTAAATATCAAATAATTATGCCTGGAAGTACTAAAATTATATTAAAAATACCAAACTACCTGAAGCATACTTTACACCTTAGGTCATTCAGAAGTAAGTTTTCATAGTTAGAAAACACAGATGAGATTTCATATGCTTCTGAAGTGTGGGGTTGCTGTTTTGTTTTTAAAATCTCTAGAAACTCAGTTACTGGAATTACCTTCCTAGAAAATCACATTTTAGCTCAGGGTGAGCTAATTTTGATGTCACTCATAGAAATCAGCCAAATTTCCAAAGTTATTTTCCTAGAATAAAGATCCTATACAGAGGAAGAAATTAGCTGAACACAAAAACCCCAGACAAACCAGTAATCATCAGCAAAAGACCAGACAGATAACACCACAGCAATCTGAGGAGAAAAGGAAACAGATTTATCACCTGCCATGGCTGCCACTGGCAGAACCAGAAAGTGAGGAGCTGCAATCAGCATCTCACAGTACTTGGAGAATTTTAGTCATGAGATCAGCTGGCACAGGCAATGGATTTTGATAGTAGCCAAGTTGCCAAAGCCAGAAAAAAGAAAAGAAAATGAAAAAAAAAAAAAAAAGCAGACAAGAAAATTCCTTGAAAAATGTTTTTTCATAAAATAACCTCAGCAAGGAAAACACAAAGACAGGATTTCCAGCAGGGTTTTAACTACCACTGACTGCACTCCTGAAGCAAAGAGGCAAAAACGTGTAAACAAGGGAACAGTTCAGACTTCTGGAAAGGTCGTTAAAATTAAACTGGTTTTCTCCCAAAAGTAGTGCTATTTGAATTACCTTCTCAATTACCTGAGCCTTCCTGGCATGTTTTGAAAATTTGTGTTTAGGAAGTCAAGGACAGTCTAATCCTCACAATGCACCAGCACTTAGGTACCTGTACATTCTAAGTGGTAAATTAGAGTCAGTTGTTTAATCCCCTTCCTTTTGTGATTTGTTTTAGGCAAATATAAGTACTTTTCCACTTGGTTTGGGTATTGAGAGATTTAAATTCAAAGACAGGTTTCTCACAAAATTGTAAGATTGCTCATTTCATCTCTAGGTATAAATATTTCATCTAATTCAATCACCCTAGAAAATAAAGGTATGGAATTACACAGCTACTGAAAAGAAACATCTACTGTGATTTACAAATATGGAAACTTTTGTTTTTCTTTTTGACAGTACAGTTTTCTCCATTTGCCTAGAAGTTAAAGCTACTTAATTCTTCAAATGATGCAAAATTAAAATAAACTTTAAAATCAGTAGCTTTTATATTATAAAGGCCCCATCTAAAATTAAAGCATAGAGAAGTGTCTGTGCAAATATGAAACTCCATGTCTTTGCATGTCTGTTACAAGATGAAACCCAGGTGTCTTTGGTATTACTGAACTCAATTTCCATGCTTTTGAAAAGCTTTACTTCTAAACTCTGCTCTTTCTGGTGGTTTTTGTGCATACTAAATTTAATTAAAATGAAAAATGAAATCAATTAAGAAGCAATATTTGACATGTTTGACAACATAAAGGTTACTAACTACAATACAGTGATTTATCTGAGATCATAATGCTTGTCACCAAAACCCATTCACATCACTATCTGGAAGCCAATTCCTCAGGTTGCTGAGAAGGACAATAACCTGAAAATTAAATCACTATCAGATATTCTAAGCAAATTATTTCATAATAGAATACATTAATCAAAAATATATAATTAACTGTAAGTGCAATAGAACCAATTACTGAAATTCCTAGAGATACAATTATTTTTAAAAGGCAGTAAAAAGTGAAGAGAAGAGCAAATTGAATTTTGCCCGAGGTTATTCTCCATGTAAATATGAAAATCAGTATTTTTCAAGTGTGCTGTGTCCTGTGTTTTATAAATGAAGGTGGCATATTGCCTTTGCTGAGTCTGTGTCAGGCTGCTCGAGGTGTGCCAGGTGGGATACACACCTTTGCACCCTGCTCGAAGGCTGTGATCATCTGTCATTCCATGAGTGCCACAGGCTTGGTGTTCTTGCCCTTTGTATTAAAATGCAAAAACAAGGCAAACCATTAGCTGCCTGCTGTGCCAATAAAAGCAAATTTCTGGTGAAAAATCCATGACGTTACTGAGGAAAAAGAACTCAAGTGCCATTATTTAAATCCCCAGTTAGGCACCATGGGATCTGGGACAGTTTTCCCATTGCATGGAGAGGTTGCTGCATTTCTGTTTGTTTTGTTTGGGGATCTGCTTTTTGATTGATTTATTCCATGCTGTAGTCTGCAGTCACTGAGAGGTACTATTCATGAAACTGTCATTCATTATCATTCTTGTAATCACTTCATTAGAAGTGTGTTCTTAAAAAGAATCGGTACTGAAATTGGTGATTCCGGGAAGTATGGGTAGATATTGAATAGTTAGAATAGTTTACTGAAATGTCTCTCAGTCAATTCTTCCTGTGTGTACACAGTGATCACATAGAAACCAGAAACTAAAGGAATCAATATAAACTTGAAGCCTTAGGTGCTGGAGCTGGCATTATAAAAGGAATCATTTTTATTCTTTCCACTTCCAACATGTTTTAATAGTAATGAATACTAATGCAATATCACTCCTTGATGAGTTTTTTTTTTTCTAATGATACAGAGCACTTTAAAGATTTTTTTCCCCTCCACCAAGTGTAATGGTATTTTAATTATGTAGCTCTAAATGCTCAAGAACTTTAATGAGGAATTTGATAGACTAATTGAACGAGATGCAGCCAAATATAAAAATTTAAATGGATGCTCCACACACTTTACGATTCCTGGCAAAGGTGCCTGAAAAACGTGCTGACCCGTTTACACATCACCATGGGTATTTCACTTCACTGCTTCACTTTCTACATCAACAATCCATCTGATGGCAAAGCAGAAGAGTATTAAGCTGCAGTGGCAATATCACCACCTCCATCTGAATGTTAATAGCACAGAAACAGCAATTCTGCATGTTGGAATGAGAGGTTCCAGCACAGAACAAGGCAAGGCAGGTATAAAGAACCCAGAAATGTAGTTAACTTATTTCAACAGCTGAGACCAAATCTTGGGGTGAAAACTGCAAATTTAGAACATACAAATAGCCTTCCCCCTCTCCTCAAGGGCTCTTACTGTGTACTTATGCAAGCCTTTAAGGACATTTGTTTGAAGTTACCCATCTAATTTCCAGCAGTTTCATAATGCGTAGGAGAACAGGAATGGGGCTGGGGCTGAGCCTCACCCCTGATGGGGTGCAGCTGTATAGGTCAGGTGAACAGCACTGTAGGAGAAGAAGCCTGGAATGCTGATGTGTACTGATCAGCCACAAAAGAGTAAAAGGGCAAGCAGGTGTTATGCATATGAGAAAAAAAAGGTATAAAAAGTTGTCCTGGGGAATAATAAATGGCTTATGCTTGCCACCATTTTTGTCAGTCATTTTTGTCATTTGTATCAGTTGTGTGTCCACTGTCAATAATGTAACAGTAACTTTGCAGAAACGACTGTGATTACAAGAGAATAAAGCTCCTGTGACAGAAAAATCTGAGTGAGAATCCCCCAAATACCCTGAATTGCAATTTTACACCATAAACCCCTCAGCTTTTAAAGGCTAGCACAGCAATAGGTATTTGAAGGCTAGAAGTTCTGTTTTCCTGGTTTTAACCATTTAACTTGGACTGAAGGCAGCAATAGGACAAGGTGTTTAAAGTGTCCTTCACATCAGTGGCTTAGCACAAGTGCTGTCACAGGAGTGTCATGGCAGTCTCACTGGGAATTCAACACTGTCAGTTTAAGAGGGAACTTTGTCTCTTGCTTCTTACTGAGTGTTGCCCTGACCACAGCAGAATGAATTTTAAATGACAGTAAAGCCAACCTTACCATTTAATACTCCTTATTATGCATTAATACAACAATGCACATTATTGAAGAGCATTACTTATTAAAGATGAATATTTAACTATCTATTTGCTAAATTTCCGTTTAATTCTAAATCTTCAGAAGCTACATGACACAAGCTGAAGATCTTCTGTTTATTTATATATATGCATTTATCCTTTATGCAAACATTTGTTCACCTTCTATCGGTTCACCTTGCAAGAATTGGTATTTCATATTGCTTTTAAGTGCAATTCCATTTCAGATTTCTTCCAATACAGCTCCATTAGCTTTAAAAAAGTGCACTTTTAAGTCTGAAATAATTTTCCCTTTTTGAAAGTAACTCAGCAAAACAGGCCATGGGGCATCATGTAAGCCAGGCTGAATTGAGTAGATGCCAAAATTTGTGGTTTTACTGGAGAAGCTGAAGGTTGAGGAGCTTCTCTGCAGGTGCAGTAACACTCAGGGAGCCCAGGAAAACTCCAGCTTTGCTCCATCCAGGGTGTGTCTGTCAGGGTTTCTCACTGCTCCCTGTCTCTCTGTTGACAGAATACAGTGGAGACTGATGCACCACCACCAGATTTGCCCAATATTAGCCACAATACTCAGCAGCTCTGGGGAGGAATGGCAGCATCTCATGGAGAGAGCAGCAGGGGAAAGCATCCTACACATTGTAATAAAATAAAAGCATTTCTATATGTGGCACCAGGGTGTTCCACAAACTGCTGCCCACCACCTGTCAGCTTCCAGCCACCAGCTCAGCCAGGACAGGTGTCCGGGGTGCCTGGTCACACCTCAGTGCCTTCCAGGACAAGCAACTGACTCAGCACTGGTGAACAGCTTGGTTGTCATTAAATCACTAATGAGACTGATCCTAACTTCTCAACACCTGTGCTGTGTCAGACAGAACCGTGCATCTCCCAGAGCAACCAGAGGCAGCTGAAGATTCAGAGGATCCTATAATGGATGATTATGAAATAACTCACTTTCTGGGGAGGGTTTCTTTCTAATTTTCAGGTTCTGAGAGGATTTGCAATAGTCAGAACTTTGCTTGCACAGTGCCCATCATGCCTGTGACGTTCAATAGCCATATAAATATCTGGTCAATGAATTCCATTAAACGCTTACTATTTTGTGGCAATGAGTTCTAGAGATTAATTCTGTGTTTGGGAGAAAACACATTTAATATATTTGTAGCCTAGCAATGTGAATCAAGTTGCTTTTGCTGACACTAAATTTAAGCTGCCTTGCTAATTTATTTGCATCTTCTTTTGTGTTTACATTTGTTTTAAACTGTCCAGATAACCACTGGTAGTACTAAATAATTGCACTGCAGATGATAATTGTTACTATATGGCTATACTGTCGTATACTTCTAAGTTAAGTGAGTAGTAAGTGTGATATCAACAGCTAAATAAAAAAGATATTGAGAAATTATACTTTCAGGCCTTCAATATTCCTACTAGATGGCCTGAAGCAGCACTTCATATTTTTAAGGCCATTTTAAGTGTTCTGCAACTGGTAGATAGACCAATATGGGTTTTGCAATGTTAAGAAAAATAAATATCTGATGATGCATGCAGAAACATGATGACTGAGTGAAAAGCTGCAGGATGACAGTTTATTTTTATTATAAATCTCCTGAGGATTCCTTGCTTAGAAAGTCAGGAGCATAATTTCAGGAAAAAATATGTTGTGTGCTTTTTTCTTCATACACTTTGCCCATCTCTCAACACAAAATAAAGTGTCAGAAATCCAGCATCTCCTGCCCTCCTAGCCTTGGTACACATGTAAACCTGGGAACCATCGACTGAGGTGATGCACAAGTTGTCCCTTGAATCTTTTCTCCACAGGTGGAACCTTTCTTCCATGAACAGCCATTTGTCTTGATAACAAGTTATGACACATCTACAGCGTGACTAACATGCTCCAAAACACAGTGCACACTGCTGTGACTAATCACAATAACAAGGAATCTTATGCAAAGAAGTCAATATTACACCCTAAATAACAGTGTCTACTCAATTTGCACAGGCACATTAGCTGGAAGAACTGGGGAGGTTCCAACAAGTGGCACTCAATCAACCCATGAGAACTGGGAACCCAAAATGTTGCTCAGGGCAATATACACACCTTACTTCTGTTTAAAGATTTATGGCTCATGCCATTTCCCCTCATTATGCCTCTCCTGAATTCAGATTCTTGCCAATGAATCTCAGTGTAAAGATCTGCAGCAATCTGTGCTTTTCCTTGGAGAGGTTACATGAAGACTTTCAGCTAAATTGCAGGTACAATTCTAAACCTTCCTGAAGACTGTAAATGGTCGAGGTAAGAATGAAGTTTTGTGGCTCAAAGTTTTGTGTTCACAGAGAGACGTGTCACAAACATTTCTGCCAGTGATATTAAGGAACATTTTTGTGAATAATTTATTCAAAGGGGAGGGGGGGAAACCTCTAGGCGCTGAAAAATTGTGTCTGGGAAGAAACACATTATTAAAAAAGGTTGGACAGGATAACCATTGAATTCATTCATTCATTATTAAGAGTTGCCAATTGCATTCCATGGTCTTGTAGTTTTTTTCCTTCAAGAAAAATACTTCCTATACAACACTAAAAAGAGCTCCAGAGCCTCAGTGCTATATTTTAAGGATCCACGGGGCTGAAGACACACCTGGTTCCCACTCCATCTGATTAAAGCAGTCCTGCAGATTTACACTGAATTCACACTATTAAGGGAACAGATGTGAAGAATAGGGAGTGGAAATATGCTCAACCATCCTACTCTTCCTGGAACTCCCTTTAAACTGAAGAAGCAATGGGGAAGAACACAAAAGGCACATGTGTGTCTCAGCCTGATGAAACCACAGGAATTGAAATGCAAAGCTGCTGGTTCAGTTCAGTGCCTGCTGTATTCAGAAAAATCAACCTGTGCAATAGGCAGTTACATCTACCCTGCTGAGACTCTGAAATAAGTACAGAGAATATATCAAGAAAAAAAAAGGGATCAGATCATTCCATCAGCTGCTATGTGGAAAGTCCCAGTGATATTCAGGTGTCTATTTTTGACAGACAGATGTACATTGCTGAGGAATTCCCTAACTTGGGTTAGGTTGTTACTCTACTCCCTTCCTTCCTTCTAAGAAACTTCTAGAATCAGTGCTGATACGTTTTACTTAAGTGCAAGATACCTATACATCTGCAATGTGGAATGGAACAGTAATTCTTATTACTGATACTACAAGAAAGATGAAATTCTTACTTCTCCCACATAAAAGTGCTTTGTATCTTTCCAGTTCTAATTTCTTAATGTGTTTCTGCCAGAAAAAAGTTTACTATTTTTTGTTACCTCCATTCTGTATGGATGGATATGCATAAATACCTGTAAACATGTATGTGCTCACTAATTTGGCATCTCTGATTATGCCAAATGGATGGATATGCATAAATACCTGTAAACATGTATGTGCTCACTAATTTTGGCATCTCTGATGATACCAAATATTACCAAATAGTTCTATTTCTAGGAAGTCAAACATTGGCAGTTATGCTTTGCACTTTTAAAATACTCCAGCGTTTATTCTATGATAATTACAATCCTCGCCATGCCTTATTACACAAAGAGTCATCCCAGACTGTGAAACTGGAGGAACGTGACCTATAAAGTTTATCTAGTGCTGCAGTTTTCTTCCTTGGTGATTTTGCAGTCAACATTGCATTAATCTATGTCTGGTTTTGAGCAAGATAGAAACAGCTCATTATTATGGTGAAGAAGAAACAAATATTACTGAAGCACACAAATCAGTATGTGTTTGTGAGAAGAGATCAATAGCCACAGTGCTGGGCTCTTCACTCATGACCCAAGACTTGGCAATGCAAAAGGGCCTTCATATTAGAAAGTAGAAATTTAGCACAATATTCTTATTACTCAAGAAGTAAAGAGGAACAAATTTGTCAGATAGTACATAAAGAGTGGTAAATCTATAATAAAGGTATTCTTACATGTTGTAACAAAGTGCAGTGTTTTGGCAGCCTTCTGCAGAGCACTAGAACAGGGTCAACCTGATGAAGGTGCAGGATGAGAAAGTGTTGTTACAGTCCCACTTCAGTGTATTTTCAGTTTGATTAGACTGTTTGCGTGATGTTTGCCTCTCATTATTCACTCCAAAATGTCAACAGCCACTTGTGAAATTAAGATTTAACAAAAGGCAGCAAAAAAATGTTACCTCAAGTGTGTTGGAATATAAACACGTGTATTGACTGTCGGTGAGGAAACAAAGGGTCTTCATGGCTTCATCACAATTCAAGACTGTCATCTGATTCCAGCTGATGAATTGTTATAGCTTTTTCCATAGATACAAACTGACCTTTTTGCATAGTATTTCTACATCAATTGGCTAAGAGCTGAGCAGATTTTACCACAAAAGTAATAGCAGAAATTGTTAGACAAACTGATCTAAAAAGTACTTTTTTTTAATCTCCATAAACAGTACAGAGTTTCTGAGCATTTGAATTATCTGATGACCACCTCTCAGATTACATCCACTCAATGGATGTGGTGCCACTTGTACTACTCTCTGTATTGCCAGCACCATCCACACAACATTTGCACTACCACATACCCATACTTGCTGATTTATAATGCAAAAAGCCTAATTATGCATTTTACATACATACAGAGAGGATCTATAATAATCCATAACCATTTGCCGCACCAGGATCACGGCGAACCAGGATCATCCTACATCGGCATTCCTCCAGAAGTCTGAAGGCTGGGGAAATAACCCTCCCTCTGCATGGGAACACGCACAGCCTGCTGCAAAGGGCTGGAAAGCTGCCCCCACACTGCTGCTGTGCCCTTGCACGGGCTGCAGGAGCTACCCTGGCCACCCTGCAGGAGTGCAAGCAGCTGCTCCGTGTTCATCAGCAGCACCTCCTGCCATGCAAGGTGAGAGCCCTGAGAAACTCCACACGAAGGACTACTCCAGCCTTAGCTACCAAAACCATGGAATGCAGTGCACAAGCAGTCTGTCTGCTGGGTGATGATGCTTAATATGCCTTTCAGTATGGCCAGCAGGTGTTAAACAAATACTCTGAAACTTTCAAGGGTGTTTGTTGTAGAGACCATTTCTTACTTCACACAAAATATCTCAGAGAATGCCTTCAAGTGAAAGAAAACCAAAAGCCCAGTGGTACCAGCACACATCACTGTCTGCCTGTATTGATGCCCTGTATTTTCAATAAACATCCCTTCTGCAGAATATCCAGGTACACATCCTACTTGTCTGTGTCACAGCCTGTACCGCTTCTGCTTAAAAACATGACAGATAAAGCTGTGACATTATCAACCCAAGCTTCCATAAATTATCTCTGCTGCATCTCAGTACTTAATTTTCCTCCTACAATAAAAAGAAATACTCAAAGAAACCCCCAGCTACTCTGGTTCTTCCCAATGTCCCTATATGTATTTGGATTAAAAACAAGAAAAAAAAAACCACCAACAAACCGACACCCCTATCTTGAGAGAGTTTAAAATTCAGCTCCTCAGTGATACAGCCAACGTGTGCTTTGTAATGGCTTGTTCTGTATTCCAGCTGCCCCATAGAAATCTGATGTCTCACTGTACACTGTCTTTGCCCATGCTATGGTATGAGTCACTCCTTTCCTGAAAGTATAATAAATCTTTGCAGCAATGCACTGTCAGACTGGTGAGAAGCTGCTCTGACATTCTGCTTATTTCTAAAAACAATTAGGGCCCTCAAGGTGAGAATAGCATTCTGCTCTTCAAATTCATGCAATTTATCCAATTCAGAAATGAGAATTTTATACTTTCCAGTCCCTGCACTGCTATATCCTGGGCACTAGTGAATATCTAATCAACCATTAGATTCCACAAATAGACATACATACCTAATAAATGAATGGCCCAGCATAGCCTAAACAAAACACTGCTGGTTAAACTCTGGTGAAAATTAAAATATTTAGGAATAAGATGCATTTTTAAAACCCTTGAGACTATTATGCTTTATCTTCTCTTTCTGCAGAAGTCACTCACCACTGAGATAGAGTGAGACAGACAACCTGGACTTCAAATATTCTCTATACTTGGAACTTGGAAAAAAACAGTCCCTTTAAAAATCACATCTTGATTGTAGTTGAGACCCAGCAAGTCTTCTTAATAAAATAGAATTAAAAATGGAGCTATCTTAAGCCTGGTTTCTAGGTGATGACTCTGTAATGAAAGAACAATAGGAGCAATCAAATTTTACAAGGCTTATTGTGTAATTTCTCAGGTACTTTGCAGAATGCCATTTCTAAGGTTAAACATACCAGGTTTAACTGTTTCCATCCTCCAAACACGTATATATCCACCCTCCAAATGCAATCAAATCTGATATATCAGTAAAAAGCACAATTTTAATTCCTTAAGAAACAAAACCACCAAAAACCCCAAAAAACAAACTACCCCACCATAAAAAAAGTCAAACCAAAAAAAAAACAACAAACCAAAACCAACCAAAAACCACAACAAAACCATCCAATCACAACCCACCTCAGCCACTTCTTCCCTTTACCGTGAACCAGGAGCCAACAGAAACAGGGGTGATGGAAATTATTAGGGGGTCAGTACATGACGATACACAGTGGAAGGGTGAAGTTTTAGAAGTCACAGAGGAACACAAAATTCTTCCAAGGATGAGAGAAAGAGTTGTAAGACACATTTGTAGGAAGAAGGAGGTTATATTGCTGATGAATTAATTTCTATGTATGAATGTCCCCACTTTGTGTTGTGCAAATTTTAATCTTCAGATCACTTTTGTATTTTAATGAATATTTCAAGACCTTGAATTTGTGCCATGCAGAGTCTATAGTCCCCTCCCCTTAATGATGATTTTTTC
This sequence comes from Passer montanus, assembly GCF_014805655.1. NCBI lineage: Eukaryota > Metazoa > Chordata > Aves > Passeriformes > Passeridae > Passer > Passer montanus. Next base: position 5,181,381 of record NW_024368596.1, on the reverse strand, counting down.
AGTGAAAAGTTTGCCAGACAAAAATTCATGAAGCTGTTGATAGTTTTGAAATCAATTCAGTTGAGCCATCTTCCCACCCTGAAAGCTTTGCAATAGTTAAGATTGGAACTCTTTTTTTGTGGGATTAACGCTGAACGTACAGTTGATGATCTTCAACCAGCATAAATCATTACCTACATAACACTGGTGAAAAGTTTTAAACTGCCAAGAATAGCTCAGAGATCCTTTCTCAATTTCCATTCAGCTCCATTTTGCCAAAGTAAGGAATTTAGAGGCAAAGGCAATGAACCTTTCACTCTGATCTTCCATCAGATGTGAAATTACTGCTCCTGTTCCAGTTAGGGAAGCATCATAAGGTAGTTTTATAGACAAAGGTGTGTAAGGACTTTGTTGCACAATATGAGCACCATCACTCACGAGAAGTCCCAAAATGCCACGTGAATCAATGTGTTTCTATTCATTCTGTAACAGTTCATTCTGCAGATCGAACACTGTTACTGCCGTGGGCAAAACCCTACAGAAATAACTGACTGCAAACAGGGGCTCACATGGGGAGCATGTGGAGGTTAGGGTTCCTCAAGATAAATCACAAGGCCTAGGTGAAACTCTGCCAGCCATACATAATGTAGTAGAATCTCCAGAAAAAAAAAAATCTAATTTTTCATATTACCTTCAAATTCTTGACAATTTCTCAGCAGTACTATTTAAGGTGCTCTGCTGGTAACTTCCAGTACCACTGAGTGCTAACAATGTCATAAAGCATCAGTTTTATTGTTCAGTGCTAAAAAACAAGTACTGATGGCATTGATAGGATTAGCTGGTGATATTGCAACTGTCTTTGAAGAGGTATTTCTTGCTATCAACTTCAATCTCCAATTTTATAGACATATTTCTCTAGATAGATTTGGGAGTTTACCACCAACTAATGGAACAAGTTTACCCACTGTTTCAGTTAAAAGTTACTAAATTGCAAGTATGAGTTAATATTGAACTCAGTTTGGATGCACAGAGCCTTAACTGGTTTCCAGCTGGTGGAAATACCTTGCAGTGTTCCACTCAGGTTGCCATAATATTTCTGATAGGGGCTTATATTCCACCTTTTTCTTTTTTTTTCTAATTCCTGCAGAAGCCTAGAAACCTGTATGTTTAGTCACTCCCAAAACCACAGTTTTTAGATATTAATGTCCTCCTAAAACATGTAGGAAACTTCACAACATGTTATAGAAGAAGACAGCATTTATTTTACACATTACACCTTCATTGCAATAGCACTTAGAAGATGCAGATTCTCCTTCCATCCATTTAAAACATCATGAACTCGATGCTTCATTCCTGGTGTGTGAGCATACTGCCAAAAATACATTTCACATTCCATTCCCTCCACTTCTAACAAAATCCAATAACATTTTGGCTATTGTATCCTCACCTACCCTGCTGTAAAGATACTAGTGCTGTTACAATACCCTACAAGAGAACACAGTAGATGCTGTCTTGTGCGGCACCGCAGCTCTGAATGCTGTTTATGTCGCCTTTCTAAGGGGTAATAGGTTTGGAACCTGCATATCCCATTTTCTCTTAGCTATTTCAGATCAGCACTCATTTGCATAGAGACAAGACACGCTGCTTTGCTTGTCTGGTTTGAGCTTTCAGCTTCAGACTCTGCTTAGTGCTCACACAGGTTGCCCACAGCATTTTAGTGTCTCCCACAGCCCCGCCGCTCTCAATGTCCTGCTCTGGATCAATTACTCCAGTCAATAACCATTTTTAGACTGTTTCATTTCTGCGTATAATACACCATCCAGTCTCTTTAACACATCATTTAAACCCTTTCTGAACTGACAAATTCAAGAATTGTCTCATTTTCTCTTTTGATCCTCTTTATAGAGGCAGATACACTCAGCAGATACCAGAAAGGTAATTTTGTAGACTTTCCACAATCTCAGCAAATGTTTTGTCTGCTGATTTAATACCAGCTGTTAAGCTATCCAGCACGTTATAGGTTTTAGCCCTCATTACACTCTGTAAAAGTGTCACCTTTTTCTCATTACTCATATCATTTGTTATAATACATTGTTCCTATTGCCTGACACAGACCAGTCTCCAGAGCAGCATGAAGCATCTCTGCTTTACCCCAGCCCTGTGAGCTCCTCTCTATCCCTGCAGTGTTTGCCATTCTCAAGGTGCAAACCCCAGGCTCTCTGTAACCCCTTGATCCTGCTGCATGCTGGAATCAGGCCACCACAAACATCCACAATGCCTTATCTCTCCATGTTACAATGAAATTGGAAATTACACAATCTACAAACTTGTTTGTAGAAATTTCTGGGGGGAAAAAAAAAAAAATCAGCAAGCAAAACACAAAATTACTAGACAAAAAGATGTTCTGTAATCGTCTAGCATCTTCTACCAAGAAGTTTAAACTGTTAGAAATTTATAAGTTTTTAAAGGGGTATTAAAAAGAATAGCTTAAGTGGGTTTAAAAGAATCACTGATCCTTTATGAATCAAATTCAGTTTCATTCAGTGTCTGTAATTACTCTAGAAAATTTAGGCTTATATGGTACAGTACTGTATTTGAGACACCAAGCATCAGAAAAGTTATATTTGAGAAAAGATTACTTGAAAAGTGGGTACTAAAATGTCAAATTTGTGCAAACCATCAGCAATGGGAAGTGCCTACCATAAAGATTCAGACCTTTCTGAACTGCACTGGGAATATGACAAGGGAACTTATTACTAGGTTGTTTATTGATAAAAAATTACCATGAAATTTATAATTACAAAAGTCTTCCTTCTATCCATGCAAGTCGCCCACAGTGATTTTTAGATTGTCTAACAATGTTAACAGAAAATTTACTGTAACCTCTACTGCCAATTCAGCTTGCTTAGAAAACTCCATTCCTTTAAATAACCAAAACATGTTAAGTTTTATCAAGTCATAGTAGGAGCTTCAAATTTAGATTTTTTCCAAAAATTATCAGATATTTGAATTAAACAAAAAAATCCACCCACAAGACTGCTGCCTTCAGAGAATCTTAACGGTCAGCTTGTTTTGGAAATCAAGACACAGGAATACTTAAAAATCTAAAATGCTGATGCAATGTTTTGAAAGCACCTCTTTTGAGGGGAAACAGATAAGCTGTAGTTCTAAAAAACTTCTTATGTGAGGTTTAAAAGCTTTTGATTACAAAAGGGAGTCATTCATGGTAAATAAATTGGGAGGAGGGGGTTAGAACAGTGGTATATCTGGATTTAAGTTGTAGTATTAACTGGGTAAACAAACAGTCCTGTAAATAACAGACTGTGTGTTTGAGTCTACTTAAAATGACTCAAACATTCAGTGAGTGATAGCTCACTGAAAGCAAAACTGAGATTAAGAGCTCTATGTACCTTCATACCAGAAGATTCTTAGACTGTAAAAATTTATCTGAGAAAATACCGGGGTGAAAGGCTAAATGTATAAAGTTGTCAGAAGGATTATTAATTCCTTTCTGAGACCAAGAGATAAAGCCTAGAAGACAGAGCATTAGCAAGGGAATTGCGAGTATGATGCAACAAACTCATGGAAGGAAACACAAGCTAAAAGGAAGAGACAAATTTTGAGATTAGACAGCAGCTTGTCTCAGATAGCAGAAATCAAGTGTATTATTGAAGGTCTGGTAGAGGAGCATTAGAGGACAGGGGAGTGTAATAACAAGATCAGTTGGAAATATGGAGAAAGTATTTCTTCACATTAAGGTTCATAGTAATAGCCCTCCCTACCTCAGCCTTTATTCCAGAATAAAAAGAATGAACTCAAAAAACATTGAACATGCTGCACAGCAGAATTCAAGGCTACACAGAGCTGGGAGGGCAATACCAGCATTTGGGGCCAGCTGCTGCACAACACTACCTTGTCTGACTTGGGGCAGTCAAACCAGAAAAACTGGCCTTTCTACCCCAATAAATCCCTGCTTGCAGATTGTTACCAGAAAGACAGTGCTAAGAATACTCTTAGATCATTTAAAAAGTTGGAAATTGTGAAATTGTTTGGTTTTTTTCCCCAGCAAATATTAGGTGCAATCAGAAAGATAACAAAACAAAAAGATTCTCTAAAGAGTACTCCCAAGTTTTAAAACTTGCAGGCATAAATCTACTGTCTTTGCCTAATATGCCCAAGGAAAAGGAAAAATATTGGATTTCCTGAGAATTTTTAAAAGGAGGAATACTCTACTGAACATGTCTCCAAAGACAGCTTCCTTCAAAGCTGAAGCACCAGAAGCTATCCACTACATTTCCATACTTGTTCCTGCATTTATTTAGGAGGAAATCTCTATTGTTAACAACAGTGGTGAGGAAAAAACAAAGAGAAGCAAAGAAAGATGAGAATTGGTCATTACAGACATAAATTTTCACAGAACCAAATCAATTATTTTGAACATGCTAAGAATGTCTAAGCAGAGAGAAGAAAAGAGGGAATGAGTTCAAAGGAATATCATAAGAAAGGCAAACAAAGTGCAAGGTATCCTTCAGGAAGAACTGGGCTGAGGCCAGTGTGAGCATTATGACATCCCTGTTTTTCTTCAAGATTAACTAAGTGTCCATGACACAAGTGACCTTGCTTCTCAATGGATCAGCTGAGCCACTCACCAGCTAATTCAACATCTTCCTAGAAATGAAATTGCTTAGGTATGAACAACAGCAGGAAAATTAATGAATGTTTTATCCCGGTACTGTCTTGAATCAGGATGTTCAAACCTTCTGTTGAATCCATATACCTGCAAATATTTGCATGAATTGAAATTTTTTTCTCATAAGTCTTTCTGCAAATCTTAATTCCACTTAATTTTGGGTAAACATTTGCACGTTTGCACCAGGAAATATTGTGATTAAGTCACAATTATCCAGCTAAAAACCAGAAAAGACCATCAAACCATGGGATACAGTTCCAGCCAGACAGCTAGACACAAACAAAGCAGGAAGCGTATGACAGAGTGTTTACAATTTACAGAGAGCTACAAATACTCTCAGAAATTAAAAACCTGTTTGTGGGTAATTGGAAAACAGAAAGCACAGAATACTGCTGTTGACTCACGAACATTTCATTTATCTTTCAGCTTCATTTCAGCACTGAGAAAACAACATTACACTCTCTGCAGTGTTCAGGAATCCCTTATGTCCTGCAGATTGCAGTTAAATCCACACTTTTCTGTTCGGAGTAGTGGAGATCTTCATTTTCTCTATCTTCCCCATTTCCTAACAGTTTTCATTCACTAGGCTGCAATGCTATCAGAAAACACTTTAGCTAAAAAAGCACATCTTAGTATTATTCTATTTTCTGTCATCTGCTGGTTTTGCTTTTGGGCCACTGTGGTTATCTGTAATGGCAAACAATAACTGTGACATTTTACGGCATTGAGGTGAACCTGAAGATGGAAAATTACAGGAGATTACTTGAAAGTTAAGCCTCCAAATCCTAGAACTTTTTGTATTTAGGACAGATCATCTTTGATAGGGAAATACTGGAAGTAGAAACTTCCAATAAACAAAAAATCACTTATGGGATTCTCAATATAAAAACTAGTGTTTTTATTCCCAGAGGTTAAAATAAGATGGAATCTCTTTTCCTGATATTTCAGTCCATTTTTTCTCCTGGGCTAGTAGTCACTGAATGAGACAAGAGCAAATATACCCAAAAAGGGAACAATAGAGAGAAATTATGACATTTATAAAGTGATTGGCTTGGGCAGAAGGGAAGTAAGGAAGGGATATAGAGTGAGATCCATTTCACTTAAGCCTCACACAAAGGACCCATAAAAAAAGGAAGGAGTTACAAAGACATGGTTTATTGACTGCTCACCACCAAGACAGAGTTTTCCTGTATAAATTCTTTCTTAGAAGGTTAATTAAAAAAGGGTTAGGGCCACGATCCGAAAACCCTTTATTCACTACCATAATCCTTATTCACATAAGGGATTCCATTGATTTCAGTGGACATGGGATTGCTCATGGGGCTTAAGGTTTGCAGAACTAGACCCTGTGGTTCTGAAGCATTAAAATTGGCAGTACTTTTGGATAACAATACAGCCAGTCCAGGCAGAGCAGCACAGCTCAGCCTAAGCACAGGAGCAATGTGGAGCTGTGCTATGGGCTGGCTCTTATTACAGAGGACAGAACAAATGGGTGGCAGTCATGTTACAAACCTGCATGTATACATATATACCATTTAATAGTTTAGACTTGGTTTAGTACTCAGACCATACATGCCAAAGTAACACCCCTTTGCCCAAAACACTGCCTGCGTGTCCGTGCCCAGCTCAGGGCTGAAAGCACAGCATGGGGTTACAGTGGGCACTGCTGCACACTGCAGAGGATGGAGACTTAAAGCATCAGCTCCCCTTAAACTCAGCACAAATTTCCATAGCACCAGGATCAGCAGCAAGAGCCCTCGACAAACACACCTGCTCTTAATCTCACAACTAAAATCCTGTTTGTAGCCCACTCTTTCCTCCAACCTGCTTCTTTGCCTTGTCTTGTTCTGCCTCTCTGTCCCTTTACAGATGCCAGCTAGAAGATGCACAAAAAACATTTAAGTCATCTTTATGCATCATGTGCATGCTCCATGAAGTTATTCCATACATCATTAGTGGGAAAGACAGGAATATAAAAAAAAAATACTTTGTGTATGTGTGAAATGTGGGATGACACTTAGCAGAATTAAAGGATTAACCAAAGTAGGAATGCTACATCTAAAACACTGGCATTTCTAGCAACAGGAGAAAAATAGAATTTTGGAGAAATAATAGTGATTCATTAAATGAAAACTATTTCTGAGAAGGCCACAACCTTATATAAAGGAATCCCTTCATAAACATCAGCCTAATCTATACCACAACCAAAAAACACTATGATGCTTTTTCTTTAAGAAATTCCATAAAGGTATAGGGACAGAAATCACTGCAGTATTATCAAAATATGAAGGCACAGATATATAGAAAACTCCCAAACATAAGGTACTGCTTTAGTAGGCACAAGAAACAGAGATCCAACTCCCTTCCCAGATAACACAGGAATATCAGGGGCACAGACTACTTCCAATACAAACATCATTAAAAAACAACTCAAAAAATATTGTAACACATTTTTCTTCAAACCGTCCCTTCCCAGATAACACAGGAATATCAGGGGCACAGACTACTTCCAATGCAAACATCATTAAAAAAACAACTCAAAAAATATTGCAACACATTTTTCTTCAAACCTCCTCATATTTAAGTATAACAACAACAAAAAGAGAAAAAAAAAGGATCAATCTGTGCTTCAGGAAAGGTGCTGCAGGCCACAACATAGAAAATCTTATCATACCTTTTGCAGCCTGCTCTGACGAACACTTCAAACACAGAAGGGTGATCAATAAATCCTCATGAAAGTTAAGCCAAGAGCACTCAAAGCCTTTCCACCTCTGTAGCTGGCATCACATCCATCCTTTGGTAGCAGGACACTCCAACACAACCAACAATTTACTACAGCACCTCCCCACTTCTGATGAGGCAGCACTTAACCATGCACATAAGGAGAAACACAGGTGTTGATCCTTTCCTAACAGCCTGAGCTTTAGGGGATCTCTGATGAGTGACTGCCTGAATCTGAGGTTCCAGCTGTTTGCTGTTTGAATTCTGTGGAATTCACTTCCCCATATTTTGTCTATTCACTTCTTGAACCCATCAAGCTTTCAGCATCCACAGTATCTGTTAGCAGTGAGTTCCACATTTTAGTTAAGCTTTGTGAAAACAGTTACTTCCTCCTGAGTTTCCTTTTTTTTTGTTGGATTTTTGAGCAGCCTATCTGAAAAGTTCACAAGGTGCCCCATATCATGAAAACAAGGAGCAAACTCATAGAGCTACAGCAAGGCCAGGGAAGGGCAGGAAAGCTACTGCATAGGGAGCACCATGGCACTTCCTGGGGCAAAGAAACTTCCTCCTGGGACAGGAGCTACTGGCAGGCACAGAGTACAATATTACAGAAACACAGTGCAATGTGAAGAAAGCAATAAAGATCACTTTCTTTTTTTTCTCTTGAGATTAGGATCAGACTAAGGAAGGAATGTTATTTTACATTCAGAACTATTGGCAACTACATTGTCTTTATGCAGCCACAACTGAGGAAAGTGTGTGATTGACTACATAGATTTTATAGTTCTAAGAATAATCTAAATCTAGGCATATGCTTTATGATTAAAAAAAAATAAAGGGGGTGTAAATATTTATTTATCCAAAGAGAAGCTTTAGATGTAACAAGCATAGGTTTTAAGAACTTACAGAAAAGCTAGTAGGGGCATGGAAAATATTTTCATTCTAAATAAAGTATTTGTTATCAAAACTCAGTATTTTTGGAGTGAGAAATAAGGTGCAAATTTTTCTCAGTGAGAGTAGCTAATATCTGAGATAGCAATGTGAATTTATTACAAGTTAAAAGTTAAGTAGAAACTAACTTTTTTTTGAACAGACAGACCTTGGTCAAGTATTAGTATTAAAACCATATCAGGATTTAGAGCAGCGAAATTTTATGAATGGTGTTACAGAAGAGGCCAGAGCAGACAATAATCCTTTCTGGTCTTAAAATATACAGTCACTTCCATTTTCTGTGAATGTATTAAAGCAACCTCAGTTCCCAACAAGTACATTCACCAATGACAAATCTCCAGTGGAAAAATGTTGATAGCTGCACAGGTGTGACAAAAAAACCCTGGGAAAATCTGTTTTCTAGGTGGGAACAGAAGGTGGATTCTGTTGGAGATTTGTTTGGTAGTTATGAATACCACATACAAGACAATGTCAGTTAAAGATGACTTGAGCAGATGGATGGCAGAGTGCATGCACTGTGAAGTGATGTTAATTGAATGGCCTGAGATTTTGTTTAAAAATCTTTAAATGAGTAATTGGAAAACAATTAAAGAAGTGACTACAATCTGCAAATTCCAGGGTTGCCAGCTGGGAAGTGGGATTGGAGCTACATGAAACACAGTTTTGGGGGCTTCCCTGATTTTCAAACAAGAAAGCTCAAGATATACTTTTTTGTGTATTTCTCTAGGAGCATAAGTGACTGTTTTGATTCAAAATAGGTTTTTTATAATAGTTTTCATATTGCCAGGATCTCAAACTATCATACTCTATTTAGAGTATCATCATGTCTGTAAGCAAAACATTAGACTGCTAGAGCTGAGCTTTATTAACATTTCATCAGCAAATTTGAATGAATGGGCAGCAGAGACAGGGGCTGCTGTCAGCGACCAGGAAAGGCCCTGGCAGGGCTGTGAGGGTGACAGACATGGCACAGATCTGTTATCCCTGCTGGAAAGAACACTGATTTACACATGTGCTCAGAGCCATCTGGGTTCACTTCACACATGGGGTGGAGCTGAGTTTCACTGCACAGGTGGCCAGAAGTGATGCACACATAGGAACACTGACCCCAGGTTTTCAGCCAAAAGAGCTAACAGGTTTTTCCCTTTTATGTTCTGCTCATGGAAATCAGTGTTAAGTCATGCAGTGCACATTTCATGTGCTAATCTTCTTCCTCAGCCTCTCTTTTCCTCTCTAAGTCAATGCTGAAAAGAAATAGTGTTTTTACTAATAAAATGAGACACAAAATATAGAAAAAGGGCCAGATACTCAGCAGTCCTAGGACAGTAGAGGCAGCTTTTCAGAGGTCTCCCTGCATGGTGCTGTGGCTATTACCTATACTAATCTCTGTAGTGCTCATTTTCAATATCTTAGCACTGGAATCCCAGATCCTCTTGAAATTATTGGAAAGCTTGATTGATTTGACTCCCTTTCTAGGGCTGGGACCAATTCCTAGCTCAGGCCATGCAAAAATGTGAGGGGAACCAGCCCTGTGTTGTGTGGTTCTCTTGATCACAGAGCAACTTGCAGTTTGGAAAAGACTCTGACACAGCCAGGAACCACTGCAGAGGATGGAGATCCTCTGTTCCAAAAGATTTACATGACAGTCTTGACACCCATGGGAAACTTCCTTCTGTAAAACGTTTAGAGACACAGGGTTCTTCAGCTCTGACACTGTGATTAATAGTGTTTTGTATCAAAAAGCTGAACCCAGACAGGCTGAGTGTAAAATGGGTAGTGCACAGTGTGGTTATTGCACTGCTTCTGCATTTATAGTAAGGGAGCAGCGTTCAGAAACCAGTGTGTGGGTCATGGCCCTGTTTGGAAAGTTAATACTGAAGATTGCTGTTCTCAAAAGACAAATTAAGCTTAATAACCTTCCTTCTCGTCCTTCTTTCTTTATTCTTCCTTTTTCCTTTCCTTTCCTTTCCTTTCCTTTCCTTTCCTTTCCTTTCCTTTCCTTTCCTTTCCTTTCCTTTCCTTTCCTTTCCTTTCCTTTCCTTTCCTTGTAATTTCAAAGAGTCAGAGTTGGTTCCCATGTGTCTGATTGCCAAGTGAGTCCCTACCCAGGGCTTCATCACCCTGCACTTGCCCCCTGCTCTGACTCCAGGGATAGGGTTACTTGTGACATGCCAGGATTTCCTGCCTGTGCAATAGGAAATGCTGAATATCTCTGGTACCACTATGTGGCAGCTGTTGAGGAATGGTGACTTTTCTAGTCGGTACTGCTGAAACATCCCACACCTCTTGCAATTCCCAAAGTGAAGCCTCAGCATCAACTCGCTGAAATGGTTCCCATTAACCACTTGCCCCAGCTCCTGCCCTCAGTGCATTCCTCTATGCATGCTGCTTCACAGCATTCCCATCCAGAGCACCTCCATTTCAGGAGATGCACTTTGGGGACTGCTAAAGCCCTGATGCCTTTCACAGCTCCAGTAAAGAGCAGCAATAAATGTAAGGAAGGGAGAGAGGGGCACTGAGCATTCAGGCCGCTCCTGTTCTCTGCAGCTGCCTGTGGAGACAAAGTGTCAGGAGGGAAGCTCAGCTCAGCTCCTCATCATGCTTAGGAAACAGCCCAAAAACAAACACTCACCTGCTTAGACTGATACAGTAAGGAGAACAGCAGGAAAGCATTGAAATACAGAAAAAAATTAAAAAAAAATCCAGGTATTTTGAATCCAAATGCTGATGGACTGAATCCCAGTTTGAGTTAACTTTCAGAAATATTTCTCTTTCTGCTGTAGGCATTTAATTGATTAACAACAGCCTGTAGTGCTTGATGCCAAGGTTTCTTCCCCAGCAGCAGTGGGATTGATGTGCTCCCTTGTCCCTGGCCAGCTCCTGGCCACTGGCCTGGCTTGGTGCTGCCAAGTGTGTTTTCACAGAAATATCCCAGTACTTCTTTGTCTGCTTCCCAAATATGTTCTGGAAAATGTTCTTTCTATAGGGAGAATTTACAAAAGATCTAATAAAAGTGACTGAGACAAGAAAGATAAATATTGCCAGTAACTTTGTGGGCTTTCAAAGCAGCAAAAGGGAAGCTGATATTGAGAACCTCCAGCAAAAAGGTGACAACAAACGTACAGCAGGAGTTGGGGCTAAAGCCACCCTCTGTCCCCCAAAGGCCTCTGAAACGGCTGCACTGGCATGGAAGTTATTCTAAGTTTCTCAGATACTTAAATGATATTAATTAGAAACATGCTGTGTTTCCTGGAATGTCTTGAAGGTTTGCCAACTTCTTAGCTCTCCTTTTGAGGAAACTCCACTGAAAGCAAAGCAAATTAATGGTGCTGAAAACCTCTGCATTTCTGGAAAGTGGATGCTTTTCCAGACAGTGCAGCCATACCCTGGGCAGCAGGGATGCCCTGCAGTGCCATGGCTCCAGGGGTGCTCTCCAGATCCCAGGCACATTCCTCCTTTCCTCAGCCCACACCTGAGTCCCATGAGGTACCTTGTGGGTCCTGACTTTGTTTTGCAAACTCAACTTCTCAGCTGCACCTTGGGCCTCCATGACAGACTGCAGAAGGTGGCCATTCCCAGAGTCATGGAGCAGACAGGGATGGTGGGGAAACAGAGAGTATTTAGACTATCACAGAGTGGTTTGCACTGGAAGGGACCTTAAAGATCACCTAGCTCCAACTCCCTGCCATGCACAGGGATGCCACCCACCAGATCAGGTTGCTCCAAGCACCAGTGAACCTAGCCTTGAATACTTCCAGAGATAGAGTATCCACAATTTCCCTGAGCAACTGTTCCAGCGCCTCACCACTCTCACAGGGAAGAATTTCTTCCCCTTATGTGATCTAAACCTAGCCTCTTTCAGTTTAAAGCCATTCCTCCTTGTTCTATCACTTCATGCCCTTATCAAAAGTCCTTCTCCAGGTCTCTTGTACCACCTTTAGATACTGGAAGGTGCCATAAGGTTTCCCTGAAGCCTTCTCTTCTCCAGGCTGAACAACTCAACCCTCTCAGCCTGCATTCACAGGAGCAGTGCTCCAGCCCCTCTGTGATGCCCTATTGAACACAAGCTCTGGAAAGAAGATCTTTGAATTCTACCTGAACTGTCAAGGGGGAAGAGGTGTGTCCATGCTGGCTCTGTGCAGGGGTCCCTCTGAGGAGAGCTGAAGCACAGTCCCACTACCAATTCCCTCAGTGAGGCTGGTGGCACCCACAGGTCTCAGGGAGGTGACTTCACTCAGCAGATCCTGATAAACCTTGTCATGTCTTTTCACTGACAATTTAAAGCTCTTCCATTCTTCACTTCTTATCTGAAAAGAAGTGACATTTAATTCCAACGAGAGCTACAAGCATTTATACCTATAGACTTTGTCCTTAAATTTTCTTAATGCCAAAATGGCCCCTCTTTTTCTGATAACAATATTGTATCTTTGAGGTGTGTTTCTTGTCATGTCCTATTGTGATGAATCACACAGTGCCATGCCAGTCACCATAGGGAAGCAGATATAAAACAAATGATCCTCCAAAATGGAACAAAACATTTATAAAACAAAGCATTGGATGCTCCTTGTCTCAGCTTTGCTAATATTGAGGGGCTGTTTTCCATCCAATACAGACAGCACAGTCTGCAGGCATTACAACACAAATCACCTCCACAGAGTGACTTGCAAGTTTCAAACAGATTTTTTCAAGTTGAGTTTTTGAGACCTGCACTTCAAAGCCATAAGGGAAAATATATTGTATTACATTATCAATATGTGTAGCAGGCTGGAAAAGCTTCTCCTTAGGGATCTGAAAACCATTATAGTAAATTTGTACTTCATAATAAAAAATGTTTATTTCTAGAATAAATCAAAACCAGAAGCACTTTTTGCTTTAGAGCTGGTGAGATGAGTGAGGGTTTCAGGTGTCTGAATCCAATGCCTTGAGAGCTCAACCATAAATCACAGAGATAAGACAAAAAGCACCCTCCTGTCCTCCAATTCCTAATGTGTAATCAGCTGCTTGGGAAAGTTAAATGACATCTTAAAAGACAAAGAATATAGCACCACTTATGTTCTTAATCTTAAAGGTATTATGAAAAGGCAGATACCCAACCTGCCTGTTGCTTCAAAGGAGTATCTATCTTTTCTTGGGCATATGTGAGCAGGCAGGACTTGATTGCAGGTCCTGTGTGACAGAGCTTGTGCATCTGGTCCTGCATTATTTCTGCAACGTGCAGCTGCAGGAGACACGTGCAGACACAGCAAAGGAAATGTAGTCTTTCTCCCCCAAAGGAAACAAGACATCTGTCCTTGTACTGGGCAAAGCTGCATTGTCAATCTTGACACCTTGTGTTTAAATAATGGATAAAAGTGGTTGCTTTGTTACATGTAGATGCTAAAACTCCATCTGTACATCCTGTTCCATACATTGCTAAAGGAAAGTTGAACCCTGAATGTATCAAGGCTGAGCATTTTTTAGTCTCCCGATGCTGCTGCAGCATTTCTCTTCTCTCCCTCACTTCTGTTCTCTCTCCCCTTGTCATCTCCCCTCTATTTTGATCCTGTTTCTTCCTTTGCCTTTATCTTTCCTCTTTGTGCTCCTCCTCCTCTTTCCACTGCTATCTCAAATTATTTCTCCTGCTAGATCTTCCTTCTGTCATCAGGGGGGTTCTTTCTTTCTCTAGAAATGCTTGATTCTGCTAAGGGCAGACAAGGCTCCCCGTTGTCTCACGACAAGAGGGGCTGAAGGACGCTGTGTTAGATTGCAGAGGAAGGCTGCCACGAGTGGAACTCTGCTCCAGAAGCAGCAGAACAAACAACAAAAAGACTGAGGAGTGTATAACACATAGTGCGCCATGTTGGTTACTCATCTTCTCCTGGAGAGACCTTAAAACTGTTTTGCCTTGCCTTGCCTGGGGTTTTGTGCTGCCACAGCTGTGGTAACCAGAAAAAACAAAAACAAAGACAGGCAGGCAGCTTCATGATGCTCATCCCAAGAAACACAGAATGCAAGATGAAATATGGGAGTGATGATGATGCTGCTGAGCCTTTCAGGTGATTCTTTTCTGCAGACAAATATGACAGTCTGTAAAAGTGGATGGGAGGTGAGAGCTACCAGCACTGGTAGCCTACCAGTACTGACCTCTTCCACGAGGGGGGTGCGGTGTGACTGCTGTTCTTCTCCTGCTGAGCTGTGCAATTTCCCAGTTTCCAACAAAAATGCCAATATTTTAATATTTCTTTCTTAGATAAGAAGTAAAAACTTAGGCCATCTATCTACATTTTCTTCTGGGTTTCCAGACAATATTAAGTTTGAAAATTCTGAAATTGTTTATGTCCTTCAGTCACCAGCCAGCCATGGATGCCCTTCAGTGCTAGAGAGGAGCAGCTGTGGGGGAATTCCTTCATTCTGCTGCAGTCATAGAGCCCAATGTGCAGGTCAGAAATGAGTCTGTGCTGCTGGAAACCAGTGCACATAATTTTAAAAGTTTGTGTTAGCATTTTTTTCCACTGAAGAAGAAAAAGTAATAAAGTATTCCTTTCAATCTGAATTCCCATGTGGATGCAAATAAATGCATAATTAAAAAACCCAAAATGCTTCAGATGTGTGAAGCAGAAAATATTTCAATTCCACTCAATTTTCCTCATTGGAAAAAAAGAGGAAACAACAACAACAACAAAAAGGAAAAAAACAAAAACTGGGAATATACTTTTCAATTACATAATTATAAGGGAAGGAAATTCTTGGCCACCTCTGAGTTACTTTTCAAATTGAAACACTACTGGGCCAAAGTCCACAACCTTGAAATGAGTTCCCACACATGGAAAGGTGAATCAAAACTTTTCAATTCTTTCTCCTCTGAAAAAATAAAATGTTTATGTTGTTAATGTTATTGTTGTTCTGTGAGCTACCACACATTATCCAACAAATCTCCTTGGTGCAGTAGAGCAACCATACAGCATGAGTTAAAAGAAAAAAGTCTTAGCACATAAATTTTACTCTAGTTATTTCTATTTAGCAAAAATCCTGTGATAATGTAATAGCTCAGGATTACAGCACCTTCATCACCACCACAAAGGGCTTGTCGGCCTCAAGTGCTTTACTCCAAGGTAATTGATGGCTAAAGGACTCAAGCTATGTAATGGAGTTACAGACAGCATTGCAAGTACTGCTTTGCTTTGTTCCACCTAATGATGTTTTGTGCAGCCTGTCTTAATTAGGATGGATGGAGAGCTTTTTGCAGCAGTGCTACTCACTTGAATGAGCTATAACAATGTACAAGACAGGCAGAGATGAGGATTAGTACATTTGCCTTTGTGTAAAAAGAGAAAGAGAACAGAGACTTGACCTCATCTGAAATTTACAGAATTTTCATTAAGCTTTCTATCCAAGTCACCCATCTTGATATGGCAAACTTAAAGACTCCACGTTTTGTTTTTTTTCCCCAATAAGGACAGAGCAGTAGCCTATTTTTCTCAGCTAAGTAACACGCTAAATTTCCAGCTTCTTGGCTGTGACAATATTTTACCTTACGTTAATCGGCCAGTGTTAGAAAAATTGTTGGGAGTGAAGAGGGGGAGAGGAGGATTAAGACAAGGTCACCTTTCTTCCCATCATGGTTAAAAAAGCCAAAGACTTTTCCTCTTGTTTTTCTCATTATCACTTCCAGAAATCTCAGATCCCGTGTCTGCAAATCCAAAAACTGTGCAGCAAATCAAGGGAGTGTCATATAACCCTGGGACTGATTCTCACATAGACAAAACTCCCTTTCCATCATTTTTGAAGATATGTTTTCTGCACTGCAGAACCACTTTATGCTAACATTTTTATGAATCAGTGTCAGGACTGTGGTGCTTAATTGATTAACATGCTGGGGGGTCTGAAAGGAAAATGGTTATACTATAAAAAAGCACAGCTCCTTCAAGGTGTTAAAATCTAATGAGATTTTCCACTTGTTTGTGCACAACTGGCTCAGGGCATCTTTTATAAAGTCCTCTCCTAGCTGAGAAGCCGGAGAAGAAAAACACTTAAAGCTGCTTAGTTATTGTTTCTTGCTTTGAAAGACAAGCCCCGTTATTAGATTTTTCTGATGCTCTGTATGGCTGTAGGATGTGGGTTTTTCTCATTTAGAGGTTCTGAAGTAGCTGGCAGGATTCTGACCAAGTAATTGTAAACAGCAACACTACCACTGACAGTTCCTTACTCAGTACATGCCTACCTTGTTCCAGCAGTCACATCAGGTCCCTGTGCTCCTCCAATTTTATTAAAGAAATTAATCTTCTTAAAAGCAACCCCCCCACCCCAGTAAACCCTTCCACTCATCCCCTCTCAAACAAGGTCTTGTTTACCATGTAAAACAGGAGCTTCAGCCCTGGGTTTTCATGCCAGCACTGGTAACAGGAGAAAAATGAGAAAGGAAGTGTGATTAAAATGGAGACAAAATAAGTAGGGATGGGGGGAAATGAACTGGCAGACTAAAGAAGAATAAATTGTGGCAATAATGACCAGAAGGTTAAAATCTGTTCCCTCCAGTATTCTTCATTTAAAAATTTCCCTCTCCTGATTAAAACTTTGTAAATAGTAATTATTATCACAAAGATATTCATAAACAGATGTTTTAAAAATGCAAATTAGGCTACAATTCAGAAAATATGCAGTTTGTGTGCCACAGGGAATTTAATCTTTGAAAGCAGAAAAATGCATCAGACCCCATTTCCAGCAGAACACCGTAACTCAGGACTGGAAGCAATGCTTTTTTTCCCTCTACTTGTTAAATATGGTAATGGAGTGAAAAACCTATTATTTACTGAAGACTATGCTTTTATATTGCATTTGTATTCATAAAAAACTATAGAATATACCTAATTCCGAGCTGCTTTATTTGTTTAGCATAAAATTGAAGCATATTTATATGAACAAAAGCAAAAATAGTTTCCATTAAGATATGTAAGTATCTACAAATAATTCAAAATCTACATATTCTTTTTTTCGTCTTTCCCTGAAAAGGGATCATTCATTCAAATCAGATGCATTTCTGACAAGTAAGAGCAGCTTTCCTGATTGTCATTTGTTTGTGAAATACAACATGGATTATTGTTTCTGTGAGGGTAATTGGCTGTGGAGTCTCTTCTACTTCATATCATGATACCACTAGAAATGATGAAATACTAGAGATTCTAAAATGAGTATGGTCACTTAATTTTAAAACAAAGCAATTACTGTTCTATTACCAGGTATTCTGAATCAATATATTGTCTTGCAACTTGCACTCACATCCAGAATAAATCTATAATATTACAAGTAGTTGGAAGTGAATAGCAACCGAGCAGAACAGATACTCAACAGGAGGAGTCCTTGGGTATCGTTTGCACAGGTTATACACTCAGATTGGCCAGCACTGAAAATAGAGGGTGGTTATTGGTCTTCCAGGTGTCTCAAAATATCCGACTTGCCCAGGGATATACAGAATTGATGGCGCTTCTGGAAGCAGTAAATTATAATTCTCACCTTATTTTCAACAGCTAGAGTTGGTCCCTTTGACATCAAAGAACTAATAAAGCACAAAGAGTGCATTGGATTTGACCCAAGAGACACACATGCACTTTTATATATGAGGTAAAATTTTATTGGTGATGGTAAGCCTCATGGCTTTCTTACTGGTCTAGATTTTTTTCCTCATCTCTTTTTTTCAACGGTTCTTAGAATAAACCTTATATGGTTCTCATTTCTTCCTGATGGGAAAATAATCTGCTTCTCAAAGGGGAAAAATAAAAATTTCACAGTGGTTTAGTAATAAGTAAAATAGTTAATGAATAAGGAAAAAGAAAAGTGATCACTGCTACAAGTGTCAAAATCAAAAAAGTAGATGAGAGCTGCTTTTTTTGTACTGAAATTTTCACAATGCTATATTTGCTCCTTTAATTGAAGCTTTATACATTAGCATTTCTACAGCTGATTTTTGTAATGTTTAATATTAATAAAGGATTACACAACTCAAGGCCCCAAATTATAATAATTACAAAATTAAACCTCCTCAAGCTCTCTGAACAGCAGGTAACTGCCATCTCCTCTGTGGAAGTTGAAAGAGGGGATACCAGGATGTGTAGGGATGCATCTCTTTATTCAAAATGATAGAGAGCAGGCTTAGATTAGGTATTACAAAAAAATTCTTCCCTATGAGAGTGCTGAGCCACTAGCACAGGTTTCCCAGAGAAGCTGTGGCTGCCTCTGGATCCCAGGAAGTGCCCAAAGCCAGGCTGGACAGGGCTTGGAGCAGCCTGGGATAGTGGAACCTGTCCCTGCCATGGCAGGAGGATGAACAGAATGAGATTTAAAGCCCCTTCAAACTCAAATCTTTCTACAATACGGTTCTAGGACAAAAAGAAATTTCCTCAAGTTGCACCCAGGGGAGGTTTAGATTGGATATCAGGAAAAGTTTCTTCATCAAAAGGCTTGTCAAGCATCGAACAGGCTGCCCATGGCAGTGGTGGAGTCACCGCCCCAGAGAGATTTAGAAATTGTGTAGATGCAGCATTTGGGGACATGTTTTAGTTGTGGGTTTGGCAGTGCTAGGTTAACAGTTGGACTCTATGATCTCAGAAGTCTTTTCCAACAGAAATCATTCTGTGATTTCCCACACACACTCCCAGTCCATGAATGGCACTGCAAGGGGTATCTTACAGCTTTTCCTATTCACTGGAGAAGGGTTTACATTTCATCCCTAAGCAAACAGGCTCCTTTATGTCCCTAAACCTGCACAGGGCCAGCCCAGTAATGAGTTGCACCACACAGTTCTCTAGGGACTCATCCTATGTGGTATTTCAAGGTATTTTCAATAATTAATGCAACATAACTATAGTAACCAGAGCCTATATTTCTTCATACAAAACAATGCTCCACTTCCCACCTTACACTGAAATTTCTCCTTGTCTGTCTTAACACTGAGAATTAAACAGATGACCTCAAGAGTGAATTTGTTACAGTGGGAGACATGGAGAGCAGTCCCAGTGAGCACAGGACTAAATCACCCTGCCAATGCACAAATTATAGCATCTAAGATGAATTCGCTAATACTACAGTGAACTGGGTCTGAATTTGGTGCCCCTACTCCTCCTGCAAATAGACATTGAGGCCCAGCAAGGCAGAAGTCTGGGTCCTACAAGGAACAGTTTGCCTGAGCTTACCTCCACAATTTCCCTTCATCTGGAAAAGATCCCCTCTCACTCTGAGAAGGCAATTTATCCAGAAAGCAAAGCGTAATCTGAATTTATTCATGACCATCACAGCAACAGTCACACATATGAACACACCTGTACTCCAAGTGCTCCTCCGCCATCTCTCTCCATCCCTGATGAGGATTCACCTTCCTTCCACGCCGTTACCCATCCCCAGACAACCCACTTGTAGGGTGTGAGGAGCACATTTATTCATCTCAACCCTGGCTGTCAGAGGCCTGTGGGGAAGGGCTTCCACACATGCCATAGCCAAGAGGCCCTGAGGAGAAGATGGAGGAAAGCCTTGTCTCTGGAGAGACTGTGCCTGGCAGCCAGCTCACGTCTGGCACGGGACAGGCAGTCAGCAGGGGACACCAGGGACACTGCACCCCAGGGACACTCTGCAGTCAGTGGCAGATGTCTCGGGCGATGGGCTGCATGGGGAGGCTGGACTGGGCCAGTGTGCTCCGGTCAGCAGGCGAACCTTGGCGAGCAGGGGCATAAAAGTAACTGCCAATGGCCTCGGGGGCTTTTCCTACTTGCTTTATGAGTGTGGGTTTGGGCTTGGGGCTGTGCTTTTGCAGCTTTGTGATTCGAGGAGTTTTTGAAACTTGCTTGTCGAAACTTGCTTTTGAGTCAGGGCTTTTTGAGTCTTACGCGTTTTGCCCAGCCCCAGCCTCCCTTTTGGCTCTCTGGCCCTCTCTGACTCTTGCTCGCCCTCACATCTATCCTGCCTCCACGTGTCCCTGACCAGGGCCCTGCCTGCTCCATCTGTGCCTGAGCCACCTGTGCCCAAGCCAGCCCCTCTCCAAGCCAGCCCATGGCCGCAATCCTCACTGCCAGCCTGCCCAGGCTGCCGGCCCTGCCACCGCTCCCCTCAGCCAGACAGGCCGATACCCCTAGCCAGAGAGGCTGACCCCTCAGCCGGACAGGCATCTCACCCTCAGCCATGCCCAGCTGGCAGCGGGCCCAGCCCCGCCTTGGGACACGCGTGGCACTGCCGAGCTCCTCTGGGAACTTTCCTCTGTCTCCTCTCTCCCTCTCCCACTATCTCTCATTTTTCTCCCTCTTACAATGTCCGTTCTAGGCCTCTTTACATGGTAACTCCTTTTTGTTTTGGTTTTTTTCTGTTACAAACAAATGGTTCTCAGATATAATATTTATTTTGTTTGACTTAATTTCATTCCTGACCCTCTATCTTCAAAAGAGCTCCTCCCAGTTCCATACAGTGGAACATGACAAGGGGTTAACACGTGGAAAGGGTTTGCCACTAGCACAAGGAAAGTTGGCTTTCCTCCTTTAAACCAAGCTTCTGGGAACAGGCAGCAGCCTTTTCAATGTATGTTTATACCTTACATTTAAATCCGTCATTGCACGTAATTTACCCATGCTGGGTAAAATCACATAACCAGCACCTTGAAGATGAAAAAGGACAAAGACATAGCTGATTCCTCCAGCACCCAGCTCCTTGAAAAAAAATTTTTCATACTGTGTGTTAGTTTAATCCTGAAGTTTGTCACTGCAGCTGCTGGAAGACTGACTTTCCAAACACTGTTTCAATAGCGCTGTTCTAGACAGCATCTTAAAACAGGATTATTGTGAGTGCCCAAGTTGTCAGTAAGTACTAAATCAGTCTGTTGGTGTTTTAAATGTGGGAGATTGTGCTCAGGTCCACCTCTTTCCAGAATACCTGATCAAGGGGAATAAAGCAATTCTATCTCATCTGAATTCTATGAGGACATTGGAAAACTCTGGGCCACTAAGAATAAACGACATTTTCGTGATGGTAGCCTCATGTTGATGCAGTCACAGATTAACTCACCTCCTGAATATAGTAGGAAGTAAAAAATTGAGCTAAAAAACTGCCTTTCTAGGAAGATTCAAATGCTAGTGCATGAATATCAGCAGTGTTTGTGTCCACAGGGATTTTATAGAGTGGTTTTGAAACAATCTGTGCATCAGAAAATACCACATTTTTCAATGAGCACAGGAAGTCTGCAAAGCTTTTTGTGCAAAAAGCAAGGTTAAAACTCATTAGAGCTCACATCAGGCATTTGATGGGCTTTACAAGCTGCCTTACTGTCTTAAAGTGAAAAATAACTGTTAGGAATTGGTTTATATTTTTAAATGTCCTGGATTCTCCTTCTCTAGCAAGGAAGCAAAATTGCCCCATGCCAGACACTTATTCCCCTGATAATTTTTCTCCTATTGTTTTATGAGTTCTGACAAGGGCTGTAAAGATTGCCATTAAACTCTGCTCGAGAGCTGCAATGGAGCACAGGGAAGAAAGTAAAAATAGTGAGGATCTGGGCCATATTTGCTTCTCCAGAGCAGAAGAAGGAATCAGTGGCAGGAACAGTCAGGCCTTTTCCAGCTCAAGATCAGGTTTACACTGTGACCAGAGGGACCTGCATTTTTGAGTGGCCCTGGTCACTGGGACCAGGTTTCACAAAGAAAGATCCCTGTTCACAGCTTTCTTTGGAGGCAAGAACAAATCAGGGCCTCCTCCAGACTGCTCCTTTGATTATAGAGAAATCATAGGTTTGTTCCCAAATACAGTGATTTGCAAACAGTAAAATATGCTCTTGCAAAGAGTAAAATATTCTGAGATTAAGTCTGTGATCTATAATTGCCAATGTACACAGGCCCAGATTAAATTTTCCTTTTAAATTTCAAGAGCTGTCAGCAAAACTGCAGCACAAAAAGATGTGTTTGATACAAGAAAGAAGAAAACAAATAAAAATCGTTGGTAAAGAAAAGCAAAACCATTAATAAAACATTTCCAGTATCTCTTTGTAATTTCTAGTACTTTTATGTGATTTAGTACATCACTGAAAATCCAGAAATCCTTAAATTTTAATTTGGAAGTTTGACTGAATTTTTTTCTGTATTCAGCAGTGTCAGTACACAAACTGTGTTTGTGTACTTTGTTAAACCCATGTAAAACTTTAAATTTGTTTCAAGGGAACTCTGGATGTGATCTAAATAATTGAGCAAGAGAATCTTGTTAAATATTTAGAAAACGTATATTGGCATTTTTATATTTTAGAGTTCTGCCCTATTAAAATTTATGGTAAGGAAGATTTCTATTAAGCTTCTGAGACACTAAGTACTAAATAATCCCTGAAGAGAAGAGAGGAGGGAATAGAAGTATTTCCTTGTTATTGACTGTTCCCAGAGTTTTCAAGCAAACAACACTACAATCCCATCTGCATTTAAAACAGTTGAAACTATGGTTGGGTGTAATGGAAATAATTTTATCTAAAACTTACTCATCTACCAAGACCTCTTGTATCTGCAAATACAAAGAATCTGCATATATACAGTAGCAACAGTTATTCCAAGTGTTTCCATCTTGGCCTCATCCACTTCAGGCAGTGCTTTACCTCAAGTCCTGTGCTGCCTGGGTATGAGGGGAAGAAAAAATAAAGGATAGCAGAAAACCCTTGATCCCATGACACAGAAATAGTGGTAGAGAAAGAGAAAATATCTGAGGACACTCATGGAGTGGAACAGGCCTCACATTTACACAACAGAGAACAGCCATGGATTATTTTAATGGCTTCTGCATCACGCCATTAATATTTTGAGACTCAGAATGGAGAAGCCAAGCAGGACTTCATCAGCAAGTCAAGCTGAGGTCTTCTGAGTTAGACTCCAAAAATATGGGGAATAATCAGACTCCTTGATTGACAGTGTTTGCACCAAGAAATCTGTCATGGCAATGGCATGAACCTCTACCCAGCCGCTGCTGCATGCAAACCACATACACATAAATAAATCTGTACATGCATGCACACACTGCACAAAGTGAGGTGTTCTCCTACAGGACTCCATGGCCTTTTTAATAGCTTGAAACATGCAACTGAGAATAGAAATTTATTTGCTTTTACGAATTATTTGTAATAAAAGAACATGAAATTAGGAAAAGGAAAGCAAATAATGCACAAACCATGAAAAAAGGCACTTCTGGCCTGTGCAGATTAACCATGTCAGCACAGCACATGCTCATCCTGAGTTTTCTGGATTGATTTTAGAGACAGAATCTGTCAGACATCTAATACAAAGTTACCCAAGGCGAGAGTGAGGTGAATGATCGCTACCTCTATAACTCTGCCATCAAAAGCAGTGCAAGCCTTGAAATTCTGAAATTATTTTTTAAAAGTCTTCCTTGATGATTTTCTTTTTGACTAGCAATAGCACTGACGCATTTTCTTAGTCACTTCTCTGATTTGTTTGCCAAAAAATGCTGCAGCAGAGATGCTGCTTCAGGATGACAAGAATCTCAAGACGACTGGAAAATGTTTTGCAATGCTGACAAGTGACACTAAATAAGAGGTTGTGTCAAACAGTATTAAACAGGTTTAGGAGGGTCACTCCTTGACTTTAGGTTTTTGACATTGTCTCGAATTGCTCAGTTCTTTCCTCCTTTGCACTCTGCTGTCATTAGAACGCCATGAAAGTGTCTGTCTTTGTAACTACAGCTATTTTATTTTATTATTTTGTATTCTGCAGCTATTCCACACAAGCTGCTGGGACCACAATTCCTATATAGCATCCAGCTAAATTCCAGACGTCATAAGGTTATTTATAATTTTATATAACAGTCAATTCAATGACAAAGTGAAAAGGGATGACTCAGATTCACTGACTTTTACTGACCAGAATGTACATTCCATATTTGTATTTGGTGAATCTTGACTTCTAGTTCTCCCTTGAACTTGCCTGACATTTGCTAAATTAAATACAAAATTAGGAAACAAAATCTAGTCCCTAATTTTTAATAATTTATAACACATTAATTGTCATCATTATCCATAAATCACACAACAGCCTTTATGTTCTCAAATTAGAGCTTGTGGAAGCACTTTCAACACAACAAGGATACTAATTTCACATTGACACATCTGTGTTCCCTAGTATTCTGTCTGATGCACTCAGAATGCCCTTCCTAGAAACATGAAGGAGAAGAAAATAACTAAATATCAAGTATCAGGACATGTGCAAAACAAGAGAGAAAAGTCTTACTACACAACCAGAAAAACTTGGGGTTTTTTTCATTATTTCAAGGTAACAGTTGTCTGAAAAGTTATGGACTGCATTCAATCTACCACTAACGCAATCATTAGATAGCTTTAACTTAAACAATAAAACTTCCACCAGAGTGATTAAAAATGTTTTTTATAGAAGCTTTGGAAGAAAAATCTTTAAAATCAGGTTGTGTCCTATATTGGTACAGAGTAAGGAAAAGTCCTCTCTAGCTACATCTTTACTTCTAGGTCTTCATGTCCCCTGCCCAGATTTAAGGTTGGGTCTGTTCTTTAAACCATGATGGAACTGAGGGTTTGGGACAACCTCCTGGTGACAGAGAGTTTGGGCAGACCCTGCTCTGAGACAAAGCCACGCTGGGTTCATGTGAAAGCACAAGCTGTGAGCAGGAGTGCCCTGCACCCCACCCCAGCCTGGTGGCCCTATGGTCATCTGTGCTCATGACTGACAGATATTTATAAGAAAATTCAATAAAATCCGAATACAACTGTATTAATTACTTCTACATAAAACATGGAGACTTTTTACACCCTCTTGCCTCCTCAGCTGAAAGTGGTAAGTTAATAATGGCCATAAAAAACAGCATTTATTGTATGCAACTTGCCTCTGAAGCTCTGAGCACAGAGATTTTCTCTTCCATACTGTTTAAATATAGATGAGTGGTTTTTCAAAAATGGTAGAATTATTCAGTTCTTTGTTATTGATAAAATACTCACAAAGGTCGCAGATGCAGCACTTTATAGATGATAAATATTCCCAACAGGAAAATCCACTGAAAAAAAAAGCTACTCTGACCTTTTATCCATTGCAAAATAACTTCCCAGGCAGTAACAGCCCCATTTTGTTTGGTTGGGTTTTTTGTTTGTTCTCCCATGAACTTCAAAGATGTATTTTATTAGTTATTCCAGGGAAAAAAATAAAACAACTCAGCAACATTGCTAGTAAAATTCAGGAAGATATTGCAGATAATTCCTGCTGCAGAAAAGAAAGCAAAGCACTGTGCCTGGAGAGCATCAGTGAAATCAGGATGTCCCTCACAAAATTATTGCTTCATTATTTGTAACCCTGATGTTCTTACATCTTTTGCTGTGTAGTCAAGCCATACTTATCCAAACTATTTCTCTATATTTATATAAACACATTTGTCATATGCCTGCACCCCAACATGTGCAACTACATATTATTTGCACAGAAACAGAAGAAAGATAATATTACAACAAAATCTTACTCTTTATAAGCCAAACTCAGAACTTGTAAGACTTTTAAAGCATATTTTCACTGGCTTGAATGTGACAGTGGGTGAAGGCATTGCACACAAGTGCTGACAGTGCTGGTTTGTTGTACCACACCATCAGGAGTACTACATGCACAGTATATTTTACAATAAAAACCTGGAGGTACTCTGGAGCACCTTAAAATGTTAATGATGCCATCTTTTGTACTAGACAAGTACGCTTAAATCCAACCCCCCATGCTCTAAGACAAGGAAAATATTGTTAGCACAAGTCAAGAAACCCACAAAATTAGGTAAAATAGTTTTCCCTCAGGAAGCAAGCCTGCAGCACTATGATCCAGCATTTGAGGACACTCCAAGTATGAAAGCTGCAAATATGTTATTACAAAATACCACATCAAAGCCCAGGAGGGGTTATTGCTCTACAAGAACAGAAGCCAGAGCAGATGATTTCACTCTGACCTGCAATGGCCACAAGCACAGCTCACAGCACACAATCCTGGGTGTGGGGAGTTGGTTTGGAAGGAACATCTCTAAATCGGCTCAATTGACAGGACAATCTTCTATCAAGTGCTTGCTAATTACTAGCAGGAGTCAAGGGGCAGGCTTAGGTTTGCCATGAAAGGGTAATCCTGACGCCTTGGCTGAGTGTTAGGTAAAGCCCAAAGTCTTCCCCTCGTACCAAGAGAGCCAAGTGTGGGTGCAGTCCACTTTCCAGCACTTTCTGGCACGGAATGCCAGCTCAGCTCCAGTTTCTCCCTTTGCTTCCTGCACAACATGGGGTGGGGGTGGATGGTGTCTTCCATACCTGTTTGGGCCCTAAGAGAGACTGTGGCACCACAATTTATAAACACCGAGTTGAACACAAGGCAGCAATTTCCCCAGGGGCATTAGAGCCTGAGACAGGCTTTGGATGCCATGATTTTTGCTTACTACATTACAATGGAAACATCTTTTAATACATATCCTTTGGGTCCTATACCCCTGTAACAGCTTTGTCTCCTCAACTCAGTCTAGCACAGTCTTACCAAGCAATCACATACAAATTAAGACCTAATAATCATGATTTTTGATTGACTGGCAAGGGTGATATGGCTGATGTATTCATTATTACTTATGGCTCACATAGGTCTTCACCAGAAATACTGGTTCCACACAGTCTGTGGTGATATAAATACATTTTTAAATGAACTCAGGATCTCATACCAGCTCTTTTACTCACGTGCGCTTTATCAAATCACCTGCATGTCTTTGCTGACTGGAAGTGGCCTGTGCACTTGAGCAAAGGCTACATACATAAGTGAGAGAATGCAGATTTAGATTTCCTTTTTCATGCTTTATTTACACAGACTTGTGATTATTTTGTGTTAAATGTATGGTTAACACATTTCTTTATAGCTGTTCCATTTATAATTTATTTGTATAAAGGATGTTGTAGAATCTTCTTATTACAAGAAGAACTTCTGGAGTTCTGGGATTACTGTCAATGAAATCTACGGATTATTTAGGTTATCCATGAGTGAATTCCCTCCTTGTCAGTGAGCAGATTCACTTAGAACACATTTGTCCATTCTTCAAGCTTCATTTATAATTCTCCACTTGAAGAGCAGCAATGCAAGACATCCACAGGAAAAAAATCACAGAAACAAATCAACCAACCAATAAAAAAAAACCAAAAAACCAACCAACCAAACAAACCACCACAAATGCCAAAAAATAAGGAAGAGACTGAAAAAAAATTGAACCTTAGGGAAATCTAAGCCTCCAGACCCACTGGATTGAGGAATAGAAATAAGCAAACCCGCTGATCTATGAACCATCTTTCATTCAAAAAAAAAAAAAAACACCAAACCAAACAAACCACCACAAACCCCAAAAGATAAGGAAGAGATTGAAAAAAATTGAACCTTCGGGAAATCTAAGCCTCCAGACCCACTGGATTGAGGAATAGAAATAAGCAAACCCGCTGCCTATGGCAGAAAAACACCAAACCAAACAAACCACCACAAACCCCAAAAGATAAGGAAGAGATTGAAAAAAATTGAACCTTCGGGAAATCTAAGCCTCCAGACCCACTGGATTGAGGAAATAAGCAAACCCACTGGCTATGGCAGAAAAGTTCCTTTAATCTGTAATCTGATCTCACCCCAAGCAGTTATGAGATGATTTTTTAGTGAGACTGTGGGTTAATGTATATTGACATAATCCTATAAAAAAGCTTAGAGTCCATCAGAGGCCCTAAATATTGGTATATCAACACAATGCATTTGTTAATGAGAGCAAGGCTTGTGCACAGTTTGAGAAGGAGCTGATGGAGGGTTCCCCAGTCCCAAAACACCTTGCCAGTGTGCAAAGCAGAGCTGTGTGGTGCCTGGCTTGCAGCACCCACACTGGCAGAGCAAGTCTGCCACCACCCCGTGCTGTGCCCTTGGCCCAGGCTGGGAGTGCAGGAGCTCCGAGCAGGTTTCTGCCTGGCCCTTGCACATCTCTGCAAGCTCAACGTGCTCAGCTCTCTTGCTGCACACTAACACCTCTGGCCTCTTGAGGTTACCCAAGACTGGGAATCCCCCTCTTATTTGCAAAATCTTCTACACAGAAAATGGTCAAAAAATGAGAGCAGGGCTTGTGCACAGCTTGAGAAGGAGCTGATGGAGGGTTCCCCAGTCCCAAAACACCTTGCCAGTGTGCAAAGCAGAGCTGTGTGGTGCCTGGCTTGCAGCACCCACACTGGCAGAGCAAGTCTGCCACCCCCCCGTGCTGTGCCCTTGGCCCAGGCTGGGAGTGCAGGAGCTCTGGGCAGGTTTCTGCCTGGCCCTTGCACATCACTGCAAACTCCACGTGCTCAGCTCTCTTGCTGCATTAACACCTCTGGCCTTTTCAGGTTATCCAAGACTGGGAATCGCCCTCTTTGCAAAATCTTCTACAGAGAAAATGGTCAAAAAGCAAGCAACAGGTTTGGATCCTAGAAATCCAAACCTATTGTGGAGCTGTTTACTTGGCATACACATCCTGCCTTACTTATGGTCTGAGAGGAAGGTACTGAAACACCAACTTTGTACCTCTTCATGGCATGTCGATTCCTTATGATGGAAGAGAGCACATTTTCATAGAAGCTCAAAACCTTGGCAAAATTCAGCCCAGAACTACATTTCCTGTTGTTGGGCATAGAATGTGGGGAGGATCACAGCAGCAGCAGGGACAGATCTGCAGGGCTCTGCAGGCACACCACTACCTCATAGGGAGCAGGGGCAGGGAAATTTGAGAAGAGATCTCCTCCAGGACAGTAGAGAACAAAGCTGATATTGCTCTTTTTAAGGTTCTGTCAGATCTGTTGAGCAATAAGTCAGTGTTTAATGTTTCCCTCTCCTTCAGAGTCCCTGTAGCAGCCAGCGTCCAGACTGCTCCTTCAGGCACAGGCAGAAAGGCAGGGTAAGGCTGGGTGGAACAGCCAAATCCACATCAATCCGTACTGGTTGAGAGATTCAATAATGGATTATAGCCACAAATAAAGCATGACAAGTTGTCAAGAAAACTTGAAGTCTGCAGAGCTGCAGTTTTACCTGAATCACTTCTCTGCATATCAGATTTTTGGATCAAACCACATAATGTTTGACAATGTCATCTCTATGGCCCTCTGAGCACTTGCAGGCACCCAACACTGAAATAATGAAAATCAAAGCTACCACCTTTTACAAAGAATCAAGATTAGTAAATTTGCAAAGATTTTTGTGAGCTGAAGGCACTTGAACTAAAAAGATAAAAAGGAAGGACAATGTGCTTGTGCTACTCTGGAAATTATTCAGAGGCTCATTGTCAGCATTACCTGCAGAAGAATCTCATGCCAAGAGCAACTGGTCTCAATGCAAATACTCTTTGTCCTCCCACAGCAGCAAGGAGCCAAACATTTGGAGGCCTGAGCCAGGGAAGCAGTCACTGTAGGTACAATAAGTAGCTATAATTGGAAGCTACAGTACAGTAGTCTTAGATGAGGGATCAGTGCTTTTGCAAAGAGGCAAGGAGAGGAGATACATCTGTCTCTGTACACTTTATTGAAGTATGATTCAAAGTGCAATGTTGGTGGTTTAACATAAATGCAACACATTTTTATAATCCTTATCAAACGTTCACTCACTAGATCAGCATAAAGCACAGCTTATTAAAATGGATAAGAGGGGATTATGTGATTCCCATTGTGAAGAAATAAAAAGTATTTAAAATACAGAGATTCTTTAATCTGTTGCTCAGAAGGCACCATGCACGTTGCTGATGGAACAATGTGTATGCATCCAACTTTTAATCACACAGGTCCTGACAAAGAGAATAGTGAAATTATTCTTTCCAGCACACAGGATAAGCTGTTAACAATATAATCCTGATTGCATGTCAAACTTTGATGATTTTGGTTTGGTTACTGTATAAGTATTTAATTATACTTTGCAAGTTATAACAACAAGGATGAGATTTCAGAGTCTAAACACTCATTCTAAAGTTTTGTATATCTACTTTAGGCATAAATAGTGTTTTCTAACAAAATTTTATATGATCTCTGAGATTCAGCATGCAAATCAGACTAAATTTAAGCACTCACAAATAAAGACCATATTTTTCCACAAAACCATATCCTAAATAAAGACATCTCTGATAAAAGAAATAGAATATTCATCAAGACCTAAACTAAACTTGAAAAAAAAATCAGATCACAGTTGATAATATTGCCTTCATTTAAAAATTTTCAAAGGTGATTTCTTCAGCTGTGCTATTTTTAAAGATATATTTAGAAAAAAAGGTAAAAGAAAAGGGAAGAGACATCTCTTCTTGGAAAATGTTGAGGAACCTGCCACCAGACTTCTCAGCAAACTAAGCAGAGATGATGTCTTAAGACAGATACGTAGGACTTGAGACAGTACCTATAGGACTAAAAAATGCACTTTAAGGAGCTCAAAAGTTGGGTAGATTCCCACATTAGACTTTATCCAGGCTTTGTTTTCAATAAAACTTCTCATTTATTTTGTCACAGGTTGACTCAGGCTATGAGCTGACAGACCCTTGAGAAATATCCAAAATGAGGATTACCAAAAAACCCTCAAAGTTTATTTATTTCTCCAAAAGCAGTCACAGATTAAACAAAAGCCCTTAACATTTGTAACTTCGATAGCTGTGACATCCTAATCATGAATCAATGGCAAGCATACTTCTCAAATCTCATCTGCTGAATAAGAACAGTTCCTGTACCGCTGTGGTGAGCTAACATTTTTTATGAATTCACGGACCTATAGTTAAAATGTTTAGCAATCTAGTATATAATTAAAGCTTCTATACAATATATGGTTAAATTCTGAGAAGAAAAGGTTGGAAGATATTAGACTCTCATGGTTTTTTCAGGTCAGTGACAAATACTGGTCTAACTTAGAGCAACTTTGCACAGAAGTTTGTATTTTCCAAATCATACCTGGGGGAAGTGGTTTTGCTAATTACAAGTGGGATCAGAAAGAAGCTGAGGACATCACAGTAAAGAAAAGATAAGAATATGACAGTGTTCCTGCATAAAGGGAGTTTTACTACTTTCACAGTGGTTCTGAAAATAAGCTGATGCCTTCAGCAGTTATACTTGCACTTAAATATCCTTTGATCACTCAGAATTTGTCTTGTGACTGGGAGCAAATTAGAAGAGAGTGCTTTCAATTTACATTATTCAGACAGGAATTAAAAAATAAATACTGTAATAATGAATCCTAATAAAATTATACCTTCCTTAAAATGAGGTCATACCAACATGTTATCATCAGATGGATTCAATTTTTTATTAAACCTAGGAAAACAGAAGAGCTCAGCAGAAGAAATCAGTCCTTTTCAAGAGCCAATGGTGTTGATAGCACTGTATATGCTGTGGGCAGAACCCTCTCAGTAGTGCTCTGCTCCAGCCCAAAGGCAGAACAAACAAGAGCAAGTCATTAGTGAAATCAACTGCTCCACCTGCACCAGTTTATGCAAACAGATAAGGAAACTGTGTTAACAGCTAAAAAGTGCCATCAGAAATAGCAACACCTCAAGTGAAGTGACTGGCAGGGCAGAGTCTTTTGACCAGAGGGATGTACAGTGGTCCTGATGGACTTCTGACCCTTCAGCATTGTAGGAATGAGGTAACATATGTCCAAATATAAATTCAAATGTTACTCGTGGTCTTTTTAAACACACTGCAACTTTAACTGCTGTTTCTTTAGCATTAAAGGTAACTAAGTACATTTTAACTCTTTCATCAAGAAGGAAAATACACTGCCATGGCTCAAATCGCCACAGGTTGGAGAACCAAGTGGAACTACTTTTCATGGTCTCTACAGTAACTGATCACCCACGTCTTTGGAAGTGATTGCTTTTATTTTGTACACTGCTCAGCACAAGTCAGTAGTTTAATTTTTGCCCTGTTTGTTGTGTGAAGAGAGCCAATATGAGTAATGCTGAGCTACCCAAGCCTGGCATCACTTAAATCAATTCTGTCTTTTTGTTAATCTTTGAAGAGTTAATTCTTCAGGTGAAATAGCAAACAGTATTTTTTACTTACATTGATAAAATAAATTATCATAGGGCTATTTTATTCTTAAATATTGATTTTAGAAAGGGAATGCATGAGTTCCTTGATAAACAGACTAGAACATCAATCATGTAATTTACTCTGACATTGAGTGAGATACGATGTCAAAAATGGGAGCTTCTGAAGGTGGCAACTTGTTGATTAAGGCCAGCAATACACCACAGTCTATGCACACAGCAGTGAACTCACTACCTCAAATACTGCTGTTTTCATTGTGAGCCAAATGTCATGGCCAGTGACCAAAGCAGTGTATGAGGTCATGAGCTGGACTATGTTAGTGAACCAACATTATTATTTAATGCTAACAAAAGCCATGGTGAGAGTTATAAGTCCTTGTTATTTTAAGTGGAAAACACAAATCATGGTAAATCTAAAAAAAAAAGTTTCAAAATATGTTTTCATCATGATTTTGAGCAAAAAAGATCTGAAATAGAAAGCAACACAAACCTGAGTTAGCAACAACTCATATTCATTTGAAGAAAAAGAACACGTTTCTTAGACCAGGTCCTTTGTAACCTTGCCATAATTTTGGGTTTGTATGTTTTATTCATTTCAAGAGGTGGTATTAGCCACATAATTATTGTTGTAATTCATTCCTTGTGTTGCTATGGATTAAACAGTAACTTATCTGTAGTAATTATGCAATAGGCTGTAACTACTGAAATATGAATACTGCCAGTTTGTCCCACTGTGTTTCAGATCTGCTACATAATTGTTAATGTTCACAACAGCGCAGTAATTGAATTACAGAACATTAGCCACATGATTATTATGATCATAAACTGCTATCAAAGGGAAGACTGTAATAAGACTCCAAACTCTGAAGTTATGAAGTTCAAACCAGCTGTATCTGTCCCACTCTTACACTCAGACTTGTTTAATCACTATTATAGCCATTACTTCTTTCACCTGTCAAATTTCGGCACATACAACCAGCCTTATGTTCTGAAAGAGTTTCATGGTTCCAAGCTTTAAGTTTGATTTTGATGCAACCAACATAAATCTTCCATGTTGCTAAATTGGCCAAGTTTCCAATCCTGAAAAATCTTACTGTATTTATTTGAATGAGCCTGCCTTCAAGAAGCATTGAGCAGATATCTGTCTGCTCCAGGTTATCAAACTAGGGTCCTGGTGGGATTCACTTGACCTAATGTCAGCTTTAGGTTGGATACCCAGTCTAAAGCAGACATACAGTTTCAACATACACATACAGGGGAAAAAAAAACCTCAAAAAATTTTAGGGAAGAATTCTTCACAAAGCAATGTGTTTAAGAACCTGCAAGTAGATGTTCTTGAGAAATATTTCTGTTGAGGAGCTTTGGTTAAAACCCCATTTTTCTGGTTCGTTAGGGTATGCAAAAGTCTCAACATAATTTTGGTCCCATAGTATTGGTGAACAAAGGTCATTATCTTCTATAGTTTCTTACAGGTACTGCAATTGAAGTACAAAGTCACCAATCCAAAGAGACTGCCCATTTTGACTCTGAAAGCATCATAGTCCTAAATGCCCATTTTATGTCACTGTTTAATTGGGAAGACTCTATCCCTGAGTTTTACATCTTAGATGGGATACTATCCTCATTAGTCATTTGTTGCATTTCTTTTTACAAGATGAACTAAATGCCTTACATCAGAAGAACATGACTGAGAATATAATTGAAATAATTACTTTTTAAAAGACTTCTACGGTTACTTCTCAAGATTACTTAAACTATCAGAAAGACAGGTAATGTAGACCTGCATGAGCAAAGGGAAATCAATATGGAAACAGCAAGTGTGAACTCTTAACCCGTTGAGGATTTCTACATCTGGCACCTTTGGGTTGTTATTCCACAACTACACAGCTTTCATGAGTTCTTTTAATGCATGAAGCTCCAGATTATTTGTGGTGAATAAAGCCCTAACGGATTACTCATTGTTAATTAAATAACCTGATTCTGTCCACTGAATCTAATGCATTATAGTATTTAATGTTTGTTTGGTAAACTGCTTTGCTAAATGCTCCTTTGACTTTTATTGGTAATAAACATTAAGCATTTATGGCCTGTGAAAGCAGTTTCACATCTAGCTTATGCTGTTACTATTTACAGTTTGTTAATGAAATACCATTAACTTGTTCCAAACTGCAACTTGTTTTTGTTCTACTCCTTAACTTTTATTATATAGCATATAGAATAAGTCAATGGAAATCACATGAGCTATAAGAAACAATGGTACTTGTTACCAAAAAAAACTTTATGTTGTCAAATCCAAATATGTTCTTATCTATATGAAGCCCCAACTAGTAATTTTTTCCTTTTATTCCTGCTTTTGCTATATGTACACATATATTTATTTGCATGTACTATTCCCTGTCTCTGTTTCCTGCAAAGGGAGGACATCAGTTCTATGAATTCCCAGGAAAAATGCATTTGAGACGTATCTGTGGAAAGCCTGGTTCAGACCAAAATTAAATCTTTGCTGTGCATGACAGCGGTTTCTCACACAACTGCAGCTATCTGATCTTAGTAGGTAAAATGTGCCTGCTTAAAAATAATAACCTTTCTTTCTCCCACCACAAAAATAGACACATGCTCTTCTTTCTGTGTACTAACACAACACAGCTCCTGAGAGCTCTTGAAATTTAAGAGCAGCAGCCTGTGTGTGCAAGTGATTTGTGTTGCTGCACTGAACAAGCAATGCATTTTATCTGCCAGGGGTATAAAATACAGGGTTCTGCCAATTTAACAGTCTCCTGTCTGTCATGTGCAGTGGCAAACAACTTAAGTGAGCCCAACTCTCTGTAAGGAGGAAACATGATGTATTTATGAGAGAAGACACACCAACATCGTGCTTTTCAGGATAGTTTCATTGCTTTTGCATTTGTTTTCAAATTATTTTCTTTGACTGTTAGATGTGCCCCACAAATATATTATTGAATATATTGTGTAATCATCCCATATGTTTATCTGCTTGGTCTGTGTCCACAGAGGGGAAGCATACTGCCCAACACTTATGTTCTCTTTGCATCCCAGACTTGAAAAGTTAAAAAAATGGTTTGGTGTTTCCAATACATTTAATTCCTATGAAGTAACCATTACTGTGACAGTGCAGTTTTCTCTAATGGAAGTGGTTGAGTGATTCATTATTCTCCTAAGGAAATGTCTAGTTTTGTTAAAAAAATTCATGAAATAAATGATATGGCAAGAATTCCAGTTGTTGTGTGCTTAAGAACAACAACACATCTATCAAGCAATGAACACTCTACAGTTTCAAAAGAGGTGACATTTCAGGTAGGCTGAGGGGAGACAACCTTGTTCTCTACAGTTATCTGAAAGGAGGGTGTACACAGGTAGGAGGCAGCTGCTTCTCCAACTACCAAGCAACAGGACAAGACAAGTGGCCTCACATTGCATCAGGAAGGTTTAGAATGGATATTAAGAAATGTTTCTTCACCAAAAGAGTTGTCAAGCCCTGGAACAGGCTGCCCAAGACAGTCACCACACCTCTGGAGGGGTTTAGAGATGTGCAGACATGACACTCAGAGACATGATTGAGTGGTGGATTTGGAACTGCTGGGTTAACACAATTTATTATCATAAAGGGCTTTTTCAGCCTAAACAGCTCTGTGATTCCATGAGGGCAATACTCAGACAAGGAGGTGCCTGTGGGGCACCAGGCAGGGCCCAGAAGGGTTCCAGCCTCAGCCCAGCACAGCTGCTGATGCCAACAGAGCCCGAGCATGGCTCAGAGCTCAGCCAGGCCAGCACATGCACAGGAATGGAAAACCACCAAGGAGGCACAGACCAGGATTTCAGAGAGAGGGCTGTCCTTAGGCTGCTGTTTGGGTGGCTTCACTGGCATTTTAAGGTATCCAAATTTGCATCATT
Organism: Passer montanus; assembly: GCF_014805655.1. Taxonomy (NCBI): domain Eukaryota; kingdom Metazoa; phylum Chordata; class Aves; order Passeriformes; family Passeridae; genus Passer; species Passer montanus. The sequence goes on along the minus strand of NW_024368596.1, from coordinate 5,145,104 downwards.
GCCTTTGGGTGCTGCTCAAGGGCGAGCAGTACAACCTTCTCCTTGACTGATTTACTGAGGTGTGATTTTTTTTTGCTTGAAGTTCTTTTTATTTAATATTGATTATTGTAGAGTGCTGTAAGGTAACAGCATGAAAATGTTATTAACTTACTGGTAGGGTACATTTTATCTTTGAAGAACAAAAATGTTGGTGTGTGAAGGTTTTAATCTTCATGAATAGCTCCATGATGAATAAGTGTTAAGTGCAACATTGAGAAATTCTGATTTTCAGACTCAAGTCATACAATCATAGAGGAAAAAAAGAAACAATCTCACATTCTTCTCTCCACCTACCTCCCCAAAATCCAGGCAGAAGTAAGCTAAGAGGTGTCTAAAAGAAGCTAATCTATTCTTAACCTTGCTTCCTAAGTGACAGCAAAATTAAATTGAAGCAATCATGAATCATAGGAGGATCAGAGCTGAGTAACTAATTGGCCTATTTTCTGTACTGTCAGAATCCTCTCGAGCAATTTTCCTCAATTATAACTGCAAATCAGCATGTTATTTCCTCCTCACAAACTACCCATTGCTGAGGGACTAACTAGGTGTCCCAGGATATTTCCTGATCTATTGCTGGAGACCAATTCCCACTGTTAAATAATTAAAGAAAGTTCAGAGTCCCATGTTGAAGGGCAAAAAGAAGAAAAACCCTTTTACCTACAGAAAGAGAATCAGCCTTATTTTTAATAGCAAGCTTTCCCAATAATTGGGCATCTTCTTTTATCAAAGCTAGGGACAGCCTCAACAGAAGATTCTCAACACTTGCTGTTCAGATACTGATTTCCCTTCAGTATGAAGGCTACAATACTAAAAATATTCCAAATGTAGGGTCCACTGGAAAAAAGCACAGCTGTTATTCACTGCTATTGTTCAGGAAGATCAAAGATGATTAAACTTGCATTCAATGACACCAACCAAGGGAAGTTGGTGACTTCTCTGGCTAGCTGCTCATCATACATGATGTATATTTCACCTGCTATTTGTATTCTTCAAGATGCATTGTTATGTCTATTACTTAATTAACATCAATTTGCCCTTGTAATAACAAATATGTAATTAAAACACAAAACTTCATCTATTATAAAGCATAAATAACACCTCAAAGAGATCCTTTTGGCAAAAGGAAGGTGATAAAACAATTGACCCTTCTAAAACATACTATCCAAATTTCTTCACTTTATCCAGATTGTAAAATATACAGTTTAACAAAACTGATCTGGAATAAAATGTAGAAAAAAGAGGTTAAAAAAATCAAATTCCTTATTCATTTCAGAGCAGGGGTACTTCACTGGATGACAAAGCATTTGGGTCTCCCAGGCGACAGGTCCAGCAGATTCACCCTGACCTGGCAGGACAGTGAGGAAAACCTACACATAAGAGCCTTAGGGCTTTTGTTTGCTTGCTTATTTTTTAAAATCTCTCCCACTACTAGCAGCTTGCCTGCCTAGGGGCTGAGCTGGATTTGCTTTCAGAGCAATTCCTTCTGGCTCATTAGTAATGACAGGCTCATTTTCCCCAGTGACACCAGTGCTAGGGCCACAGAGGCCTTTACTCATCTTTCACATATTCTTGACATGAGAGAAGAATTGTTATAAGTAGTATTCAGGCATTTTTTGTTGCTTGAGCTGAGAAAGATTTTGGATTCAGCATAAGTAGTACTGCTTCAAACCCCATCCTATATCATATAAAATAATGGCTTAGAATTGGAAGCTCATCTCAAGGAGTCAGGAGCTTAAAAAATACACAAAAAACCATAAAATTGTGTGTATGCATATATGTGAATTATCTTAACATTCTTTTCTGCATCATGAAGAGTTTAATTTTTCCAAACAGTGCTCTCAGATGTGACATTTTAAATTTTTTTCGGTAGGGCTTTTTTTTGGTTGATTGATTTTTGGGACTTCTTTTAAGTAGGCAGCTATCTATAAACTAAAAGGAAATAGATTATTGGAACATGACAGAGATACTAGAATATATTTAGGGTTTCTTAGTAGCTGCAGTTGTCCTGTCACACTTAGAGTGACTCAGCAGCCAAAGCTCCATCACTGCTGTCTGGGAATAGCTGAATGACCAGCAGCATCTTCAAGAAGGTCTCATGAACTTTGCTGAAAGTTGTACTGCACTAGAACCTTTTCTAAAGGTAGGGCTATTACCTCATATCCTATTTTAATTTGGTCTGGGAGTGAGATTCTTGGAGTTTCTATAGTGTTAGAATAGTACTATTTGATAGTGTAGAGTAGCAAAGAGACTACCCTCTTAGGTCAGCTGGAATTGTCCCCCAAAATTTTCAATTAATTTCTAAAATCCATAGAAATATCCACCAAGTTTCTGGGTGGTGCATTGCAGCTCTCTAACACAGCACCTACAATGTCTGAACGAGGAGTTTCATTGAAGGTGTTTAAATGGTCATGTTAAATAAGTAATTTCAAATGGCCTTGATTCAGTAATTTCTTGAAAGTAAAGCTGTGCTATGGTCATAATCTGTGTTGAGGAAACACTTTTCACCCTGTCCAGTTAAAAACAGAAGAATGTTCATCTGGGATCAACAGGGAAAACACTGGAAGACAAAGACAGAAATTATCTAAGGAATACTTCAAACGTGTATCATCTGCCAATTTTTCTATGTCCTTCAACTTTGTGTTTTGGCAATGAGCCAGTGCAGTTCCAAAGCAGCAGCTTTTATTCAGCTGTGGACCACAGGGCACAGCATCTCCTTTTCTCTTTGCCTTTAGAGAATTTCAGATATGCATAAAAAAAAGAAAGCAAGCATAACACTGTTGACTTCAGTGGTGTTTTGATGTTTTGCTGGTAGAACAGAGTATCATTTAGCTTAAAGCAAGTGAATGTGAAATCTAATCAAGAGAATCCCAAGGAGAGCCCAGGACTTACAGCTCTCTAACAAAGATGAGCTGACAGAAGGTTAAATGATGTCATTTCTGAAGTACTAAAGCATTGTCTGATGGGGGAACTGCAGCACTGGAAAGAAGATGCCTTCAACTCATGCACAGTAGTAGAAGGTGTGATGGAGATTTCAGATATAAAACTGTTCAAAATTGCTCCCAGGAGAGTAAGAGCACAAAGAGCACCAGAACCATGGCAGAACACCCTACCAAGGCTCACATACTTTGCCAAGAACCAAGGCTGATCAGTGGACACACTACTTGGTGGACTCTTATAATGCCCATCAGTCTGATCTGCATTGTGCCTTCAAACTGTCAAAGCAGAAAACACCTATAAAGGGAGCAGTATTTAAGAACATGATTGTCACCCTATTTTGAAAAGTGCAACAGAAAGTAGTTTTAAACTTTAGGCAACAGAGAGCAGGCTTAAATTAGATAGTAGGAAGAATTCTCCCCTGTGAGGATGGTGGGGCCCTGACATTGGTTGCTCAGAGGAGCTGTGGATGTCCCATCCCCAGAAGGGTTTAAGGCCAGAATGGATGGGCCCTTGAGCAATCAGTCCCAGTGGTATCCCTGCCCATGGCAGGGTGTTGCAACTGATGGTCTCTGAGGTCCCTTCCACCCTAAACCCTTCTGTGATCCTACAATTTGCTGGAGGAGGCAGATGAACTGTAAATTCACAATTCAGTGTGTAGGATGATGCAAATCAGGACACGTGCTGCTGGGATGTCAATCTGTACTGCAAAAGTCAGAAATCAGAGCTAGCTTTGGATGGTATTTAAGCTCTCTCAAACTGTGCTACTGAATCATGCATATTCATTTTGTTTATTTTTCTGATCATTTTTTAAATGTGCTTACCAATTGATGCAACTATTTGTCATAAGCTCCAGCATTGCTGTTCCACACATGAGCTCTTTGATGCCAACCAAAGCAAAGCTGATTCCAGGTTGCTGCTCCAGGACAAGGACCTGGAGACAGCCCCTGCAGCCCCTCCACTCCTGCCACACACAGTGCACAACATGACAGTACAGATGACAAGCACATGAAAGTAAGTGATAATGGGACTCCACCCTCTGTTCCTCACATCTTCCCCCAATGGATGGTTCTAAACAAAGGCTCTGGCAATAGATTTTTTTCCTGCAGTGTAGCCAGTTCAGGCTCTGTCCTTACATGTTGAAGCTTCCTGGTTTAATTCACACACATGAAAATAGCTGTAGAATTTGAAATTGTTAAAGAAGATTAATTTGAATAGTTAAAGAAGCTCTGGAGTAGAATTCACATGAGGCAGCATTGCGTGGTAATTGTTCCTTCTCAGCACTGTGTGTCATATAATCCTATCTCTCACCATACCATCAGTGCTATGCTGAGCAAAGCAAACTAACAAACTGCAGCTCAAGCCTTTTATACTGCAAACCATTGCAGTCACACTAAACTTCATCACAAATGGTCATACTAATTCATTAAAAGCTGTTACTGCACTGGAGGTTAAAAACACTTGTGTGGCTCACCTTCTCTGGGGCTAAAAGCCTCCATCTCACCAGAACATAAATCATGATAAAGTCTTCTAAAAAGAAAACAGAACCAGCCTCTACCTGAGCAGTTTGAATCTGGGTTTTCCTCTGATTTTTTGCCAATGTTGTATCACAGTCATAAGCAATGTGTCTTCTAACGTTCCCTCCACCACAAAACACAGACTCTGCATGTGCTGGCATCAGGCCAACACCACGCTGGAAGCACACCTCTGATTTTTTGCCAATGTTGTATCACAGTCATAAGCAATGTGTCTTCTAATGTTCCCTCCTCCATAAAACACAGACCCTGCATGTGCTGGCCAACACCACGCTGGAAGCACGTGGCAGAGAAGCTCCCACATGGACATCAATAGCTACCCCCAAACTCAGAGAATAGGCTGGGGGAACTAAGAAAGTTGAAAGATAAAGGGTCTTTTTTCCTGTTTTCCAGGAAAAAAAGCTACAAGCTTAACTACAGGATAGTTCAATAAGTGTTTGGACAATGCTCTGCTCTACCTGGAGTGATTTTTGGGCTTGTCCAGAGCAATGCCCAGAGTTGGACTCAATGAGTCTTGTAGATTCCTTCCAGATCAGGTTATTCTGTGATTTTTGTTGATAACAACCTATGCTGATTTTTTGTATGATACTCTTCTCTTCAGTTTCCACTGTGTTACATGCACATGAGTGCAATGACTCACACACCAGAAAACCCTGAGATCACCACCAGCTAAAATACAATACAGCCTTTCAAATCATATGCTAGTATAAAAAACACCCTTACTTTGCTCTTTCATTTTCTTGTATTTGTGGCATCTATTGGATCTTACTTCAACTCGAATTTTATATTTTATCTTCACTAAAGTGCAATACAACAGAACAAGTGCTAGATGACACTTCCCTTCTCTCTTGCTTGCAGTTACCATCAGCTTAATTGCACAAAGAAAGCCAAAAACATTGCTGCACTATTTTGAGAGAAGCTAGAACTTACACCAACGTATTGAACAAATCCAAGAAATCAGTGTTTTCCCTGATTGAAAAAAATAAAAGCTTCATGGCCCTGAGTGTACCAGTAGCCTTTGACCACCTCACCTGAGGTTTATGTGACAGCAGCCCTCCCCCAAAACAGCCCTTGCCTTTGGCACCTGCTTTGCTGCCTCAGTGGGACAACCCCACTTTTGCTGCTCCATCTCAAAGGACTCCAAGCATTCCTCCCTAAAAATATCCTTTTATCTATGGTGTCATGTCAAGTGTATACTATCTGTGTGCATAACAACAGCTGTAGACAACAGTGATTCAATAAAATAAAAAAATCTATAAATGGCATCACCTTGCATTAAACTTTTGACTCGAGGTGAACGTGGAGTAGACTTGACATTCACAGTTATTCAGGTCAGACATTTAACCCTGCGTGGTCCAGGTCCATCTCTCCCCAAGGAAAGGCTGTTCTCTCCTCATGAATGCATATGCTTGCTTTACATTCTCCCAAAGCCAAAGGAGGTTCAGATTGAGCTTGGCTGATATCCAAGCTCAAGCTGCACAGAAACACGAGGTGACTGTGAATACACTAATCAAAAATGTAAAGAAAGGAACAGAGTATTATCTCTTAAGAGGGGAGTTAATTCTGGTTTCTACCCTGATTTTATACCAGTGTTGTCTCATAGGTATTAGCAATGCTATTTCTAATCACCCCTAATATGACAGAAAAAATAATTAGATTAAGTATAGCCAAAGCCTTTGACTTCTTTTGTACACCCAAATGATAACACCAGAATGTTAACAAAATACATGTACTTCCTCAAATAATCCTTTTGAGTTCAGAAATAAACATAGGCAAGTAAACTTCAAAATTAAGACCCAAATTTCAGAACAAGCAAACCAGATTAAAGAAAGTGGGACAAAAATGCAATTCCTCACAGCTAGCAAAAAAAGAAAAAAAAATACCACAATACCACAGAAATGTTTCCCTGTAAGGGTCAGTAAAGCAAGATTAGGGCTTTTTCTCCTTTTGATAAAGGTTTAAAAATTATGTTCAGAGGTTTACAGATGACTTCTGAAAAACAAAAGATTCCTAAGTGACCTGCGGTCAGTTTATTTAAAAGAAAACCAAAATATCAGTACATAGGTACACCAGTACCTATGTATGTAAATCAGTCTGAGCATACTTTGGATTAAATATAGGTGTGTTTTGGACCGACCATTTTCTTATTAACACATTTATTATCCACCTAACTGGAAAAGCCAGTTATACAGTAAACAGAACTTCAATACTGCAAGACCTGAATAGCAGATGGACCCATTAAACTACTTTGAAATGTTAACTTTTGCATCTCCCTGAGTTCAAGGTGGTCTGTGCACATGCCCTGGAGATTTCTGCTGGGCTGAAGCTCTGCTCCTCCTGAATCTGTTCTAATGATGCAGCAGATGTGTTTAAAACAGAAGAATATTTGATATTAGAGGCTTGTCAGAAGCAAAGCCCAGACCCTCCAGGTGCCACCCAATCAAAGGTCTGACAGAGACCTAAAGCTCTGTTTGGATCCCACCACCTGTTAACCTCCCTGCAAGACTGCTTGGAGCCTCACTTCATCTTCCATCCTCCAGTGTGTTTGATTTTATTAGATGTTCTCATTGATTCCACTTAATGATTCATCTATTACCTATAGTCTAAGTGAATTGACATTTTTCTACTGAAGGTAAGACAAATTACAAAGGGAGCCCACAATGGGGTCACATAAAACAACCACAGCAATCTCCAAGGAGATATTAATTGCCAAGTTGTGGAAACAGAGTAACCAAAGAGAAATAATACAACAGAACTGAAGGCAATTAGGGTGCCTCACATTATAGATTGAAACCCAAGGACCTCAGATTGATAAGAGTGGACTTGAAAACCAGTGAAGTTGTTATTAAAATGACAGACTGGCAATTTGTGTGCAACTGGTTGTTGTAACAGTAAAGTTCTACAGCTCTCAGGCTCTAAATTCCAGATGGGAACAAGGAGCAGAAGCAACAGCATGGACCTAAGGGGCTCAGCCTACAGAAACCTCTGCTGGTTCTTCATGTTAGTCTGGAAGACCTGAGGCTATAATTCCCTGTGAAGCAAGAGGAAATTATCAAAAGTGTTCATTTCCCAGAAGAACACCCAACGCTCCAGGAGATATGGTAAAACAACCTTTCCACATCAGAACAGATGCTTTTTGCACCATACAATTCAAAAGAAAGGAAAACAAAACAAAAAAAAATTATCTTGGTTAAGTGATAGCTCAGCATGAGCAATCCAAAAGCAGGAAAAATGAAGTATTAATAGCAGATAATTTGTAATTCAATATAGGCATTATTATACATGACATTAGAGGTATTAGCATTTCACAAACAAGGGGAGAAATAATTGGGAACCACCATTTCACCATTCCTGGCTAAATAGGCCTTCTTTAGATCCCATCTGAATAGTGCCTATACTTGAACTTGTTTCCAGAAGTCATCTCTGTTTTTTAAGTAGGATAAATATAATTATTATTAATTCAAAGGGGAAAAAAGTTTAAAATAAATAGTATTTTTTTATGTATTGAATTAGGTAAGCTGGAGTCAAAAGTGTTCATTTCCCAGAAGAACACCCAACGCTCCAGGAGATATGGTAAAACAACCTTTCCACATCAGAACAGATGCTTTTTGCACCATACAATTCAAAAGAAAGGAAAACAAAACAAAAAAAATTATCTTGGTTAAGTGATAGCTCAGCATGAGCAATCCAAAAGCAGGAAAAATGAAGTATTAATAGCAGATAATTTGTAATTCAATATAGGCATTATTATACATGACATTAGAGGTATTAGCATTTCACAAACAAGGGGAGAAATAATTGGGAACCACCATTTCACCATTCCTGGCTAAATAGGCCTTCTTTAGATCCCATCTGAATAGTGCCTATACTTGAACTTGTTTCCAGAAGTCATCTCTGTTTTTTAAGTAGGAAAAATAAAATTATTATTAATTCAAAAGGGAAAAAAAGTTAAAAATAAATAGTATTTTTTTATGTGTTGAATCAGGTAAGCTGGCAAAATCACAACATTTGTGTTGAAGTGGAGTAAAGGTTATGAATGAGACAAGATTCCAATACAGAACCTTCTCATTATGGCAAGAATTAATGAGCCAGAGGCAATGTACTCTGGAAAACATGGGGAAGAGATGACCACCCTTCCCCCAGGAAAGCTACAGCCCACACCTGCTCTGCTCCCTCCAGCAGAGAGGGAACAGCATTATTCCCATGGAGGTGGTTTGAGAGCCACAGCCTGCTTGGGCAGGACAGTGCCATGGTCCTGAGCTGAAGGTGCCTCAGTGGGAGCCCTGTGGCACAATCTCAGCCACAGGGCCAGGAGAGCACCAGCTGTGCCAGTTGTGCCACTCAGGGCCATTCCCCCAGGAAAGCTACAGCCCACACCTGCTCTGCTCCCTCCAGCAGAGAGGGAACAGCATTATTCCCATGGAGGTGGTTTGAGAGCCACAGCCTGCTTGGGCAGGACAGTGCCATGGTCCTGAGCTGAAGGTGCCTCAGTGGGAGCCCTGTGGCACAATCTCAGCCACAGGGCCAGGAGAGCACCAGCTGTGCCAGCTGTGCCACCCAGGGCCACCCCCCAAACCCAGCAGTGGTGCTGATGGCAGCAACACTGAGCAAAGCACGGCTGATTTAAGGGCATGCATGAAACACAACAGGCTTCCCTTACAACCTGTCATCCTATTTATGCCTTTCCTACATGAGGACCTATTGAAAAAGCCCCACCACTATAATCACAAATAAAGCCACAAATATGAAAACAAATAAAAGGTAAAGCGCCGCACGCTGTTATTCCAGGGCACCGTACAAACCCAAGCCATAAAGAGCAAGAGGAGGTACGAGGGGAGGGAAGGAGCCTGCTGCAGTCCTCCTGAGTGTGCTGCTGGCCCCATTAGTAGCAGCAGCAGTGACTCGAGGGGATAATTAAACCCTGCTGCTCCCCTTCTCCCCGCAGAGCAGCCCTGGCTCAGACGCTCATGCCCAAGCCCCCGGGAGCGCTGCGTGGTGCCGCTCAAACACCTCCTGCCTCCTCCTCCTGCACTCCTCAAACATCAAAGCCGCCCTTATTTCAGCGTTTACTCGGGAACCATTGAGCTTTCAGTGCAACTGGGAAGATTAATTAAGTGATAGCAAGTTTGAACATGGGAGATGAATGATTAAAAGTTCTCAAGGTAAGAGTAGGTACTCTCTTTTCAGCAAATGATACCTACTTATATTGATGAATTTCTTGCTCAGTGGTCTATAATGTCACTTTTAGATGAGAAGTTGGAGTGCTGTAAAGAGAAATTCTCTAAAAACTACTCTGCTGACATTGTAACACCACTTAAGTACAAAGTCAGATAATGCAGTATCACTCAAATACTGCCAGACTGATAATATTTTTAAGCTATTGAAATGAAAGAAAGCCTTCTGATTTATTTGTATTGCTGTAAAAATTATCAGAGCAATTTAAAAAAAGAAATTGAAGTGTAGCAGTTCAAATTATTATGTTCAAGTGATATTTTCCACTTTTTTTTCATTTACAAGCTGATCTGCACTTCTAAAAATTGCACAACTGACAGAAATATGCCTCTGTCTGGTAAATTCTAAACATGTGGATAGAAAAGGAGGGGAGTTCAGACAGTAGCAGCACAAGCTTTTCCATCCACAGCTCAGTTCTGCATCAGGAGGATGAACTGAGAGGCAGCAGCATAACAGTGTTCCACAAGATTATCTGCTCTGTGCTGAGCTCAGGGACCTGATCCTGGGGGGCACATGGTGGGGACAAGAGCTGCCTGGCACAGAGAGCACACAGGGCAAATGACAGCATTTGGTGTTGGAGTAGAGGCCAGGCAAGCTGAACAGAGAACAGGCTCAGTCCCCCATTAGTAATGGGTGCTGGTGCTATCCACTACTTATGAATTCCCTAATTTATTAAAACTGACGTAAAATTTAAGTATTTTCAGTTTTTCTAATCTTTAATCCAATGAAGGCTAACAAGGCCACACTGGAGCCACATACACATATTCACCAGAGTCATCTGAAGAGGGACAAAAGTAAACAACTGCTCTAAATTTCAGGCATTCCTGCTTCTCCTTTTTAAATCTCTTGCTCCACTATTTTTCATCGGGCAATTCCAGGTCAAGCATCCCTAACCAAACACAAACAACCCCCTGCTGTGCAGTATAATGAGCCTCAGCTAGGAATCAGTCATCGATGGAGCAATCAATAGCACACGTCTGAAGAAAGCACAGAGGTTGTAATATCATCTGTATGCCTGACACTTACCAGAGATAACATTAATCCCTAGAAGAAATCTGTGATACCTCTCAGTATTACTTTTTACCCAGAAGTATCCAAAGAATTAATTATAAAGTTGATTTTGAATAGTGCTTTAAACTGGAAATTACTCTAGAGTTTAAATTAAGCAGTAGATTGAAATGACTAATGGTTATTAACCAGTGATTAAATAAAAGAGCTGCAGCTACTGACTATAAAAAGGTTTGTGCTGCTTATCACCGTGTCCTGAGACAGGTGACTGATGCTGAGATGCTGAGTGTGTGCTAATTCCTGCAACATCTTTAGCACTGGGGGGAGTGACATTCAGAGCCTCTCAAAATAACACCTCAGGCTATTTAAATCAGTAATTTTCAGCTGTTTCCAGAGACAGGACTCTACGAGACAACTCAAGAACTCACTCAGACATCAGCCACTTTGCTGCTCGCACAGCTCCAAGCAGCCTCTTGTTCATTCCCATCATGCTGCAGAACAGGAAAAAGGGGAGAGAAAGTGAGCACAGAAAAGCTGTAGCAGCAGGAATGAAGTTCAGTCCAGTGAGGCATCTTGGGCCAATTTGCCTTTCATGTAAAAAGCTCCTGATTTACTTCTGTCTGTTTGGAGATGTCACGGAGTAAAAATCTGCCTGCACGAGGAAAGGACAACTACAGCAATGTCTTTATACCACAAACTTTCCTGTGCACTGCAACCTCTGGCACAAAACAAGAAAAACTGCTTGGAATTCATGCCTCCCAGAATCCTATCTATTGAATGCTTCTTGCCTTGCAGGAAGCAGGAACAATAGGTGAATCAAAGGCAGCAGAAAAATCACCCTGTCGGGGGCAGAGAATAGGAGCTCAGAGGCAAGCACCAGAAATAGCCCAAAAATTGATATTATTTCTGTAAAAAGAAAAATGTGAAGGTTTTGCTGGGGGGAGAAAGAGAGGGGATGGGGAAAGAAATCCCAGACAAGAACACTTAGTTATTCTGAAACATCACTAAGGAATTTCAACTCTAAATATGTGCTCTATCAACTAAGCTGAATTATATGCCTAATATAGTTGGATGTTATGGTCAAAATAAAATACTGATTTGCTAAAGAACTATTAATCACAATGTATTTAACAAAAAACCCCCAAATGTTGTTTTTATTTTGTTTTGGCACATAACATCCATTTATCCAAAGAGCCTCACCATCCCATGATCTCCCCAGCAAAAGCATCCTCCAGTGATTCCAGCTGCAGAGGGAATTTGCTCATTTGCTTTACAGGGGGATGCTCAGGTCCCACAGACCTGCCTCCCAGCCTTCAATCCTGTGCAGCTGCAACCTCTTATCAGAATGCAGAGTAGGGGGAAAGAGCAGTTTCTGGCTGGTTTTTCCTACTCAAATTCTACACAGAAACCTTATCAACAAGCTGGCTCTGTCACTCAGGTACAATCTGTGACGGTGATCTCTATTGTGTTAAAAGGAAGGCTAATAGCATCAGAAGTGGCCAAGTCAAGAACTGGAGTGATAGAAAACATCAGAGGTTGGCACTTTTAGCTTAGCCCACCCCTCTTGGGACATATAACAATATACCATGATTTAAGTGTGCTTGGTTTATCATTTACTGTTCCAGAAAGGCTATTTTCCCTAGTCAGACCATGAAATAATGTGGGATCAGCAAAACAACCCACCAAAAAACAAGTGTTATGTGGAGTGGGATGGTTTTGTTTTTTTGAAAAGGACCAAAAACAAACAACACCAAACAAGTATTATGTGGACTGTGGGATTTTTTCAGAAACCAAATCCAGAGAGGTTTCTGAGAGATCACAAAGGGACAGTTTTGACAGAGGTGACATTTCAGATGCTAATTCCAGTCTCTCTTCCAAAGTATATGTGAAATCATTTCACAGAGATGTAGTTATTTAACAGAGAACAAGTTGTAGGATCTCCTGGATTCAGCCATAGTGATGGTCAAAATATTTTAATGAAATACTGCTAGAATGGAGACATGCAAGTACAGCAAACATCCAGCCAAGAGAATGTCAAGCAGAATGATTCACATCCATCAAAGCTATTGGGGACTGGAAACAGGACTTTTAAGTGAAAGGTGTCAGACCTTCAGCTGTGGGCACAGTACCTGGGTACTGCCTGTTTCCTTCTCTCCTCCAGCATCTGTAGCCCCTTCTCTTACATTCCAGAGAGGCTGAGGTGTGAGTGCTGATTTTCTCCTGGCTGTGCCATCCTGTGTCACTGCTCAGAGCTGTGTGTCCATGCCTCAGGCCAGGCTGTGCTCTCTGCAGGGCTGGCCTGCCCTGCTCACACCTACAGCAGGCACAGCCACAGTGAGCTGGTTTGATACATCACATGCCACTCAATCAAAGCACTGACATCAAAAAGCATAATTAGCAATTTATGTCATATAGTAGCAATGATATTTTTAGTGCCTTGAACATAAGTAGTTGGAATACCAGTAGGAACTGCTGCACGGAGCTGTGCTTCATGCGAGCAAAAATTACATTTAAATAAACAAATACCAAAACTGGCGATGGATACTGCCAACAGATGAGCCTGATACTCGTATCTGATAATGGCATTGCTGGGGGAAACATGCAGTTAAGAAACAACATAAAACAGGAGAGCTGCACTTGCAATTATAGGGTGACAAGGCTGTAACACCACAACATTTACACTACATATAAATCAGCTGCTCAGATGGCCCTTACTCATAAAAGTGTCAGTCAGTCAAACCACTCTCCTCAAACTACCAGAGTTTTTCAGAATCATTTCCCTGTGCATTTGGACACTCCTTTGCCACCTAAAGAGCTTCTCACTCAAACAGAAAGCAAAAGGCACTTGGAAAGTTTGCTGGCTTCCAAAGGGAAAACCCAGAGGAGCAAGTCACATGTTTGTGGTTTGCTGTGATGAACTGTTTCATTCTCCCTGAACAGGAAACTTTTGGAAAAACAATTACACAAAACTGCAGGTCAAAATATCTTTTACATTTACAAATAGGATTATATTTGTAAAAAAGTCTATGTTTGGGCTTAGCAGGAGTCTCTAAGCCATTTTCACATTTGGTTTAAGCATCATAGTAGAAGTATTATTAAAGCAGACTCCTTTAGCAGACAGCATTTACCAAGTTTGATTATGCTATGTGGAGTTCATTCCTGAGTTTCATATTAACCCCATTTCCATGACTAGTTCTATCACAGTGTTCTGATAATTTAAATTATATTTTTAATACTCATTCAGTTCTCCAGTCCCCAGAGTACTTGATGTTAATAATGCATCCTATCCTGAGGATTGTTGGTGGAAACAAAAGACACCGTGAGAGAACCCTGACGAGTGACAGCATCTCCCGTGGCTCGGAGAGCTGAATTAATTTGTCCACGGTGACAAAGGGAGTTCATTAGACAAGCTCTGCTGAATCATGATGGGGAAATCTAAGAGGTTGTTGCCCTTGTCTGTTCGACTGACTCCACCCTATAATTGATGGCAACATGAGTTAATACACCCTGGAAGAGCCATTCCCTCCTGCCAAGCTGCAGGATTAGGTAAGGAGCAGAGGATGTGGCCTCCCTGCTCACCTCAGGTTAACAGGCAGAGCTCACCTGCCACGATGGCTTGCACTGCCAGTCTGCAGGATTAGGTAAGGAGCAGAGGATGTGGCCTCCCTGCTCACCTCAGCTTAACGGGCAGAGCTACCTGCCACGATGGCTTGCACTGCCAGGTGTCCTTTCCCTGGCTCCTAACACCCTGTTCAGCTCACCCCATCTCTTCAACATAGTCTTATTTTTGCAATATTAATAGACAACTCAGAACAGAATGTTTTCCATTATTCTACATAGTCATTTGTTGCATTAGTATATATATGAATAATCTAAGCTACAATGCACAAAGCAACTAAAGCAATTAAGAACAAGTCTTTGCACACCTTTAAATGCCCTTTCTGAGTGTTTTCAGGGTAGTAAGAAGGGTAAAATGACAGACTGCAGATAAGGTACCAGCTTTGCATAGGATACATATCCATTCATAAGAAAAAAGTTCAACAAACCCTGTACCAAAACAAAGCAGAATCTTAATAATATTTCCCATCTTTAGTTTCAGCTAATCACAAGATAAGCAAATGTAATATTAAACAAAGATTTAGGAACAGAAGCCACAAACCTGTCACAGTCTGGTAACAAGACTGTTACTTAGGGTGAAAAGCAGCTTCCCATTATGATATCCTCATTAATACTGTTATTTATAATCACAAGGATAACTTAACCAACTTTTATATTAGTCTGAAATCAAAGGGTACTTCCCCAGCCAATGGGACATATTTCAAGAGTGAAAGATAAAGTAGATACATCTGAAATAAAGTCCAATTAGCTTAAAGGAACAGAGAAACAAACCCATCCCTCTGCAATGCTCTCAGCATTAGGTGAGATAGGAGAGCCATTATGGCAGCTACAGTTGTGCCTTCCCCAGCTTTTAAATTCCCATTTTATAGGGGGAGCAAAACCCATCACAACCTATTCTCCAGATTAGCTCTGACCAGGTTTGAAGCAACTCACACCACACAACTGAGCCTTCCAGATCCACCTCCCTGCCCTTGACTGTGCCCACAGCACCCAGAGCAGAGACCTGGCACCTCTACAGCTGGGGCAGCTCCTTGCACTGATTATTCAACAAGACAACAAGAGAAACCATCTCCTCTATGAGGTAAATCTGTTTTAAAGCACAGCAATGGGTTGCCTGCTTCTCTGGGGTCAGGACCACCAGCCACTGCCTGGCTGAGGTCTGCAGTGCTGATCTGAAACTCTGAGCAGCAAAACATGGGCACAGGGCAGCAGCCTTCCATTTTACTCTGAACATCAGCTTTTCCTCACCCATTTCTCATACCTGTGGTTGACATTCCTCAAAGAGCTCACACGTGAGATCCTCTGCACGTGGCCAAGACGTTGTCCCCACCAGGCTGTCCTTGACAAAGCCCCCACCTCCAGCAACACATTACCTCTGGGTCAGCCAGCCCAGCTGCCCTAAAGAAACTACCTTCATTCACCAGCTGCCTCCACCCCTCAGCTGGGTCATTTGTATTTATGCCTTGCACATGGTCCTCATCTCATTCACTGCCTGCACCTGCACTGGCTCCCACCCTCTTTGGGGCTCATCACCACAATTCCAGTTCTATAAAATCACATCTTGGGTAAACATGAGCCTAATTATTCCTACTCTTTCCTATTGTCTTTATGTATAAAAGGGGAAAAAAAAGCCTAAAATTTAGCTCTACTGAGAAAAAAACACCCCAAAACACAACAAAAGTTTTATAGTGGGAGAGAATGAGTAAGAAAGTATTTAAGCCAGTGGCAATAAAGGGAACTCCAAAAAAGCATCCCAGTCTTCAGGATTTTGATATTTTGAAAACTCATTAAAGGTCTAGCAGCATGGAAAGCCCACCAAAATAAAGAGAAATATTTTCATTTAGTAGAGCAGTCTTGAATGAGGCCTCTGGAAATTAGGCTCTCACACACACAGCTGAACAGACCATCATGTGCAGTCTCCCACCAAGTACTCTGAGTAATCTCTATTAATACTCCTTTCATAACAGGCTGACAGCAAAGGTGCTGACAGTATTTGCTGAATATTTTTTTGCTAAAATCAATCTCTTACAGTGACCACAATAAGCGAGTTAGGCTTTTTTTTTTTAAATTCATACTTAAAATAGGCATGAATCTTCTTAATGTGTCATTTGACATTTGTTATTACTTGGCTGTGGACTGGCTTTGAATATTTTATGAAATATTTATGGCAGAAGGGGATATGGGATTCATAAGAGCAAGACACATACAATATGTGGAACATTAGTGACAATTACCACAAGGGTAAAATTAGTATAATCAGCCATCACTTTCTTATGAAAAAATACAGGCTTAATTGGTGGCAGGTGGATATTTCTTCCATTTTAATACTGCAATTTTTTAGGACTGATTTGCATAGTTTTCTTCACTTTTGCAGGATTAAATAAAATTCTGTTTAAATGTGAACTTTAGCTAATTAACTCATGGTAAACAGAAGTGTCCTGTTCTCTTTTAAGAAATTGAGCAAATTCCCTTTTTGTTCCTAATAATTTGTCAAAAGGAGAGAATAGTAATTATGTGCATCACATCCAGCTAATGTGCAAACAGATTGTGAGCAGGTGAAAGTGAAATTTATGAAAAAAGACATTTCTGTTGTTGTGTTTGTTGGAAGGTGGATTGAATCCAAAACCTTTAATTAAAAATTATTGTAAGAGTTCCATGATTAAAAAATATTCTCCAGTGATAATGACAGATCCCATTTTAGGAAAAGAAACACCGAGTCCCTGCAGTGTCCCCAAAGCAGGGTGCATTTGGACTTCCCAAAGGACATTCTGCATTGGCTGGCAATGTGTAAAACCCCACTGAGCACCACAAAATACCCTGAGCTGTGGGGTCACTGCCCAGGGCCAGCAGCTGTGAGCCAAACTCAGGCAGCTTCCATTGGAAGAGATGTTTAAGCAGTCGCTTATGTTTAAGCAAATTGGAAGAAATGTTTAAGCAGTCTCTTCTTGGTGAGAAGATTTCTCAGACTGGATGGAAATTTACCTGCTTTTATTTGTGCAGGGCTTGAGACAACAGGCACACTTCGAGGAGATTTTGCTTCTAGATTTATATCCACTGCTGGAGCAGAGGCAGGGAAAATAAGTCAAAACCTGCTGCTGTGTGTGCTGCTGCACCATCCACTGGAGTCATATATTTAAAGTAGAGCTGGAGTTTGCTTTGAGTATCAAATCTGTACCTACTACTCATGCAGCAAGGCTTTCAAGGGACAGCTGGAGCTGAAGGGCTACTAAACACCTTCCTTTCAGAGAAGTTTGGATTGGACTCCCTCAAATTACTCACATTTTCAGCCCTTTTAACTGGGCTTAACAAAGCAAAACAGTTAGAAAAAAACTAGTCTATAATTGCCTTATCCTAATTCATGTATCACCTAATTAATAAATGAAAATCCAAGGCATGCTGTTAGTTTGACCTGGGACTAGTACTCCCATGGAGGTTTACTCTGTTACTTTCCTTGCTATACACTTTTCCCTGCAGGAAGATTAGCATCTTTACAGTCATATTTATTTATGTGAGTGTATTTATTTATAGGTATCAAATATTTATTCATTTTTCCAACAATAAGAGTCAAAGCCATTTAATACCAATTTTCCCTTGCCCACTAAAACAGTGCTTCTCATGCAAATACTTGTACCACTGTGATTGTGTTCTCTTGAAATCTCTAGGGGTTAGGTGCTTTAACACCTCCTGGGATTATGGCATGAAAACAGCAATGTATTCTGCATTATAACAACCTATCTTAATGCATTTTGTTGCTTTTATCTGGGAGCAGACCTAAAGAGCTCTGTCTCAGGGAAAAAAAAAAAAAGATATTTAAGCAGATAATGCAATTCCTTTGGAGGCCCAAAGTTCTTCTCCAAGTATATACATACAATTTCCATTAGCATTTAAAGGAACTTGAAATGAGGAGAGATCTCTGAGCCTGTTTCATTGGCTGTTGTGAATATCCTGGCTGCAAAAATGTTAATGTTTTTATGTATTACCTCCATCTGCTTCAATCCTGTGAAACTTGGGTGTGCTATTTATAAATATGAATATGTTGAGTTAGTATATGTTTTGCCTGTTCTATAGGCACTATTCATTTTCTTGCAGAAAGCACATCTGTCACTGCTTTCATTAGCAAAGGGTCCTTTTTACGTTCTTTTTGAATTATAATATTGATTTTTTTTTTCCCCCAGCACTGCTGTTTTGCATAGTGTATTGTTAAACCACTCAACAAATTTAAACCCTTGAAAATGGGGTTGGTAGTGGAAGTGCTGGCACACCCTGAGCTAAATTGTCATGAGCCCTGATGCTGTGCTAAATGGATTGAGCCACACTGACACCCCCCACCTCAGGTCTGAAGTCCCAAACACCTTGAAATACTATTTCAGCCACACAGTTATATGGTGATACACTGCTTGGATTCAAAATAAATTCTATGAAATTCAAAGAAGCTGTGGGAATGAATAACCACAACCGAGGTGCTGGAAATGTCTCACAAATCAATCATCCCAGGTGTGAACAGAATTTCCAGGTTGGTTTCCTACATATTTTATTTTCATGGGTTTCTTTGAAGTTTAAATCTCTTTTTATTTGTAACATCCTTGCCCTTGAGTCTTTCTTCTTTTCTAAATATTCACTCATTCCCCATAATCCCTTTATTCCATTCTATTTTCCAGCCATGCCTCCCCTGATACGCCTCTCAAAGGCCTGTTGTGCTCAGCCCCATCTGGATGCACTGTCACACCTGGAGTTTTGTCTCCACTCACCTCCCACGGGAAGAGGAGAGGCTGGAGTTCCTCTGGATCCTCACCCAGCCCGTGGGGCAGAAACACTCTGGGGGAGGTGGGGGTTACAGAGGGCTCTGAGCTGCTGTGTCCTGCAGCACCCCAATGTCTGCATCTCCCACTGAAGGGCTCTGCTGAGCACGTACAGCACATTCACTGACTGCTGCATTGCCACACAGAAACTCTACATAAAACATCTATGTGTGCCTATTCCTTTGGAAAAAAAACCACATTTCTGCAGTCCCTGTGACAGTGTAATAGTCTAGTATTTCTAGTATAATTATATTCCCTTTAATAGTCACTATACCAGAATGCCTTTTTTATGGAAGATATATAGACAACATTACATACACTTTCTGAGGCCTTTTCTGAAGCACAAAAAAAATACAATCCAATGAGGGCTTGGAGGCATTCTGGCTTCACTAATATTCATATGTTAGAACAAACAAATGTGGAATTTTGGATTATAGCCAACTGAAATATCACATCAGCCTGTGGTTTCCTTTTGAATGATTAAATACTTACCAAAATAACTTTACTGCTACTATTCAGGGGGAAAACATGATGAGAAAAAGCAGAGAAAAATATATGTATCAGTGGGCTATGCAGCAGATTGGAATGGAGACATCCTGCTTTTCAGGGCATTCCTTTCCCTGCTGCAAGGAACTCCTAAAATCTTGGTGGGAGGACAGGCAGGGTGCCTGTTCATGTGGTCAGGGCAGGGAACGGGTGTCCCAGAGCCAGGATTCTGATGGGAGCTGGCTGAGACCCTCTCCTGCACCCTGCTGCATCCACCCCCAAGCCTCTCCCCTTGGTTTTGCTGTTTGAGCAGCCCCACACTTGCACTTGGATCAAGGCAGGCTGGGGTATCCTGACCCCAAAATACCAGGTGGAACAATGTGTGGCTTTTCCAAAAGGCTGGCTAGAAAAGCCCCATCTCCACTTCTTGCCTATAAAATCCTGTTCTGGAAGTGAGGGGGTTAAAAGCAGAGCCATTTGCAGCTCTATTTCATTTTTGAAATGCTAGATTTCTGAGATACTCATTAAAAGATGAATTCAGACAGTGTCCTTGAGACAGTTAATGAGATATGCTAATTTAAAATAAATAGGTCTGGTATGAATTCTTGATAAGAAAACATCTGCTTGGATCTGTTGCTCACTTTCAAGGGAGGTAACTGGGTCTGAAGACAGCAAGATAGGATAAGGAATTTGTAGCCATCTTGAAGGCAACAGTTTAAAAGAAATAATTGTTTTTCAGGTTAGCCCTTGAAGACATTTATTTCTTCTGTCTGACATTTTTGTACACAGGGACTGAGAGGCAGCAGGCCCAGGCCAGGGAGGCACTAAAGGCATTCAGGAGCCTCCTTGGCCATCAAAGCCACCAGGGTGAAAGGAAGCTCTAAGGCAGTCCCTGTTCCCCAAACGTGTGAGAACATTGGCCTGTCTGCCAAAGAGAAGAAATTTGCCTGAAAAGTGGAACTGGCACCAAACATGTCCCTCAATAACTGCAGAGCATGCCACCCTGATTGCCACCTGTGTGGCACAGCTGGGTGGCAGCCAGAGAACACCTCTGGGCGAGCCAGCAGCAAGGGCATTTACCTCCCCTGACCTTGGCAGTGAAGCAGAATGACTTTATGGACACAGAGGTTTGTGTCCTGGGTGTGCTTCAGGTTTTATTATTGGGTTGGGGTTTTTTTGACTCAGTCACAGAAATGTGCAATCTCATTTTATACAGAGATCCTTGCACCATCCTTGCCTTTGAAGCAGCAGCTTGGATAACACCTTGTAGCAGTCAAAGAGCAGCAAAAGGTGGCAAGAGAAATCCTACCACTCCCGGTATCTGCTCAGCTTTCCTCTGAAAAGTAAGAATTGCCATCCCCAAGATGGTAATTTTGTGCAATAGCGCAGAAGTGAAGGGCTATGGAACAGGCAGTGCAGCTCTCTGGCCAGCAGTTATAACAAAGCTTATGTGCTTACGTGGGGTTTGAGCTTCACAGTCATACAATGATGTAGCGTACATGCTACAAAATTTTCTAGAATTTTAGAGGCTCAATATTCAAAGATTATTTATACTGACCTTTCAAAAATTTCTGATCCAGATGTTTTTATTTTTAATTTAAGTCTATGCACCATACCTGTTACAGGGTATTACTGAACACTGTCTGTCAGTGTCAAAATCCACTGGGTATTCAATCCCTTGTACTCAACAATATGAAATTAGGACTTTAATTCCCTTCCACCACACCATCCTTTTCCAGTTGCACCTGTGCAGCCAGGCTGTCTGTATGCCTGAGGGAATGAGGAGATTCTGTCTGGGAAGTTTTTGCACTCACCAGCCTGACTTGGACTGAGCTTGTTCTCTGTGGTAATCTGAGATCAAAATATGGCTGAAAGATCTTATTGCATTGTGACATTTCCTCACCTCTGTCTGCACCAGCTTCAGGGCTGTGGCAAAAATCAATGAGCTGCACTTGCAGGTCTGAGCTCAGCCTTTAGCTTTTCCTTCTCTAAAATACTGATCCCTCCAAAATGGATCTGAAAGGGTGTTTGGAAAATATGACAGTACCTGCCTATGTAAAAGTGCCTGAGTGCTTTATTGGGTGATCAGAACATGCTTACACAGATTCCTATTCCTTGATTTCATCATGTCTAATAATAGATTCCTAATTTCTCTTTCTGTCTGGTAAAATCTAATTACTCAAGAAGGTAAACTAGACAATACGACATAAAATATCTGGGTTTTCCCCCCTATTATTGTAAAAATCTCATTGCATGATTTTTTTTTCTCTAAAACATTTTGTTGGCGTAATTTTTTGGCAAAAAATATTACTATTGTATAATCATAATAACGTAATTTGCTACAATTATTGTCAGACACATCATCTTTCCTTATCATACTTTTTTTCTCCTGTTCCTGAGTTGCTTTGTTCAGTGCTGTGTACATGTGCAGTCAGCATCATGCTGAGTCATTTAATAAGTGAAACAGAGATATTTTTATAGCCCAGAATTTTATGTTTGGGCTGGAAGCTTACAGCTCCCAGTAACCTGAGCTTCAAATCCACTCTACTCATGTCTTTAACATGGAGTTTGATCCCTGAATTTATTTGTGACAATAAACAGAGAATTTTACGACAAATAGTATGCACTGATGGTGCTTGGTTAGCTGTAATTATGAAAGATGATTGCCTCCTCAGTTAGTGCTGCTGCTGCAGAGGGTTACTGGACTTCATGAATAAATTATCTACACCAATACAGCAAGTTCTGTTACCCTGAATATTTTGTTCAAATGGTGTGAATGCCAGTACTCAATGTATGAAATGCAAGGAGAAATGGTCCAAAATATTCTATACAATCAGTGTTTACCAAAACTGTAATGCTGATTCCAAACTCTTACATATGCATAATATAAAATGGGAATATCTGAATATGGTATATTTGTCTAGAAGAAGGTTTGAAACCAGGTCCAGATTTCATCTTAACTGGTATTAACCAAGCTTTCTTTAAGCTATCTCCTTTTAATTTAAAAAACGCGGAGTCATATCTCTAGCTGATATAAATCAGGACCACTTCCAAAGCTGCATTTTATATGTAATTTACAGAGGTACAGAGACTTCATTCTCAAGTCATCTAAGTTTGAACTTTACTACATAAAGGACAACAAAAGTCAATTTGTATTATGATTGCTGAGTAATTAATGAGAGAAGGAAAATCTAGACAGCATTATCCTTCATACTGGATAAATTGCTTTCTATGCCTTTAATAAGGTGGGCTAATGGCCAGTCATTAACATGTTTATATATTTAGCAAATAGTCTATTATATAATCTCAAGATTAATTTTGAGGAATACCCTTGTCATAATTCCCTTTGCTACAGCTTAATTCAAAGGTTCCACTTGTACCTTCAGCTGGGTTGCACGAGTGCTAATGAAGCACACACAAAGTCCTTGCTTTTCTGCTACTTGTACCTCACTTAATCCCCTTTATGAACATGCCACTCACTCCTGTAAAACATCTAAATGGAGTGTCTGTGCCCTGCTGGGAGCTCTTCATGTGCCATGGGGGGATGAGGGTGAGCACTGGCGTCACAATAGAACATGAAATAAAACTATACACACACTGGAACTTCTAAGGTAAAAAAGAAGGGCAGTTTATTCTCAGCTTCAATATATATAGAATTTGGAAAGTGATTCTGGATTGGAGGATGAAATTGCCACCTCTCTAATGACACTGGTCAAACCAACAGTCCATCAGTTTCCTCCTCCTCCAGGAAAGAATGTAAAACCAATCATTTACATAAAAGTGTGTGAGAAACTCCATTACAAAAATGTAAACATCAGAAGGCTTAGAAGAACAGGGCAACACACTGGCAGCCCTCCCTGGACCTGCACCACCCTGCTCTGGTGACTCAGACTTTGGTGGTGGTGGTTGGTAAATATTAAGATAAATATTAGCAGCAGTGCTTGTGTTGCCTGGTGGTGCAGTGGAGATCAGAGCCCTGCTGCTCATTCTGTGCCCAGACACAAGAGACAGAGCTGCCCTTGCAGGGGGGACAGCACAGGGGAATGTGGGGGACAGGAGCAGTGCCTGGCATGAGGGACCAGATCTGCACACAGCCTGGGGGCCAGGGAGGAACTGGACCCTGCTGTCCTGAGTTGTGTTCCATCCTCCTCTCAGCATCCCTTCACTCACGGAGACCCTTTCTGGACAGCCAGGCTTTCACAGCCAGTCCCAGGCACCCCAAATGTGCTGGACTCAGGAGCCAAGCCAGACCTGCCCACATCATTTCTGGGTGACAGCTCCCTGATCACTAAGCCTTGCAGATACCTGTAGTACAGGGACATTTGGCAAATCCTGCTAGTGCCTGTAATGTCATAATAAACTGACATATTTATGTACATTTTATGTCTTTTTGTGATGCGTCTTGGGGATATGATTTTTCATTGTTGTCATAATCAGTCAGTCAGAGAACTGGTACCTTTCCACAGACAGAAATAATGCATTGACACTGCCTGGCTGCAATATATTAAAATTTAAATCACCCTCTGGTCTGCTGTAGGAATCATATTAACTGGTCCTAAACACACAAAAAAAGCAGAACAATAAAATTCAGAGAATGATAAATTACTGATGTTCTTTCTTATTTCATAAAGAAAAGGTCTTATAATAGCCTGAAGTTTACTTACTAAATGTTTATAGATGCTAAGATAATTTTTTTGAAAATCAGAATAATATTCTACGTTAAGAAGACATTTCTCTGGCATTTGACAGCTTCAGAGCCTGGGCAAAAACGAATTTGCCGTAACTATGAATTGCCATTCAGTTTGGGGAAATGAAAACTGCTTAATTGAGAAAGTGTGTTAGAAGCCAGAGTCACAAGTAGTAACTTGAGTTCCCAGTGGCAAGCCCACCATGATCTCAGGATCAAACTGTAGCACCTTTGTTTCAGTAATTAAGCATACAGTGGCAGCAAAGACTATTTTTGTTCCCATATTGAGCTCCTGCAATAGAAAGCTGCATGAGCTTTCAGACTGAGATATACGTGTGAATTAATTTGTATAATGGTCCAAGAGACATTTTGCAGATTTCTGTTCCTTTTCTAGATACATTTCTATCTGAAAAAAGTGCATTTTTCAGTACATATTATTCTAGTCCAATTGTCTGGGTCCTTTCCATTGTGATAATTTCAATACCTGTGTACATAACATGAAACCAGTCCCCCATTGTTAACATATCTGTTTAAGTAGAGAAAATGGGGAATTTGTGATGGTTTTATTACAGTTTATCTTCATGTAGCTATGTTTGGGATCAATCTTTGGCTACAGAGAATCAAATAAAATGCATTTTGGCTTTGGCTATAGAGAATCAAATAAAACGTATTTTAATGCTCACATGAAAGAGCATTACTTCCCAGCTCTACCTTTTACATGTGTCTGCCTTTCCCTCTCTCCACCATGGCCAATACAGTATCTCTGGCCTATTAAACAAGAAATCAAACCTGAGTTTGGCTGATTTTTTCATGTGTTTTAAAATAATCAATGCTGGCTTTAGTTTTGGGAAATAATCAAACAACCTCTTGTGAGATTTCCAAGGCTGTGGGTCAGCCCACACTAAAAATGTCTTACTACATTGAAGGAAAGACTGTTAGAACAGGTAACATCCATTACACACAAATATTTTTTTTTTCCTTCTCTGAATTCTACTAAAGTGTTTTCGATAGAAAAAAAGCAAGGTTCATAATGAGGTCCAAAGGCCAACTGCTTTTTCAATGGGCAGGGAGGCACAACATGTCAGATTTTCTCCCTCCAGCTCAGCCAACATTTCTCCTTCAGTCATATTGATGTTCTTTCACAAGCTCAGTGGATTTTCAAAGTATTTGCTGCAAATGTATCTCAGACATTTGCTTGCTATACTGAGCTGCTTTATTAAAACCAAACTCAGCAAATCACTTTATTAAGTGCAATATCATTAAGAGACTCCCTGCAGTTTTGTGGGAGGTTCTTGATGCAGATCCACCTCTCACACATGGTGTGCATCTCAGGGTTAAGGGAAAATTGCAAAAAGCTGGCAGGACACCGTCTGTGTTGGCATCACTACTACAGTTTTTGAGTTTTGAGTTACAGTTTTGAGCTAACAAACTACAATACTGCAGCACGAAAAAAAAGAAAGGATCATGGCTTGAACCCTGCCAGATGGAATATGGAGACAGCTCAGGAGAACTTGCCAAAAAAATGTGTGTGTGCATGCATGTGTGTGCACAACCCTTTATAAAATTAAGCAATCTCTTGAAATTTTTCCATTTCAAGAAGCTTCAAATCAAACACTCCTTCACTTGCCAACACCAAGAGAAAGTTATCACCATTTATATTCATATACACATAAGTTTCATCCAGATGGTTTTACACACTGTTTCCTGTAATCTAATGCATTTTTCTGCTTGTGAATTACAGAGAGATGATTCTGGTTATGACAATTATATTCACACTTGTAACTGCCTGATAAGCTCATAGGTAAGTGCTTTAAAGCCAACACATTGGCTTCAAACTTTCCACTTTTATTAATTATCTGTTCTTTGTAGTTGGTCACCTAGTCACAGGACATTATTTCTATTTTAAATGTGTGAATAAAACTTTCTAGAATAGCAGAGTATGGAACAAAAAGCATGTCATTCTCACACAAATGCATATTAATTTCTGAAAGACTAGGAAACTGATAACAGGAATGTTAATGGATAGGGAATCATTCCTTCCATAACTGACACAAAGCTAAGCCTCAGTTGGCTCTCATCTGCATAACTCCAGTGGCTCAGAGGAAGATACAGCAGTTTACACAGGCTGAGAGGATCTGAACTTTTGCTTCTTGTGTCTCTGCTGTATTCTCCTATTGTCATGGCCTTTTTACCTTGCATAAATATGTGTTAATTAGCTTTAATTAGGATAATTACATCATAGCTATTCTACTCACACTTTCAATGGTATTAAAGAGATTCAGCCCCTTTAGACTTTTGCTAATGATGCTGGTTCACTTGGAGAGCAAAGTAATATTGCCAGGTCTGATATAATTTATTTTTTTTTAAGGAATTAAGAATTTGATCATGTTCTAAAGCTGAATGAAGGTCAAAATCTCAAATTTTTACAAAAAACCTGAAAAATAGTTAGGTTTATACCTATTAAAATCATGAAACAAGACACATAAATGTGCACTAAGACAGGTAACGGATGAAAATGACAATGCAGTTGCAAGACTTTTTCCAGTGGATTACGCTTTCAGTAACACCAGTAACGATGTTCTCTATCTCATCTGGTCATGTGCAAATCAACTATTTTTAACAGAGATTAACACTGTACAGGAATATAATACAATAGTTCAGTTAGAAGGGTCCTACAAAAACCATCTACCCCTACTGCCAACTTCCAGATTATATGAGAAATCCTTGGCTGCCCTAATATTTGCTTTAAATAGGCTGGGTTGGCAGAGCAGTGCTAAGCCATCTTTTGACTTTGCTCACCGTGGCAGTTGGAAATCAATTTGGGTTTTATTATGGAGAGCCATCTCAGGTCTGATCAAATTTGTGTTTGCTTCAGAAAAATCATTTCATAGCTTTGGGCTTTTGCTGCAGTTGGTGCCCCATCAACTGAAGTAAATAGGAGGGTGTTTAGAGCTGGCTGTTTTGCCTCAAGTTTACCTGTAAGCAAGAAATCCCTGGAAGCTGGGTTAGAGAAGTTTGGGAGCTGTAGAGATGAGGCTTAGCAAGAACCACTCAGCCTTAGTCAGTAATTAGTAATACACAAATGTCCTAGTGACTTCTGATTACATGATTACGCAGTGCAGTGATCCTGTGTGACAAAGGGGCCTGCACTGCCCAGTGCTCACTCAGTTTATGTCCCCTCTCACACCCTCAGGTAGGGATTCACCAGTCCCACAGAGGTTTCTGCAGAGCACCACTTCAGCAAAACCAGCCCTGAATTCATCACTGCAGCAACATAATGTGGCTTGGCACAACTGTATTATAGTATTGCTTCTTGTGCTGTAGTTAAGGCCTGTCAGCAATTTCATTATTGAGCCCTATTTTTAGCCATTCATAACTTGTAAAAAAATAAAAGCATTTACAGTGCAGGCTTAATCGGAACAGTATTTTTTCTCAGTGGAAAATGTAATGATATACATCCTATGTGTGTATGACAGTACAAGTAGTTCCTTCATCTACCTAAAAAATCTGCTGACTTGTGTTTCCTTATTTTTTCTGTGATTTACTGTTATTCTCAAATGGATTCTAATAAATTTGCAAGTTATTGCAGAACTTTCCTAGCGACACAGTAGCACTAATGTGGAATAATGTTATACATGGGCTCCATAAAGCTGAATATTCACAGGGTGGAGCAGTCAGTGATACAGGTGATGATACAGAGCTGATGATTATTGATGAAGACATTCCCCTTGACTTCATGGGTGTAGTATATACCATGACAACTTTATGCATCATGAAGAAAAGTTTTCTTGTGCCAAAAAATAAGTAGAATTTTATTCCTCTCCATAAAAAACACAATGTAAATCCAGAATAATCCTTGAACGAGCTCTGAGGATTTTAGTATCTAAATTGATAAAGAGCCACATTTCCTATTTGCTTTCTATATAAAATTATTTTAGCATCTATTTTGTGTTCTGTGACAAATTCTGTCTTGAACTGCATCTCTGGAAATCCAAACCAGCTTAAAGGATCCTGGTGGACTGCTGCCAACTCACCCTTTGTGTAACAGAGCTCACGGATTGGCCTCTCCACCTTGAAGGGGGAAAAGCATTTCTCATGTGATGGCTGAGATTACAAAACTAAAGGCAATTCACAACTTGTACAACGAGACACAATTCATCTATATATTGTTTTTGGAACAAAGGCTTGCTTTCAAAGGTGGCAATTACAAGTAATTGCATCTCTAACAGTGATATGTAGCTCAATTATCAAGGCCTTCCCATAGAAGTGAGAACAGAAGTAGATGGACTAGCTTACTTTTTATTTATTTGCTAACATTTTTAAAACTTTATTTATTCTGAGCCTTCTACACCTGCTTAAGCTGACTCCACAATGACCTGTTCTAATGCAACACTGATGGGAATGTTTATTAGTAGCTACTTAATTGCAGAATGTCACAAAGAACAGTATAAATGTAAGAAACTGGGGAAATTAGATTAAGTGTTAAACACTGAATTTATGCTTGACAATATGCAAATATGCAGAATCTGCTCAAGACCAGAAGTTCTTCATACAGCAAATTCAGCACATTTTTAGGCAAGTATTTGCTATGGAAGCAGCTTCCACGCCTGGGTCCCCTCCTCACAGGAGTTCCATCAGCTGGCACAGCTTTAGCTGCAGTCTCCTCCCAGATCTCTCTGCAAGAGTCAGTGGCAAGAGAAGACTTTTCAGCAATAAACAGAGACACAGGCCAGCAGCAGAAATCGTGCAGCAGCATCAGTTTGTGCTAAAGCATCAATTTCAATTAGTTACTGGCCAGTAGCTCCAAGACGTTTTTCAATTTTAGCAAAGCTTCTTGTATTTACACTATTTCTGCTATTACCCTACAAACAAGGGTTTGCATTCCTCAGATTTTTGTAACCATTTTTACCAGGGAAAGCTTTGCACATCTTCAGTACCTGGCTTCCTTAAAGCTGCTCCTCTGCACTCACAGGTATATCCTGGTGGACCCTGTCAGGAGAGAGAGAGACAAGACCTGCTCAGCATTCAGCAAAGTTGATGTTTTAAACAAGTTTATAAATTAGATTTCTCCTTTGCTCTCAAACTCCCATTAAACATTTGACGCTTTATGATACTGACAGACCTTCATCATTTTCCATAGGCACAGTGAGGTTGTGGGGAAAATATTGAGCACCTGCTCCCAAAACAAAGGAGCTGTGTGTGCTGTGATGACCCAGGGGATGAGCTATGACTCCTCACCCAGCCTGATCCTGCAGGGTCCAAAGGGGCAGCAGCATCCCCAGGTGTGCCAGGGCTCAGCAGGCCCAGCCCAGCTGGTGTACACAGCACCTTTCCTTCTGGGGTAAAACCACTGAAACAGATCATTTTGAGAGTATGTTTCAGGAAACTGCTAAATCTGATTGCCTAGGTGGGAAAAATGTCATTTTGAGGACAGTTGCAAATGGAGACAACTTCCATATTACTGTCACAGAAAGAGCCTGTGTGAATGCCACAGCACAGTTACAGGAAAATAGTTCTGGCAAGTGGGGCTGTCCTGTCATTTTGTGGAGGATGAAGATCTATATGAGTATATTTTTTCTAGGCAAAGGATGAGCAGGCACACACTGTGTTGGCAGCTTGGTATATTTTCAGCACTTTTTTTACCTACATAACTAATGCAGACTCTAATTTGGTGTTCTCAGATTTTCATCAAAGCAGCAAGAGCCTTACACTACAGAGCAGCATGGAGCAGCCATGCAAATATCACTCTAACAGCAAAAGTGCAACTTCTTTGTCTGTGCCAGAGAAACTCCATTTTCCACACCTTATAAATGATTCTTTTGCTTTAATTGTGCCCAGAGATGGAATCAGTTTTAATACAACACAGCTAAAAATCTATCCTCACTCCAAGAAAGACTTTTCTATGTATATATGTAAATATGTTACATCATATGTAATATGTTACATTTTATATGTATATATAAAAGGATTTTATAGATACTCTATGAGACATATATATGCTTGTTGCCACATCACCCTATTTAGTAGCATGAATTAATTTATTTTAAAATTAATCTTTTACTTTCTGTCAGCTCATTAACCCTGTGGCAATCAGTTCTGTAATTTAATTACCTGTTGGGAAGAACAGACCCTCCTGGTAAAAACAATTGGCTAACATTTTCATGGGGAAATTTATGTCTCCAAGAAGAGATTTTCTAAAATCTCTGCTTTATAGAAAAAGTAAATGATTCACAATTCACTTCCTCAACCTGCTGATAATTTTGTAGGCTCCTGTTGGATCCTTACTGCAGTCATCAGTTTTCCAACACAGCAAGCTCCAGTCCACTTAGTACTTGCTACAAACAGATGCCATTTCATTTTTATGGTCATTCTTATGGCCTTCCTGCTATCTTTTCTAGGTCTCCTGCAGCCTTATGAAAATAGAATAAGAGGAATTCTGTACAGTATACATATTTACTACTGATAGATACAGCAGTATAATGATACATGCTGGTTTGTTCTCTTTGTCTCCAAAACAGCAATCAAATTGTTCTACATTAGAAAACAATGACTGTGATATCATAGAGTTCCTCTGATTTTAGGGGTTTTTTTTTCCCTTAGTAACTTTGATTGTGAAATTCACCATCTAAGGAAGAGACCCTGATGGCAATGTCAGAAAATAATTTATGTCACCACTGTGCAGTGGAAGAAAACTGTCAGGGTTTTCTAGCTCTGAACCCATGTAACCTCCTACTGGACCAGTGTGGAAAATAATCCTCACTAAAAAAACTCTTCAGGGATCATAAGGAAATCTCTGGTTTTGCAAAAAATTGCCTGCAGGGTTGCTGGTTGTGTTGCTCGTGGCAGGATAATGTGCATCAGCTTTCAGTGCTGTCACTAGGGCGCTTCTCATTGCCACATAATCTATGCATAAATCTAATGATCCATAAATTTGTCCATGGCTTGAACAAGAAGGGACTCTAAGCAAGGGAGCAGACCTATTAACAAGCAGAGATGCTGCACAAGGAGCAGGAGCACGGGGTCACTGCCAGCAGCCACCTGGGCTCAGCACTGAACTGGCCTGGCTGGAGCTGTCTGCTGGAGGTACAGACACAGATATACACACTAAAGCATGAATATATATATATAGACATATAATAATCATTTAAGAAAAAAAAAACTTCTAAAGGATCAGGATTAGCACCTCACAGGTGATGAAGAACTCATTATCAGGATTACCGCCCTCAGAGCACTGCACTGCCTGTCTGGCACACAGCCAGAAAAAAGTGTGCTGCTGTCTGGGTGAGGTTCTGCAGAATATTAATGGCTTTCAGTCCACACTCCCCTGGATTCATAACTTCCCAGAAGCAGGCAGACACAGGTATTTCTCCTTTAGCCTTTCCTTTCACAACATCCAACAATATCCCCCCCTCCAAGATGCAGAGGTGTCCCATCCAGCAGGGCAGGGCAAGGGCAGAGCTGCTACAGCCCTGGCAGTTCCACAGGAAAACTGGTCTCAGGAGGCAGGTTTGGGAACAGGGGAACTTCATCATTTCAGGTAGATGCAGGTGGAGCTGAAGAAGGGACTCTGGGTCACCCAGTGAGAAGAGATGGATGTGATGGATGTGGCTGGGGCACACACTGTGTGTCCCTGCAGTCCCAGCCCAGCTCTGCCTGCTGGCACAGGGACTGCCATGGACAAGTGGCTGAATCAACAGCAACAGTGAGGAAGAGCCTGGAAAATATCTTGTGTCCTGTTCCACTTGGTGAAGGAAATGCAGGATAAAAATAGCATCCCTTTTCTTTTGCAGCAGACGAGAGTCCTCTTCACAGAAGGAACCAAGATGTGAGCAGTGATCTCCTGAGAGGAACCACCACAAGGATGAGGGAAATCTGCATCCCTGGAGAGCCCAGGGAAGGGTTCTGGGTGGTGCCTGTGGGTGCTTGTACCTACCTGTACCTGTACCCACCTTGTGTGTGGTCAGAGCACCATCCCCAGGTTCCTTAGAAGTAATAAATAAATAAATAAAGGCAAAAGTACATACGTACAAATCAGTTTATCTATATACTGTTCATTCATTCATGTATAAAACTGCATAGTATGCTAATTCAGGTCCACAGTGTCAGGGCAACACTCCCCACTTCCATTTCTGAAGCAAAAATATCACTTGGTACATTTAACTAACACTTTTAATGACAGAGCTGTACAGATTTCAGATATGTTTTTAAACCTCCAGAAAATATGCATCACACTTGTCATGCTTGAGCCTAATGTGATTTGAATGAGAGGAGAAAATAAGCCTGACAGCTAATATACTTATTGTAATAGACAGTAAATATTAAATACAGATATTTATATGGGACATAAAACCTGTCCTGTGTATAACAGGAAGGGGGAATGGTGTATAAGAGTCAGGATTTGTTGTTAACCCCATGGCAAATGTAGCTGCATTCTGCTGCTCCAAGGAGCAGTGGTAGCAACACACGAGCCAAAGCTCTTTACTAGAGTTTCATACCTCATTAATAATATCACAGGTCTTGAAAAGGAATCTTTTTCCCAGTATGAGAGGAAATTATTTCCCTTGTTGTGCTCTATCACGGTGCCTCCCCAATGCATCATTTTGCATTTGCTTCCCCTTCCCTCCCACACTTCAGGGAAACCAAGCAAAGGTGGGTTTGGCAGATTTTCACACTGCCTCACAAGAGGCAGATAATCATGATTAAATTCCTCCCTCTTCCAGCTCTACTTTTTTTTTTTTACATAGTTTTTCTAATCATAATTGGATCATCTGAGAATTGGAGCTCTGTTTCCCCCTCTCATTTCTAGTAACCAGAATCACTCTCTCTTTTTTTTTCTCCCCAGAGATAATCCCCTGGAGATGGGAAAGGTTTTCTGTTGTGGTTTTTGCTTCCATGTAAGCTTTGAACAATGACTGCTGAGCTAGCTTTGACAGGTGTTAAAATATCTTGGAGCCGGCTGAACATCCGTATTGATTAACTAATACATGGACAGAGGTTTTTAGAACTCATTGCTTTACACTGTTTCAGAAGGAAGTGGGGAAAATATGCTACATTATCACTTTCTTTCTCATCCATTTTCATGTACTATATTCCATGTTCATCCAGTTTAACTGCTAAGCTGTCAAAAACCAGAAAATAGTGAAGAATGTAGTTATGTGCTTATTCAGAAGATTGAATCTCGCTGTTTATTGCAGCTGTTTATTCATGATATAATTAGGCAGAAATATACAGCTTATGGAAAAGTTAATAAATTCCTGAGACAGTCCTAAATGATTGATGAATATTTTTCTACCAGTCTATCTGGTAGAAATGTCTTTTCAAATTAGAGAATCTTCAAATTTGCAATTATCAGTGTCCCTTTGCCTCATCACTACAGCTAACTACTAATAATGAATACCAGCCAAAAAGACTTGCCTTGTAATCCAAATTCCTGATTTTATACTTGTGTTTTATACCTCCCTTATGACATCATCCTCAGTGAAAATGTTCAGTGTAGAAAAGATGCAAGATGAGACCCCTTTAGGAGACAAAGCTGAAATAAATGTATCACAAACACTTTAACAATGAGTTGCATTCACAGCTGACAAGAAGATAGTAGGGCCTGATCCTCCTACTGTAGGATCTTAAAAAGACAAAACTTAATAGCACTGAAGTAAATGTTTGTTTTGATCACAAAAAGTGAATGTTAAATATTTTCATTGTAGAGATAGCCCACAGCTAGCCTCTCAGCTACAATTCAGACAGATACATAAAAATGTGTCATACTTAGGTCCATTTTGCCCATAACAGTAATGCATTTCTCCAAAAGCTAAAATCCTGGAATTTCCAGGCTGTTCACATTCAGTACCAAAGCCAACTCCTTCAGAAAATGCTGCATACACATCTCTAAGAAAATACAAATCATCTGCTCTTATATATTAGCACTTGCCACTAATTTAACAACCAACTCCCACATGAATTGATAATAAAAAAATATAAAGGTATTGCATGGTATAAAATAAGTGTTATCACCAGGCAAAACAGATGTTGATTTTTTTTCCCTTACTTTTGGCATTCTGTGCCCAGCAGAGAGCCCAGGCCAATAAAAAGAGTGATTTTACCTGCACCACGTGCCCATCCAGCATGGCTGGATGGAGGCACATCCCCCTTTCCTCTGGGAGAATTCAGCTTTACCCTGCTGCATGAAGGTTCCCTTCTGGGAAGCAGAGGTTTCCCTCTATGCAAAGGTGGAACAGAGACACTGAATTTAACTGATTGCAGGCCTGTGCATTCCTGGCTCCTTTTTCTGCCAGGATGTTTTGTGGAACAATTCTTTCCTTAGAGTCATGACTACTAAATCCAAACTTTTTTCTATTTTCCTTTAATGCTACTAATGAGCTCCTATTATGCTTTAAGTACGTCTTCTAACTCAAATTAAAAGTTTACACTGTCAAGTCATGTGTGTAATGAACTGAACAGTTCTTAAATTTAAAGAGCATTAGTTAATTTTTAACTCAGGAACAATAAGAAGGAAGAATAGGCTCCTTTAAGCCCAAGAGTGTGCCTCCAGAACCCTAATTTTATTATTTGCTTTATTTTTTTTTCTATTTTTTGCTTATCCTTTCAGAGTTGATTGAAACAAAACACAATTGGGTCCTTACAGAAACCTGTTTTCTCTGTTAATGAATGCATGAGTACATGAGAGTTACCATAAATTCATTGTAAACAAAGCATTAACTTTTTTTGTCCTTCTTTTTTAAATGGATTTTATGGATTAAATAATTAAATTAAGAGCTATCCACTCTTTATGACTGCACATAAATCATGAACTTTGAAGACATAAAGGATGCCTGGACCTCTCCTGCACTTTTACCAGTAAAGGGGCTAACACTGAACATAACATTAAATTACTACCTGAGCTTCAGAGTTCTATTAAACAGTAACTTATACCAAAGCCATACAAAAATAATATAAAAAAATCATTAAATGAGTATTTGCACCATACTAATATTTATTTTATTCACATGTGTTTTTAAAAACGGCCTTCTCTTTGGAATACAAAGATTTTTCCTAGTTATAATAAATAATAAAGTCATGTCAAGGGGAAAAGGTGAGACAATGCCAAAAGTTGTTTTTATTTATTATACATTCAGTATGCTTATGCTTTTCCAGACAAGTATCAAATGGATGCAGTACTTTTCAGAAAACCTTCACTGATTTTACAGTAGTTGAAGTTGTGATGCTCTTAGCACAATTTCTGGTAATTTTGTTAAGACTAAGCTTCACTGCATTACCCCGTAGGTCTTTTGTCAAGTTTGAGGAGCCATTTGCACAATTTCCTCTAGAATTTTCAAAATTAGAAAACACAGATATTTTCCACTTTCAGGGAAACAATACAAGTGAAGGGGAGAAAAAAATCCTGAGAAAGCTAAACCCCCTCAGGGTGTAGCAGGGAAGTGGTGGAATCACTGTTCCTGGAAGTGTTCTGAAAGCATGTGGATGTGGCACTTGGGGATAGGGTTTAGTGGTGAGCACAGTGGGGCTGGGTTAATGCTTGGGCTCAATCACCTCCGAGGTCTTTCCCAGCCTTAGCAGTTCTGTGATCCTGTGATCCCTGCCCAGCCTCCCTCTGCAGGTAATTGATCATGCAGGGTGTCCTGAGCCCTGTACAGGGCACCCAGGACAGCAAGGTCCTTGCAAACTGAGCATCCCCAGCAGCAGGAAGGACGGAGGGGTGTGGTAGCATATTTCAGTCACCCAAATCTTCCAGAACCTTCTCTTTTCGTGACTCACCTTTCAAGAAGTGTTTTGGACTCCCAGGGTGACGCTGCTTGCACTGACACCCAAACCAGGCTCCAGCCAACCCTCCCACTCTGGGCTGGGCCCCTGCTCACTGCACACCTCAGCACTCCCTCAGCCATGGCCTGGAAGTGCAAACCAGAGCCACAAGAACATTTTCACCGAAGTCCTGTAATGGGAATAAGAGATGCTAAAGCAGACCAACATTTCACACCTTACTGAGCTGATAACTTACCATAGAAATATCTTTATCTTAATAACGAACAATTAGATTGGTGAAGTTCATTTCTCACTTTTAAAAACTGTTCTCTGCTCAAACTGTCTGAGATGGCCTACATTTGCACATTGCACTATTAGCAAAATGACTGTGATCATTTTAATTTAACAAATGGAAATGCACAAACACCTGCCTTTGTGCTAATGAGCTTGGCCTTTGGAACTGGTGCTGAATGGCTGCAGGTTATTAGACATGCCCAGCAAGGCTGTGGCTGCAGCTTCCATTTGCAGCTCTGTAATTCACTGAAGTTATCTCATTTTCCCAATTGGGTCCAATTACAACAGTCATGATAAATAACCTTCCATTGTTGGTACATTTAAATCTCTGGAAAAGTAGCTGGGAAATGGGTCTGGGGTACTTATATGAATAGGAAAGAGTGTGTTGTGCACCTTGGGGGTGGGGATGTACAGGAGAGAGAAACAGTTCTATAAAGTCTCGGTATATTAAAATAGAAATTTTTCTTAATAAGAAAGCCTGGAAATGTTTATCTCTGCTTTTTTTCTCATGCATCTCTGCTTGTCCCAGACAAGTTTCCCTCCAGTCATATCATCATAAACCTTTGCCTTGTATATGACACTTCCTTGCTTTACAACACATCAAATCAAGATTACCTGACCTGAAGGAGAAGAAAAACCTTGATTTGTTGGTTTTTTTTTTCTACAACATATTCTTTATTTAAGTCCCCCAATATCACATTTTATATATCTTTAACAAAGATATTCTATTCCATTCTTTCATAGTTTATCCTAAGGAAATCAGCCTGTTTATCTCAGACTAAACTGATATTTCAGACAAATCACTCACACTGGAAAGGGGCTGTCCTAGGCCTCTGGCTGTTACTCACCAACAGGTGCTGCCATCTCGTAACTCAGCATTATCAGAAAGCCAGTTTTCACTAGCCTGTCCTGGTCTTTCAGCATTAGAAAAAACAAAACAAAAAAGAAATAAACAAAAAAACCCTAAAAACAAAACAAAAACAACAACAACAAAAGAAAACTAAAAAAAAAAAAGACCGATTATTTCCTATAGTCAGGGCTTTCTGCTCCCTGCACTATTTTGTTGATGTTCATTTTGTATTTCTATACATTCCCCCTGAGCATTGAACTAGAAAATAAAACTGAAGCTATTATTCCTCTCTATAAAAATAAAAATCTCACATGCTGAGCACTCATCCGGCCTTCATAACACTCCTTTGGCTTTTCCACATTGTGTGACTGGATGCAAGAAAATAGCTCAATTATCTATTGGACATGGGCACTAATGAGGCCCAGGTCACTCTGAGCTAATTAGAAGCAGCCCAGTTTTTTAATGATTGGAGTCTTAATATAGCTAAGAACCAGGATGGCAGCAAAATTAGTTGGTGCCACTCTTTCTATGCTTCCCATTCTACCCATTCTGGCATGTCAGTTCTTCTTTATTGTTACTCATGGCTGACTGCCCCACTAATGAATGTGAATTCTCCAGTCAGATGTTTATGAAAATGTTGTGCACTCCATGCAAGATGCAGTCACTGAAAGGACCCTCCTTCAGAGCAAAATTGTTCTGTCTCAGGGATCCACAAACAGGAAGGCTAGCAGGAAACTGAATCAGCTGTGATACTCCAAACTGTCCTGGTCACCCAGAGCTCCTAGGATAATTGTTGCTCTGTCCTGACTGATTTTTCTTGTAGCTCTTGGAGCAATGCAATTAGTGGTGATATGAACATTAATTGACCTAACCACTGAATCAGAAAGGCAAGCCCTGGAGAAGGACTGTGAGCCTGACAGCCCTGGAGGAAAAACCCTGACATTTCTAGTTAGTGTTTCCAAAAGCAGGTAAACAAATGAACAGAAATTGGACTGTGTCACCACGTGTAGATGTCCCATTAACCAGCCCAGGGGAAATATTTTCTAGGAGCATCAGCAAATGTGTTTTATGTGGTAAGCAAGCTGCCATTCTGGGGAATTGATGGTTTTCATGCATAGTCAGGAAGATCCCTTGTTTATGCACTGCCAGGCCGTGTCCCATTCCCAGCTGTGCTTTAATACCTTCAGAAACATCACTGACAACTACTCTGCTCCAGAGAAAAATGCTATTTTAGAGCTCAGCCCAACACACTGGCATCTACCTGCTTAGCTTTAACCCATTGTATGTTGGAAAAAAACTCCCTATTTTCACATAAACCCTATTAAAATACTATGGGATTACACCACCACATCACAGAGTCATAGAATGGGTTGTGTTGGAAGGGACTTTGAAGATTGTCTAAGTCCAGTGCTCTTGCCATGGGCAGGGACACCTTGCACTAGACTGTGGTTTCCTAGCCGGCAGCATCAACCATTTCAAGTATTAATGTTCCACAAAGTACAGCCAATTATCATGTTGCAATATTTTAGGGAGTTCAGTCCTTTTAGGTCTCATTTGTGGTTTTGTTCAGAGCTCTCCCCACAGTTTCAGCTCCCGAGGCAGCCTGTGCAGAACAGCAGCTCCTGTGACAATCCTTGCTTATCTTATCTCCAGCTCTCAGCCTGAGAGCCTCCTGTCACCCAGTCCTGGACGAGTCTGAACAAATGACAGATGTGAAGATGTTCTGCCAGTGAGGACGGCCCTGCTCTCCCACGTCTTACCTTCACTGCATGAAGCCTGATCAGCTTTATCTGTCACTACCTACAAACTCTTTTAAGCATTTGAGACCACTTTCATTGCCACACGGACAATGCAGGGAATTTTTGTGGTCTAATAGCTATCTCTGTCTTGTAATTAGGCAATTTGGAGGACTGGACATTCCCACCACCACCACCCAGATGGATTATGAGGGATTTGGAAGTGTGAGGTTCAAACCAACCCATCTGTGCCATGCTCTGCATCCGTGGCAGGTGGCAGAGGGCTGGGACAATCTGCCCTGGCCCCCTGCACAGCCCCAGGGCTCCTGCTTGCTCTGTGGGGCTCCTACAAGGCCCTGCTGGCTGCCAGTCCCTCTCCATCATGCCAGAGGGGCTGGCAGGTCCCTCCCAGTGCCACCTGCCTGCGGCCAGGGCCCAGAGGAAGGGGTGGCCTGGAGGCAGCCAGGGCTTTTGTGTCCTCACCTGTGACAGGGACAGGAGGCAGAGGGCTCAGGGAGCTCTGCCAGGCAGACCTCTCTGCCCTCACACTGGGGGGAGCATCTGGGGGGAGCAGATGCTCTTCCCTTGCCCTGCCCTTTCCATGCCTGAAATACAACTTCTGCCTCTAAAAATCTTTTTCATTGGATATTCACACCATCAGCTTTAGGCACCTACTTTAGCTGGCTAATTTAAGAGCTTGGGTCCCTCTCATTGGGTACTAACAACAAGTTGTAATTAAATGACATTTTCTATGCTATATTAAACTCTTTCAGTCAAAAAATATCTCATTGAAAAATCAGGAAATAAGTCCCCAGGGCTATCATTATCCATCTGCTTCCCTAGCAACTTTAGGCAACTGCAAATTTTAAAATAAATTTATAAAGGATGCCTCCCTCTCTCATGTGATATGGACCTATCTTTCATGTTGCCTTCTTGGAGAACAAAAGTTCCAGAGATATTATTTTGCAGCAAAGTGTCCCCAGGCAGCCACGAAGGCAGCAATCTCCTGCATTCCCAAAGGTGACTTTTGACTATTTACAACCCAACACTGAGCTGCTCCTCAGCATCTCCCAGATCCATAAAGGAGGGAAGATGGTTGCATCCACTTTGAACAGGCAGATAAGAGAATAGTTGACAGCTGATGTTCAACTGAAATAAACAAAAACACATCAGATCAGAAAGTCTGAGAGACCAAAGTGGGAAGGTTCAGTTTTGGGGAGACCAGTAGGAGGGTGAGAGGTTTTCTAGCATCTAGATTGATTTTCACATGACCCACAAGATCCTTCTTTTAATTAGAAGCAGTGCAGAACTTGAGGTGGAACAATTAGTCTACTCACACAGGAATGCATGAAGCACCCCAATAGTGCTTAGGAAGAAGCTGAGATGCTGGGGTGGGAGCAAGTGAACAGATTTTAGGCAGTTTAGGGACAGATTAAATCATTCAAATAGTCACAGTGCCTCTCTGCATTGCATACATAGGCACCCCCCCATAGCAGCCAGCCAGACTGGCTGCCTGAAGCTGGGAAGAAGGAAAATTCCCTCCCAGGAGCAGCCCAAAGCTCATCAATAACAAAGAAACCACCACCCTGGGAGGTTTGCAGGAGCAAACTCAAAGGACTGAAGGAACCAGAAGTGGGTCACTGACATTTGAGCACAAAACTGCTAAGCCTGAAAATGCTTCCATTTGTTCAGTGCAAAGCACAGCGGAGTCCAGATGTTTAAATTCAATTCTTTAGACAATAAAGATGACAGCAGCTACAGCCCCACAAAGTTTCTTTCATCTTTCAACACGATACATAGATTATGTTTCAGAAAAACTTCTAAAAAAAAGGAGCTGTGCCTGATTCCTATTATGCTTTATGGTTACACATACCCACTCACCTGCCAGCAGCAGCTGCCTCTCAGAGCTGCATTGTAGCAGGCTTTCCATGGTACAGCTTAGGGCAGTGGGTGATCATTAATCTTTGTGTTTCACTTACTTAGTCCTGAGTCCAAATTTAAGCCAACAGAGACTGTTTGCTTCATGCAGGTATATCAGAATTAAGATTTGAACAGCACCCACTTGATATTATTAAACTGCAAGTTTTGCCATTTAGCTTCAAACACAACCGTGAATATAAGTTATAAATAGACACTTAAATGCTCCTTTCAACTGGTGTTAATCAAAAATCACAAAGGGTGAGTTTTCCCTCTGGGTTCAGGATGGAAAAGCCTTCCAGTTATTAGAGAGATAATTCCATTGCCAGGTTTCTTCCCCACCTCTTTGTTGTATGCCTCTCCAAGGGTGTGCAGTGACATCAGAACCTGCAGAAACTGATAAACTTTCCCTGCACAACTTTCTGGCCTTAATTGCATCCTGTGAAGAGTTGGAGCTGCTGCCACCTATGGACAAGCATCAAACACAAACATGGATTTGCTACTGGAAATGTGAACTGACACAAAGTGGTTAATATTCCCCTCTAAGTGCTTTGTTCACCCCATCATTATTAATGCCAAGCTTTGTGCTAATGAGACACCTTAAATGTTTATGGCACAAGCCAGAATCCACAGAAAACATCCAGCACCTCTTGTACTGGTCTCTCTGTTGTCAGAGCTAATGGAGAATAAACCCAAAATTTCAGTAATATATTGGTTACTATGCTCAGCATGTCTAACTCATAAAGAAAATTAATTGCTATATTTTACCTCTGTCAAATAACCAAGTATGGATTAACCTTTGATTTAGATTTTAACATGCCTGAATCTTGTTGTCTATGGACTTAGCAGAACAGCACCACATTTTTTGATTGACTCACAGCAGCTGTGCATAGATTATTTAAAAGCACATTACAACCTCTCTGGAAAAAAAAGCAAGTAGCATTGTAAAATAATACAACAATCCTGTCCTTTTTTCCTTGCATATTATACCTGTGTAATCTAAACAAGTGCAGAATGGAGCCATTTACAAGATGAAATAAACACAATTCTCAATATTATTGCAAGACAGCAGTAGAATAAATTTCACTGTAATTTCCACTGCTGTTGTTTCTGTAATGCAAAAAAGTGATGAATGAGTATCTATTTCATATAAATCATTGTAGGATCATCTGGAATCACTAAATCTAACATTTTTAGGAGGAATTTTTAAAACTTTTATTTTTCTTTTCTCTACATGTTAGGGACTTGGAAGGTCAAAATTCTCAAAGATTTTTTTATCCTGTTTCCTGACAGATGCAGAGTATCTAATACTCCTTCCAGGTTCTTGGATTTGGGGCCCACTATAACATCTGTAAAAATAAAATCTGAGATAGCTCAAATGGGACATCCAAAATCCCAAACTTCACAAACCACAGGCCATGTTTACAAAGATCTCCTCCTCCTCCTTTGCCATGGAACACAAACTGGCAGAGAGAGTGACATGTTTGCTGAGACAGGGATACACCTCACACAGCTGAGTTAGTTTCTCAGATCTGCAGAAAAGAGTAGATCTTAAAAAAAACCAATAATAATTGTGAGAGATGAAAAGATACCTTTAAACACGCTGTAGACAAGATTTCTTTGTCGCAAATTTAAAAGTTCAGGAAATCACAGTCTCC
Organism: Passer montanus; assembly: GCF_014805655.1. Lineage (NCBI taxonomy): Eukaryota > Metazoa > Chordata > Aves > Passeriformes > Passeridae > Passer > Passer montanus. Next base: position 5,102,554 of record NW_024368596.1, on the reverse strand, counting down.
CAAGCTCTTTGAAGAGCACTGAAAAGGAAAGGAAACCAGGAATTGTTTCATCTTCCAGTCCTTCTGAAATGGAGATGTGCTGGGCTATGAATAGCTCCACTTTCCCTCTATTGCTGGAAGCATTCCCAGCCTGTGACTTATTCTGGAAGAGCAGGGCAGGACCATCCTGACAATGTCCTAAAGAGCTCCTCTTGTCTGTACTTGAAACAATAAGGACAGATTGGTCAGTGTGTGTGAAGAAACTGAAGGAGTTGGAAAAGAGGGGAAAACATGTTCCTCAGAGAGGTCAGGGCAAGGAGTAAAATGATTATAAACCAAAGGGCAAAAGGATTCCTCAGTCTCAGAAGTGCTGGACATGCTCTATTCCCTCTCCAGACAAAATATATTTTCCCTATAAATATATATTATATTATATTATATTGTATTGTATTGTATTATATTATATTATATTTTCCCTAGATATATTTTTATCTATATTTTCCCTATATTTGGGGTTTTTTTTCCCCCAAATATATTTTCATGTTAATTTATACCAGTGAGGAGCACCTATATTTTCCCTGTAGGAAACAGAGGCTTTCTGCCTCTCCTCTGCTCCCATGAGGGTCTGCTCCTCCCTGGGGCACCTCAGCCCCACTAAAACCCTGTTAGCCCAGGGACTGTGGCAGCTGGCCACACCTGGCTGTCCCAAAGCCACCTCCCACACCGTGCCCATGCTCATCACAAACCATGATTTTGCAGTGCATTTCCATGAAAACTTCTTATTTTGAGAAGTTCCAGAAGTATATTAAAAACTAAACTAAGCTTCAGTAAATACATAAAATTGTTCATCAGAGAACGCCACGTTGTTCCAGCAGCTAGAACTTTTTAATAAACATTCATCTAGTTTCTTTTGGGTTGAATCATGTCTTTTCCTATGTTATGACAGAGATAATTCCTTTATCAATACACTCAGCACACATATGAGTCATTAACAGAACGACATGTTCAGTTTGTACAAACTCAAATTGTGTTAAAAGCTATATTCAGATATTTCCCAGCACCTCCACTTTAATGCAACACCAAGACATCATCCTCAGATGTTTTTTTTTGGGGGTGGGATTTTAGGGATGTAATTACCCACCTCATCTATCCAGTATTTTATTGTCACTCATGTTCTCAAGTTCCTATTTACTTCAGTTGACAATAGTTGAAATCCATTTTTTGGGATGCCACAATATTAATAAAATGTAACATATTTGTTACCACAACACACCTGGCATCTTCTAGCATATTTCTAAGAGTTTTCTTGCTGCAAGCCAATGAAAATTGAATTGAAAAATCTCTTTAATGCCTGTTACTTTGTGTGCAGCTTTTTTGCTCTCACATACCTGGCAAGTTTGGGTAGGCTTTGAACAGCTGAAGTTTTGAACATCCATCAGCTCAAAACTGTTGATCTGTTTGATACAATCATTGATGTGTTCACCGTGGGAACCAAAGGAAGAATATGTAGCTGAGCTTCCTATTTATGAAGGCAGGATAGCAGAGAATTTTCCATATGTGGGGCTCAATTCTGCCTTCAGTCTAGCCTCCTGTTGGTTTAAAAATAGCTTCAGTTATTTTGAAAGCAGAAAATGAGGATCTAATTGTGGAATATAGTATTTAACTACAAAGCCACTTGCACTGGACAAACACAAAATCTAGAAAATAATTAAATGAACAAGTTTTTTTTCTTTGAAAACAAAGATTTTTGTTTTACAGAATAATTTTTATACTATTTATTTCACAATAACAGATAACTATACTGATAACAGTGGGATTATGAGCAGTTTGATTTGTTTGATTATGTGCAGAATTGTAGCTAAAAGCAGCAAGTGATTTTAAGGTAGTATGTTGGTTAGAATTAATTATAATTAATTTTCTATTCCAGGGAATGGTACCTTGCCTGCTCCAGGCCTATTGTCTGGAAACAGAAACAACCCCACACAAAAATATCAGATCTTGCCCAGGAGAAAAGAGACATATCCCTAGGGAGAAACTGGAGAGAGCAATATATTGATGGAACTCCCTCCTAAAGTAACAGTGAAGCACAGGGAGGAGCAAAGATCATGACAGAAGAGATAACAAAGAGGGAATAATTTCCTGAGGATAAGAGACCTGTTTAGATTAGACAAAGTCAAAGAACAATATTTGCAGCCAGAAAGCCTATCAACTTGAAAAGAAAAAACCCACAAACTGCAGGCTTACTTATATACAGAATTCTCAAATAAAGTAGTTGCAGCTAAAGTGCATTAAATAAAAATACACAAGAAACTCTTCCTCAACTTCTGCTGTTACTGGGACACATGCTGTTTTTAAAAGCACTAAAAATCCCTACATTTCACTGCACTAATGATACCTTTGCAGGAAAAGCAGGATTAAATAGCTGCCATCCTGCAGGTACAGTGGGTCCTTCTGTCATAGGGTTGAGGCATATTGGCAAAATGAGAGTGGTTAGGAGAGATTCAGGTTGATGCACAACAATGTGAATTCCATTTTATTAATCCCAGAGCTCAGTCCTGGGAGCTGCTGTCACAAAGGGAGAAAAATGCAGTAAGAAAACTGAAAGGGACCTGTGATTACGTGAGAAAATTATACAGGTTCCCCTTGTATGATTTATCAGCACAGCTACTGAGTAGCCATTTCAAGCAACTTTAGCACAAACTGCTTAATACTAGATGTTTTTCTTAAATGTCCAGTGGCTGAAAGCAGGTACCTGTGGGAGAATCCCAGGGTTCAGCACAGGAAAGAACAGAAATGCACTTCTGTGCCTTGGGATTGCATAAAGCTGTGGAAAATACAGTTCCTCTAGCCTTGGGAATGTTACAGTTGTTTTAAAATGTCACCTGACTCCTGCAAACTTGGCTCTGCATGATGTTCCCAACACCATGAGTACAATGTGGTATTTTCTTCTTCATGGGCAAGATGAGACTTGTTCAAATCATGCCTAAAATTTCACACATAGATAATGCAACAGTCAAATCATGGCCTCTGGAATGTCTTTGTAAAGGAGGGGGGTTTTATTGTTTCCTTGGTCCTTTTTTTTCCCAAATATATTTTCATGTTAATTTATATCAGTGAGGAACACCTTGAATTAGAACCACCATCTCTGTGCTCCCAGTTTGGAAAGATAGAGCAAATGTTTCAGTGCCTTAGCCCTTAAATTTTTTCCATTTTCTTACAGTGTAATTGCATCTAATTGTACATTTTGAGCAAATACACATAATCACATCATTATGACAGGCAATTACCTTATTGTGTTGTATAATTAAGTAAATCACACAAGAAATTGTGCAGAACTTTAATAAAATTTTCCAAAAAGAAGTTAATCTTTCCTGCAACTGACAGAAGAAGCCATTTTCATGTCTAATGATCATAATCAGTTTAGGATTTTCTACCCTAATTAGTGGGCACTCTGTAGGCATGTGCAGAATATGCACACTCAAGCAAAGTTCTGGGTGATGACATTAGTGGCTTTTCATGTGTGTTTGCTATGTGGAAAGACAAACATCCTTATGTAGAATTTAATGACCTGTTGCTACAGAAAATGCAATATCTGAAGAATTCATGTATATAATAAATGTGCTCTGCTGAAAACCTTAAAAATACACTATAATGGTTTTATCAGTGTGGTTCAAAGTCCATTATTACCTGTTAATGCTCATACATCTGTTTCATTACATAGCTTAGAAGCTGTTCTTTGATGGAAGGAGACATCCTCTTGGCAAGGAAATTTATTTATTATCATAGCTGATTTTTGGTTTTATCACAGGAAAAATTTATGTATTACCCAAATATATATATATATATATATATATATATATATTATATACACCAAGGAAGTGGGTTAGGAACTTAATATTGGCAAATAGAAAAGCACACAACTCACTTTAATATCACATAGTCAAGCAACACAGGACTAAAGAAAAAATAGTGAGCTTTAAAAAAAAGCTGAGCTTTAAAACAGATTCTTGATACACATAAAAGGCTTTTTCCTTGTTTTTTGGTTGCATTTTTCCTCCCTGGCATAAATCACAGTCATGCTCAGTATGCCAGATTAGGGGCTGTCTGTACACATTCATGAGAGGTTCACCCACCTCCCTTAGAAACTGCTCAGTGCCTTCAAGGCTCTGTGAAACAGTACTGGTTTCTAAACAGGGTTTTCTACACAAATACAGAAAAGATCATGAGTAAAGATCACACAAATACACCTTTTAGTCACAACTTGCCAGCTCACCCTGTTGATATTGACAGTGATTTTAGGAACAGCTGATTTATATCCAGGAGATGGGAGCTTTGTACTCCATGCTCTTTATACTCTTTGTGCTTCCCAAAGGCAACAAAACCCCAAAGTGCCCAGAAATAAATTGAATCCACGTGCTTAGGAACTACTTCCTCCAAACAGCAGATTCCATTTAGCAAATATTTTGAGAAGTAAGGTCAACATAGACTGAGCATTGAAGAAGTGCTTTAGAAGATGCAGTAAACAGAGGAGAGATACACACGGAACATTCAACAGAGCAAATACGTGACAGAGAACATCTGACAAATACAAAGCACTTTTCAAGGCATAAAAACAGATTCTGTTTCTTCCTACGTTACAAAAATAAACTGCAACTAAAGAATAGCACCAATTAATAAAATAATTTGGCACTGCATATCTAACTTAAGAGGAAAATGGTATTTTCCACACACACACTACAGCTATCTGAACAAAAATTGACACCCTCATTAGAAAGCATGAAATCTAAGTTGTTGGCAAAACTGTCGGGAAGCAGAATGAAGAAAGAAAGAAAAGAATCTGAGATGACAGTAAGAATGTTACAATCAACCAAAACAGAGGCTGAAACTTGAATTTGTTTTTGCAGTTTCCAGTTATCAAAACTTGACACCTCTGTCACACCAGTATTCCAGGAAGAAAAAAAATTAGCACTTCAAACACCTCCACCCACACCATCACACAACTTCTATACACAACAACTCCTGTCAAATGTCTTTTTCTTTTCTTCTTAATGGTATTAGCTCAAACTGGATTGCACTTGGGGGAAGAAAACCCAACACATAGGTCATCTGAAAAACAGAGACGTGGCCATGTATCAATGTGGTGCTATAGAAATAGATCTTTCCATCATTTTCTAATAAACTCAGACCATTAGAAAAATTTCAAATACAGTCACAGAAAGAATTTGGCAAAAACAGTTCATATTATTATCATTTTTAGGGAAAAAAAAAAAAAAAGAAAAAAGAGATACTAGAGGGGGGAAAACAAATAATCTGCAGAGACATTGATGTAACTGGGCTTCCGGAGAAAAACACAGCTTTCCAAAGACATTTTCTAGACACTGGTTTAACTGGTCTTTTGTTTAATAGAAACACTTTCAAAGACCGGAATTAATCCAGATTTGTTGGTTTAATAAAGAACTGAATCCAGCTCACTGACTTAATGCACTAGATTTACTGCTATGTTCTGGCCATGTGAAGAGCTGTAAATTGGATTTAGTGAACATGAGCAAGTCAATAAATGCCAGAAAGGAGACAAGATATCAGTAAATCCACACCAAAATCACTGCAAAATATCTTAACCAAAAGGTACTGACCTGAATTTTCACTCATGCAATTTTTTTCAATATTTATACCTGCCTAGATGTAAAGAGCATAAATCAAAAAGTTCTACTTAAAACCAGATTTCCAGGCAGGTAGGTAAGTCTACACCAGCTGAGAAGCCTGTCCCCACTCATTTTTCTCCTCAGAAGAAAATCACAGGTTGAAAAGACCTCTGAGCCCATCAAGTCCAACCATAAACCCAGCACTGCCAAATTCAGCACTGAGCCCTGTCCCCAGGGGCTGCATCTACACTTCTTGCTGGTAGCTCCACCACTGCCACCTCCTTGCACATTTATTTCAATTCATCCTTGCCAAGAGATCTGCTAATAAATATTCTCTGTGGGTAATGTTGCCTGATTGTTTTCTTACCTTCCTCCACAAAGAACCAGACACAACTGAAATCATTAATTTAGCAGAAGTGTACCCATCATATAGAATTTGACAGGGAAGCATAAAAATTGTTGAAAAAATACACAAAGTACTCTAAAAATTCACAGCTAAGACTGTATTGAACTATCATGTATACGAGTTTGGATGCCTTGCAGATACATTTTAGGGCAAACAACTGCACACGCTCATTGTGTGATACCTCCTTTGTAAATGCACATTTCCCCTCGTGGCCAGGCACCAGGAACACTCAACTGTTTTTTGTTTCATCACTCTTGAAGACTCACTTGTTTCCTGCTCCCCAAGCACACAGGTACAAGCTCCACCAACATTCTCTTTCTGCTGAGTCCTTTCCTTTTTGAAGGTGTACAATTTCACTGCAAAAAACCATAAAGTCATTTTTAATGGCAGCCTTATGCTCTTGAAATCCATAAACATCCAAGGCAGGGGTGGTAACTTGGTGAAATTCAAAAAATCTCCTTTTCCTCAGTGGTTTTAGTCATGTCCTCAGTTTTGAGGCAAATTTCAAGCAATCTCACCATTTCTTTTAGTGTGAGTTCTTAAATCTACAAGGAGTCTAGCCCTCTCAGCTTTATCATGCATGTACACAAATTAAATTTACACTTACAAAACTAACCTATTGTGTCCCTCAACCACACATTTCATAAGATAAAAATCTCTGTTCTTATCAGTGAGAGCAACACAGGCATTGTTTTTTCTGAGGATTTCTAAACACAATTAATCTGGGTTTAGCTAGTTACATAAACCTCTGGATTTAGGCAGTGTGAGCATTACCAGATCCAGACAAAAATAATCTGAACTTTTTTGCCCTGAGGTCATATAATCCTCCTGAGTGCTCAGGATCCTGCTCTGAACATTCATTTCTCTCTCTCTCTTTACCTGAGGCCACTTGCTTTAGCCTTGGCCTGTTTCACAGTTAAAAGAACTGTGTAAAGTTAAAAGAACTAGTAAAGAAAGTATGTTTGGACTTTTTTTTTCTCTCTGATTTTTTGCATACTTCTCTCCAAGTTTTCTTAATCATCAGAACTGTTCCACTATGAGCAGGTGTGAGTTAACACCAAGCTTTTTGCTGCCTACAAAGGACCTCTCCAGTTTCATGGAATAAACAGGAATTATTAGCTCCATATCATTAGAATTTCCAAGTCATCAAAAGAAACTCATAAAGAAAAGCACATTTCCTACTGAATAAAAAAAATATATATTTTGTAAATCCTCAAAATAGGTTCATAAAGGGTTATGTATTGGTTCTTCTGCTTCACTCACATATACAATGACATGTATTTACTAGCAATGGTACATTTCTCCCTTAAATCTCACCAAAGATGCTATTAAACATGAAAAATAAGATGAAAGACACTGGCCTTCATCTTATTTAGCCCTGATGCTAAAGCAGATCTCCAAAACCACCCCCAGTTTCCACTGAAAATGCCACATCCCTCTCAGTAAGGAGAACATGCCTGTGATAACTGTTCTAGAAACACAGTAGATCACTGTGAAAATTAGGGATTGGACTGAGGCCAAAAATGAGAAGTCTTTAAAGGCAAATTAAGCATTTAGTGCAGCTTATACTTGAAAAACAAAAAACAAAACCAGAAGTATCTTAACCATTCATGCTCTCTCCCACTGCGTGGGATGTGTGTCCAGCGCAGTGCAAGGTGGCAGCTGCAGAAGGGACCAATGCAGCCAGGATGGGGAATTAGAGCTCCCATCACTCACATCCTACATCATCACAGTTAACTGAAAATTTCATCATATCTGCATTCTTATAAAAACTTACTAGATATTCAGGACATAGAAGAAAATTATACCAGGCACTAATTAACAGATAGTTTACAAATCCCAAACTCCTATTCTCTCCAGTGACCATCTTGGCAAATACAGATACCAGCACAGAGTTCATTTTCTATGTTTCTATCCATTATCTAACTTTGCCTTTCATGGGTTCATTAAAACAGTGTTTTGTAATAACATCAAATTAGTAGAAAATCTGACATGGAGCAGTTTGACAATGATATAGCTGTCATGATAGTTCCACTTTTTGCTTGTACCTACTCAGGCATCATTAGAATCAAATATCTACCTCTCAGCATTTCTCCTGGGTTCATCCAACTCTGAAAGCTCTCAGGCCATTAAAGCATATCAATTAGTAATGATTTTCTTCCAGCCCCAGCAGCCACTGAAGCATACATTAAAGGTGATACCTGCAGTCCAAAATTTAATGTGGGCATTTGAGAATATCTACTTTGATGAAGAGATTATCAGAGAAACTCATTTGCTTAAAGTTTTAGATCACAGTTATTGAAAATATTTTATTTGCTGAACAAATGTCTGATGAACATTCCTGTATCCGTTAAATAATATTAATTGCACACAGGTTTGGGAAACAAAAGAATCATTAAAGGATAAATGAGGTTGTGCAATGGCCCAGAAGAGCTAATGTTATCACTTTCCAGACTGCTTTTACAACCTTCTGAGTAGGACAATTTTTAACTGAGTCATCGTGGCCTAAGGAAAGTTACTTTCACTTTTTTAGTATATCTATCAATTGAGTAGATGCCACAGAGGCAGCTCATTACAAGCACTGGAATTAGAGGGCTGTCACATTCCTTGTAGCTAGGTTAGGTCCCTTCAAACAGCCAGGACTGTTGGGGAAAGCAATCCTTTCCCTGTTCACAGGCACTTCCAGCCCGAGAGGTCACTTGGCTCTTGCTTCCAGTGCAGCTCAAGTCAGCTACCCAAAGATCAGACTGCAAAGCAAATATCATTCATGAATGCAAAACTTCTGGACAATACAGCTTGACCATTCTATCTACATTTACTTATTTTTAAACATCATTCATGAATGCAAAACTTCTGGACAATACACTTTCACCATTAACTTATTTTTAAACAGAAATACACTGCTCCTCATGGAAAATATCACAAACTAGTGAAACACTAGGAGCACATCGAAATCACATTTAATCCTCATAGCCAGCACCATGAGACTTACTATGGAGATAAAGATGCAATTGAATTTGTCACTCCTTTGAGTGGCAGAGGCTCTCACTCCTCCTTAAATGATGTGACCTGGCATGATTTTTGGAATACGATCATAATATTAATTTCCAAGTTTTATCCTACTGTTATGCCTGTAAAATTGTTTCCACTTGAATATACTTGACATTAGTCATAAATCTGTGGTCAATCAAAAGTGAAGAAGGATGAAAATGCCATATACAACATTCATTCTTACCTTCAGCTGCCAAGAATCTTCTTTCAATATAGTTGACCCGGTCACCACTTGAAACATTCATTTATTGGTTTAATTATCTGTATAATCACCCAACAAATTTGACACCAGGTTTCTCAGCAGGAGTTTGCAAATTCCTTCTCAGCTAGTTAATGAGCTTGGTCTGGACACAGAAGCATACCTGGAATGACTCTTTCAGATTAGATCTAATTTCTTTTTCATGTTCTTTTTCCTTTGAATCTAAATAGTAGCTCTGCTGTGACCACACCTCCTTTTATACCTCTACACAAGTTCCTATACTAATAGAGCTAATCTTTCTTCCATGTGGAAGTCCCCCTAAATAGACAAGATCAACATGAAAGAAGCATTTCAGGAGGTGGCAAATGCTCACTTCCCACCACCTCTTTCCTACTGCTCAGCCACCATGGCCACTTCTTCACCCTGGGCACATCTGGCCCTCAGTGCCTGGCACACCCCATTTGCCTCTCTTCTCCTGCCTGTTTTATCTCAGTGAGTATGTGCATACTGGGCAGTACTTCCATAAGATATTAAAAGAAAGCATACGTGGAAAACAGATTTGACAAGGATTTTGAAATTGTGATAAATCAATCATATAAAACTTGAACAATAACTTTTATACTTCACTGGATTACTTACACTTTAATGTTGAAGCCTGCTTCCAAAATATTTCCAAAAGGGAAAAAATATTTCCAAAACAGGAAAAGAAATATACTTCAGTCAAAGTGCCAGATAATCTATCTAGCCTTATCTGCACACATATGCATGCAAGAAATATCTACCACCCAGGCAACAGTCTATACATCCCCATTCCTTTTCACAGCTATCAGACAAGTTTGACCTTTGGTGCAGACCTAAAATCTCCCAACCCATTCGTTCTATCTTAAGAAGAGCAGTTCCTTCAGGGAAGGAGATGATAATGTATCTGCAAAGGCTGACTCTTTGTGCAGTTGGAGGGGGGAAGTGCCAGCATAACAAATTGCTCCTGTTCAAACCCATCAATTCAAAACAAGCATCTGGAAAACTTGACAAGAATACTCAAATGACCCTTGTGTTCTGACAGCTGGAAAAGAGAAAGCACTCTCCACAAGGGGAAGATGTGTGCTCAAACTTTTTGCCTGGATAGAGAAACACATAAAACTGTTTGAAATATTTTTCCTCAAAGCTCATTAAATAAAACTTTCAGTGCAAAGTATGACTCATGTAGGCAACTATGTCAGCACTCACAAATCTGTGTTCTACAGCACCAGGAGCTGGTCATGGCGATGGGCAGGTTACAAATTCCCTTCTCTCATGAACCCCCACTGCTGCAACAGATCATTTCCTCCCTGTGACAGGAGCCTCAATCTCCCTCCAGCCCTGGCACATCAGGGCTGCACCTTGGGTGGGAGAGCTTCTGCCTGCTCCACTCGGAGAGGCCACTGAGGATGGCTCCGTGAGGAGCAGACTGCAATGCTGCTCTCTCCACCCCTGCCAAGAGAAACACTTTGATTAGGGTGTGCCACTGTGGACATAAATTCAATTTCCTTGTATATCAGGATTTCTGATTTGGTCAAGATCCACACTGAGGAGAAAAAAAAACCCAAAAATCTACCTTGCATCATCAATGAATTATCTTCATTCTGAGCTTCCTGACTCTGGGCTTGCAGATTAAACATCTACATCAAAATATCTTAAAACTCTTCAAAATGTAACAAACCACTTCTGGAAATTTGCAGTCCCAAGAATAGATAAAAATACTTTAAAAATACTCTGGTCTAAATTTACTCTTTTAGATTCAACATAACAATTGCCCCAAGTTTCCTGACTGAAACAGAAAATGGCAAAAAGAAAGGAAGGCCCTTCAGAAGGCACAGGTCTATTTGGCCATTTAAGCTCTCCAACACATAGCAGCCCAAATTATGCCCAAAATGGATGCAGACAAAAATTCTGTATTTACCAAAAAATGTCTCAGGAAATGTTTACTAATGTATAGTCTTGTTTGTTGGAAATACAAAGTCATAAGCCCCAGTACTTTGTAATTGTACAGGAGAAATGGCAGAAATTCTTTAAATTGTTTGAGTTTTATTCAGAAAAAAAAAGACCCAGTCGAGAATTTAAATTGGTTTTGATTAAAAGCAGCTCTGTTTGGAGGGACTCAGTAACATATTCAGTATTCAAACCAATAAAGAATTGACACTTTATATATAGCAGCAAACTCTGGACCTTATTTTTTTGTGTCACAAGAAAAATTAAAGAAGTTACATTAGGAAATGGGTCACAACAGGATTGCAGTAAACACTATACACAATATCAGCCATTTGTACAGAACACAGCTGACACACTGCACACAGAGTTTTCTGGTTTATGCCTTAGTTCTACTATTCTAAATTGATTTACAGCCCCATGTGAGACTCATAAAAGAGCCCTAGGCAACTCTATCCTGCTCACATACTATTTGCAACACTGTGAATTTCTCAATTTGCATTTAAAAACATTTTCCCTTTTCCTTCCTTTCAATAACAGATTTCTGGAGGGAGCAGGGTGAGAGAGATGAGAACAGAGATAGTTAATGGTTAGATAACTTGAGACACAAATAAGTACATCACCTTCTCCTACTCCAGATCCTAGAGAAGCTCTGTTCTTTGGCTGTTTCCAGCTCACCTGCCCTGGAAAACACAACGAGAGATCTACAACCTGACCACGTGTGGCAAGGAAAACACTGCTGGGAAATGAATCACTGCGTCTAACCTGGCTTCAGTTAGAAGACTTACTTTTGTTAAAGCCGAAGATTTATAAAAACAGGGATTTTTGATATATACACATAGCAAAGGCCTTCAAAATGACACAGTTGGTCCATGAAGGAGTTTGCTCATAAATTTCCCTCCCCAGCATAACACCCTGACATTGCTGGATCCATCTTCCAGTTCAGAAATTAGGTATGGAGAAAAGGAACAGGGGCTCCCAAGGTGTTCCAGGAAAAGAGAGACAGAACAAGAACCAGAATTTGCTATTCTGATAGTTAATGCAATTGTCTTTCTAATAAGCCAGATTGCTCCTCTTCACTGCCGTTTTTATTTTATTTCTCTAATGGGAAAATGGCTATGGAGAAGATTTTCTGTCAGGCAACAGACATCTAGTGAGCAAACACCAAAGTTAACAATCATTTGTTCTGCTGGAGTGCAGTGCACTTTGCTGGGCTTACACAGCAAGAGCTCAGAGCTGACTTAGGCCCTGTGTGGACCTGCTTTTTCTGCTGCCATTCACTGATTGAAGATTCATGGAGAAGTGGCTGTGACTCTGTGCTCCTCCTTTGGCTGAAGTGCTGATCCCAGCTGAGGTGCCCTGGACACGCTGGATCTCAGCTGAGAGTGGCCAGCAGAGCCCAGCTCTGGGACAGGCACCACTGAGGAGCTGGGGCTTGCAGCACCCTGCCCATTGTGTCCCCTCCTGCAAGCCCTGCTACCCCAGCAACAGCTGCTACCCACATGTGGCCACTCAAATTCTCTCTCAGATTATATTCACAGTCCCTACACTTTGCTGCTCTTTCATTAAAACCTCTCTGGTTTGCTACAAAACAACCCTTCAGTATGGTATGAACAAGTAACAAATCACATGCAACTGACAATTTTTCTTTTACAGTCAGTCATGTGAGAAATGTGTTGATGGTTAAGATGAAGAGCCTTTTTTTCCATGAGTCATAAATTTTGAATTAAAAACTGCAATATTTCAGGACTGTGGGTTTTCAGAACAAAATTGCAGTTAATCATAAAATCACAGAATAATTTATGTTGGAAGAAAAACCTGTGGAGGTTGTCTCATGTAACCTCTGTCTCTAAGCAAGCCAACTTTTACCTGGACCTTGTGGAACCTTACTCAGAGCTTTGTCACAGCTTTGCCAAGCAGCTGATCTGTGTATTTTTCACTTTCAAATTACTTTCTCTATAGAATATGTACAATAACAAATTGAAAAGATGACATATAAGTGCTACTTAGAAGGCTCAAGACTAACACAATGTCTAATTTAAGAATATTGTCAACATTAAAAGTTTGTGGTTTTTTTTTTAAATCAAACCAAATAAAACAGGCAAATCTTCCACAAGCTTCAGTAGTCAACATATCAGAAAAGATTCTGAGTTAAAGAGAAAATAAGCAGCAACATGAGAAAAAATTCTCATCCTTTTTGCCATGAAGCTGAAATAATGTTGGGAATCATCTGTAATAGTGTATTCAAGATATAAATTTTTCTTACTAGAGAAAACAGATCTATGTTAGTATTGACTTACCGACAGACATCAGACAAGACACTGTTGGCCTTCAGTACATCACAAAGGTCTTGCTTGATACAGCAATATTTATCTCTTTCATATAAAAACAGTTTATTTTTGTGACCATTCTGAGGAGGAAACAAACCACCCCTGTGAGGACAGCAATTGCAAAGCTCTTCCAGCACAGTCACACGTGCAGATGGTCCATCATGGGAAGGGAAGCTCCAGGGGAAGCTGAGCTTGGCCCTGGAACCCAGCTGCCAGGCTCAGCCTGGCCACTGGCTGGGTGCTGTGGCTCAGGGCCTCAGCATGGCCATTGTCCCATTGTCCCCAGCAGCCAGGTGCCCTCCCCAGGCACAGCCCTTCCCTGCTGCTGGCCCTGGCAGCCATCCCAAACTAAAACTGCTCCCAGGGCTCTCACTAATGGTCATCACACACATGAAAGTGGTTTCTTTTTAACACATTTGTACTACATAACAATCTCCATCTCCAGTTTTTGTTGTTGCAGTCACCACAAAAGCTGCTCTTGCTTTTTTCTGCCATTAGACCAAGAAGGAGCTGTGTGCATTGCAGGCCTGTCCATACACTTAACAGAGAGCCACTGAAGGGTATTTGTAAAATATCCCATCAGGAGGGCAGACACTGCTGCCCTGGCCCAGTGCTGCACATGTGGGAGCATTTTGGGACTGGTTTGCATGGAGTGAGCCAAGGACTGCCAGGGGTAAGGGTGAAGCACAGGAGGGACCATCAGAGCCTCATCTCTGCACATCCCTCCTTCCTCCAAATGACACCAGACTGGATACTAGGAAAAAATTATTCACCCAAAAGGTTATCAAGCACTGGCACAGGCTGCCCAGGGATGTGGTGGAGTTACCAACTCTGGAAGTATTTAAAATATGTGTAGAAGTGGGTCTTGTGGACATGATTTATTTTCCTTGGCAGTGCTGGGTTAGCAGTTGGACTTGATCTGAAAAGTCTTTCCAACCTAAACAATTCTATGCCTTTATCACTTTAGAGGTGTTAGGATTTCTGGAAAAACCCAATTTTCATAGGAGTCCAAGTGAAAATTGAACATCTCTGAAATCACCCCTTCACCTCTCTGTGCCTCAGCTTCTCATTTGCAAACCTGTGATACTACTATTTTCCTTCTCTGCCTGGTAAATGAAGATTTAAAGTTCTTCAGGCAGGAATTATCTCTAATGATGTGCATGTACAATGCCTAAAGCTGGATGTCCCAGTATAGACTGTGACCTCCAAGAATTCATGCTCTACAAGAAAATATGGGATAGGGGGAAAGGAGACAGAAAAGTATTTCTGAATATAAGAAAGAAGTCAAATACAGCTAATTACCCAGAGCTTCCCATCAGGCTCACAGACTCCCACCGTGGACACACTCAGTGGTTGTTCTTTATTTCTGAGCTTTACTTTAATCCCTCCTCATTTCTCTTCTTTCATTTTCAGTCAGTTCAGGATCCTAATGTTTTTTGCCAACTTATTTTTAATGGGATTGTTAGCATCCAGGAAGCCTTGTCAAATAATCATTATACAACTGCTTTCAGGGACCCCTGTGGTTGCTTCCACTTGCCTTGCATTCCCCCCCCCACCCCCTCTCTCCTTACATTAGCAGGGGAGATCTTTTTCTTACTGGGAAAGCATCAAATTAAAAATCTGGCTGTTTGACCTTATCCTGCATGTTCATCCAAAAGCGAAGCTGCTCTGACTGCCTGATGGTCCTTTTACATCATTACATTGTCTTTGGCAATTCACATTTACACATTAGCCAAAAAAAAGGCATTTGTAAAATTTTTTTTTTTGAGTAACAAATTGAAGTCTGTCAGCTACAGGAAAACCATAAACCCGCTGCTCTTCCTCACCCAAATGGAAGAAAGGTTGCTTTTAAATGAGACTTTTAGCCATTTCTATCTAAGAACATCTCACTGATTGCTCACCACCCACAGATCAGCCCTTTCAATGACTAGTGCTATTCAGAAATGCTGAACAATGTGTATTGCTGAATCTTAGTGCTTTGCCCATCTCTGCTAAAGATGCTGCATTATCTCCCTATTTTGATATTTTCTGCTGCAAAGCTTACATTGTGGCAGATTTACTTTTCACCTAGTTTCCCTGTATTTCTTTCTAGTTTCATATATAAAGGAAAATTATTGTTGCCACATACAAAATCTTTATGGCCAGAAATTTTAGGGTCCCAACACCTTTAAAATTGAGGTGCAATAGCAGAGAGTTGGACCAAAGTTTCAGAAGAGATTATCTCCCACAGCTGCCCCTGGAAGCTGGTAGGCTCTGTTAGAGTGTGGCATTGAGACATTCAGAAAGCTTGTGGGATGTTTTCCTCTCAGTGAGACCCATGGTTGCTGTCAGCAGCAGCTCTGCAGGAGAGAGGGATCATGGCAGATCCGTCACATGCAGGGAGTGCCCTTTGCCATCAGCACTTCCTGACACGGGGCAATTCCTCTTTCCTGCCTGGTGCACCAGAAACAAGATCTCTGTGCTGCCCTGGGCTCTGGCTCACCAGGCAGTGCTGCTCCCTGGTCACTCAGCCTGGGGCATCAACCTTTGGGAACTGTGTGACATTTGTTGCCCTGGTTTTGAAAGGATTTTAAGGAGATTCATCTGATTCATGTTAAAAACATGATATGTCAAACAGTTTCAAGAGGAAGTTCAAGAACCTGAGAGTGGAGAACCAAAACCTATCCTTCCAGGACTTTCACCTCCTATAAAGCCTACTCCCATTGGAGAATGCAGTCAGGGTTTCCAGAGCCATAACTTTGAATGTAGTTTACCTTTTGCAAGTTTATTCTTGGTGTAGAACAAATTTGTTAGACTCCTGACATTTCATGAATCAACTGAAAAAAGATGATGAGGTAGAACTGCTTTTTTTTTTTTTTTTTTAGGCCTACATTTTGGCAGGGAGAGAACCCAGAATAAAGTGTTCCTTTATACATTTGGTCTGATGCTTTTACAGGGACTCAGGGACAATCTGCCTGAGACAGTAAATCAGTTGGCAGACATCCATTTTTGGCACTGTACTACTTGCATTTTTCTGACAGAGTCAAATATTGATGAGATCAACAAAACTAACTGGCTGAAGACAGTTGTCATTCTCAAGGAGGATGAATCTAGCATGGAAAGGGTTGACAGACATGCCTGAGGAAGGAGTTTTGTTGCTGTTCTCCACAATGGCCCCACCCAGGCAGAATTAAAATCCGTCTGAAACTGCTCTGCCATTAAAGAAGCTGAACTATCTTGGGAGGAGCTCAAGCTGGGGATGCAGCAAAGTCACAAAAACACCTTTGTGAGCCTCTTTCTCCTTAGCAGGTCACATTGCTGCATGGGTGAATGGAATAATTTATATTCACTCCAGGTCCCACTTAATTAGAGACTGACCTTGATTTTATTTTTTAGCATTCAAAACCCTGAGAAATCCTGACCCATCCTAGGTTGTTACATTCAGGAGAGTCAGTTTCCAATCTCTAGCCCTGGACAATGCTCTCTGTATTACACCTACCCTGAATTTCATGCCTTAGCAGCCCAGCAGAGGTGCAAATAATTGTGCTCAAAGCAGAATTTATATAGACATTGATACCTTTCAAGGGATATCTGCAGGTAAATTTGCAGCACAGCAAATTGCACAGAACCATATTCTTGAAAAAAATTCACCCCTTTTTGGGTTGGCATGTCATTCATTAATCAATCTTAATTACTATGTATTTATTTCTTGTCCATAAATATTTCCCAATTAGTTTCCATTAATTATTGTCAATGTGTTAGTTGCAACCAATTGATAGTTATGAATATTTGCAATTCATTATGAATGCAGTAAGACAGGTCACCAGGGGTCTATGTTATTGTTTCTGCATTTGCTTTGGACAACTGCTTTAAATAGGAGATTAAAGAATCCTGATAGAAATTATGTAAAGAACAAAGAATCCAAGTGACAATTTTCAAGGGAAAAAAACACTTCTGTCAAAATTCTTGGCTCAGAGATGGTAGAAGTCCAAGAATTAACAAGTCATAATTAGTATACCCTCACAAATCACAACAAACAAAATCTTTTTTGTCCATACAAGTATTGTCAAGCCTTTAAATATTGTTTAAAAAGCTACAGTGCTAGACATCATCCAGAATTCTTTTAAATGTAGCAGCTATTGTTTCAAACACTAAAAATATTTATGTAGAAAGCAGAATTTGGTAATAGTTCTGAGCACTTAGAAATACACTAATGAGTGTTTGTAGAAATAGCTCTTCTTGACTGGTTATTACAACAGCTTCACAAGAGGATTGCCATACTGCATAATTTAACAATGCTCTTAAACCTTGTGAAGTAAGCAAGTGAAAATGTTTAAAGTTTTTTATACATATTCTCTATCTTAACACTATTAGGAATTAAACCATTACAAGAAAACTATTAAGAGTATCTGGGTTTGCAATTTCACTTGCACGGGCCATGGTACAGATCTCAAAACTATGGCAAGTTGTTTTTTGAACTGATTCCTCTTTGTGTAACCACTCCATCCCACCCCACTGATCGCTTAAAAATGAGCTATGTGAAAGCATGAGTTTCATGAGGAATCCCATATTAAATATCAAGACTGCAAATCAAACACTCAAAAGCTGAAAATGCCACTGATCTCCCTATTGATTTCTCACTAAAGCCCTCCTGTCCAATCTGTCTGTAACAGGCACTGAGTTTTGCCAAACAAAAATCTGAAACTTGGAATAGGATGCATCTGGTAACATCACAGTGGCAATTCTGATCCAATTTATCATTACCTGGCACCATCAGCTATTTTGTATCAAAAAATCAAGTGCCAGCCAGTGTGTGCAACAAGAGGAAATCTGCACTGTAAAGGAAGTGTCAGCCTTGGTGTTCCCTTGGCCAGGACACAGAGAATTTTTCCCCTGAGCCTTTCAACCAAAACACAACCATGAAATTCAACGCTCCAGGAAAACCCAGCTTCTCTGAATGGCCAAATGAATGTGAAAGAAGCATGTTAAGAACATACAGCGATAAACTGAACATTTAAGTTCAGTTACATCATCTTCATTACCCAGATTTTGGCCTAAAGGCAAGATTTAACCCCAGGCGACTCCGCAGTGGATGGGGCTGCTCTGCTAAATGGGAAATTGAGAAAATGCTATTATGTGGTTTATCATACAGAGAACATCAATTCATCACAGAACACAGAAATCTGGGAATTTAATGCAATCTATGAATAAAGCTTTTGAGGGAGCTGTCAGTGAATAAAGAGCAACATTAGGAATTAGGTACAATTCCAAGTGTTTCCAAATTAAATGTGCTACAGTCCAACAAACCAAACAAGGACCACAGGAGTTCACTTGCTGACATGTAACTGGGATTTGCCCTGATGCTATGACAAGTGTCACATAACTCAAGAGAAAATTAGAAATTTTGAGCAGTCATCAGAGTGGGAAACCTGACAAATAGGGCCCTATGCCACATGCTGAGAAAAACCAAAACTGAACATCTGTTCATTAAGTGATCTCTGTCCATATTGTGCACTGAATGGAACTGGGGCTCAATGTCAAAATAGAATTGCTTATTTAACTAAATCTCACCATCAGAGACACAACATTGTACAAGCCCCCTGATTCTCTTTGTTTAAAAATTCATGGCCTTGTCTTTGGAAACTAGTAAAATTCTTTTGTTATATTTCTGTGTGTAATGATTATACACAAAGCCTTGTGATGTGGTAGGAGGCCTGAGCTGGAATAGCAGCAAAAAAATGAATCTTCCTGAAGCTCAAATGTCACAGACTTCACCAGAGGAAAGCTTAACTTTACATCTTTCTGGGAAACCATTCCCATGTCACTGGTTGAATCTAAAATGTAAGATTAGGTAATGAAAGGGTAAAGAGGAGCTTTAATGTTTAGATTTTAGGTCTGGTTGCTAAAAGCACTGTAAATTGGCTCTTCAATAGAAAAAAGTAAAGATAGACAATGGCTGAATCCCTGAACAAGATGGTTAAATTCAAAGAAGCCCATGTAAGTGTACTTTGGCCTGTCAAAGGGAGCCATGTGAGGTAGATGGGCTATAGAAATGTAGGACTCACCACACATTAGCAATCACAGAGGCACTCTAATCAGGAAAGCACTCAAAACTTGTACCTCAAAGGCAACAAAAAGTGTTGGCTGTGTTTGATTGGAGTGAATGTTCCCTGATTTCACAGTGTCCTAAAACTTCATTCAAGGTTCTTCTGGAAAGGATAAAATAAAGTGGCATGTGGTAATTGCCTTGACGTCTTTCAGGAAAAATCAATAATGAATATGAGTGAAGGGTCAGAAAAGAAACAGATCCACTGCTGGGCTAACCTAGAGGGTTTAAATCAATCCAACTAGATTTGATAAACCGTGAAGTCTCTCTCACCCATGTGTTGTAGGTGAACTTAGTTATATTGCTCCAGAGAGCAAAGTGCTAATTACATCCTGGCAGCTCCCCCAGGCAGGACACAGCTGACTCTGTGTGGTTCCTCTGGGCACTCAGCTTGCAGGTCCTGGGATCCAGAGCCATGCCACTCCTGTCCTCCCAAGCCCTGTGTCTCTTCCTCTGCAGTGATGGGCACTCAGGATGAATTATGTGCTCAACAGACACCCCAACCAACCAGGCAAGCTGAGAACTGCCTGTGAGAGCAAAGAAATGGTGAGCCAGGAGGGGTGAAGGTGGGGAGAAGGGGGAAAGGATGAAAGGATAATTCTGCTGCCAAATGTATGGGCTGAGAAGCCTCTGATGAGCTGTCACTTTTCTTGCAGATGATGCTCATCCTGGTCTTCAGCTCATGGATGCACTTCTGAAAGCATTTACCTCTACACTGGACATGCAAAATAGTGAGATGTGGGGCTTGTATTTTAAAATACCCTGAGAAATTGTAAAATCCTCGTGTGGCAAAATTTCATTCCAGAGCTTGACCCTACATTATACTGAAATTTCATAAAACAACTACTCATCTACAGCTTGATACTCAGGATTACAGTGAGGGAAAAAAATACAAACATGGTTGCTCAAGATGGTCCACACATCCTTGACACTTGCACCCAGAGGAAAAATTGCTAGAGATTCTCTTTTCCTTCATTTTCTACTGAGCAAATTTTTCTATGCTTCTGTGTACAGGGATAACTGTTATACACTAAAGAAAAAGTTGTTTGTGGGGGCCCCTAATTAATGGTGAAAAACACTGGCTACCAATAAAACAAGTCCATTTTCCCAGAGTTCAGATTCTGGCAGGGAGCTTTCCCTGGGAGAGTACAAAGCTAATGAAAAGTCTGTTCATTTTGCAGCTCAGATACAGACAACATTTGTTCCTCTAGTTTTCCAAAATGAACATATAGTCATCAGATGTAATTGTTTACCAAATTTGATACTTTTATATACTGTCATTCTGGAGCCTGAATAAGCACAAATAAGGCAGAAATGTAGCACAGAGAGGAGGAAAGAAATTGCTCACAAAATCCAAACAAGCCTTCATTGTACTTTGTGTTCTTTCTAAAACACTGCAGAGCCTGGGTCTGCTTTTGTACCTTATTAGCACCATCTAAGGGAAGAAAATGGAAATCACCTCAGGCTGGACAGAATTTGTAAACAATGGTGAAATCTTTTCACTGTGGTGAAAATCTGTCAGAATGTTTCAATTCAAGATAGATAAAAATCATATCTTAGTTCTCAAATTACTTACAACAAATATATATAGATCAAGCTTATCAGTGAAAAAAAAATCAGAACATTAGAATGCAACTTGCAGTTTTCAAATTGAGGCTTATATTCAGATGCAAAAACAAGAAACAGTGAGGGTTTTTCCCTTCACTAATAATTCCACATTAACGTAAGAGGTGTAGGATGTGATGTCCCACAGAAGAATTAATTCATTTGTGTAAGAAAAGACTGCAAGATTTTTTTCAAAAATAAACTAATATGCACTTTGTGGGGAGGCAAGAAGTTGGAGCTGTTAACAGCTGTCAAAAAAAACTAAAGGCTTGGAGTCACAGTCATGGCAATTTGGTGTGACAAAGAGTCACCTAATAAATCAACTTGGGAAGCCGATACAGCTCAGCAATTGGCTATAGGTGCAGAAATTACCATTTTCCACCCAGTGGGGTATCACTGTCCATCTTTAGATCTCTAGCTCAACACCTGAGATAGGATTTTATTTCTTAACTGGCTGAGAGTCCTCCAGCCTCTGACTGGGACAGGCTGGAGGGCTGCTGGGTCCTGCTGAGGCCACTGCATTCATGAGCAGTGGAGAGAGAAAACATACTTGGGAAAGAGTTTTTGTCTTTGGGAAATAAAGCAAAGACTGACTTCTGAAAGCTGGTGTCTTATTCTAGCTTTGTGTTTGCTACAGCAGGAACCTTGTCCTACCTTCTTTAATACTGTTCAGCTGATTACCTTTTGTTTTCATCACAAACATTCCTATACATTAGACTCCATTTTGCCTTTATATTGTATTTTTCTCTTGTCATTGGACAACTATTTTGTATTAAGCAATTAGAAATTATTATAAAGATTCTTCCCTCATAAGATAGCTTTCCCATTGAATATAGAAACAATTTATCAGCATATGAGTCATGCTTGCATCTGCTCCATTTGCAAAATAAAGGGACAGCCAAACACAGAGTGAAATAACTAGAACATAAAGAAAAATGCCTATAAATAATAGGTTCTTCAATGCAACAAATAATTACATATGGCACCAAAGAGAGAGAAATTCAGGTTAGAGAAAAAAGACACAAAACTTACAAAGAGGACAAACAATTACTGGAGTCCTTTGCCACATTTTCTGCCGGGACCTCCATCATGTTCATTTTTAAAGCAGGATATGACATCTTTCCAGAAGCTCTACTCTGCTTCAATTAAGAAATAATTAATCCAAGTCTCCTCTACCGTGTTACAAAGGAGGTCAGACTAAAAGATCACAATGATAAAAAAAGTCAAATCACTCTGTACTGTGAATAATTTGTCAGATATCTTTCTTCTTGTTCAACCATTAACATTTGCACATGTTAATTACTCGTCCTGTAAAACATAGTAAATAGTGCTTATTGAGCAAAAAACTTACAAGAGGATGATCCATTACTTACACAGTCATTTCCTCATTTCTCAAAGAAAACTTTCAGAAATTAATCTCCATTTCTAGTACTTCAAAATTTAAATGCAAAATTTGCTTCATGTACTCACTGCAAAAATATTATTTTCAATTTAGATAATGTAACAAACATTCATTTCCTAGGGATTGTGCACAGAATACATGTAAAAAATACAGATGTGAATGCTGTCTGAATTTGTTTAAAAGTCTAAACTTTTGTCACAGATTTTACAGAAACAGGCTCAGTTCAATTTATTGGTTAATTCAGTACCTCTATAATGCAAAGGATTATGGATGGAAATGGATGGAAAGGAAATGGATGCAGGAGTTTTCACAGCTAGTCAAAGACCTGAGGAGACGTCTATCTAAACAACTTATTCAATCTTGTGCTGCAAGTCAACCCATTAATTTACTTGCTTTCATTTTAGCTGTCCCTATAAACAGATGCAGATTGCAGAAAGTCAGCAAGTAGAACAAAATAAAACGAAACCTAAATGGAATAGAAAAAGGCGAAAGAAAACCAACACAAGAAAAAGCAGCTGGTTCTACATGACAATTCAAGTCACCCTTAGAAACAATTTTCATCTGTCACAGGAAGAACAGGGCTTGCCTTTCCTTTGGCAGCAACACACGTGCAAGGTTTATAAGAGATGATCAGGAGAAGGAACATGATGAAGAAGAAAAAGATTTGGATGGTTAAGGGTTCAGTTATTGTTTATCAGCCTTTGAATTTTCTGTGGCTTTAGCTCATACCTACCTACACAGAGTGGCAAACACAATGACCAAGTGGAAATGACAATGACAAAGCCATGCCCCAGCTGCTGGGGCTGCGTGGGGAGCACACGCAGAGAACACACTCTGGCACTGAGCCAGAAGTGCAGGAGATGCCATTATCAGGATCAGAACTTGCTTTGCTTTCCCAGCACAGTGGGAACACAGGACTTGCCCTTTCTATGCATTAAACCTGTTTGATGTCCATCTCAAAGAGCAGGGCTGCTTCTGTTCCCTTTCCCTGCAGTGCCACTGGAATGAGCCCATTACTTGGGTTGAATGTTTTCTGAAGGTAAGACAGGAGTTTTTGTCACAACATTTTTTTGCTGAATAACTTTTACTGAAGTCTATTTACAACAGCAGGATTTCAGCCAAATTTGCACAGTGTGAGTTCACACACAGACCAACTATTTTTACTCCTTTCCCCAGACAAAGGAGGGGACAGAAGTCTCCCGGTTGTCCCAGAGCTGAGGACAGCCTGTGGGCTATACCTTCACAGCACATTAATATAAAGCTAAACATGCTAGAAATGCACGTGATTGTCACCTTTTCTGGACTGTGAGCTTGGTGACCTCTGCCAGCACCAGGCTGAGGCTTCAGGGCCCCCAGTGCCCTGGTAGCCATGGCAGAAAAGAAAATGTCTCTCCTAGAAAAATGCTGCTGGTTCAGTTTCCTCTGCTCAAGGAAATGGAAGGAACTGTGGCATATGTTGGAGCCAATAGAGTGAAACTGGAAAACACCTACGAGGAAGTTTAAACAATACAGCAGTGGAAGAAACTATAATAAAGATTTTCTCCCTTTTGTTTCCATGCAGGATCTAAGATCATCACTAAAGCATGTACCTGCTCAGTATGCTGTATGCTACACAACATATATGTTATTCTTTTATCTACAACAGGTGTGTATTTTACTTCCTTTGGGGAACAATTTTTGTTTGAACACCCACCTGCAAATTGCTAAGAACATTGCTAGTGCTTTAAAAACAACAAATTGTTGTAATAACAGTAAATTGTGTTTGTGACTACACTGAAGATTGATCAACCCAAAGTTCATGCCACAGCAAAGATTTCATTTCCACTGAAAAAATTAGTAAGATGCTCCTCTACAATGGACTGCAATGTGCTTTTATAAACTATTTTATATCTTTCAAAATTACGTTCGTCATTCAAGAACTGCATTGACTTCAAATCCTCAGGATGCTCCAAGAGCACATTAGCTTTATTACTTTAGATTAGCTTTTCAGATAGTACTCACAGTGCATTTGAGTTAACAACTTAGCAACCCACATATTGAAACACATCATTTCATGAATCCCCAGACTTACAGAATTGTGTTCTCCTGTACACTGACAAGGCTCCAGTGAAGTTATTGCATCTTTAACAATTTGTGCCTAAATATAAGGATTGTTGTGAATTTATGATCCCATCAAAGTCAGTGAAAATTTCCACTGGTTTCAACAGAGGCAAGTTTTTGCCACTAAATTTTAGAACCCCTCACTTTTTCTCTGTAATATCTTATTTTTGCATAACTAGAGGATCAGCTTCATCCAGCTAATTTCACACATCCAACTGATGCTCAGTAAGCTCTATATATGCATTTAAGGGAATGAAAGAGGTTGCCTTAGGACAATTCAGGAACAGCAGCATCCCAGCCATACTTAGGAAATCTTTTTTCCCTCTCTCTGTAAATAGAGTGAGTCTGCTGCTGAGTGAGCTGAGGAGACTTGAGAGAGTGGAGGAAGGTGAACATTAGAAAGAGTGCATAAAGATAAAAATTCTGATGGGATGCTGACTCAAAATAAGTGGTCCAGCCTCTGCTAGCAAAGCTGAAGGCAGAAATGCACAAAAATGGAAAGTTTAGAGAGGAAGGTTAGGCATGAAGGACTTCCTTTAACCATCCTGCCAGCCCCTTGCACAGCAGTGCTGGTACAGGTTCGTGGGGCTGGGCTGCAGGAGGGACATCCTTGCATTTCCCAGGAGAAAGAGCAACATTCAGCAACATTCATTTACCCAAGAGCACAATACTACCTCATTCCATTACTTAACTGCACTTACTATTAGAAAACTTTTCTGAGGTACAATCTAGGTATCTCTGACTGCAGGCATACGAATAAACTCAGTCTATTATGTCTCTTCACAGTCCAGTGAGCATAAAGGAGTATTTTTCCCTTTGAAGAATCTTTCTATATATTCAAAGATGTTGAAAACCCTCAGTTTCCTTTTCCCTAAAGTAGACTACATTAGTTCTTCCAGTATTTACCATCTTGTAAGCAAGAAAACAACCTCAGCAAAGAAAACCTCTTGTCGTTCTCCCTGGTTGAGATCTATTACTCGTCTTGGAAAACTGTGACAATGATGCCAGGAGAGGCTGATCTGGAACAGAGACTAGTCAGAGCTAAGAGAATAAACCAGGTATTAATTAAAGGTAGCATAGAAATGGAATGAACAAATTCTGTGTCTTAAACACCATTCTTGGATTGTCTCAGAGTTACCTTTGGCATGGTAAGGTAATGTTAACTTGTGTTTAGTTTATGATGGAAAACCTGCAGGCCCAACTAATAATGAGTAACTAATTATTCCTTATTTAAATACTGCACTTTGGGATTTTAGTCATCCAAAGTGTATATTTGCATGAATATTTGCATAAGTGTAAGACCTGACCTTATTGAGTGACAGAGTTCCCAAAATTATCAAGAATTCTGATTATTTTCTGCAAAGCTGCTACAGTCTCTTCTGGATCTCACAACCTACAAAATCTATAAAATAAACTCAATTCCAGCAGCCAATGATGAAAATATAGAAGTGAACAAGACTAACAACCAGAGCTGACTTTATTTATGTCTCTGACATGACTTGGTTATTGACATCCATGACTTATTTCAGTGCAGTTTTCAACCAGCTGAGGACAGACACTAGAACAATTTTGTCTGGAATACACTCCCTTTCTGTTTCAGGAATGGTGTGCTGAGGTGTGCTGCTTACCTCCCATGTCCATCTGACAACTGAGGGCATTCATTTATCATGACAAACAACCTTGTACTTATTTAAGTTTGCCTCTCTCCTCCTGCACTCTATTTATGCAAATTTAGCTTGGCTGAATATCAGATTCTCCTGTCCTGAGGTCATCTTTATATTATTTCTTTCAAAAAAATTTCACACTTATAGCAAAAAATACAGTGATTCTGACCCTATAGCAGGCAGCAGCATTTTCACACGATCCTTTAATAGGACTTGCAAAAGCAGCCCAGCCTGACTTGGTTTCAGGGGATCTACTGCCTCTCAGATTAAGATACAAGTAATTGCCCATCCACTTCTATCAAAACCTCCAGCACAGCCACTTGTAATCTCCATCACAGAAATCCCAAGGCATCTGACAGGAACAGCTGGGTTTTGCCTGGGTGTAGAAAGCAAAGCACAGCTCCCAGGGTGTTCCCGCTGAGCTGACACACTGCAGATCACAAAGGAAAGGGCTCTGGACAAAGATGAGGGGCTTACATTGCTGCAGATTTTGGGAGTATTTCCTGGCAACATCCACTGGTGCTCTCCAGAAATATTACACAAACTTGGAGGGAAAATCACCTCTGTGTCGGGAGGTTTTATAGAAAAATCTATGGAAAGGGAAGGAGAAATCACTCACCTCACCCCATTCCTCCCTCCACATGGCAAAAACTTAGGTGAGGAAGGAGCCTAAAAAGAGCAGCACATAGCTGGGAGTGGGTTTTTTCACTCTCTAAAGTCCTTCTCTCTCTGTACTGTCAGTTCCAGCAGCAGAACCTTTCTGCACCATCTCAGCTTTTCCTGATTCATTGAATTAGGGTGCAGTCATTGTCTCGGGCATTCTCCACCTTTTCCCATATTTATTGACAGAGAAGGACAAGGAGCTTCCTTGTCCTAAGGCACATCCTGCCTTCTTCTCCAAATTAGGGTGCAGTCATTGTCTCGGGCATTCTCCACCTTTTCCCATATTTATTGACAGAGAAGGACGAGGAGCTTCCAAACAGCACATCCTGCCATATTCTCCAACACACTTCAGTGTCATATTTGCCCTTTGAGGCCACTCCTTTTGAATTCTCCCGTGATGGTCTGAACCTCAAAATGCCCAGATCAGACTTTGATGAAGATGAAAACTGCAATCTCTAACCAGACTATTTCCTTTAAAAATATAATTTCTTTAATATTCAGTCTTTCCTGATGAACTTTTGCCACTGAGGAATCTTTGTGCTTAGCAGTAGTACCTCCCACTACAGTGTTGGCAGCCTTGGCGGTAGCAGTAGTTTACCTCTATTTTTTTTCTCTGCATCTCTGGAAAGATGCATTTCTGTTTCATAAGTCCGTCACATCCTAATTGTCCAGAGACTTCAAATCGTATTCTTGCTTTCATCTTTAATTCTCAGTAGACACAAGTCATTGTTGCTGCATAGATTTTAGTAGTTTTATTTTCTGCAGTTTCCTTCATCCAAGATAAGAATAGAGAGGGTGTTTTATTGGTCCAGAATGGAATCCTGGGTTCCTAAAATCTGTAGTCAAAAACCAGCCAAAAGTACATCTTAAAATATGCTGAAAAAACTTCATTAAAGAATCAAGACAGGTTCTTCCAAAGCACTTTTCCCTGAAAACACACGTTTGACCCAGGGCAGTGTGTCCTCTCCCTGAACTCTCACTGTGCCTTACACCCACTCCTCGAGAGCTGCTTCTCTCTCTCCCACACGAGGCTCTCTGCCCTGGCTGGTGAGGAAGGAGGCAGCCCTACTCAGCCCAGCCTGTTTCAGCAGGTGGCTTCTTTACTACAGCCATCTGTGCTCTGTGCTGCAGCCAGCCAGCCCTTTTCTTCACTGATGTACTTGTATGACTCTTGTTTCGAGCTGACATCCTCAGAAATCAGCTGTAACTGTGCACATGGAGCACAGGCACAGCTTCCAGGTGCTCCTGGTGGGCACTCATGCACCAGCCTGGCAAGAGGCTGCTCCACAGCCTACACACAAGATCCCTGCATCCTCCTCACCTGCTGAATGGGAGCTTATTTCAGTTAAGCATGCAGAGAGCCTGAGGCCATACTTGTATACAGCAGAGGGGAAACAGGAGCTGGAAGCTGCAAACATAAAATAGTGGGCCCTTTATAACAGTATTGGATTACATACGATAACAAGCAGGGGAGGAAAAGGCACTGAGACAGAAGAGGAGACTAGCAGAGCATATTAAAGGAAGAGAAAATCCATTCTTCACAGGCACCTTGCCTGAACTAATCAGCATTTTTCTCCTAATTTGTATTAATTTTGCAAAAATCTACTTTTTCCCATCTGATACAAATTAGTAAAGAATAAGCAGCTTGGGTTCTACTACATGGACTGATAAATAGTTGCTTTGCTCTTCAGCAGTCTGCACTTTGAAAATTATTGAAGTCTCCCAGCCTTGAAAGGTGTGTGTGCATTTCTGAGACTGCCACACAGTGATCAGTGTCTCATCTGCAGAGGTGTTACAGGCTGGTCAGAGCAGGACAAGTGGATCTGCCCCAGACCCCTGCCTGCACCTGAGCTCGTGCCTTGCTATCCTGAGCTACTCATGAGTGCTGATACAGCCTTTCCCAAACTGGAAGGGACCCAAGAGCTTCCTAAGGGTCAGAAGGAGAGCTAGAGAAAGGTTTGAGGCAGTTGTTCCTTCAGAAACCCATGTGAGGTCCAGCAGGGACAGAGGCAGCTGCTGAGTATACCTACAAGGTGGACACTGATCAAATTTTGCCAAAATCTCCATGTTCCTTTTCTTCAAGGAAGAAAAGTTCTCACTCTACAGATAGGTACCCCTGAAGCTCTTTTTTAGGATAATTTTAGTCCTGCTAAAGTCTGGCTGGTCTGATTCATCTTCTCACAAATGTGTTGATGTGTTGCTGTCCCAGTCATGTAGAGCCAAAATAAGTCAGTTTGTGCACTTGGTCCAGGTTTGTAATGAGGTCAGGCTCGCCCAGCTGGCTCAGTGCTGGCAAACCCCAGTGTAAAACACAACCTGTCCCTTCCCCAGAGGGCCTCTTCCTAGCTCCAGGCCCTGGGAATTTAAAACACTCTCAGCTGTGCTGCACGGCAGGATCTGCAGTGGTTGGGCATAAGAAGGTCATGATCTGTCTTGTTCTCATGATCTGTCAAATGAAAGTGGCTGAAGTCTTGAGGAATTTCAGATTTCGCTTCTGTGTCTTCTCATTTGTTTTCTCCAGGTCTTTGTGATTCCCAGAATGTCTAATTGCTAGGCAAATATTCAACAGCAAAATGTTTTTATAAAGCTTTTCTACCTAATTCTTCCATAACCTTACAGTAAAGACAAAGGTAATAAAATAAGCTTCTTTTTTCTCCCTCCCACTGAGTTGGTAGGTTTCTTTCCTCATTAACACCATATAATATACCCTTGATTTGCAGCCTCACTAAACTTGGAGGATTGTTTTCTGTAATACAATTATAAAGTTTATTTTAAAGATGAAACACAGGCATTTAACCTGTCAAAAACAAAGTTCAAGCTGGCAGCTTTCTGTATTTCTGCCATGAAAGATAACAGACCTGGTCCTGCAGGGCTTTTTACACTCAAGGAAATCTCTCAAGTTTGCATGGGAATTTTGAGTAAGCAAGGATCCATGGTGCAATATGCCTTCAAAGCCCTGCTATCCTGTCCAAGGGCACAATAAATTGCTCTCACATTGGGAGTCTAACAAAGATAAAGGGAAAGGAATCCTCCCCTCAGTCTGGCACCCCAGTGCTGTTAATGAGTTGTAAGGATTGCAGAAGCCAAAGCACCTATATACCCTCTAAAGGAGATTGTTTCAGTGGGAGCAAAGCTGAAACTGAATTAAACACTCTCAAAACCCCCATTTTTTATGTACACAGCTGAATATTAACTTAGTGTCAGGTCAGCTAGTTACAACCTATTGCAGCTCACTCTCTCCAGAGGGAAAATCTCAATGACAATATTCTGCTGATGACCATGAGGGATTAGAGGGCACATCCAGCACATGGTAGACTCAATTCCAGTCAGATCTTGCAAAATTCTTCATTTCTAGACTTCTTCACCTCTAAATACATTTTGAACGCACTTTGGTGTCACCAATCAAGTTCTGACTAATGCAGATGTCATTTTTAGAGTGCAAGCTATGTCAGCTACACTGTTATTTATCTTCATTCTAAAAGTGAACACAACCCATGTTTATCCAGCTAAGGAAGTCCTATTTCCTTTCCTGAACATATCTCCCATTCCCACACACCCTGCAGGCACCACCTTTTGTTGGTATGCTCCAGGGTAAACCATCATTTATTTAAAAGTAGTGAATAATCTACACAAACAATCCAAAACTGGTGAACTTAAAACTGGACCTTAAATTTCTAGTGCTGATAATCTCAGTTGTGAACTGATTCAGCACTGAAATTTTGCTGTCCATTTTCAGTTCTCCAAGTCAGTTTTTGTCATCAGATGACACAGTAAACAAACATCCTGTTTGTTATGGAGTCAATCATTGCAATTACCATGTATCCCCCTTCTGTTCTGTCTCTATATGTTATCTTACAGGGTGACATTTTACTATTGACAACAGGCCATGGAATGAAACAGAAACTAAGAGAAGAAAGCATCAATATAAATAATCTGTAGGGCAAATGGAGACAGAGAAAGAAAAGTTACGAAAACTAAAAATTATGCTAAAAGCCTGTTTTATAAAGAGAGCACACAAATATTACACTATAATACACCTGAAGATAACCAAATTTAAAATCTTCCCCCCTGTTGTGTTGCTGAGGAGACAAAGGCCCTTGAGCTTCAGAGTTCGTGTAAGCTTAGTCACAGACACCAACCCAAATATTAATTTCAAAATAATGAGACAAGAAAGAAAGAGGAAGCACAGGAGAAACATCAGAAAGAGAGGCAATATTTGGCGCATATACTAAGTGGAAGTCAAAGTTATAGTCATGGCAAATCTGCCATCAGGTTGCTGTGGAAACACAATAAAAAGGCTGTCCATCTAGAGAACTTACATATATCTAATATGAGAAACAGGGCAGGTAGCAATGATGAAGCATTGGTTTTGTTCCACATTAAATTTGACAATGGATAGCATTCAGAATGAGAGAACAGCTCAATTAAACCAGGAGCAAAGGGAATCACTCCAGAAATGTCAAGACGTGTCAATCTGTAGGTCATGAACGGATACCAACAAAGAAATACTCCAACTTCTACATGGACTGGATGCATTTCTACTCACAAATAAGCTGTGCTGTCCACATTGCTGATGCCAAGTCCTATGTTAAAGCTCCTGTTACTGTTACCATCAACTAATGATCTATATTTTACAATAGTCTATTGAAAATTTTATGGATTAAAGAATCTCCTGCTGCTTTGACAATGCTTGACAGACTTGTTCCTGCTGTCTCCTGAATCTTACCCAGCCTATTCTCACCCACCAAGTGTTTCTGCATCTTTCTGTTCACTCTCAGTCTCTTGTCTCTAATCTGTTGTTCCCTTCTCTCCCTGTGCCTTCTCTCCTCACCTTCCCCTCTCTCTCCACAATACCAATCATCACCCATCCCCACTCTTTTTTCAGCTTCCCTTCTGCAACACCTTCTTACAACAGATACAGCAAGTCTAATTTTGTTTTCAGAAAATAATTGGAATAATGAGCAAAGCCCTCTAATACTTTGTGGATCTAGCTAAACTAGAAAAGCATCCCAAGATTTCCAACTTCTTTTCTTAAAAGTCTTGAAAACAAGACATTACCACTAGAGAGATAAATTAGCAAGAAATCTAGTGTCCTTCACTGTTTTTTTGTTTTTCCAACATCTTTGGATTACACAGTCTGGTTACATTTCAAGCAAATGACACAGTCTTGTTAATGCAAGTAGTGTATGGTCAGTGCAAAACATGTAAAAGTGAATTAGTATTTAAAATATAGCAGCAGTTATACACATTTAGAGAATTGCTTCTTGCAATCATGAATGACATATGGCAGCCATGTGCTTTACTCCAGGAAGAACACTCAAGCAAAAGCTGTTGTATGATACCACTAGGAGAGGCCTCTAATGATTGTTAATGCACTGAGGAGACACAGAGCTTAAAGCAGAGGTGATCCAGCAGAGTCCTGCTGCTTCTGAAACTACAGCAACACCTATCAACCCTCTTCTGATTTCCAGTTTCCAAATCCACACAAAACTCAATGCACTGAGGAGACACAGAGCTTAAAGCAGAGGTGATCCAGCAGTCCTGCTGCCTCTGAAACTACAGCAACACCTACCAACTCCCTTCTGACTTCCAGTTTCCAAATCCACACAAAACTCTGTCCAAAAAATATCCCTGGACCAAGGGAGTATAACAAGCACATTTCTACCTGTGTGGATGCAGTGGCAAAGGACCACGATAAAAAAAAAAATATTAGTCTTACCTTGCAAACTTTCCCTTTGCATTACCTGCACAGAAGGCTTGTCTTGGTATCTGGATGAGAACTGTATACACACAGCAGCACCAGTACAGCAACACAGAAAATTAAAAAGTCTGTGCCACCAACACTTGTAACATTAGGGACATAAATAGGCTTGATATGCACATGTAGGCACCTTCAGGACAAAATTCTTTGCAGACAAAAGGAATTACTTTTCCATTAAGAATATGTACTCAAAGATAAGAGTAGGCAATACAAATTAAAGTATCTGCCATACCATCACGAGAGCAGCCTTGACTTTGCAAACACCTCTTTCCATTTTGGTTGGCTGGGAGAGAGGAACCTAAGCTGACCCAGGTCCCTTGGCAGGAACATCTCATACATTTTCAGACAGTGCAGGTGATCAGGGAATGAAGCAAAAGCAATGTCCTGCCATCCTCATTACACTGAAGCCCAAATGATTCCAGACAACCAGACCTCATTTGCTTTGGTCCCTGAGAACCCACACTCCCACATACAAAAAATTGTACCATTTCCCAAACACATCCCAAAAATTATCCTCATTCTAATCTGAACAATCAGAAAAATATCACCCTGGTGCACCGCAAATGCAGGCAAGAAGAAACCAAAGTTTTGGATTTTTTTTCCAATTAAAGCCTCCATAAGAAAAAGAAAACAGGGTTTAAGAATAATCTTTGAGTTTTCCCCTCCTTCCAAATATTGTTTTCCACTTTTAAATCACTGTGTGCCATCTGGATGAGCACCTTATCACTAGCCAACAGGGGGAATTCAGTGTTTGTATTTATATTTGCATTTATATGGCATTCTCACACACTGTATCTCAAAGCACTGACAGAGCAATGAATCACAGACCTGGTGAGTGGTGACGCATCTCGGCAGCAGCATCGCACAAACGGCACAGCTGGAAATGCTCTGGGTGCTAATTAATCTTGGCTGCTGGTAATTCAGAGAGAGGAGAGCCTGGCCTGACAGATTTGGCTCTGCATTACAGTTTGGAGGAGAGCTCAGAGAGGCAGCATTTTAAAAAAAATTGCTTTGGGAATGCCTGACATAGCATTTCATGGAGGGGATGGGACCAGCACAGCGCTCTCAAAAGACAGCATGTGTTGTAGCTGCTGGACTAAAATACTGTGGGCTTCAAATAATTTCTTCTCTTACTTGAAAACATAAACAGACTACACCTGAGATATCTGGGAACCTAGAAGATCAGTTCATTTATTATAAGTGAATTCAGAAAAATCACTGAGAATATTCAGGAGGAAAAAAACCCAAACAAACAAATAAAATCACCAAAAAAAACCCCTCCAACACCAGAAACACTAGCTTTCAAAGGATGTCAGGAAAAAAAAAAAAAAAAAGAAAAAAAAGCAAATTTCAGTCTGCTCAAAGTCTGGCTCAGGCTATTTGCAAAACCTGGATACAGTTTGAAAAACCATCCCTTTTTAATTTGCAATTCAAAGCTACAGCCAGTGCAGATTTGAGACTGCTGTTAGGAGCAGTAAGACCTGTCCTGCTATAAGGATCAACCCAGTAATTCTGCAGCTGATAATGCAGCCACTTCTGCCTGCTTCCCACAGAGACTGAGGCACTTCCAGCCACCCTGAGCTGCCAGCAGGAAGGAATTGCTGTATTGATGGGAAAGTCAGGATTCCTGCAGGACAGCCCCTTTTATGTGATGGAAAGGAATGGGAATGTCTCCAAACAGCCTCTCTCTGTACCTCATGCAAAAGATTGCCACATCAGAGCCCCAAATAATTCATGTTTCTCATTTCTCATCAGCCCTCTCATTCGATCCCCCTCCCACCAGCAAACTCAGTAGTACTGCTGATGCTGCAGACTGCTCTGATTAATTGCTCTCATTACAAGCTCATTTTTTAAATTTGCCTTCATTTTAATGCAGAACTTTTCTCTGGAACCTGACTTGTAATAAGCAAAAAGCAGTAATAAGTATGAAAACAGGTCCCAGTGGCTGGCAAGGAGCGACGGCTTCACCAAAGGGAGAAAAATGAGAAGGCAGCCCCTGAGAAGAGTGGAGCTAATGATGAGCAATCACAAGCCAAGTGACCTGCAGACATACATAACAGGGGCTGGCACTCAGGAGAGGAGCAGCAAGAAGCAGCATTGCAGAAAGGCCATGGGAAGTGCCCTACAACACCTGGATAAAAGCTCCAGCCTCTGCCCTGCCCTGTGTGCTGCTGGAGAGACCAGAGCAATGAGAGGGGCTTCACTCCAAAAGACAGGAGAGGCAAGTTTCTTTATTAAAATGGCACATTTCCAGCAGGGATTTTCTTTGAGATAAGTGAAAAGTAGATAAAATTCCAAGCAGTTCTCAGAGGTGAATCAGAGGACTTGCTGTGGACTTACTATAAGCATGGAAAAATAGCAAATATCACTCTCTCTTCACTTTGACAAACATTCCTTTTGAAACAGAATGAATGTGAATGTAAACTCGAGAAATGAGTGGGACAGAAATATTTTTTTTTCTAAATGGATGAAATGTTGAAGTTACTGACTACAAACACTCCCAGGCTGTTACTCAAATGCACTGCCGGTAAAAAGGTGCATGATGATTGTTCTTTATAGACTAGTTTCCATAAGTTCAATACTCCAAAAAAGTATTCTTCTACATCAGGCTTGAATGCTTAGACTTCTATCAGAACAATTCAGCTGTTCTGTGGTGGAAATGATAATTCAACTTACCATGCCCTAGCTGACTCTGGAGTCATCCTGCTTCTGTGTGTTCAAAGTTTCAGTGTCACAAATCAAAGGTTCTTAACAACCACTCTTTACTATGGAAAAGAGAGAATAAAGTCTGTCTATTTTATTGAATAATATACTGTTTGTTACTGAATACTACTTGCTGTTTGAATAATACTAACAGGATGAGACCTGTAGAAGCAAGGTACTGCTGTAAATCTCCAAATACAAGGAGGCTGATCAGGCAGAAGTCCCCATTTTCTCCAAACAACATTTCCATTTCATCACTGGCAGACACAATTCAAGGCAGCCATCGTGGGCTATAGGCATAATACAGCTCCACCAGCTATGAAAATGGAATTAGGAAAAAAAAGATGCAAAACCACAGGTCTTGCATTTAGTTCTCCTCATATCTGGTGTTCTTCCTGTTGTAACAGAAAAAGAAATGATAGTTTGCAACACAAGCCACGTGTAAAGTTATGCTAATTTAAAACACAGAAGCACCTAATTCAAGGTAATTTTGCAGTTATTAAGTACTTACTGAACTCTAACTTCAAAACCAAATTTTTTGCAATGCATAAAGGATAGAGTATTCCTGTATTTAATGAAATGGATAATTAGCTGAATGCTCAGTAAATAGCAAGTTTGCCCTTGACTTTCCTTGCCATTATTTACCTGCTTAGCAGCCATTTGTGGATGCTTGACTAATAACCAGTTCAGCTCTGTGTTCACTCCTTGACAGCTCAGGTTGCCTGACATTTCTCAGTTGCTCTGCCCTTATGTATGCTGCTGAAAAACAAATATATGTACTAATTCTAGTTCTTTGTGATCATTTCCCAGTCCTTATTTTTACCAGTTAAAATTACTTCTTTAAGATTTACAGCCCAGAAATCCCATGTTCCCTGACATCTCAAGCTGTGGCTCGGTTCAGAGAGAGAGGCAATTCCTCCAGAAAGCCCAGTCTGACACAATCAAACACATCTTGTCAAAGTCCAGCTAATCACAACCCTGCACTTAATCACTTCAGCTTTTTCAGATAACTCCAGACAGCATTACGTTTGAGGATTCTTGAAAAGCTCAATATAACCCAGTATTCAAATAACCCAGATCACAGCTTGTTCATCAACTTGATGTTGCTTTCTACAAATACGTCACTATTCATTAAGCATGGTGTCATAATTTGATATACAAAGTTTCTGAGAACTTGCTTACAGTCTGCAAGTTGCCTAGATAGAGATCAATGTCCTGGGCACATTAGAAATGCCTCGGGGTTTCTGATGTTAATTTTTGCACATGTCATTTTAAAATAGCATTCCTCAACGCTTTAACTGTTATACATCTGCGCATAAGATCAATAAATGCATCCCTTCTTTTGAGAAGGTTCTCAATTTCTGAAGCTTCTTGATGAACCAGCTAAAATTATGGACCTAATTATTTCTTTAGTTTGGACAGGATCTCAGAATTAAGTATTGTCCATCGTTGCAGCTGTTTTCAGAACAAGAGGCAGACTGAACACTGAGCTAAGCAAAGCTTAGACTCCTATCACACTTTCTTCTACAAATATCACTCCATCCAGGCTTCCACTGTGCCACTTCATTCAAAGTCACCTTGGCCCTGGTGTTATATTATAGCTGCAGTGCAAATTATTGCTCCTTTTGCCTGCTTTTCAGAGTTATGAATGAGTGAGAGACATTTTCCATTAAAAATTTAAACCAGGTAGAATGTCACGACTGTGAGATGAAAGTAAGGTTGCTCACAAAGTACTGGAGCAGATGAGAGAAATCTCCTGGCAGGAAGGCCATGCTCCAGGGAGAGGGGTAAGCAATGCCACCCACAGCACTCCTTTATTTACAAGGCAGGGGCCTCTTCTGAAGGGAGGCACCTGGAGGCTCTGCAGCCCCCAGCAGGAGTCCCTCTGAGCCCCTGGGTATGGAAGCAAGGGCAACGAGGGGAGAGAAAATGATGCACCTGATTCCAGCTTATCAGAAGGCTAATGAATTACTTTATTATGCTATACTATATACATTGCATCTAAACTGAATCTTCAGCTCCAGCCTGTGTGAATGCCATCCTCACCAAACCCA
This sequence comes from Passer montanus, assembly GCF_014805655.1. NCBI lineage: Eukaryota > Metazoa > Chordata > Aves > Passeriformes > Passeridae > Passer > Passer montanus. Next base: position 5,064,945 of record NW_024368596.1, on the reverse strand, counting down.
GCACACACCTGGGTGCTCTGCAGCTCCAGGGCTGTGTGATGCCATCCTCACCAAACCCAGCACACACCTGGGTGCTCTGCAGCTCCAGTCTGTGTGATGCCATCCTCACCAAACCCAGCACACACCTGGGTTTTCTGCAGCTCCAGTCTGTGTGATGCCATCCTCACCAAACCCAGCACACACCTGGGTGCTCTGCAGCTCCAGAGCTGTGTGATGCCATCCTCACCCAGAGCTCCAGTCTGTGTGATGCCATCCTCACCAAACCCAGCACACACCTGGGTGCTGCTCAGGACTAACAGCTGCTTCCAGCCCCAGCTGCCCCCATTTTGCCTTTGTTGGAATACTGCAAATCCCCACAGGACACATGAAATGAGAGTGAGTTTTGCTGGCTTTAGTAATTAGTAGCACTTTTACTCCTGCTTTCCAGTAGTCCTGCTAACCAGACAGCAAAACACATGATAGGAAAGCCTCTAGATGTTCATTAAAACCTTCCTATGATTTTAACATTATTTAATGGAGAAAATAATTTTTAAAAATACAGCTATTTTTTATAAATAAATTTTATTTATTCTAACCTTCAAAGCTTGCTTACCTTCAAAGAGAATTTCCACTTCTCCTGAGGATTATTATTTAAATCAAGTATTATTTAATAATATTAAATCAGTTCATTTGCAAAGAAAATAAAGTCACACTAGGTATAAGACGAGGAGGATGACTGATCTGACCTTTTAATTAAATGATTAACACTAGTCAGCAACAACACAGTGAAATGACAAAGGAATAGTGACCTTTTTATGTCTTCACTAAGAACGGAAACAGGGCACCATCAGCATTTAAATCTTTTCAAATTGTAAGTTATAAAACCACTCCCCTCAGAAATAATTCATAATTACAACCTTCCAAGTTCAGTAGATATATATGGAATACATACTCTGCACAGTGCATGGAAAAATAGCTATTCTCAAAAGTGACCAAGAGGAAAAAGGTCAGCCTGTCATATTTTACTGGTATTTGTCTTAAAGTCTACAAAATGTGTTCCTCTGCAATGGATGGACTCTGCTTCAGTGACTTTGTCACAGCCATTATAAAAGTTCCCAAAGTGTTAAGATATAAACTGGACTCCAGTGAAGCCACAAGTACTTAACACTAAAAGTGAAAGGCAGTGCAGGGCTTTCCTGCCCAGCGACAACTCCACTCTTACAAAAACAAAGTCAGAAATAAAAAAGGGGAGGGGGTATGTCTGCACATAAAATGAGAGCTGGTTAAACAATGAAAGTAATTTTACTTTTTAAAAGACTTCTCTACCTTTCTATATTTTGAATTATAGATTTCAAATTGAATTAATCCCAGCTTGAACTGTAGGTTAAGGTCTTCATGTTATCTGAACACAAAGTTGTGAGTATTTACACCCTGAATGAAGCAGAGATAAAAGAAAATTGAAACAGAGGTGGGTTTTTTTTTCCTTGGTTTTGTGGGTCATTCCTTAAATAAACTATATAGGCTTCAGGCACACAGTGACACTCTGTGTCTCTGGTAGCAAATCCCTCTGAAATGTATATTACCAAATATATAGTCTGCTTCTGCAATTTGCTTGTAAACCAAGGAGGAAGCAAGAGTATATCACATGGCGAGCTGCATTTATATTCAGATCCTCTGACCCAGTCTTGTTCTTCCCAAGCAGCACATCTAATCTACCAACCAGAATTTTGTTTTCTGCTGCTTTCCATGGCTGAATAAGGCTGAGACTATAAGTCCTGGCAGTATTTTTGGACACACACACTGTTCTAACAGAAGCCTAAACTGCACTTTTATTGTCTTTGCTAGCAGCTGGCCCTTCAGCTAAGACCAAGGGCAGTTCAGTACCTGAGACACCTTCCCCCAGGAGGCTTTGCTCTGCATTAACAGAGAAGGGAACTCAATGATGTTGAAACTTTTCCATCACCTCTCATTATAACCAAGTCATTAAAATGCATGGCCCTGCTATGGATCACCTGGAGCCCCTTTAGCCCATTATCTTGTCCCAGCTTTTAGCTGTACATTGTTCAGACTTCTATGATTATTTTGATCACTTATTTTCCATTCTTTATCAGATAGCAGTGATACATATCTACCTTCCCAAGGTTGAATACCAGTAACACAACTACAGGAAGTATGCACATCTGTATTTTCATAACCCTTTATAGGTTACATTTCATGGTTTTCTTCCTTATCTGTTTTTCTGTCGACACAGAAGTAATTTCTGCTTCATCAGGATAATTTCAAATAGAGGAAAATATATACAGGAAAAAAGATTTCATTTTTATTTCATTTAAACCATATCCTTTGAAGGCAGCAGCACATATTTAGTTGTATGTCTTCACAAAATCCATCTGAACACAAGAGTGAAATGAGCTGTACAGGTGTTCCATACAAAGAGAAATCAGCAAAAGCTCAACTCAAAGAGCTCTGCCAGATCTGACTTTCACTCTTATTTCCACTGCCACCTTACATTGATAAAGCATTTTCAACTAGCACAACAACCAATTCATTTATATTTTGTATTTTTATAGTTATTTCCTGCTAGGACAAAACAAGGTCCAAAATATAAACAGTGTAGCTAAAAATGCAAAAACCCTGAGGGATTCTCTGAAGTCAGACTTTGCAGCATCAGACACATAATACTTCTCTGTTTAAGTGAGCTCACATGCAGACATTTTGTTTCTCAACTGTTTAACTGTCAGGACAGTTAAAAACAAAACAGGCTATAGTCCTTTGCTATCTCAATATTATTTCCAATATGCTGCTTTGAAAATTTGACCAGGATGACAACTTCTTGCCAGTGCCGACAAGTTACTGGCTTTTGTGGATTTTTTGACCTCTGCAACAATTATGCATGAAGGAAAAAAAATCAAAAACAAAAACTTACCTCTTCATTTTTAACTTATCAGGGTTTTTATCTAACCCTGAAGTGAAAGAAATTCTATGCACTTTCCCACATTTGTTTCTCATCTTTGCAAATCCCAGTGGCTCCAGAGTCTCAAATGTGAGATAATCTGTAGATCAATGAGGGCGGATGTAAAACTCTTGCTAAGCCGTGTTTTCCCAGCTGGGGGTAAATTCACTTGCCTGTATGTAAAATTTCCTAATTAGAAATGTCAAGTCTCTGTTAAAAGCTTCCAGAAATTGATGCTGAGCTCTACAAAAAGTTAACTATTCCATAGCTGTATTTTATCTGACTCATCAGGAGAAACTTTCCCATATTATTCATAATTAGGGCCATAGTAGCAGAAGAGTTTCAGGATTTTACCAGGTGGGGGTTTCTGCCTTTCAGACATGGGAATGTGCCCCAGGAGGAGCAGAGCACTGGCACTGGACACTGCCCAGGCTCTGGGCATCCATGGAGGGAAGTTGCTTAAATCCCAGAGACTCTCCACAGCCCAAATGCAGTCTGACCAGATTAGGAGAATCTTTGCTTACCAGCCCAATGGAAATCAACTGGGAGGAGGGTATTGAAATAGAGATACCTGGTCAGGTCATGGAGAGAGAAGAGTGTGGTCATGGGAGGTGGTATGTTAATGGAATGTTAATGGAATTATTCTATATTAGGTCATGTTTCTGGTTCCTGCTCTCAGTTGGTTCAGGACCTGTCTCATACGAGGTCCTGTTCTGAGTTTGTGATTGGAGCCCTGCCCTCAGAACACCCCTTGCCCAAATGCAGTCTGACCAGATTAGGAGAATCTTTGCTTACCAGCCCAATGGAAATCAACTGGGAGGAGGGTATTGAAATAGAGATACCTGGTCAGGTCATGGAGAGAGAAGAGTGTGGTCATGGGAGGTGGTATGTTAATGGAATGTTAATGGAATTATTCTATATTAGGTCATGTTTCTGGTTCCTGCTCTCAGTTGGTTCAGGACCTGTCTCATACGAGGTCCTGTTTTGAGTTTGTGATTGGAACCCTGCCCTCAGAACACCCCTATAAATTGTTACATTCACCACCCCCCTTCATCTTTAGATCTTGCCCCTCAGATTGTGTGGTTTCTGCATTTGTTATTTTGCTATTAAAGTTCTGTATTTTTCAGGCTACTCCATCATTCCCATCCCTCTGTTTTGCCATGTTTCCCTGCTGGTCCAGGCTCGGGGTCACAGCGAGCCCGACTGCAACAAGGAGTGGATCCTGAACATTTGGCCTAAATGTAGCAAAGCTCTCTGAAACTACGACAGATCCGGCTCCCCCCAATAAACATTCAGGGCAAAAGAAAGCTCAGAACCCCACCACAGCTGGCCCCTGCCCCATACTTCTGCCAGCCTCACTTCTCACACCCAAGAAACCCAGCAAGAAGCTTCATTTCTGTTTACCCAAAGAGAAGTCATGACATCTCCCCAAACAAGTATTGCCAGAAGTCACCTGCACCTTTTTTTGTACATCTGAGCTTGCTCATACAGTGTCAGCAATTGTCCTCCCTACTTAGGCTGATAGCTATGAAATAACCTGTGTTTCACTCCTACTTGCAGAGTTCCAGTTATTGCCATGATTAGGTGGTGAATAAGTACAGGGCTTCAGTGCCAGCTCTACTGCATTCTTCATACAATGACTGGAAAGCTTAAACTTGTGATCATACTTTCTCTCCCCATAAGAAATAAAAATTATGGAGGAGAGGAAAAAAATGAGCATGGGTTTTTTCACACTTTAAATGAAATAAATGGCTAAAATACAATGTCTCTGCCACATTGTGAAATAGCTTTCAAATAATGAGAAGACATGAAAGTGGATGCCACAAATAAGTGAAGTGTTTCCCAGGAAGACAGCAGTTTCATTACAGGAAGAAAAAATAAACACACTTTGGAAAGGCAAATACATTTGGACTGTAAACAGGGGCCTGAAGGATTGTTTGAAGGCTCCATTTGAGTCCAGTGCTCATACATAACAAATATCCCTTTTTTCCTGTTTTGTTCGACTTGTACAAAACGGCCAGTTAAGGGGATTCCAAGACAAGCAACAGAATAATTGAAGAAGAAACTAAAATGAGTTCTAGCATCTGTGAAATTTCCGTTTAAGAAATAGCTACTAAAACCTGGGTGACCTACCCTTAAAAGAACAAAAGTTAGGAGGCCCCCAGTGACAGTAATTAAGATTAAGGGAGACCCTTCTTCTGTCATCATTCTAAAAGCAGATTATGGTTACAGCAGAAAAATAAAAAAGTGTGAGTATTCCTTCCCAGAGTGCAGGATGAGCACGTGGCACTCACAGAGCAGGGGACAGTCACTCCTGGGAAAGGCAGCAGGGACATCAACATTCCCCACAGCAGCCCTGGTGCAGGAGGAGCAGGCCCTCACTGCTGGATCTGGGTGGCAGGGGGTCACCACAGGAGCTGGAAGGGGGAATCCCCAAAGAATGCTCTATAACAACCTCTGAAGCACCAGGATCAGATGTCTGCCAAAGTTTTATTGATGGTGTTATTGTTTGTGCCATTTCTGGTGATTAGATTACTGCATGTCTGAGGTTTTTCCCTTTAAACAGGAGCTTCCCCCAGTCCCCAGCCCCAAATAAATGAGAATAGAAAATGCTCCGTGCTGAGAAGTAAAGAGCTGATGAGTTCAGGAAATGATCCATTAGTTTGCTAGGAATAAAATACTGCAGAACAAGACACAAGAACATTTCCATCCTTTTCTTTGCAGGGCCTGCAGTGCCAGCAGTCCTGGTCTCCTGCCCAGCTCACAGCCTCAGCACAGCCAGCTGTCTGGAGCAGCAGTGGGCAGGAAGCTCAGCAGATGTTCAGCCTTCTTGGGCACTTGGAGTTCAAAACACTCATCATCTGCAGCAGAACGAAATCAGCAGGTTGTACAGCACTGCTGCAAACAGTACGTTGTGCTGGCCAGGGCTGAAAGAGCTACCAGGGCTCCCCTGCTGCAGAGGGGATGGTGGATTTGAGCATGGCCAACAAAAAACTAAGAAAAAAATAACTCGTTCCTCTCCATCTCAAACAAAAGTTCTCTCACCTTCTTTCAGATTCCTGCTAAATTAAAGCATGACCTATTGAGATGAGGCACTGTGACAAGCAAGAGGAAATGCTACATTGCCAAAAAGTAGCTCTGAAACTCTGGACAAATTTGCAATTTGGGAAAGTAGTTCTCATTTATCACAGACTGCACTTTTCATAGATTTTAATAATATATCTATCATTCTCATAATCACTAATGAAATTAGACGGAGTTATGAGATGCTGAAAGTGGTTTTTTGTTATTTGAAATTAAAAGCAAAAAAAACCCCAAAAACCAATTTTTTAAAAAACTCAAGCTCTTGTACTGACAGCAGCCACTTTTCCTTCAGACCGTGGGAAGTTCTGACCAGCTCAGTTGTGACCAAGTTGCATCTGTAAAGATCAGGATTTGGACTGGTATTTTTGCTACTGCAAAATTGATCCTACACAGTGAACTCTCCCCCAAAACAGACACCCCCACAATTTACCTGCAGGTACACACTGCAGTGTGTTTCCATCACTAAAATACTGATGGTTATGTGAACAGTGTATGGAAAAAAACAGACGATAACTCTGACCACAATCATATTTGTTAAACGCTGCTAAATTCAGAAGAGAAGGTGCACATGTGATTTTGTGTTCTCTGCTAAAATGACTCATTTAGATATTGAATTTAATAATAAACAGAAAACAAACTTTGTGATAGGGATATGCCTACTCATCTCACCTTGCACATGACAGACTGGATGAAAAATGAGCCTCAGTTTGCAGTGCACAGCCACATTTGCTGTACATTTCCAGCATTTATGTAGACCATCCTTTACTTGTCCTGAATCCATCCTCTGGAAGCAAACCAAACCAGCAACTTTACACAGAAGTATAAAATTAGTATTTTCATTAACGGCTTTAAATAATGGGTATTAATGAATATAGCCTGCCCTCCTACTATCACACAGACAGAGAATACTTTGCAAAGGGGCACCATGGGCCCTTTAAACTGCACAGGGAATTTTACACTATAAGGCAAAAAAAAAAAAAAGCTAGTCAATCTGGCAGTATGAAAATGGCACAGTTCTTTTGGTTTAACAATTTTAATTGTTGTGCAATTAAATAGAATAACAGCCCTAAGTTAAATAATGGAGGTCATTTGAAGGATCCTTATATTTTGCTTTTCTTCTGGGAAAAAAATAAAAATTTTGAATCCTTGTAACTGACTATTCATAGAAACTGAAAATCACCCTTATATCCACAAGGGAGTCAAAACATCCAGGGTCATTACTTCATTAACTTTGATTTGTTTCTAGGTAATGGAACTTAAAAGTTTTTGACTACTCACCATGATATTCTACACCAGTCACTCACTCTCAAAATCAGTGTGTCACCAGGCAGAGTTATTCCATCTTCCTTCTTCCCTTCCTACCCACAGAACTCACAGACTATTTTTTCTCTTTCAACAGAACTGCAGAGATTCAGTTTGGTGACCTAAAAACCTAAGTAAGCCTAATAAGAAAATTAAAATTTTCCAAAGCAATGACTAAGTCACTCTGAAATATTAATTCCTCCAACAGGAAGCTTATTCCAACACAAGACATTGAGTTTGATTCAGCTCCGAAGAAACCCAGTGCAATATCTCTCTCCAGCCTAAAATCCCACCTGCTTCAGGGAATTTCCATCACCACACATTATTTGTTGTGTTGAGAAGCCTTAGTTAATAAATGGCCCAGAGCTGCTGCTGTGGCAGCTCTCAGAGCACTCACACAGACAGACCTACAGACTCACACAGACAGACTGGCAGATAAGATTATCCTCCTATCATGAAAGTGCAAAAAAAAAAAAAAATCTCAATATAATTATCCTAATAAACAGAGACTAACAAACAGGAAAATACTCTAGATTTTCAGATGTGAGGCACTAGTGTGAAGGTTATTATAGGTTCAACTCAATGTGAATATCACTTCTGGAAATAACACACTTACTTCATTCTAGTCCATGCTGGGAAAAATGAGCAGCTCTCATTGTCCAGAGACATTTCTTTGTGTCCTTAAATCATCTGAGCTTTGGGGATACACACAGAAATCTTGAGCTCAATCCTAAATATTGTCTAGGTCAACTGTACAAGTCCAATATTTTTCCTGAAAAGAGAAAATAACAAATGCTTTTCTTAAAGCAGTCTCTGGGTTTTTATTTTTATTCCCTTTCCTAAGGGAGCATGATTAAGAAGATATTAATCCAATAAATTTTCAAATGAAAAATGCAGCTAATTATTTAGCAGATTTCATAATATTTCTTTTTATATAATGTATTAGAAAAGAAATATTACCCGCATTTATGCTCTAACCAGAGTTCAGTCACTCATGCTTCCCCTAAATAAATTCATATTCTGGCTGTTGCTTTCTATATTCCTACCTTTGTCTGGCACGGTGCTGTGGAGCAAATAGATTGAGAGATGCAGTAATACACATAACCTTTAGCTTAGCTTTTATCACAAGGAAAATAGTTACTGTTGCTATGGTTGTTTGGTCAATCTGTCACCCCATATCAGCATTGTTAGTATTCACACCTGATAAGAAGATATCTTCAAAAAAGAAGAGAGGGGAAGTAAAGCAAAATGCTGTGTAGAAGGCAACTCAATTCTCATCTAATCTCTTTAAAAAAATCTGCTGTGCTAATGCTATCCTGTGTGCCTATCACTGAAATCATATGAGACTTCAAATAAGAGTAAAGATAAGTAGAAAATAATGAAAAATAGAAATCTGTGCAGTTTTTCTGATTACAGTGATGTTTAGATTTTTATTTGTAAACCACCCATAAGTTATTTTCAAGGTCAGGAAAGTAAAAAAAGTTTAATAAAACAGGGATGATTTTCAAGTACATCTAAGCTGCACTAAATCTCTGAACTATTGCTCTACAATCTGAAACCAATCCCATATGAGACTATTATTTCTCAGCATCTTGTTAGTCCTACTTTGCACATGACCTTGTGAACTGCTAATCTTCCTAAATAACTACACTGAGCCCTAAAGGCACACCAACAACTTTTACAATTAGCTTGAAAATTTAAATTAAATTTTGTTTCAGACACAGCTGTACAAGGCAGGTGTTCCAAAGTATTCCTGCAAGGTAGACTTTTAGAAAGTTCAGCAGTCTAAAGAGTGAACTATGTGAGCCTGAAAAAAATTAAACAGCCACTACAGCAAACCTAAGCTCAGACACAAGCTTGAAGTATTTTTTATTCCAGGATTTCCTAGTATTAGAAATGCCACCCCCTCAGTGAGGGCCAGAGGGAATTATGTAAGGCTCCCATTAGGCATAAACACATTACAAACCACTAATACATACTGACAAGATCTTTCTGCTCTCTTTCCTCCCTTATCCATTTTTCACACAACTATTCAGAGCCAAATGTTGGTTATTCATCTCTGCTCTGAGGAAGATGAAGGTGCAGCACAGCCCAGGGACCTGTCCTTGCCACAAAACCCTTCTGGTGCTCACCAGCTCCCCACGATCTCACCAACTCGTCATTACTCTTATGGAGCAAGATCTTGAAAAAATGTCAGCAGACCTGGTCCTGTTTGCTGGGAAGCTCCAGAACCTCCCAATGTCCTCCCCATGGAGCTGACTGCAGTGCTTCACTGTGGGAATTTACCCTGCAGCTGCTGCCCATCACTGCTGAAGCACACACGCGTGCTGTGGTGGGAAACAAGGCAAGAATATTTATTGCTTATTGTGAAAGTCTTGCTTAACACCCCAGTAAGCCCTTCTCACAGGTGACCAGGACTGCAGTGCCCCTGCTCTGGGAACACTGCCCTGCTCAGCAGCTCCTCGGTGTCCATCGTGGCCCAGGTCTCCAGAGCCCTTCTCTGCACCCACAAGTCAGGCACTGATGCACTCTGTTCATCCAGCTACATCCACAGCAAGGCACAGGAGGTTGCTAAAGGAGTTTGTTTTCCAAAATATTCATTTGTTCTGCTGTCTTCAGGAAATAGGATGCCTGTTTCTGCCCTTGCAGGTGTAATGGAACCAGTATTTTATCTGTTGGCTTCAATGTGAAAGGGTGAGAAAGGTTGTTTTATTCCATCCTAAGGATATGGCACAAAAACCTGTGCATGCAAAGCACTGATTTGTGCCTATTGTTGCAGATAAACAAGTACACACGTAAATAAAAGTAGGCATATTTAAAACTGGTGACAATGTGTGTTCTTTCTGGTCTTTAAAGACAGACCTCTTTTGTTTTACATAACTTGAACTAGTAGTGCCTTTAAACACTTCCCTAAAAGTTTAGCCCAAAATGGTGGCTTAGGTTCAGCTGTTTCCCACATCAGAAGTGACAGCCAGCCCATTTCTGTGCCTCTGCAGACCCTTGCAGTGCAGCTGTCCAGCTCACAGGAGGATGTAGGTTAATATATATCCCAGCAGCAGTGAAACCCAAAAATAAGGCTGCAATTAAAAACATGGATGCTGAAAGCTACAGGGTGTCATCTTGTCCCGATGATGCACGCATGCTGCTCAAGTTTTCAAACATTTTGGTAGTCTTTTTTGGCTCCATCCTAAGGCTCAGATTTTAGCTTGGACAAGTCTCTTGGTTACTACAGCACATAAGTTGTCACTTGCACGTTTTGAAAAGCTAAAAGAAAAAGAGTATGCTGGCAGTTAAAGATGTTTATAGTATTTGCAGAAGTGAGGGCTAGGCCGTAATGGTTTCTCTGGAAGTAATCACAACACAGTATATTTAAGCATAAAGAGAATAATCACTTATATCAGCAGGGTAGGCAAGACTGCCATTTGCTGACATCAATGCATTTATTGAGTTAGTGTTCCTGAACTCAGGATACTAATTTATTTTTTACAGCAATTAGACCCTGCTGGGAGAGAACAAGAGAGAGGTGTGAGACTGACCACCTCTCTGATGAGCTGTGCTTAAGACAGTTTGCAAAAATATTCTTCTCTATGTCACACAGTTGGTGCCGCTTAACAGCACAGGAAAATCAAATCCAGAAGAAGAAATGCATCTGAGACATGAAAGGAAGAAAATCAAAGCAAACACCTATTTATGATGCTGTTGCAGATGTCACACAGGCACATCCACCAAGGAGAAAGTTACGTATAGGATTTTTTCTCTCTGTTCTTTTCTCTCTCTTTAATAAAAACTTGAGGCTTTTGAAAGCTCTAATCAAATCTCAAAACAATTTCCAGCTATAAAAGAACTGTGTATTTTCAAATACAACATAATCAAACCCAAGTATATGTTTCTCAGTTTAAACTACCCCTCTACCTGATCTTCCTGTTAGCCCTGCCAAACTGAGTTCTGCAAGCCTCCCTCCAAGCTTTTGCAACCTCCTAGAAAAGTAAATAGGTTTTTTATGTCTGCAGTGAGCTGGTGGGGAGGAGGAGAGATGTCTGAGCACACTGGTGCCCTTTATGTGCTCTAAAATCAAAGCAATTATAGCCAATTTCCTAAACTAGGAGCCAGTGAGGAGTACTGTACAGCAATAGGAGCGACATAAATTAGGAAAAGACAACACTGTAAGAAATCAAAATATAAGAACAATTATCCTTGTGGGACATTACATATTCAAATGAGGATGAGAAATGGCAAAAGCTAAGTCAGCATTAGCATGTCAAGCTATTGTAGTTGCTTTATGTATGGAATGAAGAGCAGAGACTGGCATGAAGTTAGAGGGAAAAGAAGCTGAAACACAAGGGTAATTGTAGAGTCAGGAAAGATGGGGATGAGCTCTGAGCTATCTGGACCTTGCTGTACCATCTGTGGGTACAGCTACTGAAGAATGAAATGCTTTAATAAAAAGTAATTGGAGAACAGGACAGTCCCCCTTGAACTTACCCATGATCTTCTTCCAACTCTGTCTGAACACGCCAATTTTTAGAGGGGTTACTTACTGTCAATAAACAAGTGAAAGGCTACATGACTATAATCTCCATTTTTTGTCAAGCCAGAAAATGAGTGCTGTGGCTGTTTCAGGACTCTGCAAATGACTCTGCTCTCCCCAGCTTGCTTTGCTCTGGTTTTCACTGCTCACCCAGGGACAGTGGGTGCACTGAACTGCAGAACAAGGGGCTGTGTGGCACCTTGTGCACAGCAGCCAGGTGAGGCACTCTGTGGGCAGTGACAGCCACAGAGATGCCTTAGAGAATTTTGGCAAGATTTTCTCCTAACATACAGCAGCTTATTCAATTCAACAACAGATGCTTTCTATGTTATCCCCTACAGCAAAGAAGTTATTAAACAGCCAGCCAAAGCCTCAGTCCTAAGGCTGCCAACTGGTGGTTGTAGCACTGAGTTTTGTGTTTCCCTCCCACTCCATCACTTGTCATTACTACCCATACTCTTCCTTCATGCCAATTTTTGCCAGGAAATGGCAGGCCCATTCCACACAGTGTTAAAACAGCATCATTTTCTTACAGGTTGAAAAATTCAGCCAAGCCTGACTGCAGGGGAAGATCTCCCTCCCTTTGCAGCCCTGCCTGTGATCGCCCACGCTCCTGTGCCTAACCCACACAGAGCCCTTCAGGGGCTGGGAGGGAAGGACTGAGGGCTCCAGCAAAGCACAATGGATTGCAAGGAATTCAGCTTGGAAAAGCTTCCCCAGGTCATTAAAAACGTCACAGAGCAAAGTCCTGCTCGGCTTGGCCTGGCCCAAAAGGAGAATCCACCTGCCAATTACAGGGACTTTAGGATTTAGCCAACAGCCCATAAAAGATGTCACAGATGTGCAATTCCAAATTTTGAGGATATGCATCTTTTGCCTCTTGTTTTACTCTCAAGGCAGGAGACAGAATAATAGCAATGTAAGCACTCCATGTTTTTCAGCATTTGGCTCCTACTGTTTAAAAAGGCAATTTTTTGCTAGGTGATTGCTACAGGCAAAGGGTCCAAAGGGTGAAAATTGAAATTCTTAAGGCCATAGCAGAACTAAAGAGCTGTTAACTGAGAGGGAATTAATCCATGGGCCAACTTATAAAAGTACAGTTATATTGTAAGCACATGGAGTATTTAAAGGAATAGCAATGTAAAAAGAATGTTTCTTCCATTGAACCACACTTACTTTAGTGTGGCTTCAAGAATCCCAAGACAGGGGTAAGACAACCCTAGATGAAACCCTCAGAGGAATCTCTAACTCTTCTACTGAGCACCAAAATCAAACCAGATCAGGAAGAGGAACTATCACTTCACTCTTCAGTTTTTAAAGCACAAACCCGAAAAATGTGAAGTGACAGGATTTTGGATGACATGCAAACCCTTTTATCCAGAGCAACATTTCTATATAAACTTCTCATCTGACAGGACTACTAGCACCTCTTTGATTTTATTAAATCAGGATAGTAAAGGCCAAGAGAGACTTTGAATAAATTTTTAAGACTGTTTCTGGTCAACACGCAAAGCTGATTTCAAGGATTTCTTCCATCCAACCCTGCACAGTAGGAAGCTGAGGTATGAAGCAGATAAGTGTAGAGATGGGGGCAAAACTATAGAAAGATTCCTCTTGCTCAGCCTTCCCCTGTGACCTTTCTCATACTTGCAAATAAAAGAATTAAAATAGATAAATCTGCCAGCCAGGCTTGAAGCCTTGTGAGTACAACTTGAGCACAGGAGATATCAAACCTTCCCTAGCCTGGGCCTCTGCTTTCCTCCTGGTTTCTCAGCCTCGGTGATGTGCAGCTGCATCTGTCAGGAGGCATCACGTTATGTCAGAGATTTAATGCAATAAGAGATACAACTGGTTCTGGCACGTAAGAAAATGACAAATCAGTCTAGAGAATTTGAAGAGACAGTTTTCTGGAGGAACACAGGTGCACAAGCTGGGATTTAACAAAAGTTATTTGAAATGCAGGAAGCAAACAATAAAAAAGGCCATTTTACCCTAAGTAAATTTTAGAAAATAGGTTTTCTATCCAAATGTTTTGCCACAGCTGCAAGTCTCAGATTCAAAAACTGACAAATAGGATTTCTTTCAAACTCCAACATGAAGTGAATGGTAGAGAGTGAAAGAGACAGAATTTCATATCCATTAGGATCTCAGTACTCCATTTTAATCAGGAGTCACTTGCAGACTGAAATTGCCTGGTCTGTACATCTCATTGAGTCTTTTGTGAGAAATTCAACTGCTTTATGTGTTTGGAGTTGCATCCTCACATAGGAATAAGCAGTTAACAAAGACCTTAGTGAGACTGCAAACCTTCCATCACAGAGACTGTCCCACCATTATACAGTCACAATATTAAAGGGTCAGTCTCTTGTATTCTGTCTTCACTGTTCTCTCCTGTGGGTACAGCAGGTTCTGGGGGCAGCAGTACAGGAGTTAAATGATTCCATATTCCCTATTACCAAGGTTAAGAGAGGTTTTCACCACAAGATCACAAACCTGTTTTACTTTACTTTCTGTCTAATCCCATCTCTTTCATTGCCTCTTTCAATAAAATAAAGGTTAAAAACAAACAGATTACAGAATCACAGAATGTTTGGGGTTGGAAGGGACCTCAGGAGTTCCCTAATCCAACCCCCTGCTGCATCAGGTTCACCCACAGCTGGCTGCACAGAATCACCTTCTCCAGGTGGCTTTTGGACCTCTCCAGAGAAGGAGACTCCACAACCTCTCCGGGCAGCCTGTCCAGGGCTCAGTCACCCTCACAACTAAAGAAGTTTTTCCTCCTATTCAGGGGGTGGAACTTTGTGTTTCAGTTTGTGCCCAGTGTCTCTTGTCCCGTGCTGGGCAGCACTGAAGAGAGTCTGGTCCCATCCTCCTGACACCCACCCTCAACACATTTTTTGTCTTGTCTCCAGCCTGAGCAGGCCCAGCTCCCTCAGCCTCTCCTGGTATGAGAGATGCTCCATTCCCTCACCACCTTCACAGCCTCCACCTGACCCTGTCCAGCTGATTCCTGATCTACTCTCAACCCACAGGACCCAGACTGAGAACTCCTCCCACCCTTCCTCACTGAAGCTCCATACAGCTCCCATCCAAACCCACAATTTATTCCTCCCCAGCCTGCTCAGAGCTTCCCAGACTGAAGCTCAGGCTGTAAGATCCTTCCAAAGGAAGGTAAGAGTGACAGGAGCAGCCCCAGGGCTGCAGCCAAGGAGAGGAGGGAGCATATTCTCTTTTATGCTGGGGGTGGCCTCGGAGAGGCTCCTTCCATCTGCACACCTCACACTGACACCAGGGAGAGCTAAGCATCAGGAGCAGGAAAATACAGACAAGTCAATGCTGAAGAAAAAAGCTCAAAACGCTGGGTTTTTACATTAAAAAATCAAAAACAAAATAATAATAAAAGAGAGATAAACAAATAAGACCTGGCATTAAAGAATGGGTGCTGACTTCACCCAAACACCCCAGATGATTTTAGTGTGTGATTTTTGCATCTCACTGCAGCCTGGCTTGCTGATGTTTTGCCAGTACTAGAGATAATCTTTTGAAATCAAATTATATGTGTGCAACATGAATTATGCTTTTGGCTTACACTGCAGTAAAACTGCACATTTTGCATATTTCTAAATGAGAGGAAGAGAGAAAGAAAAAAAATAGAGAATTATATGTCAAAACCAACTTATCAGAGATGCAGATAATTCCAGACACAAGCAACATCTTATCCCACAGGAAGGATATGTAGTATCAGATACAAAAATAACATGGTTTTGGGTTGGGTTTTTTTGTTTTTTTTTTTTTTTTTTCACTAAGTTACCACTGGCGTGAAACTATTGTAATATTTTCCACAGGAATGTAATGTTGCTTGGGAATAGCCAACAACCACAGCACACCTGCAGCTAATGCTGGCACTGCACCACCTTCTCCCAGTGACACATGGCTCAAATGTGCTCCCTGTGTTTCCCCTACATCTAAAATACCCCAGGAAACACAAAGATTTTGAAGGGGCAAGTTGGGCCCTGTTGTCAAGGATGACTGAAATATGTTATTTATGTGTAAGACTGGGAAAGAGGGATCATCTAAATTTGAAATGAAACACCAAGTTTGTTTCTTTGCTTCCCTCTGGAGAGCATGTGATACAGTCTCTGAGAAATACCTCAGCAGTACTGGAGCCCTAGTCACTGTTTCTGAAGTTTTCTGGACATAAAGAATTACTAGGAGGTATAATAAGGAATCCACTGGCCTAACAAGGATTTATTTTTCCACTCACTGGCACACCAATTTAATTAAGACACCAAGCCAATTAATAAGCCCTACTAATAAGACTCACTATCTATTAGCATATGCAGTGAAAGCAATTTCTGCCTGTGACTATTTATGAGAGTAGTTATTCACTTGGTAACCATTTACATAGTAACAGCACCAAGAAATGCTATTGAGGACAAAGAGGATGGGAAATTAAAAGCTGTGTCTTTTACATTGCATAATTTTTAAAAATATATTTCCAGTGAGAATAAAAAGAAAGGGGGAAATTCCTGCAAATAGGAGCAAAAAATAAATATGTCCCCAAGCTTGCCAGTGGCCCTGGAGTCAGCCATTCCCAGGCACCCTTCCCAGCACCTTGGTGGCCCCAGCAGCCCAGAACAGATCAATAGGACATCAGGGTTGCAGCAGTAACTGGCACTGCTAAAACCAAGGTCACAGCCAGCTAAGTGTTCTCCCTGTACTCAACAAATCCACACAAATTAAAAGGAGTTAATTAGCAGGAGAGCCCAGAGCACCAATGGCAGCTTCACCCACCTGGGACATTCCCTGTGGCCACGAGCCAAGGGAAGATCATCGCCAGGCATATCTCAAATCCACCATGAGACACCATTGTGCAAACCTCCCTGGAGGAAGGGATCATTATTCAGGAAATGTTCTCTCCCAAGTGGTAGACACCATTTCATTTATCAGCTGCTGTTAATTGCTGTCTCCAACCATCTCAGTTCCACTAAGGCAAGCAAAAGGAACTTTTCTGGGAAGGGGCCCACCACCGTGAAGAAACAGATTCAATTAGGCCATTTATTTTCTGTTCTTGTTTACAGTAATTTCTGGTTTCATGTTCTCACTGAATCTCATCTCAGGGCAGTATCTATCACTATATCAAAAGGCAACTTCTGTAAGATTCTCCCAAATTTTCCCCTGTGTATTTTAATGAGAGATGGGTGTGAATAGAGATGCAAAGAGGAAGCATCAGAAACAAAACCTCATGAGTGAGATGAGAAAAGATTTCCCCAGCATTGTAACTGTAGCATACCTGATGCATGCATTGGTTTTGCTAGGCTAGAGAAAGTAGCAGAAATAATTTCATTTCCAAATAATAAAAAACAATCTTTCCAGAAGTTTCTGGGCTCCTCAATGAATTTATCCAAATGTCATGCAAAATAAAAACACTGCCACTTATTTGCAGCAGGAATTCCTGAATAAGCCAATGGTAAAGCAAGAGGCGTGTGACTGACTCTACTATGGTGTATAATCAAAGAAGCAACTCAGCTGTGAAATTTGGATTCAGCTGTTTTTCCAGATCCCTATCTGGCCCTGATTCAATCCAGACAATTAAATACTTATTTCAGATGGCTGCAAACACACTTCTCCCTGTCAATTCTGGCCATCTCTCTGCTGCTTTGCTGAAGAATGCAGGAGATATTTTGGCAAATTTCATCTGCAATAAAATACCAAAACTGAACATGAAGTTTGGTAAGCTTATTATTACTGCTATCTTTCCCAGGGAGGAGAGAAATGAAAGACAAACCGTAAAAAAATTTAGAGGCTAACCATGTATTTGGTCAAGCGTATATTAATGGCAAGTATAAATAAAAGTCAGCATCCCAAAGTGGTACAAGAATTGCACATCAGCAAATGGTTTAAGAATAACACAAAATTAAATTTAAAATTCTTGGAATTTTCAATGGGTAGGTTTTGATTTCTCTTTTCTTTTTCGCCCTGATCATTTCAGCAGTCTTGCAAAATCTTGCAATGAAAAAACAGGCGGGCTTGCAATCTGCAGCGATGGGCTGGAGTGAAAGGAAAAACTCAAACTGTGCATGTGATAGAGTAAAACATTTCTATCAAGGAGAAAAAAGAAATAATCCAATTCTGAAAAACATTTATTATAATTCTTCATTTTGCTCATAAAGAAATTAATTGTTACAGAAATGCACACAACCAGGCATTTACCTTTTTGGTAAAAGAAGGAAAAAGACAAATTGTTGGCAATTGCCAGGTAACTTATTGAACCACCTGCAGTGGTCAATCCCAATATTTTGCTAAGAATTAAATATTCAGGCAATGTAATTTTCAAAGTTGAAGAAAAAAGAAGCCAAACAAACTAGTAGCCAGCTTAAAAAAAAAAATCTTAGACAATACAATATCCTTGAAGAGACTCACTAATGGGTCTCAAACTAATTTGTGTCATTACTCACTATTTTAATCATCAAGGACAGCTTGCTCTCTGAATTCCATTTTTTTTAAAAAAGGGCCAGTTTTAATTAGTATGGTTTCCAGCAATCCCTTGTGCCTATTGCTGTGACTTCAACTAAAAAACATCAGGAAAAAAGCAAATATATAGCTCAAATAAAAGATATGTTTTGCGAAAAACCTAATTTTCCTCAGTTCTGTTGTTACAATCTCTGTTATTTTTTTCATTAGATGCTCCACCACCACTGATCCCCCTCAGGCAAAGTTCACATGTCCGATTCTGAGCTTGCAGCACCTGCTACAATCAGAAAAGTGCCCTTGCTGAAAGAGCTCCAGCAGAATGCAAGGAGCAGCAGCAACCAGGAGGAGGCTGAGAATTCCTTATCCCTGTCTGCAGCTCAGGCTTGTGCCCCTTGAACCTCCTGTGCTTCTTGTTAGTCCACTTCCCCACCCCGTCCAGGTCCTCCTGCAGGTGACTCTCCCTTCCAAATATCAGCTTCCCCCCTCGGTTTGGCATCACCAGCAAATTCAGAATGCACTTTATCCCATATTCCAGATTATTTCTGATGACAAGAAATAGTATCAGGCCCAAGATCAATCCCCACTGGATTACACTTCCTGTAAAATCTTCAGTCTGCAAGGAATACATGCAACAGGAAGTCACCCAGAGTCACAGAGCCCAAAACTGATTAGAAGTAAAAATCTCAGGTCAGAACCTTAAGGGGCTGTTGAAATCAGGAATGCTTCATCCACTTATTCCATCAGAAGATTTGTGGCAGAAATCCTTCAGTATTTATTTTTTTAAAAAAAGGTATTTCTGTTGATTTTCTAATCTGCATTTCCATCACCCCATAGCATTCAAATGTGTCATTTTAAAATATAACATCATAAAACTCAATGACTGCACTATTTCTCCTCTTGTCAACAGACTAATTTTCCAGCATAATACTATTTGCTTGAAGAAATCTATTCCAAATATATACCAGTACAAGAAAGAGGGGGAAATACCCAAAATTATTTAGTTAGGAACAAAAAATTTGGGATGTGGAGCTTCTAAATAAGGGATTTACACCTAGAGCACAGAAAAATGTATATGTGGATGTGTTTAATTAAGGACATTTAATTAAGGACATAGAAATCTTATGTGATCTGGGTTCCTATCAGTTTATCTCAGCACATCCTGCAGGCAGAGGGAAAGCTGGGAATGTTAGACACAGTATTATGAAATTAGTACAATTGTTTTTTTCCTCCCCTAACATTCAGAAGAATTTTTTTTTTTCATGAAAGGGATCAATTCTCTAATAAGACTGAATTATGCACATCTCATTTACTGGAAGAAAGCATGAGAAGTGTAGTTTACGGGAAGAGAAATGTGTAAGAAACAATAAATTGGATCTTGAATAACTTGTAACTAAGGAGTCTTCATTTGGTTTTGACAGTTTTTCACTTGTCTCTTGGAAAGTGTGCTACACAGAAGGGACTGCTGATGAATTTTTGACAGTGCAGTTGGTTTCTGGGTTTTTTTTTTAAGGCATCCTGTAACTCAGTCTCTAAACTTTATATCATAATTGCATGATAGCTCAAATATTCCTCATGTGAGGATTCATGTGAGAAATTAGGCTTCTTTCATGTAAAATCTGAAACATTCTCTGGCTGTCAATACATAACTGCTCAGCAAAGGTGTTTTTGTCAGCAGAGCTGCTGAGAATAAAACGGTGGGATGTCTCACCAAAATACATAAACTCTGAAATTCTCATCATGAAGGGTGAAGTCAGTCTGTCATGGGCCCACTTAAAGCATTTTTGTGGGATTTTTTAAACAAGCCTCAACATCCATTTACAAGGCTTTTAAGACCCTATTGGAGCTGATCAAACTGTGGGGGAAATTTTTCACCTAGTGTAAAAAAAATCTCAAATTTTTGGAAAATTAAAAAAAAAAAAAACAAAACCGAAACCTAAACTAAGATCATTTAGTTCTTTTCCACAGCCTTGTGAGTTTACCTGGATCAGAGGCTAGACAGTGTTAAAGAAATAAAGGAGGGATTTATTAAAAGGCCTTCAAAGGATACACTTGGGCACTATAAGGGCCCAGCTGGGGCTACAACCAAGATGGACCCTGGGTCAGGAACTTTCACACTTTTATAAGTTTTGGTCATTTCCATATTGGGGTTAATTGTCCAATTACAGCTCCAGGTTCTGCAGTCCCATCCTCCCAGATTGCTCTCCTCAATTCACTGCTGTTTGCACTTTTTGGGTCTGAAGCTGTAACCTTGTCCTTGGTTCTCAGGCTGGAAAAGGATTGTTTTGTCTGACTAAACTCTGAAGAGAACTTGCTAACACTTCATATGAAGTTCAGAGTTATGAACTAATGCAGTACAGAATCTGGAAAACATGAAAGCTGAAACGTAAGATATCACAGGGACTGGGATGTAAATGAGTTGCTGACACTGGCCAGGGAACAGCCAAACACTTAACTGGGACCAGCAGCCACAGATCCCACTTCCCATGATTTGCAACAAAGGAAGTTTTGTCCTCAGGTCCAAGTTCCCAGTGATATCTTTCCTGAGAGGGCCTGTGTGTTTCTACCCAAGGCAGAATGGGGAACTATCAATTATGGATGTACTGATAAGCTCTGGAAGGTATGAAACCAACTGAGGTACGGGCAATCATTTGGAGACAACAATGAACTCAAAATATGCCTGCAGCACTTTGTTTCATATCATACATTGACAGAATTTTGACTTTAATAATTCTTACAGAATTATGGCTCACAGAGATGCTACGTTATGACATGAACAGATGAGAGCACCTCTATACCATCTCCAGGTGCAAGCTGCTACCCCAACCCACCCTGGGGTGATATCAGTGATGTATCTTTCCTAGAGCAATGCTTTTAGTGCTCTCCTTTTGCTTTGCACTCACAACGAGGTAGAAACCTGCACACAAACAGCTGCTCTGAGTTCTCACAAATTCACACCCTGCCTCCTCCTGCTCTAATGTAATTGTTTGCCCACGTACCTGAAAGTAACACAGACATATGTCAGGTTTTACTAACAGGATCGTGGCAGGTGTCTCTTTAATTTGGAATTATGGTAGTGAATTCTTCATCAGCATTTTGATAATCATATTTGCAAAGTGGTAACATTTGCAAGGCTTAAAGACAACTACAGGCACAGTTTCCTTAGGGACTCTGTGTGTTGGGCAGCTGCTGCAATGTGTGCCTCCCCTGTGCCTTTTTCTATACATGCACTGTTGACATACATCTCACAAAAAGAGGCTAAAAAATTTTTAAGTGCAAAGTTAGAGTGGTTTTCACCGTACAGACAAGGCATTAGTGCTGTGCAGAGGACAGGACCTGGCACAGAAAATATTTTGAAACACCTGAGATTTGTTTGGTTTTTGTCTCCTTCCCAAACCTGAGAAACCTGGTATGTTTTTGAAAGGTTTTTCCCCTGCAAGAGCAAGGCTCTTTAAAGTGTCTGGTAAAATGCTTCAATGCAGAATGCATGAAGGGCATACATTAACATACATTGATTACTTGTATTTTTAAATGTAAATGTTGTCTGCTCAGCATCTGATGGAATTATACCAGCACTGTCAGTAAGTGTCATTGACATTCAGCTCTCTGTTCTGAAGCTTGACAATACCTCTGATTCTGCAGTTTTTATTTGGATAATATTCATCATGGTAGCAGAAAACTACTCCAAAACACAAAAGCTTCTGTTCCTCAGACCTGGGGATTTCAGGTGTAATTTCCCAAGGCGTTAGTTTTTGACAGAGGGTTCTGGGGCTCCCTGGCAGTGCTGGCACAGCTCTGATGCCTGTGACTTACTTTGTGTGTGTCTCCAGCTCCATTCCCTCCTGACAGTGGCTGTTCATATTCAGCTCAGCAGCACTCCCACCACCAGTGAGCCCTCCTCTCCTCTGAGTGTGGTAGGCCACAATATGTCCAGGAAAAATACCTTTAGTCAACTCTTGGTTTTAGATATATCTCAGGCAGGGAATCCCACTCTTTGCAAACATTTATCCAGTGCCCAAACCATCACCAGTTTTCTTTGCAGACAGGACAGGGATAGTTTCATGCTACTGGCTTCTGGAGTCCTCCTGTGCTAACTTCTGTGCTGTGACAAGCACACAGAGCAGGCTGCAGTGGCTCCACACACTTGGACACACCTTATCCTCACCTCTGAGCCCTTGTCACAGACCCTGGAACAGGGATCCCCTGCCTGAAGTCCAGAGCAGAACTTTATGCTTTAGCTCTGACTTAATTAGTGCAATAGTGCCTAACTCTACAAATACCAAAAATCCAGAAAGGAACAGGAACAAATCCTACCTGACTAAATTCCCCAATTTTAAGAACAGGTGGCTACTGGCGGAAATTTGAATCACATTTACAGAGCCACCCTGCCTCCCACTGTTAATTTCTAGCCTCTTTTCATGATGATACAGGGACACCAACACATCAAGACATTATCTCCACAGCTTCAGTGTCCCAGGACCCATCAGTAAGGACCAGGCAGAGCTGCACAGCCCACTCAGCAACACCCACATATTCAGGCACTGTTGCCAAATCTGTACATTTTCCCTCAGTCTGATAAGAGAATGCCCTTCTCATGCCCCCAGGTAATGCACAAACACCACTCTTTGACAGTCAATAACCCACTGCTCTTTTGACATTCTTTTGAATCCATATAGTTAATTAAGGTATGAATGTCTATCCAAAAATCTATACTGATTAAGCCTGGATTACAGAGTCCTTTCCTTGCTCAATCTGAGTAACCATGCAAATTATGAATATCCAGACAAAGAAAGCAGCTCCAGTTCCTGTATTTATTTGACTTGAGATCTGCCATCAAAGAAAAGAGTGTCATTACTTGAGCATCAGGCCTTAAGTGATAGATTCCAAGTGCATCATTTTTAGAGCCATTAGAGGTTATCAGGCCTATATGGTTGCTAAGATACCATGAATCTTGAAGGAAAATATAAGATAATGGTAGGCAGTCACTGTGATGTTTATCAGAGTATGTTCTCTGCATCTTACTTAATAGCATCATGATTAGGATAATTTTCAAGAGTTCCTGTCTATTTTCTAGCTAGGTGCAAGAATTCAACTGCACTAAGTCAGCAAATATTGTTTATAATTCATGTTTTTCCACAAGTAAATGAATTCATGGACGTCAAAATTTGTAATTGGCACAGCAGAATTTATTAACAAGTAAGTGCCTGTGTCTGTGTGCAGGTTTCTTTCCTGGTTATTAAATAGTATCTTTAGACCTGGAATGAAATCATCCTTCATTGATTTCAAGTATATTTTGTGATAAGAGAGACTGTGCTTTCAAAGAGTTTTTAAATTAAATTTGTAGCTGAGGTAATTGCTGTTGCAAAATTATGCAACTAAAGTAAAGCGTTGTGCAGGAGTTTTCTTGATATTATAATTTAACTGCCTCTTTTCTAAATCATGAAAGTGTGAGATGCCAGATTAGGGCAAAGCATTAGGTTATTACTGAATTATTTTATGTTCTGTCTCTGGAAGTATCTGGTGAGAAATAAAGGGATGAATGTGCAGTGCTATGAGTGCTCACACCATAACCCCCAAAGTCCTCTCTGGGTTCCCTCTTTCACTGCTCCAAAATGGTGAAGTCCAAGATGGGGAAATTGCCCATTCTCCCTGACTTGCTAGCCCAACAAAGAATGTCATTCCAATGCCAAAGGACAGAGAGAGCCAAATAGGCTCTCATTAGAGAACTGCATAGCTGGTGGTGGCTGTTATTAGGTAGTCAGGGAGTGGAACAAGTTGCCCAGAGAGCTATGGATGCCAATCCCTGGAAGTGTTCAAGGTCAGGTCGGATGGGGCCCTGAACAGCCTGAACCAGTGGGTGGCACCCCTGCCTGTGCACCCATCCCTGCAGGGTCCCTGATGGTCCCTAAGGTGCCTTTCAACCCAACCCATTCTGGGATTCTGTAATTCTTATGTCATGCACTAAACCCACAAACCTGTGGACAGATGCCTGCATGGCATTTGAAGGAAAGCACAAAGAACAAGTAAGACAAAAGCTCAACAGGGGAGCTTCCTTTATCCAAGCTTTCAAATAAAGCATCTTCCCATTCCACACTGCAGAGGCACTAAAATGCTAGTGTGATTTGCCAACTACCTTTCCCAACACGAAACAAAACCCAGTTCTGGTGAGAAAAGCTGCAGGAACACACAGCAGAAGGCACCAAGCAGCCCAGGAGATCAGAGTGACATTATGCTCCAAGAATTAACCTGCATCTTCTACAAGATTTCAGCTGGATCTCACACAAAACAAGACTGGTGACACCTTCCTGGAACTGTCCCATCCATGTTAGTGACATTTTGTCCTATGAGCCTGCAGTTCTGACTCAAAGCAAGGTTTTCCTGTCCTTGACAAGAACCACAAACTGCTTTTTAATTCTTTCAAGAGCACTGGAGATTTAGACATTCATTTAAAACTCAGTGTTTGTTCAGAGAGCCTAAGAAAGACCCACTCACAAAAACAAAAAGAGGCAGTAAAATTTCTAATTTTCCTGCCACCCACAAAGATGAATACACATTGACATCTGAGTACTGTAACTT
The DNA here is from genome assembly GCF_014805655.1 of Passer montanus. NCBI lineage: Eukaryota > Metazoa > Chordata > Aves > Passeriformes > Passeridae > Passer > Passer montanus. The sequence continues at coordinate 5,040,052 of NW_024368596.1, read as the reverse complement.
TTTTAAAGTAAATGAGCCTTGAAGATTATCTGTCAGCTAAAATGCACCCAAGGGCTTGCTTTGCAATGCTTCTTTTCTAAAGGAATGTTTGTTTTAACATTATTGTTGCAACCAGCCAAAGAAAAATGTAGAGGCATCATAAAAAAATACGAGTAGATACCCAGTTGTTAGAGTTGGTTTAGGAACAATCATAGGAGTGATGGACTGTGCGACCCAGGAGAGGTTCCTTCCAACCCTAATGATTCTCAGAATTGATTTTCTTTTGCAACTCACTTTCAGTTAGTCCTTTGGAAAAAAAAAAATAAAAAGGGTTAGATCAATGCTGGCTTCAATGACACAGCCATTCCAGCTCCTGCAGCATTTTCTCGCCATGGCAATCTCTTTATCTTCTTGTTTGTATGAAGATCATTCTCTACCCCTCTTTTCCTGGCTGTACATAAAAATAAGGGGATGGGCTCATAGTTTGCTGGCTACAGGGTTGAATGTGACATTAATACAAATCAGTTAGCACATAAAATTCTCACTACACTTCTCAGAGGGTGAGTATACAGTTCTGCTCACAGTTTTGGAGAACTAATCTTTTCATTCATTATCACAATTGCAAAATGGATCCTCTACTAGCTAGAAACCAGAACAGAAATACAAATATAAGAAAAGTGTATTTCCAGAAGGATCCATTTTGTAAGTTTAATATTACAGAACACCAACACAATTTCATATAAACTGGTATTTGCACCAGATTCTTAAGGACAAATCTTCAGCACTTCCTTGCTTTCAGTTAGCAGTCTAAAGGGAGGATAGCATTTTACCCCTGCTTCTTTTCCTTTTGAGTCCATTGACAAGGACTCAAAGGGCTAACTCCTGTTAGTCTGGGCCTAAACAAGAAAGAAAAACTCTCTGTAGATCGGGGGGGAACAAAAATTAATCAGTTGAACTCTAGGGATATCTGTGTCCTGAGTCCCATTTTGCAATGACACAAAGAGACCAGCTCTAGCTCATCAGCACTGGCTGGCCACAGTGAACACAGAATAGTTTATGGGCATTCCAAGATCTCTCTTTTGATGGAGCTGCCTATAAATTGTTGCAGAGCAAGAGGCCCAGATATTTCTCAAAAAGCTAAGCTGGTTGGAGACATAAAGAATTATGCTTAAAACAATAATTAAAAAATAAGAACACCCACAGTTTTAGTGACATTCTCCAAAGAACCTCTCTTAATCAAGCACAATGAAGCTTCCCTTTTGTCTCTTTCCTTGAAAAGGATTTGCCCCATGGAAAAGGGTAAGTAGAAAGGTGTGACACCAAAATAGCTCAATAAAGCTCCAATATTGAATAAATATAATTTCAAAGGTTTGTGACTTTCTACCATGCTATGTATTTCTCATAAGCTAGGAGGGCTTCAGGGTCACAGGATGCCTGGAAGCAGGGGCAATGGAAGAGGTAGAGGGACACGAGTTACCCCAAGAATTGTGATGTCCTTCCATGACTGTCAGTGACCTGGGCCACAGTCTGATCTGGAGGGCAGGCAGTTTGCTGCTAAGGCTGCGTGCAAGGCACAAAAGCAGAACTTCAAAGGTGCACACAAACAAGATCTTAGGCTGAAGCAGAAACCATTATAGAATGACAGCCCAGATGCACCCATATCAATATTTTCATCCCTGGGAGTGCTGTCCCACTGCTTCATTTACCTCAGATGCTTTGTAGCCCATTGCAGGCAAGACTTAAATTTTGAAAATCTGAGCAGCTGAAGGCAGACCTCTCCTGGCAAGCCCTGTGGAAATCTCCCTCAGGCAAAGTTCGTAGCAGTCGGTAGCCTCTAGTATTTGTCATGTATCTTATTTTCGCATTTCTCATTTTAAAAGATCTCCATGCCCATGGGAAGGCAGAAGCATGCCATGCACACAAAAGCTGCTGTGTCTGTGCAGGAACAAAGCTGGCTGTGGTTTTTAACTGGTTTATAAAACTTTGACTTTTCATATGCCACAACATGTCCCTAGCTCAGGACTGGACAGAACTCCTCAGGTGTGACCTGACCTCTGGCAGGTGAGGGCAGGGCTGACCCCCCTCCTGTGCTGCTTGTACAGCCCTTGAGCAGGTGCAGCCCAGGACACCTCCTGTGCATCACTGCTCTGCTGTGCTGTTCCCTTCTGGGGGCTGTTGCCAAGAATGACACAGGACAGGCTCCCAGACTGCCAGGTCTAACCCCTCTGTCTCTGTGGGGTGGCTCAGGAATTCCCAGGGTCAGCACAGGCTGTCTGACAGAATCTCCTGCACCTTGTGCCAGTGCAATCCAGTCAGTTCACAGTGCAGAACCAAGACTTGCACTATTTTGCTTTTAGCATGTGTTCTTTCCATTCTGCCTTCCAGGTTTGTCATCACCAAATATTTTAGCAGTGCAAAGTTACTTCCTCATTGTAGCAGATTTACATGATCCATGGAACCACAGAAAGGGGTGGGAATGGACATTACAGATCTCTAGTCCCAAACCCCCTGCCCTGGGCAGGGACACCCCCCGCTAGATCAGACTCCTCAAGGCTTTTTCCAATCTGACTTTGAACTCTGACAGGGTTGGGATGTCCACAACACCCACAGCTTTAAGAACTGTCCAAAACCCCAGAAAAGTCCCACACTGTACTGCCTTTCTTACCCCATAGATTATCTGTACCTTTTTGCCTTTGTTTTTTCCTTTGCTCCTGCTTTTCTCTATTAAAGCCCAGGAAGTTTCCCTCTTTCCACACTTCTTCCATTCTCCCATCGCTGCTGCCACTTCTTGGATTTCCATAAACTCGTCATGTGGAAATGTATGCAATACAATTCAGAGAGGTCACCTACTCTGCTCTTGATTTACTTTATCCAAGTCATCCTGCTCCTTACTGCATCTGGTGTTTTCCAGACAGGCAATTTCTAGATGACACATGAATGGAAGCAGCACACATTCACAAAGTGTTGCTGCTTCACATAACACAGAATTTGGCATGGCCTCATATTGCCCTGAAAAGCAGTTTTTATTGTGGGCAAAAGATCAAAGCCAAAAAAAAAAAAAAAAAAAAAGCAAATTCAATCTGGTCAAATCCTTTCAATTGGCCTGAAATATTGACATTGTAGAATTTGTTTAGCTCATACTCAGGGTAAATTGGCATCTTTCCTTCTACAAGGAACCTTTAATAAAAATTATCTTGCTTCAGAAACACTGTGTTTCCAAAATTCATCCTGATACCAGTCTTTCCTGCAATGAGATACAAAGCATCAGTAGGTCAGTGACAGTCATGGTAGGACACCACAATGCTTGGAGTAACTCCTGTCAATGATGCTAAATTCTTTGTACTCATTTCTCTGCATCAAAACACACAATTGTATAATCTGATCGGCTTTAGTCGCTTTATCTACACACCTGAAAATTCCAATAAAACTACACAAAACTGAGTTTCTAATAAGCATCTTAACACAGGCTGGTGCAGAGCAGAAGTAAAAGCACTGAGAACATTTGAAAAATATTTTGATTTCGAGATTTTCATATCATCAGAGATCAAGAAGCTGGTAATTAAGAATTGGTAACCTGCTGAGAAAACATTTTCTCTACATTCCCATTAAATTCAAAACAGAAGTACAAACTTATCTTTGAACTAATAAATTAATCAATCATCTAACTGCACAATGCTGTTTTTATCATTTATAATTCTATCATTTATAGCAAGTGCAATCTAGTAAAATGGCCTAAATAATAAGATACTGTTCTCCTTAAAAGGAAATCCCATAACAGAGACACAAACAAACAGCAAATTAAAAAGCCCTAATAGCAGTCCTTTTATTGGCTTTTATTCATTATCATTACACATTGATTACCATCATGCATGTTTAATTATGAGGACAAAGATCTGACCAAAGCATTTTAGCATCTCTAATTGTGTAGGCTTTTAACAATGCACTGTGCAGTGCTTGTCATATGGTCTGAAAAATTATCAAGCAAGTAAGAGCTGCCTTCAGCAAACACCATCTTTCCCATTGACAGGAACACCCAGCACCTGTTGCAGTTCTTTCACAACGAGCCTCTCCAGCTCAGCTACACACTCCTCCAAAATATCTGCTTGCTATAATAGTGAGAAATGTGGCTTTCATTCCCACTACTTCTTTGTGCTTGTCGTTTTCACTGGTTGAAATTCAGATTAATATTGCTAATATCGGACTCTATCTGCAAGGTCTTTTTTGGTTGGTTTGTTTTAAAAAGACTATTAATTGGTTCAATTATGAATTATGGTTTCTACACAAACTTAAATAAGTGAATCAGCTTACCTTGCCTTGCATAGATTAAGTCTTCTGCTAGCAAGGGAGTAAAATCAGGCCTTTTCTCATCAAATTCAATTTAAACCTCTACACAGGTGTAAATCACAGCAGTCTTACCTAGAAACTCAGCAAGATTTACAGTTCTTGCTAAGGAACAATAAAAAATGCCTTTACTTTGATTTTTTTTTTCCTTTTACCTTCATATGTTCCAGGAGAGGTCTGGAAGTAGATTAAGTGAAGGAACAAAACAAATGATCCACGTCCTTGTCACCAGTCACTTAACTGGTCCACTAGCACTGCAAAACTTGTGAGGTCTCGTGCTCTCTTCTACTGCATTTTTCTACTTAAATGTAATGCAGAACTTTACACCTGGCACTTGATGAAGGTCCATATTTCTGGGATTGCTGTGAGCATGGCAGAGAAGAATCAATTTGATTTTACTGAAAATGGAGGGAAAAAACCAAATGAAATAGAAAACAAAAGCCATCTGTGTCCCTGCAGACATTTCACATGAGGAACCACAACAAAAGGAAGTTATTAGTGCCTTACACATCACAGGACTGTTTGGCACAAGAGTCCCACCTCATCTTTGCCACCCTGGGAGCAGTTGAAGAAACGAAATGTATGCAGAAAGCTGAGAGCTGCAGTATGGAAATGGGGAAAGAAGAGCAAAGGAGGCTGTGGTCCCGTGTTCCCATGGCAGAAGACATGATGGGAAATTTCAAAATGTCCCCAAAAAAAGAAGGGAGAATGAGGATGCAAGACCCTTGTGTGCTTCTTGCACTCAGTCCAGCCAGCAGAATTAAAAGTCAGGTAAGCTACTAGTTTCATATTTTTTTAGACTTAAACAATTCAGAGCAGGGATTCTTTATTCTTTGTTCAGCACACTGAGGGCAAATGCCTCAATGCCTCTGGGTGCTGTAAAGAACAGAGGCAGTACCTAAAGAACTGCACGTAAGGCAAACAAAGTGGCTGAATGCATTGGGAGAAAAATCCTGTAGTCAATATATTTTTTTCCTTCTCAGTGTTTAATGTTTACTGTCCAGAGTATTTAAGGCTTGAGTTTTGCATTGACTTTTTTGGGACTGATGACAGGCTCGAAGCTAAACACACGTTTAGATGCTTTGGCACAGCAGAGACAATAAGCCCAGCACAGCAGAGGATTAAATCTACACTATAGCCACTACAGCCTTCACATTGCTTTATTGCTAATTTTTGCACATATGTCTGTGATCAGTTACAGGGCTCTGACATATGGTGAGTGCACCTGCTAAGTTAGCCAGGGCTATTGCCTCAAACAACACGGACACTTATGGCAGGATCTGCAAGGGTATAAATGAGGGATTATAATGTCCCTCATGCTGTAGTGCCTTGCATTCCCCAAACAGCACCATGGCAATGCAATAACCTCAGATAAACAGTCTAAAATGTTTTGTAAACATGCAATAAAATAGATTCATCACTCTCCCACAGTTAGCAAATTTATTAATAATTATGCAAGATTAAAATTGATAAAGTGTGTTTTCAGGGGTTGACACTCATTTGCATGATTTGGGGTGGAATAAGAACAGACCACTTATCTACCCACAGTCACGTTTTCATCAGTAAAATTACATAAAATGCTCAAGAAATTGGCAACCACATTTGTGTGAGGGAGCCATAAAGTTCAGCCAGTCTTTGTCAGAGAGCTGGGCAATGCCATCCACACGTTCCTCCAGCACCAGCCTCTCTGACCTGCTCCTCTGCATCTCCTGGGGATGCTCCCCCTCTGCCCAATTAAAGCCCTGTTAAACTGCTCACCTGCAGAGCCTTTTATTCCCAAACCTCTGAGTGCAGCTTTAATCCCTGTGCTGCACAATCCCTGTGCTGCACATCCCTTCCTGTGGGGCTGCTGTGGCTCCTGGTGCGTTTTTAAACTCAACCTGAGCACCAAACAGCCTCTCCTTCCACTTTTCCAGTGCCTACAGAGGTTGTTCCTCACCATGTCCTTTACCTGGACACCTTACAGAGGTGTCTGTTCCTTACAGAGGTTGTTCCTCAGCAAGTCCTTCACCAGGATACCTTACAGAGATGTCTGTTCCTTACAGAGGTTCCTCAGCAGGTCCTTCTCCTGGACCCCAGATTGTCCAGCCCACAGCTGCAGCCAGGTTTTAGAGCTGTCTGCATACATCAGAGGGAGCTGCTCCCCAGGTTTGTCCTGCTCTCTTTCACCACGTTTGTTTTGGCATCAGCCTCTTGTGCCAGATTGGAAATAGCTCGACAGCAGCTCTGCAACTGCCCAGAGGATGGCTCGCTGTGTAAAAGGGCTTTTTATGACAAAGAACATCAAGGTCAAATCTCAGAGCTTTCATGGTATTTAGTACCACATCTCTGGATCTGGTCCCCAAAAGGAGGTTCTGGACTGCATCTGCAACATGGATTTTTGCAGGAATTCACCTTCCATTTCATTTATCAGGAAACAAAATTGCAAATAATGTATTTTGCTCGAAAATATCAGAAAAACGTCATTAAAGATTTGAATAAAATTAAATACAAACCTCAAAATCTCATTTACAGTTTGAACTTGAATACCATTATGATTCTTCTATATACTCAGGTAATTTTAGATTCTAGGATGCAATACCATATCCTCAGGCACAAGAGTAAGAATTGAACTTTTTCATTTCATCCAGTTCTGATTATTTTTGTAAGGGTATTGAACGTGTGGCTAACACCACTGTAGCAGAGGTAATTAGCAAAGTACCATTTTTTTCCTCAGTGTTATTTCCATAGCTCTCTGTACACTCTGACAGTTTTTTTATGAGATTTTTTTCTTACTCCTCAATTAAATTATTCCCCATGCTTACACCTGAGTACACAGAATATATAGTTTGAGTGACATATTTCAAATTCAGTCTTTTGACGCTCTCCTGTCCTAGTCCTGCTAGCAATTTTTGCCTATGGAAGACTCTCCAGAGAACATTACCATCAAAATCTGCCAGAGACACTATGCAATATTAGTCAAGGCATCTTTAATAATGCAAGAAAGGTCAGCAGCTCACAGAATATCAAGCTGCATATCGAAGAATTATGAATCTTTTTCTCTGTGCAAATTTTGTAGGCATTCTTTGGGGTTTTTTCCTGATTCATTTTATGCCAACAGCAGAGGACCTGTTTCATTTTCAGCATACACCAGAGAAAAAAAGAAAACTTTCTTACCAAATGAGAGTAAGAGTATCAGTATATAAATCAGTTCTTATATGTCAGTAAATAAAAATACTGTAGGGATCAGGTATGTAACACACTCTTTACATGAAAAGTAGCTGATTCTTAATAATTCAGTCAGAAATTGCATTGTAACTCCATGTGGGCAAGTGACAGCCAGAGCTCCTGGCTGCACAGGCCATGCCCTCTCCAGGACACCAAGCACAAGGAGCTAAATTCCATATTTTGTTCTTTCAGTGCCACCAGAGTTAATGCTGCTTTACAACTAACAGGTTTTTCCTGGAACAGCTCAGGATGTGATCACATAGCAGGGCCCTGACCTCTTGACTACATAATGCTTTTGTGATCAATAGCACAGAAATTAATGTGTTTATCATATCAGAGCATTTTAAAAATTTCATACATACAGACACTAATTACCTCCAATGTCCATGATACAGCATTTTGAAGTGCTGGTCCAGTGCTTTCAAAATCCTGCACAGGGATAAGTTGAATTAGGCAGTCTGAAAAATCAAACCCAACTAATTTCTTCTGTTCTCCCCAGGTCATTAATCTTCATGGGACAAATTACCACCAGCAGCTCAACAGAGTGGCACTGATGGACTGGGGAGACAACAGAGCCACTCTGGCATAACTGAGAGGAGCATTTGCCTCGTATCCTCTGCAGCTTCTTCCTTGAATTTCGCCATATTTCCTTTTTTTAATGCAAATTATTAGAATTTATTATTTTTAATTCATGTATTTTTAGAATTATTCATTCAAGCTCACATTGAGCCATCCTCTGCTGAACAACATTACCACTTTGACAATCACATGACCACTCTGACTGCAATTTGACAAAGCAATTTTGCAAGGGTTTTTTTTCTTTGCAAGTAGTTCTGCAAGAATAGCAGAATATTCTGATGAAATAGTAGCAGAACAAGTAATATTTAGAAATTTAGAAATTACACAAGATCCTGGTTAGAGGCAAAATATTAATATTAAAAGTTTGCGTTAGAGGCAAAATATTAAACTAAAAAGCTGTTAGCTGAATTCAGGGGGCGTTGTCATGATGAAAATGTGAGCTCTCAGCACAAATGCAAGAAGGAAGCAATGCAGGAAGATGAGTTCCAACTTAACAAAAATAAGATTTTAAAATCTAATTATAAACACAATACTAAAAAGTCTATTTCATTTTCCCAGACAGAAATTATGCTCTTTTCAGTGTGGTGTGATGCATGCACAAATTACCTCCAGGTCACATTTGCTTTTGTCTGAAAGCTTAAGAGGAAAAATACTCCAGCCCTTTTCTTTAACCTGTAGCAGTACAGCCAAAGGCACTGATGAGGTCACAACAGTACATAATAAGTGATCAGTAAAGAAAATGGTGCCATATGTTGCTTTTCCCTTGCTGTATTTAGTTCTCTGGAAAATGATCAACAGTAGTTGCAGCTAAATCCTACCCTATTTTTCTGTTACCAAATGGGGTTAAAAAGTCATGTAAATAAATATACATGAACTAAACAGAAACAGCTGGAAAGCTCCCAGAAGGGACCTCTAACAACCTCCAAGTTGGACAGACCATGGTAGATCAAGGGATCGTTATTAAGATTAAAGGCTTGCACCAAACCTGCTGTGAAATTCAATCTGCTGAATTTTAAACGTTGATGGCACAAAATAGAAAGTACTAAATGGTGGTATTTATTAATTCTTAAAAAGCAAGATGATGGCAGAGTTGTTACATTTTCTGCATTCCAAACGGGCATGGTGCAATTTGCTGAGATTAAAAAAAAATCTGTAGGTACCTCCTGTGAAAGTCAAACATTTCAGACAAACTCCTCCTTGTATTGGTTTTCTGGAAGAAAAAAATATCAGCATCATTAGTGCCTTTGGCTTTTCTTTTAAAGGCTTTAGACCAACTTCATTTTAGAGAAACACACCACAGAAGTTACTAGAGCTAAATCTGAACTCCTGAAGGAAGGAGCTTCTTTACCTTGTTATTCCAAATGTATTTGATGGGATTATGCTCCTGTGCCTGACAGAGAGCTGAGATGACAGCTGCCTGAGACTGCAAGCATTCCTCAGCGTCTCACCATCCTCGTGGGATACCTGCTCTCTGAATTGTGTTTCTAAACCAAGAGAAGTGTTTAGAAAAGGGACTCAGATCCATCCCACAGGGAGATGCTCACTCTGCGTTTGTGTCACCCTGCACGCTGAGTCTCCAGCAGATGCCACCCTCAAACTCACTCAGCACTGCTCAGCTAAGATCTGTTACCAGCCACAAGGCCCAAATGTTTCAAATATCAACAATCTCTCTTGAAGGAGTGAACAAAAGAAAGCTCCCTTCTTTTTAGAGTCAGTTTTGTATTCCCAAAGAAGACAGGGTGACAGTAATTAGTCACACTTGAGAGATTTACATGGGAAATGCTCCCTCCACAGACAGGCCGTGTGGAATTTATGTATCTTTGGAAAAATATTTAGACTTCTGTCATGGCTTTGCCATCTGTATTCTTTGGCAATCATACTCTTTGGGCAAAGAGCTATGTTGACAATGTAAATTAGGTCAGAGTGACATTGGTCCTCTGGGGATGCTGGAAAACCTTCAAAACTGCTGAAGAATAAGTGCATCCTGTAACCTGGGAGGAATGCCTCATCACTTGGGGCTGTATTTCCACATGATAACTTGCCCTGACCCTTTTAGTCAGCACACAGCCACACTGCACAGCTAGCAATCCAGTATCTGGCACTTGGGCTGGCTTAGTCAGACCTTTGTCCACTGGAAAAGCGAAGGATTTCACTTTAAGTATTAAAATACATTTTGCATGGCAAAATGCAGCTGTTGAAACACTACAAACAGCTTTCTCTCCAGAAAGATGATTACAAAGATTGACAAGATCCACTGTGTGACAAGACACTTGCTTTCTGCTTCAGCCAATTCCCACATTGAAACCTATTTACAATATTTTGGGAGCCAATCAAATAGATTTCTTTCTAAAAGCTTGACCCAAAGAGTTTACATTCTCTTCTGGCACAGGGTGGCATGTTTCAATTGGCTTTAATGTTGTTGTATCAACAGGTCCCACTGAATATCCTAAAGCCTGTGTGCCAAAAACCTGGGAGCTGTAGGAAAATTCAGCTTGAAATAAGTGTTGGCTGAGGGAGGGATCTATTTATAAATCAGTTCATGGGGGTTAAAGCTTTTAGCAAAGGGAGAAGGTTAGTAAGAGACAGCATGGGGAAAGTATAGCTTCAATCAGTTATGAAGAGGTTTTTCTTTAGTTATTCAGTTTTTAAAAGTGCATCTGTTTCTGCTCCATCTTATTTTAATCTCACAACAGTTATAAGCATGGCACATTTTATAGGAACTTGGAAGAAGCTTCCCTGCACAGATCCTTCCGTTCTGCCTAGCTGGGATACATTCTTGGAGGATAAACTGATTTAAAGGGACAGCAAAGCACCTTTGTGAGTTGATTTGTGAAAATTGTTTCAGTGAGTAAACAAATGTATTTCCTTACTCTTGACAGATAGCATCATTAAGTTTTCATAAAACACCTGCATTATTAAAATCCTTGTTCTCTCCTGAGGACTGGAGGTATAGGAATCTCGGGTGATGCTATGGTACCCATTCAATGAAGCTTTCTGTATAGAAGCTATTTTTAAAAAGAACACTTAGCAATGGAACAGGTGACCTGTTTTTTTCAGGATGAAGCCCACTCTTTCAAACAGGAGAGATAAAAACAACCACTTACCTATAAGTGGAAAAGAGTCTTAGTTATGCTAGGAGCCCACCCTGCCTTTTTGGCATAGCTTGCTTACAAAGGTATTTTCAGAAAACAAGAATAAAGTGCTTCAAGGAGCATCTTTACAAGTGTCGACTTCTTTTATAACCATCAAAGTGTAGCAGGTGGAAATAAAAAGATAAGAAATGAAGTGTGCGAAAATATTCATAACCAAGTGTTTAGACTGCTCTTTTCACCCTGACTCCTGCCTATAAAACATCAATCTGCTATTATCCTCCTGCCAGATAAATAGGCAAGGTAGTTAAAAGTGACCTGCAAGAAACTTTTAACTTCTGAGCGCATCATCACAGCAGACACAAGATTTTTCCCTGATGAGTGCAAATTACTGTAGGACTGGTGGGTCTCTGTGGCACACAAAGAGCAACACACTCTACCCTGCATAAAAGAGTGATTTCTACTTTGCATGATAATGAGCCTTTTGTATTTTGAAAGTCACTAAAGAAGTACCTCTGCAGGAGGCCCACTGTGTTAGTCTTCATTAAAGGATCCAGATCGATAGATTAAGCAAAACAAAATGGTAGCAATTCTGCCTTAGCCTGAAGCTCTTTCTTTGCACTCCTGAGCTTTATGGGAAGCACTAGAACCAAAAGAAAAGTTGCCACTGCATCAAGCAATGAGACTTTGGAAAAAAAGAGCTTAATTTGAGAAGTCAGTGCTCAAGTAGAAATTAGGCAGAGGTAAGTCTAGAGATGGGTTTGCTGCTAAGTAAAATAGAAGAAAATTTGGAAACTCTTGGAAGCTATTTGAAAGATGTGACATTGCAGATGCAGCAGGTACCAGGTGAACCTCTCCTCGGCAGGCTCTGATCCCTTAGCAGCTCCCTAGCAGATCATGGCAAGCACCTTCCTCCCTAATCTGTAGCAAAATGCCCCATTTTATTCAACCATCTCCAACAGACACAAACTTATCACAATTCTTGCTCACCTTTGCTTAGCTCAAAGGAAATGTCTGGTGAAACGTGGAATGGGGGTAACTCACCAACCCTGCACTGCTAAAAATTAGTTGGTTGTGGGTAAGAGACCATGCTAAATATTAAGGAAACTTTGGGAATCCCAATTCAGATAAGCAGGCTTTTGTTGCCCTTTCTCCTCTGGAAGCGCTTTACTAGCAACTTAAAGAACTCTGATAAAACTTCATCTCTGTTTCAGGATGTGAGAGAGAGCCCACTACAAGAGAGAGTACTGGGAAAGAAGGAGACCTGAGGGAAGAGGAAAATACTTCTGTCAATGAAGAACTGGGACTTGTCTGTAAGAACTGTAGAGCACAGAAGTTTGGCACAGTAAAATCAGAGAATGTTTCTGCTTTCAAAATGGGAAGTTATTACAGTCTGCAATCAGAAAGGAGATGAAAGCTGCACCAATGAACTGAAGCACCAAACTCGCACTTGAGAAACTGTAGAACTAAGTGCCTATTAAAAAGCCAGAAATCAGACAGAGAAACATGCAAGGGACAAGGTTAACTATCATCAAAGAGAAGAATTGAAAGGAAGGTCGATAGCAGCTTGGACAGGAAAGGAAGATGAATAGAAAATTGTTCTGGACCACCTCAAACCCCTGCTCAGCAGAAGGGTATTGATGGGATTTGAAGTGACCAAGAAAAATGTGAAAGATGTGTCCTCCTTTCTCTCACTAAGTGAACTGAAGAGAAAAAAAAAAAAAAACAAGACAGTAAGGAAAGAAAAGCCAAAGTCAGAGAAACCTCCTTGCAAGTTCCTTGGATTTGCTTAGGACAAAGGACAGACTTTCAGTCAGACACTAAAATCACCTTTTTAAACCACCATTTCAGAAAAGTGCTCTGCATATTTACAGAATATGAGTCATTGTATAATCACAGGGCTTTCTGTGTGTTTCACCCTTCTATGTATTTTAATCATATAGAATCACTTTTTACTATTGACAGAGACATAACTCATTTGAAACTCTTTGAAAAATCCCCAGCTGGTTATCCTGCTTGCCCAGACAAGAGCCAGAACAGCAGGTATCTCAAACACTGCAATAATTTCATCAAGAAAAGCAAAGAAAAATCTGTACTATAAAAATTGTTTATGAAAAGCAAATGGGAGGAAAATGCTCTGGTGAGATAGGAAATAAATCTGGACAATCTCAGAGAAGAATTTCTTCTGGCAAAGGATACTCAGAGAGTTTGGTAAGTCCTTTTGGCCCCTTATGCTTCAAGTTCCTTATCTATCTAAGAGAAATAACAAGGTTATCAAGGTTTTTAGCTTAGGTGCAAACAATCTGGAGCTGTGTTTTTCTGGTGACCATGGCCTTTAATCCAATGAGTCTTTGCTTCTCAGCATCACTTTAATGCAAAGAAATTTTAACTCTTGGTGCTCTCTGTGGAAGTAAATGACTTTCCAACTAGTGATGGGAATTTGATGGAGTAGGGGCTGTCCACAGTTTTATTACACTCATTCCAGACATTGGAAATGAGCAAGGAGAAATATTTGGGAGGGGAAAGAAAACTGCTTCTGGCCTCCAGAAGCCTGAGTGGGATTGGGTGTGGGGGTCAGGGTCCAGAGCCACAGCCAGGCAGAGGGTACAGGGAAAGAGCATTCACAGACCAGGGAGGAATGGGGCAACCACACTGAGCTCAGCAGGTCTTTCAGATCTGCCAGGGCAAGACAAACAGAGGGGACAGATCCACAAACCTTTCTGTATCCTTTCTTTCAGATCTCATAACTCTTTGCTTCTACAGCACAACTACTTCTACTGATTTGCTTGCTGAGAAATGTCCCGGCAAACACCAGCAGTGACCGGCAGAGAGATGTCCAAACTCTGACAGCCACCAAAAGGCTCAGTCCTGCTCTAAAAACCCTCGGGAGAGCCACATGAATAATGAAGCACCAAAAAACCCAGACAGACAAATTTCTTGCAGATCTGTGTGCTAAACAGGACAGAACTAGTGGCAAAATGGGCTGCTCACTCAGCCCCCTCCCATCTGTTATCTGCAGACAACACAGAGTTACATTCTGTAATTTTTCCATATAACATCTCAAATTCTATGTATTGAGAGAAGAGATTTAGTCAAGATCAAGGACAGTGGTATTCAGCTGCCATGGTGATAAAAGCTTGAGGGATTGTCTAGATGAGCTCTTGATTTGTGCAAGTATAAGTAAAGCAGAAGCCAGCAGGTGAGAAAATGGCCCCAGCTGAGCAAACTGAGCTCCTTCCAGGGTTACAAGTATTAGAGTGTTTTGTTAAAGATTTTGGGGAGGACTGAAATATAGGACCTGTGACAAAGTCCCATTTTCTTTAGGTTTCCTTTCCAACAGGGATGATAGGTTCCATATAAGCTACAGCACATGAAAGGGACTTACTTTTTTAAAAAAACTCATTCTCCATTGCAGGAATAATTGTGATGAATTGTCAATCAAGATAAATACAACCTGCTGATGAATTTAAGAACGTGAAATTAGAGGCTGGTAGCAAGACAACAACTGTTGGAAAGCACCGTGAGCAAATGATGGATGAGACCAGAAAACAAATGGATGGATTGTCAAACACACAAACCAACAGCACACAGGAAATTGATGGCAGCTGTTCCAGCCAAAGCACGCATCTAACACGCTGCCTTAAAGCATCATTAACTTTAGTATAAAAGCTATGTGCTACACAGACTTTATTAGGCAGAATCACAGGTGTTTAAGAAGTTGATGAGGTATTTTCTCGACACAAGTGTTCTTGTTGCACACACAGGTGCTGGGGGGGCTTCACGTGTACACCAGAGTGACCCAACGTGTTTGACATGCAGGAAGCATCTGGGGAGCTCTGGGAAATGGCCTGCCTTACCAAAAACAAAAATTGTGTCTAGTCAGGCAAAAATAAAGTCCATTTACACAAGTGGAAAGACCAGTGAAGTGCCCCTGTTGGAAACAGAGCCTCGTGGAGGAGCAGTAACACAGGCAGGAGAAGCACTAGTGTGGCTCATGTTTGCAGCATAACATTAGTCAGGGACCCAGTTTGCCACTGGCATCTGTCAGACCTCTCTGGGTGTGCCTGGCCAGCCTCTGTCTGCAGCACAAAGTGTGCAGGTGCAGGAAAATCACAATTCCACAGTGGCTCCCACTCAGCTGCACTGGTGCACAGGCACTCCAGTGTGCAAGGGAGAAGAAGCCCTGCTTCACTACACATCCAGGAATTTTTCCTTCAGCTTAGCATTCATTCTACTTGAGTTCAGTTTAAAATAAACAGTTGATTAATCCAGAGAAAGCAAAACCAAGCTCAGTCACTGAAGAAGACAAACCTTTCCATGGCAAAGATGTGAGCTGTACAGCAAAGCTGGAGAAGAAATGGAGTCCTGCTTGCTCTGTCAGTAATTTCTTTAGCTATTTTTGATAATATCCTAGAAGCTTTTAAAGGACATTCAACAAAAAGGTCACTTGAAGTGTTTGCAAAGATTACAGGGGATCAGGATGCGTTCACCATGCACAGTCTGCTACATGCTCAATTCACTGTCATGGAGGAAGAAAACAGCAGAATTAATCCTCACAGAGGAAATTAGGATGATATTGTGCTGGGTCACGTTCCTGGATTATAAGATTTCCACCAGTCAATCCTGAGTTATTGCTCTGCAAATACTCAACATAATTTGACAGATACTCTGGAAAAAAATACAATAAGAAATTACTTTCCTTGTGTTTCAGAATAAACATTCCATAAAAAAGCGAGGCATTTAGCATGACACCACTGAATGCCCACACCTTTATTAATTGAAGCTGTATTTCAAAGTAGGTCTCTATCATTCTGTTGCTATTAGCCCACCTAACAAGAATATTTTTTGGATAGTTAGCATGAATTATTCTAGCCAGGAGGGAACACTGCCTTGGTTAGATAGAGGGTTGCTCACATATCTATCTTTATCTTCAAGGTAGAGAAAGATATGAATTAAGGTGTCCAGAGAAACAAAAAATCTTCTCCTTAGATACTTTCCTCTAGACCCCCTGTTATGCCATAGAACAGTCTGCCTCAGTCAGGTGCTTTTCTTCAACTTTCACCCTGAAATACATGTTTTTCCTTACCTACTTTTCACAAATTCTTGAGAACGCATGCAGAAGTGACATAGATGTAATAGTTACACTGCTCAAACAGAATGTCAAAACACACAGAGACTAAAGATAGAATTTGATTCTCAGCTTTCAAGGTGACTTTGGCTCCTAATACAGGATTTTCTAAGTCACCCACACAGATAAGGGCATCTGCACTTCATGCTGTTCGTGGGAATCTAACCGCACTAGGCACTTTCAAATTCCCTCACATGGCTCTTAAAAGCCATACTTCTGAAGGTCAACAGAAAAGAAGCATTTCCAAAAGGACTTGTTTGGAGCGTGGGAAACAGGCAAATCCTCTGAGTCCTTTTACCACATCAGACACTGGAGATTAGTGGAAATCCTCTCTCTTCTCTGGCAGAGGGAGCCTGGCACACTTGATGGGATGCTTCAAACCAAAATACAGGCATCAGACCCATGGGGATCACACAGGTGAAAGTGTGCAGTGGAGCAGGGAGATATTGTCCTCTTCATGGAGAGAAACCAGTTACTCCTGTGCAATATTTTCATATCCTTTCTAGCCTAGTCATTTGTAGTGAGTAATTCAGCCATTCCTGGTACTTTACAATTACAGTTAAGAGCATTTTGTCATGTCCAAAAGTCCAGGATACTCATGTCATTCAGGGAGGAGGAGGACCCCAAGGAGCCTGAGAGAGGACGAGAAGAGCTCACAGTGTCAGGGCCAGCTGTAACACTTCTCATCCCAATTATTCTGAAATGCTTGGACATATCTTTTTAATAAATAAAACATAATGGACTCTTTTGCTCATGTACCAGGTGACGTGGCTCTTCAAGCAACACAGAATTGGGAAAGACCATTAAAGACTGTTAAAAAAAAAAAAAGAACAAGCAAATAAAGGCAGGGAAACAAAATCCTCACAAGGTGAGTCTGGATACACTACTCTCAGTCAGTCTGTGAACCACAAACCACCCTAGGCTGAAGGCAAGAAATAGCATGAAGCATAAAGCACTCTAGTCTCTGTAGTTTCTAATACATTCTGCACAGTCACTCACAAACCTATGCCTCTTTTCAAATATTGTTCTCATTACTAATGTAGCCAGGAATGGTGTCTCATTGCACAAGACACTGCAAACAGAAGCAAAAAATGGTATTTGCCCCAGGGAGGTTAGGCTGTATTTGGAGAAGGCAGATGGCAAATGCAGAAACAGAGGCACAAAGGCAGCACGGAGCAGCTCTGCAGCTCAGACACGTCAAACCTCTCAAATATTTGCCTGATGACCAGTGCTTCAGAATTCATTACTTCCTCAAGCCCTTGTCCTGCCTGCAAAGTGACATGCAAATGCCTGTAGGACAGCACAGGGTATATTTTCCCTTGTGTAAATCTGTAGAATTTCATGCCTTCCAAAAATTCATCTAAGTAACCAAACATTCCTTCTCTGAGTAGAACACACAGATGTAGAATGCTTGTGTGCCTAAGTTCTTTCACTTAAATCCGACATCAAACTCAAGCAAAAAGCCCAGAGAAAACATATCCTCCTTCAAAACATTTTAATTAGTCACACTCATTTAACTCTACATTTTCCTGCAGTACAAAGCAGTACTTATCTTTATGGTTCAGACTGCAAACTCCTCACTTCTCAAGATGCTCACAAAAGAAATCTGACTGCTTTGGGTGGGGTTGTTGGCATCGGCAGGAGCTCAGCAGCAGAAATGGTTCACTTCCCTTTGGAAGGACTCTATTGTGCCACCCAGGTTTCTCTTGGTCACTCACACAGTCACAGTGCACGTGCCATGTCCAGGCATGACACCATCAGCTCCAAAGGAAATATTCACTGCAGAAAATTGTCCAGTTTGGTTCATAGCTGCAACCCAGCACTGCTTTCAGTGGGGTTCCTCTCTGCTCAAGTGTCCAGCTTTTGTCTGAGGTTTGTGAAACAGTTAAATGTTGATTTCAGCATCTCAGTGGCCTTCCCACCAGAGAATGATATTTCAGCATACCATTATGGCAAATTTTCCTAATGCCTGCCTATGGGGATATCTGTGTAATGGCACCATCTGACTCTTATCATAATTTGATTCAAACTCATATTGCTTTTACATTTTATTTCTCTTTACCATTCTGGCTTGTAACAGCCAACAGCAGGCTGAAATTTTACCTAAATGAGAGCATTTTTGCTCAGTGAAAGAACATTACTCTGTGCCATTTGCTTAATAGTTCACATTACTGTGTAGGGAGTGTTGCATTCTTAGGCCAACTTCCCGGCACCCAGTTTGTTAAAAGTTTCAAGGGCAACACAGCAATAGCTTCTGCATGGAAAAACTTTACTGTCTGGGCAAAATTATAGTTCCTCAGATAGACTAGAAGTCAACAAAAATGTCAGCTGCATTTATGCATGGACAAAAACAAATTAATAAATACAAGCTATACTCTTGCCTCAAAGTGTTCATGTTGTCTCAATGAAAACAACCTTTATAACACTGTGTTCATTCTGCAAGTAGTACAGAAATTTGAGATGGACTTTGCCATTCTTTTGTTGTTTTCTGTGACAGCTTTCAATGATACTCATTCCCAAAACTAAAAAAAAAAATAATAATAAAAAGAAAAAAAAAAGGAAAAGGAAAAGGAAACTATTGAACCCAGGAGCTGAACCTAAAGTGGATCAGTGCTGTGGGGACAAGTGAGAGAAACTATCAGGTTAGTGGAGTGTGATCCAAGCCAAAGGGAGCTGAGCCCTTCCTGCTCCCTCTTTGGAAAGAGCTGCAGGGAGGAGGGAAGCTGCACTGGGGGCCAAGGCTGATGGAACAGCCCTGAGAGCCTTTGCTGTGGCAGGAGGAAGGACCAGAGAAGTCCAAGGGACAGAGTGTGTAGCACAGTGTGTATTTAAGCACAATATACTGAAATGCTGCAGAATTTCCTGTGTTTCAGGACTCCACTGCAGTGGGTAGAACACCACTAAAGCCAACTGAGCTGTGGACAATGGATGTTTGTGCTTCCTTGGATCCTACCACATTTGGAGATTGCCTAGATTCAAATCACACAGATAATCTGCAGAAAGAAATCAAGTCACCATGTTTATAAAACCTTGTGGGACACCAGAAGACATTTTAAACAGTAGGAAAGGTATTGTGACAGTCCAAATGCATTAAATTGTTATTTTAACTTAGAAGGAAAGGAACATCCTGCCTGCCATATCTCAGGCTCCTAATTCCATCCTCACAGCCCAAGAGTTATACACAACTGTGAAAGAAGAAAAAAAAAGATGTATTCTCAAGGTAGGGAAAGTGGCTTTGATCAAGCTGGAAAAAAATTTCAGATTCAGATGAAAAGACACAATATAAAAGCAACACCCATAAAAAGGAGTATGAGCTGCACCACCAAGAACAGAAAGCTATTTCAGACAGATTAGATTTTATGTCCCATGTTCCACATACTACATCTCGTTCCAGAAATAAGACAATAAATCTGCAATAACTATGGAGTGATTTGCCCCAGACCATAGTACATTGCAAGCTTAAGCCAACTACTAATATACCTCAACAGTGATCCTAAAACAATGTTAGCACTATTATTTACCTCTAGATATGACTATTGCTCACACACAATGTCCAGACCCTTTGATTCCTGCTAAATGCCAGTCAAGGTTCCAGGGAAACTGTGAGTACCAGAATGTATATTAAGTAACTATTTTTTCAGCACACAAATACATTTCAAAACTACTTATTTATGCCCAAAACAATATTTATCAAATTTAGTTTGTTCTTCATTTGTAAATGTCACAGCTTCCAGTTATTTGTCATCTTCCCTGGGAGAGTGGGGAGGCCCTGGCACAGGGTGTCCAGAGAAGCTGTGGCTGCCCCATCCCTGAAGTGCCCAGGGCCAGCTTGGATGGGGCTTGGAGCATGCTGGGGGAGTGGAAGGTGTCCCTGCCCATGGCAGGGGCTTGTAACAAGATGATCTTTAAGGTCCCTTCCAACCCCAACCATTCTGTGATTCTATTCCTGTTGTATTCATTGTCATCTCCTGAATTTTTTTTCAGCCCAGTGTTTGCTACTTCCCATTTGAGGCCAATGCCATTTGTATTTCAGACTGCTGGAATAAGGCATCAAGCAGAAGCATCCACCCTTATTCAACCCAGAATTCCAACTCATGAATATGTTACCCACCATTAAATCTGTATTTACAATCTTGGAATGGAGAGTTTCCTCTGGACTGGGTGTGAATAAGGGAGTGTTGTGCAGAGCTTTTCATGCAGCAAGGAAACCTCAGTGCTCCAAGCCCAGGGACACTGCAAGGAACAGCTGCAGGAGCTGCACTGAACATGAGTGCCCAGGGTTTCAGACGTGTCACTGACAGGACATGTGGCCAGAGGCCATATTTCCTTCCTGGAGAATGTTCTGCATACAAGCAGTGAAACACACTGACTAGGAAGATATTACACAGGAGTTGTATGTGCCAATGCTGCAAAGTATTTTAGCTCAGAAAGCCAAACTGGAGTCTGAATTTCAAAGCATGAAAAAATGCTAGCACAAGAAAGGACTAAAAACAAACTGGAGTTTAAAATATACAACTAGATGTATTAAAAAAAAAAAAAAAAAAAAAAAAAAAAAGTATTTTTTCTGGAGTTTCATCTTCCTTTCCCCAACAGCTGGTCTTATTTTTCCCCTGACAAGGCTCAAAGCACATATTTAATAGAATTTTATAAATATCTTAAATATCATGAGAAAGATGTTAGTTATTGCCAGCATGTGATTAGGGCTGATATTGATCTAGAAGGCCAGAACTTATTTTTAGCTTACTACAAAATACTTTAGTGACTTAAGTTAAAATTATTTCAGAAATTGTTTTTATTAATACATGTCCATCTGTACTTCTAAGCAGGTGATAGAAGTTTGATCTGCAGCTTTAAAATTCTGAGACTCTTAGTTGCTAGGAAACCAATAAATCTAATTCCTGTGTCTCTTATAACACCAAAATATAACTCTATACTGATTCTCTCAGAAAAACTCATGCTATGTATTTCTCAACTTCACCTTTTGTCAGTGATTTGAAGCTTTATTTTCTTTCATTTAGGCCTAAGAGAAGGCACACCACTTATAAAGAGATTGGTAAATATGTTAACAGAAAAAGAGATGAAATAGTCTTTTATCAGGATTTTTCATGTGTCTCATTTCTGGAATAAGGGATGTCTGAGCAGCAAGTTATAAGGGCTTGAAATTGACTTCTAATATGGATTCACAAATTTATCTTTAATATTTCATTACCATAAGTGTTGATCATTTCTGGCTCAGAAGATGGTTTTGTAGACAATCAGTCTAGTGTCTTTATGAGAAACATTATTCATAAACATATGTAAAAAGCCTGTGCTTTCATTACAGCACAAGCAGTTAACATCTATCTGTGTACGCCCATCTGACCTTGCAATTACTGCCATATCTGTGTGATGCATTGCAACAGAATTATTAATTCTACTTCCTTACACTTTTATTCTTTGGCTTGGCAGGTCTACTAGGAAGAATAACACATATTCCATTAATAACAATTATCAGTGACATGATAGGAACCTGAATAATATGTTATTCAAAAAGTGGTATTTTGTTTGTGGCCAGAGGCAAACATAAATACCTTGAATTCTGGGGAAGTATTTTCTCAATTTCATCAAAGAAATGTTACTATATGTAAGAAACAGAGACAATGTACCCTTTTTATAGGAGGAAGAAAAGCTCAAGAACATCTAAAATCACATCTATATCCTCTCCACAAGTTATCTTATATTTTTTCAATATATGTGAATAAAAAGCAAATGCAGTGATGAAAAAAGTTAGGACAGCCCATTCGTTTCCTCTTCAAGAGATGTCAAAATTCCAGAGGTCACCATTTTGCATTTGCTTTTCTTGGGACAAGGCAGATGCCATCTGAACATCCTTCCCAGCCTTGGTGACAGCAGCCAAGTGCCAACACCCTGCATGTCCTCACCACTGCCCCCCCTGTTTCCAGCACCCCACAGGGAGGAAACATCCCTTCTACAAAAAATGAGAAACCTCAGCTTGCACAAGTTTATTTTCTTGCCCAGTTCTGGGGCCTGGCAGCTGCAGCCTGCTCCTGCAGCCAGAGGTGACGTGGCAGAGCTGCAGGGAAGGCTCTCAGACCCTGATGATGTGCCACATAACAGCTTCTGAATTACTCCAAACACACTTGTTTTTCTTTTTGCCTTTAACAAAATAAATAAGAAATGACATCCAATAAACCGCATTAAAACATTTGGATTGCAAATCACACACTTCAGCTTAGGAAATGGCAGATTTATGCTGCCACACAGTTTATTCTGCCCTTCCAGGATTATGGCATGTTTTTTCAAATTCCATGATCCGACCTTCTCTTCCAAACACTTTGGGCTTTGAGTAAGATAAGAGCTCAGTGCAGAAGATAAGTGTGGGAAGAAATCCAGCATGCACAGAATTAAGGTTGCACAAAGAATTACAAATTTAGATTTTCTCAGTTCTCCAATTCTTGACCTTGCAATAGAGAGACGGATTTTTAGTGTATAACTGTAGTGAATACATCTGTGTGTACACTAATGGTATTATACACATATCTCAAATATACAGACTAATCCATTTTCTCTGTTGAAAATGTTTCTATTAGGGAATAATTTTGAAAATTCTTTGCCCATACAAGTAAATCTAACAGAAGGATCCTCTGCACAGACAAAACTCTGCCCTGTGCACTTTGAACAGAAAAACTCTGTCCCTAAAGAAGCGTCAGTTACTCCCCAGAACAACATCATTCCTTCACACCTGCAGTTTGCCCCTCATGGTTCTCATGTACATCCCCTAAAGAAGAGTCTGGAGAGAGAAGCAGAGCAGAGCTTCTCATAATATGGAGATGGAAATGATTGATTGCTTACATTAAGGAAAAATTACTAAGGTAGGACTTGATGAAAGGAATGTAAAACAGATATTGAACTGGGGGCTGGCAATCTACCTAGGATGGGGGAAAAAAGGCTTTCTTCTCTCTTAAAAATAAATTCTAACTCTCTGAGACACCCTCAGCATCACAAGCAGCACATTCTCCAGCACATGCCTTGCTACCCTGTGTACAGGGAACTGTATCAGTACTGGGATTTTCTATTCCAGCACTAATACATGAAAGAATAACAAGATAAACAGCTTCCTCTCCAAAACACAATAGACTATTACAGCATGTAATAATCTTTTCCCTTATTCCACAAGCGCTAGGTCTCCATCACTCTCATCTAGGCATGCAATACAAAGAAAGCCACATCCCAACTAGAAACAGGAAAATGTCCAGAGCATGGAGGGCTCAGCCTGGCTCCCTGCGCTGGAAATAACCCAGCCAAAGTGCCAGGGCTCAGCAGAAGTGATCCAGACCTCAGTCACTGCTCTCTGCCATATCCCTGACAGACACCTTCAAGCCTCAGTTTGCAAGGTTTTGGTTACCTAAGCTTATCAATTGAGCTCACTTTTAAAAACCCTTTCGTGCACAGTTGAAACAAGAAGGATGCAATAAATACATTGAAGCAGTACTGCTCAATCACAAATAAAAAGGAGGAATCAGATTATACAATCATTTATTTGTGAAATTGTTGCTTTGACTGAAATAAAGTGAACAAATAAAACAGAATTAAACTTCAAGCACCATTCAGCCACCCCCATTCTGATGTTGCTATTTATCAATGAATTTGACAAAAATTGAAGAATAGAAATGTGTGTCTTTCCAAAACAAAGTAGATGGAATGACCTAAATCAAAAATGCAGCAAAGCACTTGTGGAGAGTAGGAAGAAGCTCAGCAAGATCTGCAGATCACACCAATGTAACAGATAGAAGATTTTTTTGGTCCAAAATAACTATACCTTCATTGCAAATCAATTTTTCAGGTTTATTCTAGCTTAAGGCCTTTCCCAAATGCAAAGAAAATTAATAATCTCAAAGAATATGTATAAATATCAGTGCTTTTGCAGCATGTTCTTATTAAGGAGACAGCCTTTGCAGCGTCTCCCTTACTTGATAACTCTCACACATCTTAATACATTTTACTCATTTGAAATAATGACTACTTCCAGCATTACCACTTTTGAGAGGGAAAAGAAGAAGGGAAGAGAAAAACAAGCAGAAGATTAAAGTAAGAACATCTTAAACCTGGAGTTCCAAGTCTAAAAGATAGCTTAATCTCCTTTTAAAATAATAGCTCCTTTCGCACTCTTTGGAGACCCAGGACAGGAGAATTAATTTGGAAGCTCTCTTGTATATGTGATACACAAACAAAAAAGGCTTATGCATACCTTATACAGGAGTACTACAGTTTATCCACTTTGAAATAATCCTTTTACCCGCACAATATTTTAATTTCTACTGATAGTTATTTTATTCACAATACAGTGTTTAGTGAAATTAAGCAATATAGAAGAAAATCAGCTGAAGGTCAAAGGTTTACTATAACAGAAACCATATATAGTTCACCACAAAGAGAATAACTGCTACAAGGTCAAGATTAAAAACACATTACCCTTTCCATATTATATAAAATAGAGTGTTTTGGTATATGTTTTGCATTTTATACTTGTAACCATAAAGAAACAGGTAGCTCTAAGCAATGGCTCTAAAGAACATGTTTCATATCCCTAGTGCTGTCAATAGCAACAAACAACTAATCTTCACTCAATAAATGTATCTTTTATAAGAGTGCTTCCTTTTACAATTTCTAGCATAGAAACTGCAAGAAAGGAACACACAAGATTAGACGAGCGCAACTTGACCTAATATTGAAAAACAGATTACTGCTCTCCTATATTACAGAGGTTATAAAACCATTTATTTCTGTGTGGAACAGCTCACAAATACCAATTTCTTGCAGTAGAAACTGGGAAGACAATAAGGCATCATCCCCTTTAGTCTGAAATAACGCAGGAATGTTAGGTTCTTTTTTCTCTCTCTCAAAATGCAAAGGTGACTTACAATCTACTGTGCCTCAGCAATAAATTGAGAAAAAAATAAAAGAGGTGGCTTGCTACCTGTACGCACATATAGTGTTCTATCATAATTAATAATGATAGTTTTATTATGGCCCATGTAGCAGCTAATCAATAGGCTTTGATACTTGCACAGTCAACAGCAGCTCCTGTGTGCTTGCATAATGTTCTCTATAAAACTTGCTGCTCCAGATAATGCATTTACTACCAATGGCCCAAAGTCAGCAGAGAAAACTGTATTTACAGTCCATACATCACTCTTCACATTTGTTCAGATTCAGGCTGAATTCTCCAGAGCATAGGGAGAATGGCAGAAGACAAGTGTGAAAAACAAAAGGCAGGGTGAGTAAGAGGTAGCATTACTGGATATTTGGAGATGAGAATCACAATTCTACTACTTCTGAGGCATTTTTTTCTGAGTTAGCTCCAAAGACCTGTTCCATACAACCTCAGAAGAAACAATCTAGAAAGTAATCTGACTTCTCTCGTAAGGACAAGGTCACATGTAAGACTTGGAGATGCCACCCAAAGGCATCAGGAGAGAGAATGAGTTTCCCAAGAGCCTTGGGCACATCTCTGGTTTAGCTACTGCAGGTTCATAAGAGCTAGATTTTCCTATTCTAGTTTTCAGGACATATTTGATTCATTTTCCAATCCTCATTCATCTCAGTAACATGTCACTAAATGAGTGGGTTTCTTCAGAAGACACTGTGCTTGAAGTTCTTCAAATTACATACAATGCTTGACTTGCATTTTTATCTTCTTCAAATCTGGGATATCTCAAATATATTGAGAAACTATAGGTGATCATGGCCTTTCATTTAGAAGAGCCCATTTGAATTTGAAATCACAAAGACTGAATTCTGTAAACCTTACAGGTTTATAATTCCAAAATTTCATCTACATTGAAGCCAACAGTTCAGTATCTTGAGTCTTCCTGTTCCTCTGCTTTCATCTCCTTTCTCCAGAAAACACAGTGTTGCTGAACTAATTATTATCAGAAATGTAGTTAGCTACAAGACCAAATGCAGTGTAAAATGTAATATATGTGTTTAAATGCAGAGTCCCTATTGTTTTGTAGCTGCTGTCTTGAGACTTACACTTTTCTAGTGCAATGGAGGCCACAAAAATGACAGTAGTAGTGATTTATGCTCAAGGCTGGAAAACAGATGCATAAGAAATGTTCTGGTTGGTTATGAGGAACGTCTTTTGTCTTACAGTTTGCATCCTAGGAACAATGACTTTCACAAACGTTTTTAAACTGTTCAAGGACTATGAAAGGAAATTTACTGTCCTTCCTGCTTGCTGGACTCTTCAACCCCTGTAAAACACATGATCATTTTCTTTCATTTCTACAGGAGAATACAGAATTTCTTCTCCCTATTTTCTCTTCTTTTTCACTCATTCAGAAGTATCTTCCGCTTTGAGTTTCTCCCCTATAATTCTTTAAATATTACAATAGATATAAATTTTCTGCTTCAGAAGGTGTTTTCAATTTTTCACC
The DNA here is from genome assembly GCF_014805655.1 of Passer montanus. Taxonomy (NCBI): domain Eukaryota; kingdom Metazoa; phylum Chordata; class Aves; order Passeriformes; family Passeridae; genus Passer; species Passer montanus. The sequence goes on along the minus strand of NW_024368596.1, from coordinate 5,013,290 downwards.
TTTCATCTTTCTTGCCAACTCCATCTAATCTTTTAACTCTTTTATTCTATATACCATTTTATATACTTTTTTATTCTTTCTGGGATGCTTTTCACTGTACCTACAATTTAAACACTACTCTGGTATTTTTGTGATATTTCTACCTAAAGAAACACAATCTTTTCCCCCTCTCATTTCCTTCCCTGCTTGTTTTACCTGGCCATCTTACTCCTGACCTCTCCATTTTCTGTTCTCATCCCTTTTAATTTATGGGCTTGCCTCATCCACTACTTTGCAATTAGCCTTTGACTATTTTTTTTACACAGTCCCTGAAAGCACTTAGCTCTAATCTTGTTTACTCTTCCAGCCTGTTAATTCATAACCCCTTTTGCATTATCCAAAACATTTATTCAAGTGAGCACCTCTTGCAGTTCCAGCACATTTTGCATCTCTGGGTAGATATTTCCACAATATTTGTGATGTTGAAGGAAATTTATTACATCAGAGAACTACAAGTAACTCATGAAGTCCACATAAACTTGAGATGTGGCCACTGGAAGTAAACCAGTGCAGCTGAAATATTTGTTAGACCAGGTCACCAATTCCACCAGCCAAGGCAAAACCAAACTCTCCTTTACCCACCTGCCAAGACACTGTGCTGACCAACCATTTGTCCACAGCCACTTTTCCTTTTATGTTTTCTCCCCTACACCACAGACATCAAGTTTTCCAGACTAGATATACCCAAAGGCTGTTCTTAGCAAGACATTCTTGGTCTTCATTAGAATAGGTATGGGAATTAAATAAATTGATATATATTTTGCTTTAGTTTCACTACTCCTTCAAGCACAAACTGGCCTTCATTTGAGTAATGAATGAAGCAGCATGCCTTTTACACACCAGGGAAATTTCCTGTGCTCTAAAGACTTTTTCTCCCCTGCAGAGAATCTGAACAAGATTAACAATCTTTCTGACTGACAAGAAGGATTTAACAAGAGCTCTCACCTTCTGCTCCACTACCAGCAGTGGGCAGGGCTACCTGTGCCTGCCAGTGTTGGGGAAAATTCACATGGGATGCACCAGACTGGGCACAGAAACGTGGAATATTTACTTTTCTGATTGTGGCCTCCAATGACTGTGCTACTGGGAATAGATGGAAAAGTGTTTCTAGACTTTGTGTGAATTCACAGAACAACACCAGGAGTCATATTTCTCCCAGTTCATTTCAGAGGAATACACAAAGCCCAGTGTTGTCAGGTCTTTCCTGAAGAAGCTCCTTGCTGAATTACAGTGGATGATCACGCACACCCTCACACTATTGACTATAAATCACCCATGCTAAGTCAGGAGGAAATGCATAATCAATGGCAGGAAAAGCAAATACTACACTTTAAGTTGCCTTGGTATTGACTCCAGCTTTACTGGAACCCAGACTATGTCAGTCTGGGAGTTACTTTTGCCTCGTTAGTATGACTTTTGCAACACAGGATTGGTGCTATTTTCTTTAAAAAAAAAATAATAAAAAAAAAACAACAACAACAAAAACACCTTAACAGCAGGTGCTGGGCAAAACCACAGCACTGCAAGAAAACAGAGATGATGGGGAAAGCAGCCATTCCTGATCCTTTCCAGAGTATGAAAGGGTCAGGAGCTCAGGAATCTGTCCTGTGGCCTGTGACAAGGTGCCTGCAGGCTGCTCTCATTTTTGGTAACACACACGATGCCCAAGTCTCCAGTGGGGGATTCTGGGGTGTGCTCAGATTACACAGGCTGGCAGAGGATGTGTAGCTACCAGATCTACCCGGGATCCTGAGCATGTCAAACACATCCTCTCCATCATCTTTGCTAAGTGATGTGTCACATGCACATGAGGCCTCAGGCTGTAGGGAACACAGGGATGATAACCAGAGCTGTTACAGATGCATGGATAGCCTAACATCCAACAAGATTACATTTCCTTAACATTCTCAGGGGAGGAAAAAGGCAACACTTGCTAAAGTGAGAGAAAAAGATTTTTATTTCTGCAGCACAGGAACATGGAAATCAGGTACGTTTGTACTGCACTACCTCACTACCTTAAGTCCTGGACCAGCATCAAGAAGAAAAATTAAATTTTATTATCTTTTTAATTTTACACTTACTATTTAATCCATTTAATGGGATTTCACCCTGTGATTCCTACATCTCTGAAGGAGGTCAGAGTAGATGATCACAGTAATGTCTTCTGGCCTGCAAATCTAGGAAATCACTGGGCCATTATAACCTCTCCAAAATATGCAATTAAGAAGTACTTTTAACACCAGCAGCTGCCTGAGATTCAAAAAGCCTCTCTGGCTTATCTGGCTTAGGAAACTAGAGGAGTGGAAAAAAAATCAAACTTAAAACTTCCACAGTTTCCCAAGACTTCTAGCAATGGAGGCAAAAAAGCTTCATATTTGAGATTACAAAATGGTACCCACCAATGTCTCCTATATACCTACCATCATCAATCTTAAAAAAAAAAAAAAAAAACCAAAAAAAAAAAAAAACCACAACCCACACATTGAATTCAATTCAAAACCAACCAAAAAAAAAACCAAACAAAACAAACAAACAAAAAAAAAACAAAAAAAAACCAACCCAAATATTGAATTCAATTCACGCTAAAGGCTTGTCTAAAAACCATTTTTGAAGAAGCATTTTTATGAATGCTAGAAGCAGAAATTGGGTTGGATTCATTTGTGCTGGTGGGAGGTATAAAATGGGATTTATCAGGGCCTGCTGCAGTTGCCACATGCCTGAGAGGCTCAGATGTGCCATTTCAATGCCTGGTGAAACACAGGGGCTGGAGCAGTGATCTCCATCCAGCCCTGGACTCAGAGGAGAGGAGGGCCACATGCCCTGAGGAAAGAGGATGATGAACAAGATCAGGAATGAGTTAATTCTTCTTAAAGAAGTTAAGGAAAAGGCACAGCTGGTCTATTTTGGCCCATTACCTGGCTGAAGCAGGGTTTTACTGGTTTCAGAAAAGAGAAAAATTAGAGGCTGGATAACATTTCTAGTTCAGACCCATAAGAAAACTTTGCAGACTTAGGTCTGAAATTATCACCACTTTATCCTGGATAACATTTCTAGTTCAGACCCATAAGAAAATTTGCAGACACTTAGATCTGAAAGTTATCACCACCTTATCAAAAACACAAAACTGGTTTGATCCTAGAGCCACTCTCTGACTTCCACTCTTCTCCTGAAGAAAACATCATGTTTCACCACCACAAGTATTTTCTGATGAAGTGAGGAAACAGCTTTCTAAAAGCCCAGTAAGTCCAATAAGCAAGGTGGGTACAAAACTTCAATCACCTGATTGGCAAAGAACATTATGGGAGTGAATGTCACTGAAGAACACTCAGTTACTCCAGTCCAAGCCAACAGAGCCCTTTTCCATCCCAGAAGCCCCAGACAGCAATCCAGCTCCTCCAGCACTGGGGGATCACATCAGAACAAGTTGTTTGTAAAAGCTGGGTAACGCTGTCATTATGGTGCTGCACTTTTCTCCAGTATACAAATATTGCTATATGCTAAAAGGGAAACACTGCTGCTGCCTTGAAGGGTTTATTTTCCACTGGTTTCTAGAGGTAACAGCACTCCAGTATCATCCTCACACTCTGACAGTAACAGCTGCCTCTTGCTGACCCTGCAGAGCACCAGGGTTAGATAATAATGACTTGGCTTACTTTGCAGGTGAGACTTTATTTTATGTACTATACACAACCTTTAACATGTTGTACAAGGTCAAAGAAGAGGCTGCCCAGAGCAGGGAAGTCTGCAAGTAGCTCACAGCCCTTAAAAGTAGAGAGAGAGGGCTGTGTCCCAGGGAGCAGGGCAGGGTCAGCATGGCTCTAAGAGGAATTACTGGCAGTTTTGCTGCTGAATTCAGTAAGAGGGGGAAGGCAAAAGCATAAAGAACACAGTTCTCTAAAAGGAAAGGAGCTGCAGAAATGCAGGGGAAAAAAAAAAAGGACTAGTAGAGAACTCTGCAGGTGCAAAGTACGTAGGAGAAAGGCTGTAAATGCAGGTTTTCAGGGAAAGTGAAAGGGTCAGAAGGAAATGGAAGAAATATCAGGGAAAAAAAACAGAATTAACTTCTCAGCAATTACTTCTCATCCCTAATAGAAAAAGAAATATGGAGGAAAACCACCTGTAAAAAAGCAAATACCAACTGAGAAAGGAGTTATGCTTTAATAAAAACGTAGTGGTCAATTTCTAGTTCTGTAAAAGGAAACTGGAACTGAATATACACAGGTCCTTTTCTTGGGGTTCTTACATTTCAGAGGTGAGCAGGCAAAAAGCCATCTCACTTACCAGCACCAATATTTACCACCAATGTCTTTCTGAAGCTGAGGCACCAGCACCCTCCATTACAGTTTGTTTTTACAATCAGTTTCACAAATCTCTTTGCTTTCTAGAGGAGGTGAATGAAGCTCAGAAAGCACCACACATTAAATAGTTGTACCTAAACCCACCACAAACTCAAAGAATGGTTTGTGTTGGAAGGAACCTGAAAAACCATTTAATTCCAAGCCCTTGCCATGGGCAGGGACACCTTCCAGCAGGCCAAGTTGCTCCAAGCCCCTTCCAGCCCGGTCTGTGAGAGCTGCTCAGTGCAGGGTGAAGAACACACACTCTTTAAAGGCAAGGAAAAAGGCCTCCCTAGAGGCAGCATTACCAAAAAGAAACAACCTGCACCATTTGCCATTTGTTCAGACCAGTAATACATTAAAAGCCATCAGGAAGAAATCACATGCAGCTCACATTGTTTTCAGTGTAGTTTTTCTGTCTTCTCTTTTTTTACTGTCTTAGTTTGGATAAATGGTGGACCAACTGCAGAGTGAAAATTATTTTTTGGGAGACATGGGCATCACAACCATTATATGCTGTTGATTCCAAGCATGTTAGGGATGGTGTTGTGTAGGAAATTGCTGCAATGTTAAATTTCATTGCAATCCATTTGCTGTGAATTGATGTAGCCAAATAAAATAGAAGAGTTTATTGCAAGTCCTTTCATAAGAACTACTAATTAGAAATACCAGCACTCAATTACACATAGTAGAGTTTAGGTTTAGTCTTAGACACTTGCAGCTGAGGTAATTCACCAACTGAGGGCAGAAATTTTCCTTCCCATCTCCCATCTCAGAGACAGTTTTTATACCATTTGAATAATGTCTGTAAAAGATAAATGAAACCCATCCCTTGAAAAACAAAGCTAGACTCCTCTGCAAAACAGGGATTACTTGCTTCCCATAGACTACTTCTCTTGCACATGATGTGAACTGAAAAAGAAGAAACACCTTCTTTGGAACTCTATTTTCCCAGACATCTCCTCCATTTATGGTTCACTTAATGCTTTTTGTGGCATTATATAACAGAGATTAATTGCCAGTGTGGCAACAGCACTGGTCTTCTTACATTTCCAGTATCCTAGAGAACAACAAACCCAGGTTTTGAGAGACAACTAAAATGGTAATCAAATGATAGTTCAGGATCACTGGTAACTCCAGCCTCAGGATTGCCAATGAGGAATCTGAATTGAACTACAGCAACAATGCCTGGCACTTAATCAAATTACTGCTTTGGAAAATGATTTGCTTAACACATTTGTTTCCTCAATCATGGTGGGATATTACCTGCAAAAATGTAGCTATTATGTATTTCAGCTTTTAAAAATAACTTCAGTCTTTGTTTTAACAGGCTGGACCCAATTCTAACTTGCTGTTTGTAAATCTCCTCCTTTAATACACCACTAAAAATGATTGCATAATCAGGCCACTTAGTTATGATATGACCATTTGTTTACATGGCATGTTTTAATGAATCATTAATATATTCTGTGGGCACTTTAAGTAATCTGCCCTTTACTTTGGTATTTCACAATACACCCCAGGCTTAATGGCCCATTAAAAGATGCCCTGTTGAATCTTGTGGCTTAATTGATGCACTTTTGCTGTTTTGATATTATTTTCAGGAAATTTGTTTTTGTTTTCAGCAAGCAAGGACAGCACTAAATTGGAAATGAGCTCAAAAGGCCATCTATTAAATGGAAACGTGGGTGTTTTCTTTATCATTTTTTCTAATCCTCCCGGTGTTCAAGATTATGGCACATTTAGATTTAAATTACCAGATTGGTTGATCACAGCAGGAAACAGAGTAAGCACATTACTTCTGTTTTGACAGAACAATATAAGATTTTTATACATTTCATTAAACAGAACTACTTAAAGAAAAAAGTCTCACTGTGTAGCACCATCTTTTACTCAGGAACATCCTATTGAAAATCCAATTAGTATTTTCAGAAGGAAAAGAAGTCCTGCAGTTAAACTCCATTGTCACAGCAGACATCATATGTATGAAATGAAGTTCCAATATTTAATTCTTTTCCACGATCAACCTTTGCAGTGCCAAAAATTTATCATAAATTATACTTTAAATTAGGATTTTTTAATCTGTTTTCTAATTCATGCAGAGAAAATGGAAGTACATAAATAAGCTTAATAAGAACTCTGAAAGCATTAGCCTATCTGCAAAGAGGAGCTGGTCAGGAAAAATGCTGATGAGTGGACTTTTCCTTCATAGCAATGTTTCATTCTTAGTGATTCAAATAATACATAGTGAGACTGTATTTGTCTTTTTCATACAGAGCAGATAACTGGGAGCATAGCAATTTCTGTTAATTTTAGCATTTTAACTGATCAGTATGCAAATGTTAATGCCAAATAGATAGGTCTTGACACTAGAAGCTAAAGGTAAAAACAATTATTTCTCTGCAAAATTGTGTAAGGAGCTCTTTTTATTATTATTATTATTAATCTGAATGTTATGCACAACAAGAGCAAATGCAGTGACTGGTTACATGAGAAACATCTCAGCCCATGAGTGATAAAACATCAAAACAAGTGGCAAGAAATTTGGAGGAGGTCAGTTTTACACCTATTGCATCCAGACACAATGAAGTTCCAGTAACTCCAGTGTGGATGGCTTCTCCCCAAAATCCTGCTGCTGTTGTTTTGCCATACATTAAGGTAATGATGTTTGCTATCACTCACATTTAAGAAACAGCAGTGAATGTGCTTCAAAAAATGTTTAGTGCAACACAGAACTTTCTCCCTAGAGAAAAGTGTCTCATAAGGAGGTACAGCAAGCAGACAGTTTGGGTGCCATGGGATATTAATTCTGCCTAATGCAGGGTAAAGACCCTTAAAATTACATAATAAAATACTATGCAAATTGCTAAGGCAGAGGCAAAGATAACAAACACAATAGCAGATACTTGAAACACAGTGACATAAGGGCACAAATTTCTATTTGTTTTCAGCCCCATTTTTTTTCTCATTCATTCCCACTGAGAAACCATTAAAAATGAAACTACAATCTAGTGATTCAGACATTTACTCTGAGCTGATCTTAGGCTCAGACTTAATTCCCTATGTTGATACAGACTGTCTCTTGCCTGAGCAAGTCATGCATTCACACTGTGCCTTGCTCCCCGTGCCCCAAAATTGGTTATTCCCATTTCTCCCTCAGAGGTGTCAGATGCTCCAGCACTGCAGGGATAGGGACCAGAGCTGAGGTGCCCAGCAGGATTTACCAAGGCAGGCAGTCTTTGCTCATTAGCTGCTTTCACCTCCTAATGCTTTCAAAGGTGATACCTTTTCTGCCAGAAATCTAGCACAGTCTAAGCATAAACTAGAAAACTATTAGTAAACCTCTGCCAAATTATGTGCAGCTGTGTGAGATGGGACAAACGACTGCCAGTTAACACAACACAAAACTAATAAAGGCAATTTGTCACTAAATAACACCACATAGTTAAGAGAATATGCTATGAAATCTGCATTCACTGGGGGGGAAAAATAACCCAAAAAACAACATACAAGAGTAATTCTTTTGGCAATGACTGCCACCAAAACACACAAGTGTCACAGAATCCTGTCTAATACACACACAGTCCAAGGTAACAAGTAATGCAGCTCAGCCGAGGGGATTGCTAAAGTAAACAGCTGGATTTGATGGACAATATCCTGCTGTGTGCATTGGGGATGAGGGGGGAGGCAGCTTGGGCTGTCTACTCTGACCCAGTACACAGGGTACACGCAGCACATCTCCCAGTCCACTTGTACCACAGAATAATGCAGCTGCTTTCCTCTCCAAGGCTGTTCTGTGAAGCAAATGAAAGAAACCGGGATTGTTGGGAGACTCATTTCAGAAGCCAGCTCCCAATCTGAACTGCAACTTTAATGCAAATACATTTTATAACACGTGCACTGTGGCATCAGCCAGCCTGGGAACTTCAGTGTGCCTAGTGGCCCCTTAGAATTATCCCAACATACTGTAAGGCAACATGAACAGCTTCCAAGCAGTGCAATAATATATTCCAGTTTGAATGCCAGGAGCAGGATTGCAGGTGAGCTCTAACATGAAAAGTTAAAAGCCCCACATTCCAGTGGCCCAGCAGGACCATAACAGAGAAATGAATTAACAGCACCACATCCCCCTGCAGCAGCACTGCTCTTATCTTTCCAGCATTCCAGAGAACAAGGAATAAGGGTTTGTGAGGCAACTAAAATGATCATCAAATGATAGCTCAGGATCAATGGTGACTCCAGCCTTAGGCAGGCATCCATGACCAGAATCTGGTTTTCTAACACCTGGAGTTCTGACAGTTGAAAAAATCCTAGGCTCTGTGGCATTTAGGCCATCCATCAAGCCAGAAATTGTCTTACTGAAGCCAGCTGTGATAAAAATACAAACTTCTTTCATAACAAAGTTCATTAACATCCTTTCAGCCTCGCCCTCATCTCCCCTGTGTTACCCAGCAGCCACAGCTGGGCTGCTGCAGTTCCTGCCCTGCTGAGCAGCCCCTTCCCCCAGTCCACCAGGAGACCCTGCCTGCTGCAATCCACCCTGGCACCTGCTCTGGAAACCTAACTCAGCCTCCCTGCTGGATCCACAGCTGGGATCAGCTCCTGCAGCAGTGAGGGCTGGGATCCATCCCATACAGTCTAGGAGAGTGCTTCCAGTGGAGACAATAGGAATTTTTCAGCCCAGAAGCCAGCACCACAGAGCAACAGCACGCCTTTTACCTAGTAGGTGTATAGCATGCACTTTTCAGAATTCACACTGTATTAAAAACAAGCAAACTAAAAAAAAAAAAAAGACCCCCACTTTGTTTACAGTTCCAGCTAATTAAGTGCACACAGAATACTAAATTGAAGGCACTAGACCAAAAATATTCTGGTTTCCTCTGCCCTCCTGTTTCTCATTAATATGCTGTAAAAGAAAGGATATTTCTTTTACAGTCTGAGCCTATGACACAAATTAAAATTATACATACAAAGCCAAAGAGGAAATAACATACACACTGGGCTCAGAAATTATATTCACCAGCCAGATGAAAACTTGATACAGTGAGAAAAATATACTGCCATGTGAACCACCTCCTCTCCCCAAGGATAAAACAGGACTTCAAATTGCTTCTACAGCCAGCATCTATATTCACTAAGGCAGCAACAGACCAGCTAACTACCTTCTGCAACTGAAAAAGCACAAAGGAATCCATGGCTGCTCCATACTCATAATTCTCTAAATCATGTGAGCCACACGAACCCACCCCCAACCTGGTGACCTTCCACAAATGATCTGAACTGTGGCATATTTTCCAGCTCAATTTTTCCACCAGTGAAACCCAAATGCCTTCCCCTCCTTCTCCTATGAGAGGGGAGCTGTCAACTTTCTGCCCAGGCCTGATTTAAAAACATAAATTCAATTTATATTTTTATCCTAGCAACTCACAAAAGTATCTCTCTGCTCCAACATATCCTGTCTGAATTAAAATCTTTTCAGAGATATCTACTCATTAGTTTTAGCTTAACATAGCAAGACTGCTCAAATCTTTTTTCCTGTTTCCTCAGTCACTGCCAGCAGTACAGTGCCACTTGTTGCAATCCATAATCTGGGATAACCTGCATCTCCCATCCTTTTCTCTGTCCCCAAATCCATCTTATGTGTAAATCCTGCAAGTGCTCTCTACATAACAAATTCAGATATGGCTTTTCTTATCAGATCACACTGGAAAAGCTCTCTCTGGGCTCCAAACACTTTTTCTCCTTATTAAAACAACACGGAGTATTTTTCCTGGGGTTTGACAAATGCAATTCTGTCCCTGTTCACATCCATTTGCAATATTTTTGAAAAGATGATTTTACTACTCTGTCACTTTGACCACATCAGCTGTCCTCTCTGTCATCTTTGGCATCATTTTGTCCTCCTTTTATGTTCCATCAAACAAAAAGCATCTTCATTTTCTGAGCTTTCCTTGCCTGTCCCAGCCTTGTCATCTCTCATTCTGCACTGAGAAACAGGCTGTCACTTATCTCAGGCAGTGACTTCCACCATCAGCATCCACTCCCCACAAAAATACAAAAGCAGCTTCATCCTCTCTGCCACGGTGTCCTTCATTGTAGGAAACAACACACTTTGAACATCTCCAAAGTTACTTACAGTCCCTCAAATCTCTGCACAAAGATTTCCTTTCTGACACAGCTAGGGAGTGGCCAGCCTTGGAGAGCTGAATTCCAGGAACTAGAATGCCATCTATTGCCACCACTCTGCTTTGTGTCCTGTGCCTTCAGCAACCACTTTTGCCTCATCTGTCTGCTCAGCCTTAGTGCACAGCACACTTCTTTCCTGCACAGCCCAAGGCAAATGCAAAGAGCAATAAACAAACTTCTGCCTTTTCCCTGCTCGTGGAACAGCTGAATGTGGAGCTGTGCTCCAGCTCTGCTGCTGCTCAGAGCACAGTGTGGACACCTGAGAGTGCCACGTGCCCCCAGTGCAGCCCAGGCTCCAGGGGAGTGCTGAGGGCTCAGAGGATTGGCAGGTCAGCAAGTATTGACAGCTTTATGAAAGCTTTTATACTGGAGAAATATGAAACACCACAGGTCTTGGTCTTCTTTTAAGAAACACATATGCCACAAGGTTTCATTTTGTGTCATGAGAGTTTTGCTTCTAAAAATCAGAAATCTGCCAAAAGGCACTTCTTTGCACAAGCAGCAATTTCCAGGACAACATGCTTTCTTCTAAAGTGGAAGATCTTTATGTCTTGCAGAATCAATTCTGCAGAGGTCTCAATTTCCCATCCTTGTCAAGTGATAGATACTCAGGTAACTTATTATATGTAGGCAATACAAACAAGATGGAATTGGATTAAAAAACTAGATAAAGCTATAGTAATACTAATCTGGGTTATCAATTCAGACTGAAAATAAAACATCAAGAACCAAAAAGCAGGTCTTGCATCTTGAAATGAAGACTAATACACATGCCTGAGGACTGGTAAAAATACCATTAAGATATAGACTTCCAGTGTACTGGCACCGCAAGAAGAGGCTAAAAGAAAAGAGGTGTTTGGATAACCTAGAAAAAGCAGAGAGAGAAAGGGAAATGCCATTAGAAAAGTGCAAGAAAGTTACGGATATTAAAAAGGAGAATCCTTGGAGTACTTCAATTTTTTTTTCCTAAGAGAACACAAAATGAACCAAAATCTTGGTTCATAAATCTATGTTAAAATCGCTTGACCTAATATACTGAGCTTTGATCTACTCACATCAACTTCCATCTTCAACTAATCATTGTGCTCTGGACTGGTGGCAGCAGGACAGGTATATCTTTCCAAAACCTATTGGACAGTAACTAATTTTAAAGATTGGTTTGCAGTTTGTAATGACACGGTTCTTGTATATGCTCTGTATAAATCAGTACAGTCTCATATGCTACACTGCACAAATCAATAAATCACTTACCAGTAACACTTGCAGACCCTTTATTATCAAGTGCCCTTTGAAACTCTTCCTGCCCCTTTCACATAATATTTCCTATCTTCAGTTGTTACTAGAAGGGTATTTTATCATTTATCTGTCTGTCTTATTGGAGACATTTTATGCTTAGCTGCTTAGTTGCTCAAAGATTCAGCAGACTCACATGAATGTTTTTTCCTTCTCTTCAGTACCCTTGAAAATTCCAGTAAAATCTAAACAAACAATGACATATGGAAGTGTAACCCCATAACTAGATGAGTCTAAAACCAGCCACAAAATATTATGTGATTTGTCAATTAAATAAAAAAAATCTTATAATTTTCAATGGTATTCCCTTATAACTGCTTATGACCAAAGAATATGTGGAAAATTATTAATCATATTCATCTGGTGAATCATTCTGAAAAACAAAGGATTTATTTATGGTGAATCGGTGAAAAAGTGGGTTTTATCAAATAAATTATCAATTACAAACTTTGTTTTAATTAGTAAATCACCTATAGGTGAATTTATATACATTTGAGTGCAAAATTATTCAGAGGTAGTAATGGAATTGTTTGTCTTCATAAACAAAAAAGCCCCTCAAAAAAGAGGACACATTTAGATCCCTGAATAGGATAGAAATGAGGTATGTTACTTAAATAGCCCAGCCGTTTTATAAAACTTTCTTTTTTGAAAACACCTTTACACTGCAACAACCAGGTCCTGATATCTGCTGGGGAATGAGCAGAGGGAACTGGGGAAATGAGTTTTCTTTGGATATTCTCCTTTATCAGTTTTTCCACACACTCAGTTCTACTTTGTGCTTCTGCTCAGCCCACGCCTGGGGTCACAAAGGCCCAGTGTAGCCCAGCACAGCTGGGACACCAGAACCAGAGCTGTCCAGGGCACTCACCTGGGCCTGCCTGGCACAGATAATGCCAGATATTTTACCTGAAAACGTGAGAAACAGAAATATCAAAACACAGTAAGCAATGCAATAAAAGCATATTCTTCAGATCTGCAGGTAATTCCAGTCCAACACCGAACACTCCAACAGCTGTCTCAAAGGACAGTGTGTTTGAAGAGCAACATTAGTGGATCTTTCCAGTCTGCTCTCTCCATGCAGCCAATAAAGAGCATCACATGGACCTGTGCACTCCAAATTTCACACGTCATTAGCAGAGGGAAGGGATCTCTATCACACTCAACAGCAAGGTTTGGATGATGGATTTTGTTACAACCTTTAAACTTCTAGCAGAAACTAGAGCAACAAATCTGAGCTGAACCTTCTCCCAAGAGAAAACTTGCTGCGTACATGTTTCAGGCACAAGAGACTGACTTTCCACAGACCTTCTTTGATCCTTGTACTAGTTAGGAATTTGGCACAAAGACATTTTACATATCCACATATTTCACCTAATGTTTCAGAAAAAGAAATAGCCATCATCTCCAAATGAAAATATATTAACAACCTTAAAATCTATATTGTTTTCATGTAGTTTTACTAATACAGTTAGAAGTTTCAGCCTTTCTGGATGGTACAACCAAAAACGCTTGGATAAATGCTCAAGGCTTTGTGAGGAATCATCTCTTCCCCAACACTTGTGTAAGCTGACACACCAAACTTCTCTTCTGCAAGGTAGTCAGTAACCTTTTGTAATAAGAAAGCTTTACAGAACCTATAGAAATCTCCTTAAGTAAAAGTGCACATATTTCTCATGTGGCATTGGAAGAACTACAGTGTGCTGGGGTGTGAAAAAAGCATTCATGACAAAGAAGATGAAAGAAATAATGTTAACCAGGCCTTGTCGTTTCATCTGAAGAGAGCTGTGCCTGTGTAATGGGTATAAAATGCATAAAGTTTTATAACATGTTGTCTGCTCAGAATCTCTAACATTTATAGTACATTTCCACTATTATTTGCTGTAAATTGCCTATGTCTTTTACACTAAACATAAGTGCTTCCAGCTAGACAGCTAAAAGGTTTGATTTCACTTGTAGTTGACAGTATCAAAGAGAAAAAGTCTAAAACTTTGAGCTTAAAGCAGAAAAGAAAGATGTAACTTTTCAAAGATGATCACTAGTGAATTAACCTTGATCCACTTTCTGTCCCACTAATGCTAATTTTGGGGATTATTCCTCTACATTATTTTTGGAAACTTTGTCCCCCTCACTCACCAAAGAGCTGGAACTATCAGCAGCAGTTTTTAATTTGATTCAGTTTGTCAATAGCAGCAGCTGTAACCCTCCAGAATCAATGCCCACATACAGCACAAAGAATTTCACAGGCTTTTGTTTTATTGGCAGGCAGGGGACAGGGACCTGGCCACACTTCCTGCAGCTCTTGGTACTGGGTGAGCAAAAGCCTAGAGACCAGCCTAGTCCTGCTTTGCTGAGGAGCCCCATTCAAAAAGAGCAAAGACAGAAAATGGAACAGCTGGAGACATCAGCTTCTGCTTGGCTCATCTTCTCCATGTCACGTGCAGTCTGCTCAGGATGCACACATGGACCTACCAGCTCTGTGGGACAAGCAAGGAAAGTGACCCCATCTACATGGTTAAAACATAAAAGGTGTGTGTGCAAGCTGAGCATCCACTCTGCACTCCTGCTCCCTGAGCTAAGCTGGGCACTGCCCTCCTTCACCACTCCATTCCATCACCTGAGAGCAGGAGGAGTGCTGCCAAAGGAAGATAAATAATTGATGTTTACATAATGAACATATAGCAGCAATCATGTCAACAGGGAGCAACTAAAGCAAGAGTTCAACAGCAAATATGCTTTTGTAATCTCCTCTTATCTTTTGTTCTCCCTCATGGGCATGACCCAGTTTGGAACAACTCCATGGACTGGAGGTGAGTTAAGAGATCTGCCACAGAGCTGCCTGGGAAGTCTGATGCACAAGTCTGATGAAGATTTAGGCAGTTTTGTGCACTGCAAGGTAAGAAAAAGTCTTTCATCGGGGGAAATTTAATAAATCTCACCAAACTGCACCAAGGCCAGGTTTAGGGGACAGTTATCCTAGCATGCTAGCCTGACCAGGCTCCCTCTGCCATGAGACATCGTTGCTGACCTAAACTCAGCCAACAACTAAAGATCCCACAAGTAATGAAAATAATACAGAGACATGCAAAGAATGCTGTATCCTAAAGCAGTTTGCAGATCTGTGCAGACTAGAGAAAATGTCTGGCTTTTGCAGAGCAAGGGAAACAATCATCTTTTCCCTGTAACTCTTGATGTTTGGTCAGTGCTACAACAGAACAGAGCAGTGCATTCCCCCACGTATGAGCCAAAATACCTGTTCTGAAAACACTACTGCTCTTTAAAAGTGCAGTTCAGGGGTAATCCCAAACTTTATCCTTCCCCTACTGAGTAGGCTAGAAGTTAGTGAAATACTTTTCTTCAGTCGCATGACCCAAGAGAGTTCTTGCTCCAAGCAGAAGGTTAGAATCTCTGTCCTGCAGCAGGCCTACCAATTAATAATGAAATACTGTATAAAATATATGAAAGAAAAAAACACTTAGCTTATCATACAGGGTTTGTGGGGTTTTTCATTACTTGTCTGTTGGCTGCTCATCATGTGACCCCAAGACTGCCAGCATCCCCCTGTTAAAGTCTCCATGGAAATTGAAGTCATCTCGTGGCACATCCTGCCTTTTCTCTTCCCTACTGAATAAAGGTGTTTCATGGCTGTTCCTGTCTTCACTGTTTGACTGACAATTAAAAGAGGGGTCTGTAATTGACTTACATTGGATTACACTCTGCAAAGACAAACAAAGCCTTGATAACAGGTGAAAAGAAGTAGTTTATTCAGCTGTCTACAAGCTTCAAGAATAACAGCCCTTCACACTTCATACAGGAGAGCAGTGGAACCATGCTGCATGTCTGCAGCAATTCAGTGCTCAGGATCTGGAAAACTGCTAAGATACACGCCAAGGACAAAATGTGAATTACATCATTTCAGAGCCTAAGAGAGGAGAGCAATTTTTTGCTAAATAATCTATTCTTGCTCAGAAGAACTGTTAGTTGGAGCAGTGAGAGGAGCCTTTGGTTTACACATCCCACAGCAGCTCAGTCCAAGCTGAGCACTGAGGAAGAAGCACAACCACTGGTTCCATGTGCTCAGCTTCAGGGACAGACTCTGCAGTGCCAATTCCTACAGCTCCTGGTCCTAATTCCAGTGACCCAAACCACATGCTGACACCCCTAATTCCCTGCTGGGTGACACAGGGGCCCATGGGACCCTGCTCTTAGTCTGAGGAGCAGTCCTGCATCCTGACCTTTACATTCACAGGTAAATACATTCTTCTAATTAACAAGAAACTGCCATTTGTATGCCTTTGTCCACTGTAGGCACTGTCTAGAAGGTGTCCTGTCATAAAAATGTATTAATTTGGGACTGGAAATTCTATTTCTAGCAGTGTCTGAATTGTTCTCCATGCAACATCCCCAACAGGAAGCACTGAACCACAGTAAGCAAACACTAATATCACAACAAACTCTCCTACCCTGTCACTGTGTGTGCACATGCTCTTTGACACCAGATTTGAATGTCAGGTGTGTGGTGACAGCAGAGGCAGTCCTGAAATAGCATTAAAAATATGCAAGGTCTTGCAGGGAGGCAGAAAGAGCATGTCCTCACATGTACAACTGCCACCTTTGTCAATTTTATTCCTAGATGAGTAATGCAAACAATGCAATCATAAAATATTCTTTTGGTAACACTTTTAGCATTCACAGTGTGCTCATGTGCTCTAAAAACAATTCAGACCAAGCAAAAACTAGGGCTGCTCTTCTGATTCTGATATTGAATTCTCTTTCTCTCTGCTGTCCCCTCCATGAATACACAGTGAGTCAATCTGGTATGTCTTGTTGGTTGAATAAGCTCTTTGATTTTTGAATTATTTTGAGATTAACTGAATTTGAAATGTGTGCTGCATGCAATGTCTTGCTGACACAAAAAGATGAGCTTTGTTATTGACAGAGAAATGTTGCAAAGCCACATTTTTCATTACTTGTCTCTGTTGCTGAACTTGTATTCCTGTCAGACTGCTGCCTGCCAAGACAGCAGGGCCACCAGGTTGAAAAGTTCAATTTCCAGTATTCTCTCCTGACCTCCCTGAACTTCAGAGAGTAACAAAGCAGCCTTTTCCAGCATGATTAAAAAAAAAAAAAAAAGTCTTTTGTAAATAGTAAAAGAGAGTGGGCTTTAAATGAGGTTGCATGAAAGCTGTACAATGCCAAGAGTGCATCACACTCAACCTGAGAAACATGATTTTGTCAGCATGATCTGTTATAGCATCACAGAAATTTACTACAGTTTCTACAAGTTCCCCCTGCTGGTGCTCCGAGGTGCTGTCCATCAGGAGCCCAAAGAGCTGGCTGGCCACCTGAGAACTTCCAAGCTTGCCAAATGACGTAAGCATAGGACAGAAACACTTATTTCCAATGTTAATTTTCATGCAAATTGCCATTAGTGTTAAAATTGCCATTGAAAAAATGACGTGCCAAGACTAAGACGTTGCCAAGCTGAATGCAGGAAAAGACAGAGGGAAGAGTCTCAGATATTCCCCCAGCAGCCAGACACAGCCTCCAAGAGGCTTTGCCTTTGGAAGAAGACAGGCAGGAGAGCACTGGAGCAGCTGCTTTTCTGCCACACCCTAAACACACTTTGGGGCAACACTTCTGACAACATTCCTCTTTCCTGTCTCAAAATCACCCAATTTTCCTCCACTGCTCTCCCAAGCAGCTGCTAAGGGAGCCTGGTGCCCACAGTCACTGCTGGTGAGCCTCGGGCCGTGACTGCCACCTTGACCCTGCCACCAAAGCAGTCAGAGGAAGGGACTTCAGTCTGTGTCCCAGCAGAATTCAGGTACAGAATCCAGAGGGCCCCAAAAGTGACCTGCCAGGCACCAGCAAGTGCATTTCCTCTTCAGCCTGAGCTGCACCAGCTCCAAGGTGTGCTGAAAGGGAGGGCATGGCTCAGACCCACGGGCTGCAGCACCAGGGTGTGAGGTAAAGCTGCTGAAAGCTTGGGAGGGTTACATTTCTTGAGAAGTGTAAATTAGGGGAAATTTGCTGTTAGCCCACAGATGTAGGAATCAGAGGGAAAACAGCCTTTTATTCTCCTCTGTTTATTATTGCCTTCCTTTCATTCTGTCTGGCCAAAAGTATTTTGTGCATAGAAAACGCATTTGTACTTTTCCTACTGCTTTTGCAGCACTTTACACCATCTCTCTTTCTTAGTCTTTGTTCTCTTTCTGACCTCAAAAACTCCTCTCATGTTTCTTCTCTCCTGCCTGCTCTCTCAATTTCTCATTTCCCTCTCCCTCCTTCATCCCCCACTTCTTTCTTTTAGCTCAAATTCCTGGTACTCAGGTTGAAAGTATCTCAAGCTATCAAGATTAATTTTCCTTTCCTATTTAGACCTGATCAGCAGGTGTATCAGGTGCTTTTGAGAGGCAGGAAAAGAGCTCTTGTCCTATAGAGACCTGTCCATTTCCAGAAAATCTATGGTGGTACAGTAAAAGCAGCATTACTAATAATACATTTCACTACCTTCTCTGATGGCTGGTTTAATTGAAATAAATTATGAATCCCACATGTGCCACACTAACAGAAAGCAATAAAACACAATATTTATGAATAAAGATAGCAATTATCTTATTAAATCAGACAGTAATGCTATTCTATCAGAGGACTCTTCATCTCACATTATAATCAATATTATTATGAGTGTAAAGAAAGGGCTCTTGCCATTGCTATAACTAGGTCCCATAGATTTGAAAAAGTAATGAAGGATTTTCTGTGGAAAGTAAAATTTCGCAGAGTTATAACTGAGATTTTGGAACAATCTATTTGGCTTTTGAGGTAGAAAGTCTTGGATATCAAGCCAGATTTTGATATCATTGACAGAAGCATCAAACTGCTGTAATTATATTGACATCAATGTTGTTATCCAAGATTGATACCAGCATGACTGGGAACAAGATCTCAATCTTTTAAAAGCTTTTGTTTTTAAAGGCTGAAAGAACTTAATAAGACACTCAGACATTTCCATAGTTCTGTTCCTGTAGGTGGTAATTTTCCAGAGGTGTAGCACACAAGCTTGATTAAGGTGTAGCACACAAACTTGATTAAAAAAGGTGATCCAAAATGTATGTCTATTTCTGGGACAGCTATTTTACTCATTAAAAGTAAAAAATATCCCCAAGAAACATATGCTTTGTGCCTCAGTTTCATTTCTATATTCAGGGACAGGTTTCACCAAGATTTTAAAAACAAGTGATTCTGACAATTCAACTTTGTGCCTATTTCCTCAAGATTTAACCTGGTTTTTCAACAGATGCACCCATTTAAAGGTGCTTTTTACACAGCTTACTTAAAGCCACAATAGTGTTATTAATGTAAGAGGTAAATATATTTATTGAGTAATCTATATGAATTACTTCCACCAAGACACAAAAAAATTAAACCTGTATGTAACACTACTGCTATTAGTCAAAAGAAGAAAAAAGCAATTCTAGGACAAAATAATTATTTTTTAAGTTATTTTCTGCTTTTTTTCTTTTTTAATGGAGGAGGAAGGAAAATTCAGTCACTGATCAAAGTAAGCATTTCTCCACATGGTCCCAGTACAGTCATTCACCTAATCAGTAAGGAAACATCTCTTTCTATTCCAAAATACTCCATAACCATAAATGAGCAAGTAGGCAATAGAGACAACACAGAGTCCTGTGGCATGGAAGCAGGGAATGACACTTCCCTGGGCTGATGATTTCAACATTTCTTAACGGGAAGCTTGGAACAGCAGTTTCCCAAAACAAACAGCACAATTCAGGGCTTGCTGCTGATGTGAAATCTAACAAGGGCTAGGAAGGAGGGGAAAGAGAAGAAGAGCTTTTTAAAGGGAAAGTTATTGAACCCCAGGAGGAATTTAATCATCCAAGAGATTGATTTGTGCTGGAGGGATATGCAGAATTGTCATGGCTACCATGGAGCACGAAAAAAAGTTTCACTTAATCATAGTATAAGCAAAACACAAGCATTACAAGGCAGCCATTTAAAAGCATTTCCTGGGCCATTCAAACTGGGAGACAAGCAGCTGCCTCAACATGGGCAGTAACAGCAGAAGAAGAGCTCAAGGAAATGGGTCAAGGTAGTGACACTGCAGCCTCAGCCAGGAACCAAGGATCCTGACTCTTGGAAAACTTCCACTCCACCTGGTGTGCAAACACTCGCTCCACTCCCCTTGCTCAGCCTGCCTTTTTTCAGTTTGCAAACAGCCTTATAAGCACAACTCTACATTTAACATTTTTGCCTTGTTTTCATTCTCCTCTTTGAAATCAAGGGCATTTTAGATAACGAGATTCATGAATGTTCCCTACTATAAATTCAGCACAAGTGTTTTGACCCCAGACAGCACCTACGATGCAGCTGGACATGGACTTAATAACAGCAGAGCTCTGAAAAATTTTCCCAGCAACTTTGAAAATCCTGGAAAAGTCCCCTGACCTCGTGCTCCATTACTTTCAAGTAACAAGCTCAGCCAAAGTTCTCTGACATCTCTTGGAGTTTGCAATTCTTTCAAATAACCTTTTACTAAGTTCTGTGTGAACCTACCCAGATTTACAGCTTTAGGATTAAATCACTCAAACCTCAATAGGCTCAGTGTAAAAATGAGGTGAAACCACAATGGTTTTGAGTTCTACTTGCAATTTCAGGCTTGCTTTGAACTCAATGCACAAAGCAAAATGCACTTTAAGCCCAAGCAAGCAGGCTTTTGAAATCCTGCTCTCTTGGAGACATGGTAGACAAGCCACCTCTGCATATTACTTTCTTCTGTGATAAGGGGTCAAAAGGAGGGAAAACATATTCCTGCCCTTCTGACTAATAATTTCCATGTCCCAGTTTCAAATATATGTCTGTATCTTTTCGTAAGTTTTCTCAGCCAAGCTCAAAGTTTTACGTTTCAGAAAATTTCACTTTCTACAGCCTGATGTCAAAAATAACTTATTGTGAAGTCTTGAAAGAAACACTCATTTCCTCCACTCTTGATATCTGTTTCCTCCTCCTTTTTTAACAGCCTACAATATATCATAAATCCAAGGAACAGACTGGTCATGTTATTCATATTCCCATTAAATACTCCAGCATTCAAAAATTCAATACACCTCTCAGCAGATGCCTACAAGCAGGGCTTAACCTACAGTTTCCAACACTTCTTTCCCTTTGCAGACACAGACAAAATAGAAATCTTTTTGCTGATTCTTTTCCACTTCCTCTAAAACTCCAAATTTAGCATGTATTGATCTAACCTGTCATTGATGACTTATTGACCTTGATATTTTAGCCTAACCAAATTCTTTTCTCCCTCCCCCTCTCTCTCAAAAAGTATAAAGGAGAACCCAGATCAAAATGAAGGGAAATAGTAGGATATTTTCCTCTGTCTTTCTAGCCTGTAATAAGCTTTGCCATTATTTTCAGATTTTCATATCCTAAGGCATTCTCCAGATCAGCTCACAGTCCAGAATGCACAGATCAAACGCAAAACAACAGCTATTAATATATGTATATGTAATATATGCAATATTGTGATTGCAAAGGATACCACAAAACCATCCAACCCTCCAGTAAGCCAGTTAGGACACCTTTGTTTCTTACACACACAACAACCAGCAGGTGTCAATCTTCAGTGATCTCTTCAGAGTCTGTGCTGAGGTATATGAAAGAATTAGGCATTTGATGATTCATTTAAAAACAAGCATAACAATTTTTTGTACCAAATCTGGGTTTTTCAAACTAACTAAATCCCTTTCTTAAAGTATAAAGTACTGGCACATTTCTGTGACTTCTATGTAAGAGTGTTCAGTTTGTGAGTCTGTTTGGCTGTAGCCATTTTACTCCTGCTTTAACTACAAATTAGAAATGCAGCCTGGAAATTGAAAATGAAGTGGTACTCCTACCCTATTTCACAAAGATCACTATCAACAAGTGTTTAGTCAATGATAAAAAATTCATACTTAACTCATGGTTCCATTTGTACATGAAGCAGAACAGAATTCACCTCCCTCTCCCAAAGCTATATTGAGTTTGCTGTGTTCCGATTACCCAAATGCAAGTAATTTATTATCAAAGTCTATAGATCTGACTTGAAAATAAATATATAAAACCTGATCTAATTTCCTTAAATCAGTTACATGATTCCCACTGACATCAACAGCTCAAGATGGGGATCACAGAGCAAATATATTTTTAAAAAGTCACACTTTAGACATAAAGAACTAAACAGCTTAAAACAAACTCCATGCAAAATTAAAGTCTATCCAGTCACTTTTTTTAGATTCCATAGATTGCTTTGAAGCAAATTAATGAAGATGATTCAATAATTCAGCATCACGCTAGGTCAAGATTCTAGTCATAAATAGAATGTCAAAGTGTGGGGAAGGCAGATTTCATGTACTTTTGACATCTGAAAGTTTGTGAATTTGAGCAAGCTTTGGGAGCTTTTGGCTCTCAGGGAAACCTGTCCTAGGCAAAATATAAAGCTTAGAGATGTTTTACCCCAGTCAGAGAAGCATAAAGGATAGAAAGTTCTCCATCACTAATGATGATAAATAATCCAACATGTCCTTTTATAAATGCAAGATTTTAAATGCAAGAAAATTAAAGTGCTATGCAAAAGGGGGTGGAAAGATCAGGCAAAAGATGCAAGAAGGTGCTTCCATTACAGTCCCACCACAGGTGTACAACAGCAGCTGCTAACAGGAACTGTCAGGGTATAGAAACTGTAAGTGAACAGCATCAAAGCTGAGGAGGAAGCAAAAGAACAGAGAATAAGAGAAAGCACAGGTAAATAGTGGTACAAAAGTGCCATCTACACTTATAACCAAGGACAGCACTTAAAGTTAACAAATGCATTAACATTCTCAGGTGATAAGCTCGCACACTCATAGAATTAGAGCATTTTAACATGTCTTGAGTAGCCTGTTAAAGGAGGACAGGTACTGCTCCATAAATTAAATCAAATACATTATGTGATCACATTTATTTTTATCTGAGCCTACACCTCTTGAATATTTTATCATCTAAAAAAAAAGAAAGAATATAGACATGCCCTGCAAACCCATCAATTCGTCAAGTTTAGGTTTTGAAATGCATATAAAATTTACACCCACTGAGGATATTTTTATACCCACATAAAAAGTTATTCTGGCAGTGTTTTGCCAATATGTCATCTATAAAGTTTTGTTTAGACTATATATATATTTGTTTTAAAATTTTATATATATATGCAGTTTTTTAATATAGGAGCTAATGTTGCCTCTCTGTGGAAGAGGTTTGCATCTTAGTCACATGAGGCATGCTTTAAGCATCACTCTACCCACATTTGAGATATAACATCTTCCATCTGAAGACAAAGAGTGACCACAAGATCACTGAACTGGATTTCAATTCTTACAACAAAGTCAACTGCAGCTGAGCTCTGCACAGTGCTCTCTGGGCAGGCAAATCTCAGGGTCTGTGTGGCTCACAGGGGACACTGCTCACAGGGGACGTGGCCACCTGCCCACCTGTCTGCTCCATCTCCCAACACAGGCACACAGGGAGAGGGCAAAGACTTCACTGGCCGTATTTCTTGCTCGTACAAAGCAGATGGCAGCTGAAGTCTCCAGCAGCCTCAGCACTAAGCTGTGCCTCCTTCTCGAGGCAGGTTTAAAACTGGGTACTCCAGACTCAGTGTCTTCATGGCAGGAACTGTCTCTAGAGAAAGAGGCAATCTGCCCTCCTGGCTGCTCAGCACTGCAGATGCACCTTTCCCCATCCCACCACCTGCCTGCAAACCTCTCAGGAGGATTCTGCAATGCTGTGAGAAAGCAGAAAACTGCCAGGCATATTGACTGAATGCTGTGTCTGCATCAGAGAAACTGTCACAAAGCTACTGACACCTTTTCATGTATCCCTGTACATGCAGCCTCGAGCCTCTCACTGGGCATAAAGCAAAGCATCATCCCTACAAAACAAAAATCCAAAACATACCAACATGTAATAGCCAGTAGATAAAAGATAAAGGAGGCAGATGCTCCTGATGGTAACTTGGGGGAGGGCAGGGTGTGGAAAGGTGTGACTGATATGATAAACTAAAACTTGCCTACCCGAATGTAAGGGACAGAAAAATACCTTTTACAATTACTCTGATTTTTATAGTCATAGAAAACAATAACACAGATGCCCACTTTCCTCTTAAGGCAAGTACCTCTTGCTGCTTGCTTCTTTTCATTCCCTCACAGGCTCCATTTGATTAGTGAGAGATACCTTATAAAAAACAATTTCAAAGGCTGTGCAGTGCCACACTGATTTTTCCAAATGCTGCTTTTAATGGGTTCGGCACACTCTGTGGTGTCCAAGGTTTTGTATTAAATAACCATAGAAAGTCACTGTGATACTGCTTCAATGATGAACTAACACAGATCTGATTATATGATCCAGGGAAAAAAAAGCTTTTATGCTTCCTCTGGGCCATGGCTCTATGCTCTGCTTGCCTTTTCTGTTGTGTGCTTTGTACTCCTGTCTGCTTACTACCACCAAGACAGCAATTTCACAGAATCTACGTGGTAGGTAACTTGGCAACCCTACCAGCCAGTGAAAACTATCTTCATGTTACAATTTGCCTCAAGCTGGAGAGATGCAGATGAATTTAGGGCTAGATTTAAAGCTGTGTCCTTGTGTCTCCATTGACACTACACATGGAGAGACACTTATCAGCTTCCACAGAGGGCACCTAATTCCCATTGCATTGCAGGAACTTATTGCCATCCTTTAAGCACTTAAGCCCCTGTTTTATCTCCTCCTCCTTGTAGTTAAGATGAGATTTGACACATAAGAAAGGAGAACATGTCTTTGTCCACAGGATAAGCTAAAACATGAGCTAATATATGGGAAAAGTCACAAAGAGGCAGAGTATGTCCTTTTCTCTCCAATTGTCTGTAACTAGTCATGATGACATATTCATCTTTGGCAGAAGTAAAAGCAGGATTGTTCAGATTTGATGTTTAGATTTTGATGTGTGTGGTGAGTAGTGCATGGCACCATCTGACCCTTCTGTGTTACACCAGGTTCATGCACAGAAACAAGGGGAGCTGAACTCCCCAGGCCCTGCAGAGCCCCAGGGGCTCCCCTCTTTTCTCATCCCTCCTGTCAAGAGTCCAGGCACTGATGAGGCAGCAGAGCCCACGACAGACACTGTGCTGGTGGGCTGCATCCTGCATTTCTGCATTACAGAGAGCTAGGAATGGGAGAGCTGGAAATAATGCCTTTCCTTATTGGGGGGGATCAGGTCCTCCTCAGACACTGGGAGCTCAGCAGAGTTTGAGCCAAGCCTGAGCCCAGAGCTCAAACACTCTACCAGAACCCTTTCAAGCTCTGACTCAGTGAGCAGACTGCAAGTTCTCTCATTAATCTATTAGTAATTGAAAATGGCACAGCCAACTTAAGAGCATGTGCTTTCATTAATGTAAATCACACAGATAAGTTCCTGTCCTCCCCATTCCTGTGAATTTTCTGCACTAAACAGTGCCTTTCACTTCCATATCTCATCCATAAATATTTTCAGATCTGGCTTTTAGAACTGCAGCACAATTTCACCTGGGCAGTTTTTATGCTCCTTCATATCTGTGGTCTGTCAAAGGGTATATATGTATTAGGCAATTAAATGTTCAACTGCAATCAGATTTGTGTGCATAAAGTGACTAAATAGTTTGAAGCCTGATTTTAACTGGCCTCTAAGGATGTATTGTGAATCCAAACTTTAATTCTTAAAAAGGGGACTTCTAGCCTAAAGTTAAACATATCTAATATCTAGCTTCACAAATACTTAATTCTGCCCCCATTCTGTCCCCTCCCCTGTGCACTCTCTGATCACAGAGGTTGTGTTTGTGAATTAACAGGAGACAATTCACTGGTTTTTCCCCTTCCCCTGCAAGACTCATTATTTTTCCACACCTTAGTTCGATGTATCAGACTGACTCCTGGAAAAGCAAGGAAATACACAGGGAAGAGCAAGACAACTGATCATTACAGTAATTTAGGTTCATTGCCAAAGTGAATGACAAAAAATCAAGAGCAAAACTACTTTAAATTAGAACAAAATACAGCCCAGCATAAGGCTTTCAAGCACAGATCCACTGTACTAACAGCAGCCTGAGAGACAAGAACACCTGCAGCTCATTTCCACCAACACTGCTTTGACTGCATGTTTCTATGGCCTCTTCCCAGCATGAAGTTCACCTGCTTTCCTGGTATAACTTTTGAGGCTGTTACAGAGGCTCCAGTGTATAAATAATAATTAACTTCTGAAAGCAGAGGCTTACAAATGGCATTGTTTGATTTGCAATACATTTCACTCAATTTTTATTCTGCACAGAGAATTCTTAAGGAGAATGCTGACAAACAAGCAGCATAAGGTCTATGTATTATTAAAATTTAAAACACATGCTGCACACACAGAATGTCAAAAGAATATGTTAATCAAGTACAAGTAAGCCAGCTTGATCAGCTCTTCTCTGTGATGGTGCAAAGCTGGGGAAGTTGCCAATAGAAGAGTTACTCTGGCTCCTTGTAACCACAGAGGATTTATCTAAACACATTAAAGAATACACATCTACTCTTCAAACTCATGCACTTTTCATATTCTGGTGAATTCATGCTGCTAATTCAGAAAACAATGTAAACCTTTTCAATTTTGTTTCACTGTAGGGCATTGCCAGAGCTGGGACATCCAAATTGTAACCCCAAGCTATGAGAGAGCAAGAAGGAAACAAAGTGATCAAGAGCTATGGCTCCATGCAGTGCTTACCAAAACATATCCAGAGCAGTCTTCAAGATACCTTTCATTAAGAACACTTCACAGCTTATCCCTCTCCTCTGTTGCTTTGGCAGGAAACAATAGGAATTAAAACACATATTGGTTTCTAAGGACTGGATTCTTACTCGAAATAATTTGAAAGAGTTTCTTTCACCTACAGCAACTGAAAGAGTTGTTTTTCCAGTTTGAATTCTCTCCAGTTTCTCTCATTCAAGCAAGAAGCAGGTCCTGGGTTTGCATTTCCTTTGCCACATTTCTAATATTCGGGTAATCGCTTATCTGCAGTTAAAGGTGTTTGATCACTGAAGAACAGTTTTTGTTTTATAAAGTGAAAACACAAGAAAGCTATTCCTAGGTTTCAAATGCTTTACTCTTAGAAAAATCCCAAGAGCTGACTATAAATAATATTCATAGCTATCTTTAGTTTCATTTTACAATCATTTGTTTGTTGGGTCTAGGGTTGGTTTTTTCATTTCTTCACTTTTTTTTCACTAAACAAAGAAATCTCAGATTAATAGAGGCTTAGACCCAAATGAGAATTTGTGGATGCCATTACCGGGAGCAGCAGAGATGTATGTCACAAGTGTGATTCCCACTGATAGCAGTTCACAGACATGTCACAGTCATGGTGGCACATGCAGTGCTCCAGACACCTGTCAGAGGCAATTCCCTCCACTGCACATTCATTCCGGGAGTAAATGAAAATGGATGGAATAGCATTTTTATACAAATACCATGGGGAAATCGTGTTCTGCTGAAGCTAGGCATGTTCTGTGCCATCTAACAGCAGAATTCATTTGAATTTATAAATTCATTGCAAAGCTAATTGCATTTGGGTTGGTGGGGGAAATTGTGGAGGGGGGTTTTGTTTGGGTTTGTTTGTGGGTTTTTCCCTGCAAAGGGTGAATAATGAGCAGTAATGTACAAGGCAGGTCACTGCCCTTTCACATTCATTTACATTCTATTTACAATGTGCCTCTTAGAGTGGCATTTGCTCCTTTTAATCAAGTTCTCCTATTGTAAGTGCTCATTTCTATGGACTTCATGGAATTTTTGCTAAAAGTCTTTTTTTTTCCCATTGGAATGATTTGCTGTGCAGAAACTGGTTTTGCTGACAGTTACTCTTTTCACAGGAGTTCCCTTAAGTGGACTCCAGTGAGTTACTGCTTATCCCCCTGACCTGTGGCATGGCTTGGGAAAAGATGCACAAAGAGGCACAGAGAATACTAAAAAGATGTGATCAGCCAGTTTTACTGCATAAATCCCTTTCAGACCTCAAATATCTCACTCTGTTAACATAAACTGTGCACAAAGGGAGGCATAAAAACTTCTTCAGTAATTCAGACCTTAAATGTTACTAGTACAGGGAATTTCAACTGGCAAAATACTAAGCAGGAAAAGTAATGCAAAGAGAGGCTTTTTTAAGGGGGCTGGTGCTTCAAGCATTACTATTGCATTTTTTAAACAGTGCTGCTTTCACTAGGACTGTAATTGCTTCTTCTATTTGAATAACTGCCAGAAAATTCTCTGTACCAATAAACTCCATTGTCAATGTGAGATTGATATTACTCTTGATAACAGCTTTAAAAAACAAACACGATTTATTCATCAAAGAATTTTGATCAATACATCCAAAATTTATATTCAGAAGACCTCTTCACTTCGCTTTTAAACAAATAATTTCATCATAACCTACTTCTTAGTAAAACTACAATAAGTTTTCACATTATATTACAGGAGCAATGGCTATTCAGTTCTAAATAATGGCTCCTTTGCTAGACAAGTCAATGGAAATTGATTTGTTTCAGCCTCCTGTGCTCACACACACAAAGCCTGTGTACAACAACCCTATTGACTTCAGCAAACAGTATTCAACCTTGCATCCTCAAGGACTCATGGCAAAATTTTTAAATCATTCCCCTCCTGTATTGTACCCTTTATGGAACAAGACTGCATTTAAATGTCAGTCTCCAGCAATAATGCTATAAAGAGAAAATTGGTCACAGAATTGAAAATCTACTTTATATTGAAACGTACAGCTCAGGATTGGATATAAGAATGAAGAAAATTAAGCTGCATTGAACTTCAAAATGAAAAGCATTGACTATCCAGACGGTAAAAGGAAACAGACTCCAGCACCCTGTCTACACGAGAGAGTTTTGGCACACAAGCCACCCTATGGGCAAGCCAGGCTGCCTGCCATAAAGCTCCCATCTGCACACAAAGTGCTCTGCATGGCACACAGGCCTTTTCCAGTCCTGTGTGTACTGGATATTTCCTCTCTTCTATAAACAAGAACATTTAAAAACAATTAAAATAAAGATTAGGGATATTAGCATGGTAGAAGCATAAAGTGCAGTATCAGAGACAAGAGACCATATGGCCCATCAAAATCTGTGCTTATAAGCCTTGGAAGTACAAATCAAGCATATTCCCATCCTTTTAATCCATTTTTTCCTATTTGAATCTGATTATCAACTTTACCCCTACATATCCAAAAGTAAATGTCAAATCTTACATATCAAGCACATCCATAAACAAAAACAATTGTGAAAAGTCCATGTCTGAATGTCTTCACGGCTGATGCTTGACCTCAGGTTCTGAGCTAGTCACCATCTCACATAAAGTATTGGTTCCCACTTGTTCCACTTGCCTTTGACTTTTTATATAGCATTTAAGAGAGCACCTTTGGCATCTGAGAGATTGCACTACAGCAGCTTTGTACATGCACATCATAGCAATGTTTTCACTTACATTTCACACAATGCCAAGAATGCTGTGACTGTTCCCCAGCAATTACTCTGAAATATTAAGAAGAAGAGTTATTTATGTGATAAAAACCTCTGAAGTGGGCACTTGAATATGTTTTATGTTGGCTAACCTTCACCAAAAGGGACGACCAGGTGATTGTTGTGTTCCTGCTCCTATTATACCAGTGTGAATAGCACATTATTTACCAGTTCACTGAGCTAAGTGACCAAACTAAAACCTGCAGCTTGGCAGAAATCAGCCCTGTTCTATTCCTTAGGCTTATTTGCTGGATTTTATTTTATAAACAGGAAAGGATTTGCCATGCATGGGTAGCAGGTGGCACACTATGGCATTGGTGAGGTCTTGGTAAGACTGTATCACATGTAAGAATGAATAACAGTAGGAAAAAAAAAAAAGATGAACAGCTGATGAAAAAAAATTTGTTTCATTTGAAAATAAGAGGTTCAAAGGGTTTAAATGGAACCTTATCAGTTTATCTACATTCCTTATAATGAAAGAGATGTTTGAACTTCTATATGTAAATTTGAATGTTGGTTTTGGGATTGGTTTTTTTTCTGTCTACTAAATGTCAATTGAGGTGTTTCTTCTCAAACAAACAATCCTTATATCATAATATCAGGTATATTAACATTTTGTCTCTCTCTTTAAACATATTTACTGCTGTGTTTTAAAACTCCTTTCTTCACCCAGGTTACAGAAGCATCTATTTTGCTTCTCAAAAATAGCCTTACAGACATTTAAAATTACTCTTTCTCTTTTCTGATCTAACCTTGCTTCTCCTGTCAATCACTTCTTGATTGCTTCATTAAAACAAGAAATGTCCTCTTTTGAGTGAACACCCAAAGTGATATGCTCATCAACTGAAAACACAATATGAAAAAAAAGATCTGACCATAAACCACCAATACCACAAAAACCTTTCACATATCAGAAATGCTATTTCCAGCTCTGAGTGAGAGGATTTACAGACACCTGCCTACAGTTTGGGGGGTTATGTTTGACAAGGAAAGAGGGGATTTAACAGCAAAAGTTGATTATAAAAGAAAAAGAATAAAGAATTTGACTTGTTTACCTGATTAAGGACATAAAAATCCACCATCAGTATATCATTGGGACACACATCAGAACAGAAGCAACATCATATATACTAAAGACATGAACTGAGAAGCAAAAGCATTTTTGTTAAAACTAATTAGAAGATTCTGCATCACCAGAGAAACATGGGAGCAGTAAGGATACAAAAAAATCTTTTCTAATTATTTCCTTTTAAAACTGAGGCTTGATTATCTTAAAGAAGAAAACATATCATACACCCTTGTAATAGCAGAGGATTTGACATGGACATGGTGATCAAGGAGATCCTTCCCCAGTGTTTATATGAGGGAAAGATGTGCAGTGTAAACATGGGGCTTGTGTAGCCAAACAAGATTATCCTATTTGGTGTGGTGTATTTGCAAGAAAAAACAGTTCAAGAAAGATAAAAGCCATATATTTGTAAGGATGAAAGCCTTCTGCTCAGGGGGAAATAAATGCTGACTACTTTCAGAAGAAAACAAGAGAGGGAATTGTTATTCCCAGTGTGTTGGATGAGTTTCTGAGCACTCCAGCTCTGACACAGCTGGTGGCTGCCAGTTCTGAGGGGCAGGAACAGGACATATTCCATACCACAAATAAAGCTACCTTTGACAGGTATCCCCAACAAAATGTGCCACTTCTGAAAACACAAACTATCTCCCAAAAGTTCTGACTAACCTGTGACAGGTTTCATGCTAGTCCTTCAGCACTGCTGTTTCATCAGTGCAGCTCAGAAAAACTTCAGACAAGCAAAAGTGAGAAACATAGCTCAAAAGTCCTTTCTCCAGGTACACCTCCTGTAGGAAAGCCCTGGATAAAGTGAATTCTGAGTCTATCTGTATTCAACAGAAAAACCAAGAAAAAAACCACAAACTCTCAGCTGCACTACTTCACAAAGTATCCTGAAAAATGACCAAAGGCTAAGGGCAAATAATCTTGATCTCACTGAACTCAAATAGTCAAGCTCCCATTAACTTCCAGGGGACAAGACTGAACTCAGGAATGATTGCAAGAGGCAATGAAGGAGAAACAGAAAAAGATGGTCCTGGCAGAGGCACAAAAGCTGAAATTAGGTCCTAAGGCCCTAACATGGTATCACTGTCCTGTACAGAACTTCAGGGAGTCTGTAAATAACTAACTATGCATCACAACTTTCTTTATCTACCCTTCTGGTGTTTGGGTTGGTTTTTTGTTTTTTACCATTAGAAGTTCAGAGGAATAAAACCCTGTCTACAATAGCTGTGAAAGAAGCAACATTCAATCCTGAATCTTCTATTTTCAACCCATCTCCTTGTGGACCAACAGAACTGTTTCACAGAATCATTTGCCACTGCCTGTCATCTTTAAGAGAGTTCAGTACCTGGAAGCTGCAGCAGACACTTTTCCTAGTGTCTCAACATTTAGTATTTCATGAAATCATCAACTTGAATTTATAAATTAAATATTCAGTCCTTGAGCTGGCAGGAGGAAGATTGAGACAACTGTAACTAAAAGAACCTCAATATAGAAAATAAGTGTGAATAAACTCACTTTAAAGAAATATGTATATAAGGAAAATGTATGTTCAATTATGCAGAGCAGACTCAAAGCCTGGCTAGGGTAGCAGTGTGCCAGACTGGAGTGGAGCAAAGGCGGGGTACAGCAAGAAACTCACATGTAGGAAACCAGGCAGAGAAGGTAAATAGAAATTAGTTAATTAACAGCATGAATATTAACAAGATCAGTGGTGAAATCTAAAACTGAAACTGACAATAATCAGTGGGAAAAATAATAATATTCAAGTGCACCTAAGCTTAATTTTCATTCCTTCTTTTCTATGATGAAAGATAACAAATCTTTAAATTAATTTTAATCACAATGTCACAAACTGAGCAATGTGTGAGCCTTAAGAAGAGGCAGGCAGCTTCTTTACAGCTGCTGGTCTGGGCCATCAAGCTTGCTTATTACTTAAAACCCAATGTTAGAATTCAGGGCACAGCAGAGTTTGTCAGTCCAAGATAAGCAACAAGAGACATGCCTTGATCCTAGGACATGATGAACAATCAGTGGAAGTGTTACTTCCCTCATTCTCTGAGGTATTTTGGCAGTGTGACATGAAAAGGTGCCTTGCCATTACTGGATGCTAATATCCAAACGCTCATGAGGAGCACAATGTTTATATTGGATGGTCAGGACCAAAACCAGTTCACACTTTGTACAGTTCTCAACACAAAATGCAACCCACTGCTCTAAAAGCATGAACCCTGCATGCCCAGTGACTCCACAGAACATTCCGAAGGCTTCATCACTTCCCACCTCGCATTTCTGGTGTTGATGAACAAAATACAAACTGCCCACTAGCACTAGTAACAAAGGAGTTAACAACCCAGCCACCAAAAAAAAGAAACAAAAACCTTTTCTTTTCCTCCAATTTGTCACTGTTTTGCAATTTAACATTTACCATGAATTAATTACTGGAAGTCTCCATTAAGACTCTTAACATTTAGAGTGAAAGGTCAGCATAAACTCAGGGTCACTGTTTACAGTGCTCTCTGAGCAAGCAGTCTTATTGCTTGGAAGTAACCATGACTGGTAAAAGGTACCAGGCAAGTATAACGAGGAAATGAAATACAGAACTCTAAAAATATCCCCCTGATCTATGCATGTAGTGTAGTGTCTGACAAATTCAATTAAATATGTCATACATCATTCCTACAATGTTACTGATAGAGACATAGCAGTATTGAATTTTAATTATTCAGCTGGTATTGATCCCACAATAATCTGGTGAAAATCATTCCAGGTTGTCAGTACCCCTAGGAGACAACAGCTATTATCTAATTATAAATCACACTGTGTCATTTGACAAAAGGTTAGGGCTTTCTTTTTAAACATTTTTGCAGTCAGATTCTCATGTATAAATCAGAGTGACATGATTGTCTGCAAATGCTAATTATTTTCTTCCCATTGAGCATCCATTCCATTACCATGACGGACTCGTAAAAGCCAGCTCTTAGTGCATGTAGCAAATTCCCAGACACGCAACAATGATAAAGGAACTGGGATTTCAGATTTTTATTCCACACTGACCTTGAGCAAGCAATTGTAACGCTGGTGGGGTTTGCATTTCCCCCAAGGAGAAGAGTGGGACAATATTTGCAGTGCCCACTCTTGTTAAACACTTTCAGATCCTCAGAGGAAAGCTGCTGAGCAGCAGCAAACTTTCCTTTTCAGCTTTTGTGGAGACAAAGAGGCTGGCTAGTGATGCCACAGTGTTCTCATGCAGAAATCTGTTTCCCTCTGCACTGCACTGCCATCATCAGGGAGCTGGGTGGCTGAATCTATCCAATCTGTTTTCTTTCCCTCTTCAGACATTGACCTTTTATCAAAGCTTGGGCCCAGAGGAGGGAGCACACGTTTCCAGATCCTGGAGTCAGTCCGGGCAAGCAGCTTTTTCCTCTGATGGCAGCTGGTTTCTGGCTCAAGCAGCCTCCACTGACCAACAGCAGCAGCACAACCAGGCAGGCAGAGCCCTCTCCACTGAGAGCCAAGGGCAGCAGGGCAGCTCCCCGGGGAGGGCAGGCAGAGGGAATCTTTACAGGCAATCCAACAGCCTCTGACAGATGCTGTCCCCACAGGGAACATTTATGGATAGGGAAAGAAGGTGATAAAAGTGCCTGATCATTGCTCCCTAAAATACAATGACTTAAACAACTGCACTGATGGTCTGTAATAAACACACCGTTCAGTGCCATTCTGGGACTCCCTTTTTTCCCCACACATGCCTTGAACTTTATGATACAGAAATAAGGATAAAATAAATGATCAGCGACAAATGGCCTAAACCGAGGACATGAAATCTGAAAGGGGAGGTTAAATATTCGGAAAACTGTAAATGTCCTCCTTTACATTTGAATTTTATCTGATTTGCAAATGTCAGTATTGAGTCAAGGACAGTTTAGAGACTAAAAAAAAAAGTCAGCTGAAACAAGGGACATTTTGGAAAATCAGGTTCAAATGAGAAACATACACATGAAAGCCATCACTTGGCACTCATTGCAGTCTGCAAGCCCTGGGTGGGCTTTGGGACTCACTTTAATCTGTAGGACAACATTTTCCCATTTACACCAGAGACCTACAATATTGTGATATTTTCTGCACTTCATGGATTTCAGAGACTCTGCAGAGAGAATCACAACAGTCCATCATTCCCCAGCACACCCCTGAACTGAAGGATCTCTCAGAAAAAGAAAGACATTATTAGCAGCAGCTACATTAACACCTACCCTATGCACTTTTGCAGGAGTGAGGGGCTGCCAGGGTCTCTCGTGCATGTTATTACCAGAGACTTTTAGCAATACAAGAGATTTTAGGTACTTGGTGGCCTAAGTTCTAGTTTGGAGGAGAACTGGCATGGAATAACCCCAAGACTTCCTTTCATTTCTTTTCACTTCACAGAAAGCAAAAACATTAGGTAGCATTAAAAGCTCCTCTAGCTAACCTTTGCAAACTCTCTCTTAGTACATCTAGGTGAAGTCAGGACTCTGTTCACTCCCAATTACTTATTCACTCTTAATTTTCATTCTTTTAATTACCCCAAAATTCTCCCACATAAAGAAATTCAACAAGACACTGCCAAAAAGAGAAAATCCCCAGCATGATTCACTTAAGCTGCCACACAATTCTCAGTTACTTTCCATTCCTGAGTTAAGTTCACCTCAGCCATCCAAAATAAAAAGCTGTATGTCCTAAGCTACCATGCTTCTTTTAAAATACTTCATTTTATTATTCCTTTCTATCCTTGTATGTCCTTTCTATATTCAGGCCTTGCTTTATAAGACATGAATCTCTGACCAGTCATTTTTCATAATTAACCTCACATACATCTGCCTGTGGTTTTTTCTTAATCTGAACATAACTTCTCATTTTGCTTTGTCTCCAGAGTATCTGTGTTGTACTCAAAACTCCATGAACAAATAAATGCCCTGGGAAGCAGAGTCCCAGCAGGGTGTACAGGCTTGTGTAGTTAATCTGTGAGCATGAATGACACAAAGCCAGGGGGAACCTCCTGAAGAGACCTAAAGGAAAACAATGCCCAGAAATGCCAGGCTCACCCTACACCATTTCTTGCTGTTCTGGCTGCAGAAACATTTGTCTTCCATGCCACAGCTGAGCTCTACAAGTCCAAGCTCACCTAGAAGTCTAGATCAGACTTGTACCCCTGTCACCACTGACTCATATGTCACAGGTGGAGAGGAAGAAAATAATTTCCTTCCCAGCATGGCAGCCCAGAGACCTAAGGAAAAGACACACGTTGTCACAACTTGCCACCCACAACTGAGGTGATGCCTAGCAACAAGGGGAAAATTCTGCAAACAAAACACAGAAGAAAACCTACCTGTTAATTTTGAGGTAAACAAAAAGTTGCAAAAAACCTATATTTTAAACAATCCAAGGGGTTTTGAGAAATTGAGGAACCTGTGTGGTGTGAAAAAGCTACATGCTACAAGGCTTGAATTATCCCAGACAAATGACTACATGTCACAGGCAGTACAAAACCCACTGACTGGGTAATGGCAGCTCACAGGTGTACAGAAAATCTACATCTGATCAAAGGTAAAAATAAAGGTAAAATTAGAGCAGGACTGTGAGGTTTTTGGCTTGGAGAACTTTCACATGAATGCCATCCATCAAATCCCCTACTATGCGTGAACACAATGTCAGACCCAGGAAAAATGTAATATTTTATCATCATTGAGCCACTTGGCTTTGTTTCACATCTGATTGTGTGATTCCCACCCCACCCCCCCCCAAAATTCCAGCTGCTATTCAGTCACACGTCTTTCAAACCTTTTAATTATAACACCATATTTCAATATTCCATAAAATGAAGTATCAATGTTTTAGACATTAACAGCACACATTTCCAAATGGCATATGATAATGTTTGGGGAATAAAAAAAATGAGACTCCATTGGTGGTTTTGGGTCCTATTCTATAATAGTAACTTGTGCATTTACTCTAAAAATATTGCTGCTACACCTCAGTGCACTTTTATACTCACCTGTCTTCCTAGAATATGTGATATGATCATTCATAACTGTGAAGGGCTCAGGAGAAGTTGACTGAAACACTAAGTGTGACAAAGCAGAAAAGACCCATCTTGGCCTTAAGCTGCAGTACTCAAACTGTTCATAAAAAGTTTTACTTCTTTTTTTTTCATATGCGTATGTAATTTTCTCCTGAATATTTCATCATTAATGAAATCTTACCTAGAAAAAATTAATTTGTTTCAACAAAACAACCCTAACATTGCGGAGATAAAATGGAAATAACCAGAAAGATATTTTCCACTGAAATAAAACACTGATACAAAAGATGTAGCAAAGTTTGCAAACTATAGCAGCATATTTCTAATCCAAACACAAATCTGAATTCTGGTCAAATCTCATATTTGCTGGTAGAATGTGCAAGCTTTTTCATCTGATACCTGTACTATCAATTGATTTGCTTTAGAGTGGTGCATATTGAACAAGTAACAAGATCCAAAAAAACCACAGAGCCCCTCTAGCAAGCCAAGTAGCTTTCTGATGTCCTTGTTGACAGTGTTTCATAAGAATTATGAGTAGTGCTGAAGACTCACAATGAGAGACAAAGACAAAAGATGTGGTTGGAAGGTAATAGCTGCCCCTCCTCCCTTCCTGCTGGACATACAGGAAACATTAACTAGCCAGCTAATTAACTGGCCACTTCACATTAACTGGGAAATCATCACATTTCAATCACTGAATTAAAAAATAGTTGTTTCCTAAGAAACATCCCAGTGAATTTATTCCTCTGTACAGGTGCTGGCCAGCTCTCCTGCACTGCCACATCCACAAAGTCAAAGCTTCAGGAAGAAGATCCAACAGAATCAGGAAATAGAAGCAAGGTATGAAAGAGATGATCAGGGCATAACCCCAAGCCCTTGATGTATGTTCCTGGATACTCCACTGCTTTGAACAAAAGTAAAAGCATTACTGGATGAGCAATTTGTCCCAATTCACTGTAGGGCCACGGGGAGGTGGAGAACATTTGCTATCTGTGCCACTGATGAGCCAGCCTCATCATCCATGATGCATCACTTCTCAGTTTGCTTCAGAAGGAAAAAAGATGTTCTTGTGTCCAAGGTGTGCCTAGTGTTACCAGCAAAAGATGCCTAAAGAGCTTACAGGTACACAAACATTCTCTGGGCAGAATGCATTACTGGCTTCAGTGTCTCAGAAAAAGAGCCCACCAAATCAAACAAAGCTGATTTCAGAAAGGTAAGCACTTAAGAATGTTCTGTGATTACAGAGCAGGTTTTAAGGCACCACCAGTTTTACTCAGGATGGGCTTTAAGCAAGGTCTTTATGAATTTTCAAAGAGCAAACCTGATCCTATCAGTGCAGTAAGCAAACTCTGATGGCAAAATTCACCAAGCATAAAATTGCTTTCAGCTCTGTTTTCTGGAGGCAGAGTGGACTAACCTGTGTTGGAATCCAGATTCTTCCCACACCCTCTAACAGGTCGCTTTAGGCTCACACAATGACACCAGCTCCTCTCTCTGAACTATGCTGTAATTTCCATTCTACATCTCGAGTTGGATTTGGTAGTTCCAAGGTAAAGTCCATAAAAATTCTCCACAGGTGGAATGCAAGGGTTGCTGCCTGAATTACAGCAAACCACCATTCTTCAGCTTCTTGTACTAATTCAGCTAAAGGAAAGCCTCACACTCCAGCTTTATTCAAAGATTGATAGATGAAACTTCTGTAGTAGTTCATAATTCCTTTATATTTTAGCCCACACCACCTGCCATAAGACTCATACTGATAAATAACAGATCAAGAAAATGGAAATACAACAAAGGAGCCAGACAAGATTGTTGCTCTAGATTCCTACAGGGAACTGGTTGTGAGCTTTGACTGACCTTCAGAGCTTCACCTGATATTTCCTAACCCAAATTATTGTCTGATTGACAGGGCTGCTTCTCTCCCTGCTGATAACTACAGCTGTTGCTGGGAGATTCTCCAGGACTGTCCTGTGTACACACTGGACCAAGAATCCCTCCCAATGCCTCAATTGGACTTTCAGAACTTTGGGTCTTTTTTACTGTTAAAACCCTGTGAGACCACATTATTCAGTGGGTAAAAATGATCTTGTTTCTTGTCTTGTGCTCCAAGAGTCTTCCATCACAGGACAGGATAAAAACACACAAAATGCAAGAACCTCAATCAGCCCAGGATGGACAAGGACAGCAGAGCCTTGACTGTGCTCAGGTGATGCTTTATGACACAGGACAGGAAATGGAAAAAGCTCCATTTCAAGCATAAAGATCAGCTGCATAAATCAGATGAGCTGTTTGCTATAAAACAACTTGTTTCTGTGTCTGTAAGTATTTATCTATAAATAATATCAGTGCCATTCATGGGGTCATTTTTCCTCTTGGCTTATGATTCTATCACACTCACTTGACCCATTCACCTACCCCAACTGACCCGTGCAGGAACTTCTGCAGTGACCCCAATTTCTCTGCCTTCTCCTCCCAGACCCCACCAAACTGGAACATGGGAAAACAGCTCTGCCACTCAACTTAGAGGCACAGCCAGAGATCCAGTTCCTCTGAAATCCTCCACCATTACCTTCCTCGATCTGTTTTAGTCCAGGTGTGAAGAAGAATG
The DNA here is from genome assembly GCF_014805655.1 of Passer montanus. Taxonomy (NCBI): domain Eukaryota; kingdom Metazoa; phylum Chordata; class Aves; order Passeriformes; family Passeridae; genus Passer; species Passer montanus. The sequence continues at coordinate 4,974,096 of NW_024368596.1, read as the reverse complement.
CTTTGCATTCACTTTCTTTTTCCTTTTCTATATTGAAGGAAATGAAGCCACATCCATTCCAATTATTAGTACTATCTAAAACCTTTCCAATAACGAGGCATATGGACAGCTAAACATGCACAAACTAATCAGCTTTTACTGCTGCCTGATAAAGTGTCACACTTATCGTGTTCCCTGATCAGCCGAGCTTATTAGTTCACTGCATATGACAGTCACAAATTTGCATCTATTATACACTGTCTGGAGATTTAAAAGCTTCCTGTTATGCAGAGATTATCCATCAATGGAGGCAATTCTTGAGGGAGAGAAAAGAATATGTTAGTTCAGTGCTAGCTTTGCTAGGAAGGCCTTGTTGGATTTATCATCTTAATCTGTTACATTGACTGAAACCATTGCAGCTGTCTTTATCCAGCTGTCTAAGAAGTGATTGGCAATGTATTAGTACTAATTTTACTAAACATTCTTCGGAATCCTTAAGAGCATAAGTCAAAGGGATCTTCCTTTTTCTTTGCTTTAACTATTTTTCAGTATGTGCTAGTTAAATCAAAATGGTACCTGAGCAGGTGTGAAGTACCTTTGAGTGGTGCAGTGCCAGGAAATCAAAAAACCTGCTTCATCCTGCCCATTAGGGAGGGAGGGAGCAGAGGTGGCAGAACAGGGCAGGCTCTGGCCCCTCTGCAGATCATGGGCAGCCAAGACACTTCACCTTGCTTATTGACCTTCTGAAGAGAGCAATTAGGTCTTAATTCCTAATTTACACCATACAGAAATGGAATAAAGATGAAAAATTGTTTTAAAGACTTGGCTAGAGCTTATTGATCTCCATCTCCTCCCCCTGAAACAAGAGCCTACATCATCTCTGCTCTTCCACTGCAGTCAGTGGCTCCCACTGCCCACACTTTTGGTGAAGAAAGCTGTCCTCTCCTCAAGCATGAACTTTTACATCCTAATACACAGATGTGCAGTCAGTCTCCAAAAGTCAATTACAGATAATCTATATCTAGTTATATATATATATACACATATATATTCCAAGCAGAGGAAGCAACAATTGGAAATTGGAGCCAAATAGTTTATCTTGCAAGCATCAGGGCTAACCCATGTGGGTTCTATACCATTATTTTATTTTCTTGACTGTTCCAGTCTCCTCCTCATTATTACCTTCAGCCAGGAGAGGGAGGGGAGTGGGGAAGAAAAAGGCTGATACTTATTCCTGCCATGAATCAGCAAACAGAAGATGAGCATTCAGGCTGGCATCTTCCCTAAAGAGAATAATTATGGCAAGCTTCCTTGGCCTTCTGCCACTTCTTGGTCCTGCATGAGAGTCACTGCGTGGCATTTCCGTTTGCCATCCTGCCCTCCAAACAAGCACGGGTAGTTAGTGTAATTGTGCTCCCTAAGCAGCTGAAAAGAGGGAATTAGCTGCCCTTTGCTTTCTGCTCAGGTCAGCTAATCCTCCAGGCGGTCAGGCAAGTTGCAGAGAGAATGTCACACAGAACTCGCGTCAGGCAGAGGGGTGAGTCCAGCAGCAGCACTGGTACAGGCTGCCTCCAAATCCGGAGTGTGAGAGGAGAGCTGGATTAACAAGGCGGGTGGGTGTATCAGCAACCCTTCCATCTGCCTACAGCAATGGAAAGCACAGCTAAGGAATTAAACTCATTCTCTTGATCTGCTCAGAAAGAATTGGACTACAGACCAAAAGCTTAAAAAAATGATGTGGTAACTGGCAGTGCAATTCTCAGTTGTATGTGCGAAGACTATAAAATCCCTGTTACATTTCTCCATTTCCGTTCTATATTTCCAAGAAGTTATGTCTAATCCAAACAATGTTTGAGTAAAATAGCATATAGATTGCAAAGATCAACGTGATTAAAGTGATGTCTTTCACAAATATGTTAGAGCATCTAGTGATGTTAATTCAGGCCCTTGTAACATTGGTTGGTGCTACTGAATAAACACCTGCTTGGGCTAACCACTGCACCTCCCTTGCTTGTTCCAATTGCACAAATCCTGATCATCACTGAACCAAATCAAAAGCTGAAGCAATCAGAGAGCACTTCTCTATAGCAGCCAGCAAGACACAGATTTCTGGCAAAAGCATGGGTTCTCCATAATGGATTTTTGATAAACAGTAACAAAAAGTAAAACAGCAGAACATCTATTTAAGTCTCAGTGACTTAAGTCTCCAAGACTGTGTGACAAATGAAAGAAATGGAGACAGCAGCAAGGACTTTGTTGTGCTAAGCAGTGCTTTCATGCTTTGCAAGACACTCCTTTGCCAGCTATGTCTGCCATTCATAAATACAGAGCCATGTCACTGCTGGAGAAAGAGAAATGTTACCTGCACTGCACAGGTACAGCTGAGTGGTCCATCAAATAGTGCAACAAAAGGTCATGACTGCTCACAATGCTGCTCCAACAGCTGGGCTCTGCAGCTCAAGCACTGCCATCCTTGAGCACAAGGGACTTAAGAGTCCTTGAAGAATTACTTATTTTTCTCGTAAATCTCTTCTAAAACCCACAAACCAAGCAGGACAAACCAGGTCTGCCATATACTACCATTTTTAATGAAAACTATAAGAGATGCTGTGTGAGGAAATTCATTCTCTCCAATTTAACAACGGGGAAGCTGAAGCCAAAAAAAAAAATGAAGACTACTTTGTGGCTGCCAGCCAGGTCCAAACAGCAGCCAGTGGCCTGGTGTCTCACCCCTCTGCTCCACCAGTTTATTCTTCACATTGCATTGCCCCTTGAGACTAAACTAAATATTTATAAGTACAGAAGTATTGAAAAGAGGAGAACATTAAAGCAAGGGGAAAAAAAGAAATAAACAAAATCTTCTGCAAATTAGAAACAAACCGCCCCTGCTGTTAAATAGTCTGTAACCAAGAGTACTGTGCCATTCTCTCAGGTCTTTTTCACCCAAACTATTTATTTCCAGGGGCTATACAGGTTTAATTCAGTCTGTGGAGGTAACAAAAGATAAGCCATTCACTGAGACCATTTTCCTTCTCTGTTATGAGACTTGAGCCAAGTTCTGCCCTGGAGAAGAGGCACACCAATATCTATTGACAGCAAAAATACAGAGAAATGCAAGTCCCAATTTAATTGTGACTATTTAAATCACTGCAAAATAAACTGTTTTCCCAAGGGCTTCATGAAAGAAAATGGAAGTCAAAACTATTTTTTATTCGAGTAAACAAACTGGAAGAGTAGACAATCTTGTTAATGAAACACACTGAAAATAGCTGAAAGAATAATGCCAAGAGTTGCAAACAAGACACGCTGTAGAATGTGGAGCAGCAGCTGATTAGCAGTCCCATCTTTATTTTCTAATGGTAATTAGCAGTTTCTTAAAGGAGATGCACATGGCATTTCTTCAAACTGAGCACAGGCTCTGTTTGTTAAAGACGTGGGGCTTCCTTCTTATCTCAAACGTGTTGCAGCACCAGGATGTGCCCTTTCTTAAGGCTGTGTTCTCAAATAACTACTCTACTGCATTTCAACACCACTAGGCTCATTCTCTAAAGTCGTTTAGAATGTCACAGAAGGAGTATTTTTTAGCATTTCAGCCGTTATCTTTTAGTGAAAAGGAATGCATAATACCAAGAGTATATTTGCCAAGGAAGCTGGCTGATTTATTTGAATATTTGCACAGCTTTTGCAGCAAATCTCCTTCACTGTTTCTTCTGCATTTTCAGATCAGAGGGAAAAAACCCAAGTGTTCCAGTGGCATACAAATGGAGCAAACTGTATTAGCCCCAGAGGAGTGGGGAGGAAGAAAGTCTACAAACACATGCAGGAAGAACAGAAATGAACTTTTTGACTGAGTAAGGGAACAATTTCATGCAATAATGGACCTTATTGCAACAGAGTTAGAGCAAAGCAACACAATATAAGTTGTCATGCAGCTAAATTAAACATCAGCAAAAAAGTGATGACTTAATACCCCTCCCTGGTGAAAAGTGAGCAGAACACTCAGATTTCCAGCATGGTGTGCACTTGAGTCCATGTCTGCACAAGTCATCTTACTGCTCACATTACCAATTATCTCAAGCAATACGATTTTTCTACCCCAAAATGAACTTTTGCATTTATGTTGGAAATGTCGCTGTGCACCCTAATGCCTCCAACAAACAGAAGCAGCACATGTGCACCTGTGGCTCACTCTTCCTCCCAGGGTACATTTCTTTGTTGAACAAAGGCATTAAGCCTCCTCACTGAGGTCCTCCAGAATGATGGAACTATTGCTATCCAAATTCAGACACTTGAAATGGTATGGAGCTTGTGGCTGGGCAAAAGTCACATACATGGAAAGAATTTCAGCTTGGAAAAATCTCACAGAGAATTCCATTTGGAGTTAAGCTGGGTCTAAACAAACTAAAGAATGAAACACTGAGGTCTCAAATATCTTTCTCCCCCTACCTCACCAAAACAATTTGCAATTGTTTTTTATTTGGAAGCATCAAACCACCCATTCCCAAACAACTGCAGGAAAAGCCACAGGACCAGAATCAGAGGCAAACTGCTTTGTTCTGCCTTGCTCCCAGAGAGAAGCAATCGGGCCTCTCAGGCAAGCCTGGCTGGGAAGGAGCTGAGATGACACTGGTGGATGTCACCTCCTCCAGAGCTCTCCCAGGAAGCACATGCAGGCAGCTCTGCTTGTGGCACTGCTTTTGCCATCTCCATGCAGGAGTGACAGAGACAAGTAGAGGTTCTCAGGGACACAGAATGCTTTCCCTTGTATTCCTGCACAGCCACTTAGATCCAAACCCAAAGTTTCACGCAGATAAACACAGAAATCAGCAGTTCAAATCATTTTCATAGGTAGACATCAGAACAGAAGTGAAAAGACCAAAGTCATGGCAGAATAGAGCTGAAAGATGGGAGACAGAAGAACTGAATGCCTAGGAGCTATCTTTTCCACATTCTGCTTGCAATCTGTATTACCAACTTTTCTGTTGAGACATACCAGAATTTTGCATATTGTCAGGTATTTGAGGAAGCAAAACATGTCAAAGCACATAATATCACATTCTATCTAGCAGAATGCTTTATTCTACTGGCAAAAATATGCATTTTCCAACTTCTTAAATTGTATGCGCAGCAGCTGATTAAATGTCTAACTAAACTTTTATTCAGGCAGATGGAAAATACTTTAAAAACCATCCATCAAAGAGATGCAGTGAAGGACAGCAAGTGCAGTAAGGGGTATCCACACGTGCAGTGTCCCAGCAGTGTCTCACCTGATGGGAAGAGGCAGTGCATGTTTTTTAGCAGTGACAGCTTTGGGCATCAGGCAGGGACCTGGTTCTGCAGCAATGGGACCCAGGTCCATGAGCCCCAGGCTGCTGGGCAGGACACACACCTCAAGTCCTGCTGGGGCACCATTTTTTCATTCTCTTCCAGAAAATTCCTCAATTTTACCTGGCAACACAGTGCAGCTGAAGGCCTGCAGGTACTGCAAGAATAAAGTCTTCCTTTGTGACTTACTGTGGAAGAGACTATGACAGATAAGAAACCACCACCCTTTTTAAAGTTGGGGCTTCAAAAACATCAAGGATCTCTTGAAACACTTTCTCCACAGACGCTCCTACCTTCAGGGTTCTAGCAAAACTTTTGGAGCCAGAATTCACAAGAAGCAAAACACCACAAAGTAGAAAACAAATGAATCTGCTGTTTAACTCACCTGTTAGTGACCCAGGAAGCTCATTACAATTCAGAAGGCTTTCCTTTTGACTCTAAGCAGGTGCCTTACAAACACAGCCACAAGTGAAGTTGCAGATAAAATCAGGTACTGCAACCACATGCCTGAGGTCATAGCACCAGACTTAAGATCTTGCACTTTTTTCCACATTGCTTGTGCAATACTCAAAAAGAAAGACCAGGCCAGCATAAATTTTGCCACAGAAAGTTTTGATTCACTATGGACTTGACATGTTCCAACAGCTCATAAGAAAACACAAATAGAAGGACACCTAATTTGGTGACACATTTCACACAGAAGCAAACTGGATACACCATCTCAGTTCTGTGCTGAACTCTCTGTGCTGGAAAACGAAATTAAAATAAAAACATGAGTCAATCAACCATAAATCTTCAACCATCTTCAGGTTAGGTGGCTTCTAAGCAGACTTTCAGGATCATAAGCTTGGATGGGTCACCCAACCCCTCACTAAGCACTTATTCTCAACTTGGGCTTTGGTCTCAATTCTTTGTCTGTGAAAAAGGGTGAACAGAATTTGCTGTGGGGATGGGGGTAAAATATTAAAAGAACCTCAGTCATAAGTACCTGTGAAATCCTGAACAATTGTTCAACAAATTTAACATTAATGCAGGAAAAGGTTGTGTTGGCTTAGATATAGAGTATCCTACTGGTTAAAATTATTTCTGTTTTACAGTGTTAAAATCTCTCTGTGCAGAAGCATATGAATTTTAAGACTAATTATTTTTAATGATTGTTTGCTTCCAGATGTAATACAACTATTATTACTCTAATTACCCATTATTACTGTAATAGTATTCAAAAATCCAGCAATCAAAAGCCACAAACCACTTAGCAAACAAACATTCTTTTCTCACTGGGCAGTGGCTTTCATTATTTTACCCTTCATGAAATTACTTACTGCCACTGCCTCATTCTTCACAGATATCTTCTGCAGAAAGGAAAAAAAAAAACCAAACAAACAGCTAATCATGATTAAAATTTCCTCCTCTCAGTTTGTACCCTAAGGACTGCTCTGTAACTACCCAAGCCAGCTTGCCCTACCTGCCCTTCCAGGCTGTGCTCCTGGCATTATCCTGCCTATGCCATACCCAGGCCAACAGAAGGGAAAGTACAGCAGGCTCTGAGGCACTGATGGAAGAGAAACCTCCTGCCAATGGAGCAAAGCTGCTGCTGGAAAGGTCTCAGTGGGCAGTGCACAGCAGAGCCATAGGTGCTCTCCATCAGCAGCAGGACACGAGGCAGCATGAGATGCCCTGCTAGGATTGGGGGACTTAAATCCTGCTTTTATCATAGGATTAGATACTACAACCACTGTGGGCCAGCTGTTTCTTATAAAGAAAAAAGAGGCAGCACAGCACTCCTCTAGGAATACAGTTAGCATGACAAACTCATTTATTCCCAGCAGTTGTTTACCACTCTGTACCTTTCCTACCACAAGTGAGAAAAAAGACAGGATTTTAATGTGAAAATGGCTTAAATGTTGTAGTGGAAAAGGGGGCTGGGGTCTAGACTCACTCCCCAGATATACTGCAAGAATTTTTGTTTCTCTCCTGCCCCTCTGCAGTAAGCAGAGATACCAGCGTGCAGTGGGATAATCTGCTAATGCCAGGGTTAGTTTAAACCTCATCTGTGTGAGACTTCAGAGTGGGAAGAGCTGCTGACCATCATTGTCTAATGTCATCAATTTCATTGCTTTTCACCAAGAAAGCTTCCAGTCATCCTCCTTCCTGGTCCAACCAACTGCTGGAGCCAGTACTCAGCACTGCTGGGAGCACACAGCAGGGTTATGGCAAGATAAAAGCACCAGTGTCCCTTGGCCATGTCCTGCCTCTTAACCCACTGCAAGGCTCTCCCACCTGCCACCAACATTCCTATCCTGAGGAGAGGAAATCTGGCCACAGGAAGAAAAAAATAAAAACTCAAAACTAGCTGGCTCAGCCAGGTCGGTAGTTACCTTCAAGACTGTCACTGCAATCCTGGAAGGGGGATAGGGTGAAACAGTCCCTGTCCCTGGGCACAAGGGCCAGATAAATCACAGCTGAAATGGAAGTAGCAGAAACCCTACGTAAAAAAAAAAAAAAAAAAAAAAAAAAGTATTTATATTTAAGAGCAGGTGTTAGTGAATTTATTTTCATTCATTTAAATGCAGCAAAATAGGTTGCCTTTGTCCTGATTTCCAACATTGTGTGTTCATGTTTCCACCTTTGGCTGGAAAACCAGGTCCATGCTCAGTCTGTTGAGACTGGGATCAGCACAGCAGCCCTGAGGCAGTGGGTGCTTGATACCCATTTCTAGAGAGCCCCCAAGCCCCTTCTCGATAACTTAGGCATGACTTAATTGTTCAATTTCTTTTGTACAACAAATTCATGTAAATCTGCAATTTAATTTCTAAATCAAGTGTCTTTCTAGTGTCAGCCTGGCACAAGGGGCACCACTAGGCAAGGTGTGACTGGAATGTGCTCTGATCTCTGGCCTTGCCTCTGACCCAGCAGAGCAGAGCACATTCCAGCATTCCCTGTCACTGCAGCTCCACAGCTGATGGGAACCCTCACCACAGGCTGTATTGAGTATAATTTTGGGTAAATGAGGGTTGGTTACACAGAGTGAAAGAAGAACTCTGCAGTCTGGATTTACAAGAAGAGAAACTGCTCAGGAAGCTGAGCAGCCCCCATGAGCCCAGCTCAGCTGGGGCAGTGCTCTGGAGGGAGCCACAGACAGGGACAGGGTTCCCCTGGGGGCAGAGACTGCAGCCTGAGAAATGCCCTGACACTTGTTCCTCTCATGGCTGCAGAGTCCCCTGAGTGCATTTTCACCTCAAGAAATCATCCTCTCCTCTGGCACACCCTTTGAGCAGTACCTAAAACCTCAGGGAGGAGAAAAGTATAACAGCTTCTGGTGTAATGCAGAGAAGTAATAAATTATAGCTGTACATATTAGATATGCATACATATATGTATATGGATAGATTTGTCACACATATTTGAGCTGTTGCGAGACTCTTCCCCCTAAAAATAACTCTATGAGGCACAGGAGTTTCACCAGTCACCTTGCTTTGGATATAGAGAAGGTGGATTTATAGAGTTGTTTTATTTTCACCATGTTTTTTCCATGTTTCATAAAGCAGAACATGGTGTAATTTATTGCTTGTCTGGCATCTTTCGCACCAAAAAGATTACAAAAATGTTTCACTGCCAATTACAGTTATCCAGCCTCACTCAAAGGCAGCAAAGCTAACATTGAACTCACACAAACTCAGAAGTGGACAGATGAAAGATCTCAAAGCTCAGTAACTTTTCATGGACAGAATCCTAAACATGTTCCTCCTAACCATATCCTTCTCAGGAAGAAAGCTGAAAATCTCAAAAAAGATGGCTTGAAAGGAAATCTGAGGCAGGCTGGCTCTGCAAATACATGTAACAAAGCATTCTCGGGCATATCATGCAGGCAGGGGGAAAAAAGAAGAGAGGGGGGGGGGGGAAAAAAAGAAAGCTCTCCTCTCTCAATATGGCAACGATGGACCAGAACAATAAGCCCAGCTAGAGTTATAGGATAAGAAACACTGGCTAGGGCAACACAGCAGGGAAATTTTTAAATGAGCAGGATCATTTTTATTTGGCTTCGAAAAGAGAGGATATGACTATTCTCAGCCTGGTGCGGAGATATTTTTATTGCTTGACTTTTACATGAACCTTGAAAGCTAGTATTTGGACAGTAAGAATATATTTCAGAGCTGTATCAATGTGTCTATAGTGTGGCTGGCAGGGACTTGCAGCTTCTCTATTCCAAGCCTCAGGCAGTAATGTCCTGGGTGACGTGTGTCTGTGTGGAAGCACTGAGCTTCCATCCGATTAAGGCAACTCACAATGCTCATGTGCTGACTTCAAAATGGCACTGAGACCTTTTTCCCCCAAATAAAGGGTTATTCTTCTTCTTTTAGAAGATAGCTGAAGCCAGACAATATATAATGTTTTGAAGTCTCAGCTTTAATTAGAGAGCTAAAGAAGCATACCTTCTTTTGTTAAAAGGACAGGTTGTATTGAATGTGTGACAATGAACCTGCTTCCAGGACAACCACCAGAGGTGTTCCTGCAAAGAACTGTGGAGAAGGATGATAAAGAGCTCACTCTTCACAAACATTGCCATCTTTGCACTTTTGTGATTCATCTCCTACTGATTTTAGCAGTAAGCAGAAAACTTTAAATGCAAATTGTATTTCTCATCCAGTTTTACCAAAGACAACATCCAATGTTAAATCCATAGCTAGTCAATATTTAAACACTCTAAACACTGAAGAAAAGCAGAGATGTTCATGTGGAAACTTATGGGGCTATTATCACAGAAGTAAAATATTCTAACACATGAAAGACAGCAGGTCTTTGGGACAGGGTGGTTTAGTTCTCACAAGTGCTGCTCCTAAGAGTTAGAGCAGATACTTCTTTATTTAATAGAGTTCCCTACAAAAATATGCCAGTCAAATACTGTGCCTTGCATTGAGAGATGCCCTTGTCTAGCACTGCCAGAGATCAGTGTAAACAGCACAATTCAGTCTTCTTCCTTGGCTCACAGCAAACAGCAAGCAAACCCTAAAACAAGGGCAAACAATCCCAGCAAGCAGCTTGATTAAGTTTGCTCTGAAACACCTGCACGTAAATAAAGACAAAGAGACTGCAAGCTTCTATTTCCCTCTCTGGGAAAAAGACAACACAAGCTCTGGCAAAGACCATGCCCCCTGTCCTGAGACACAAGGATGAAATGACCCACACTGCAAGGAAATGTAAACAAGCAAAAAGAGATCACAAAAATCTTCTGTTTAATACTACAGCCTAAGTTTTCTTGACTACAGATTTCAGACTAGATTTTCAAAGGCTGGTGTCTAAAAGAACAAATAACCATCTTGTCAATGCAACCTCAAAGACTGTATCTGAAAAATAATGCAAAGAGGGTTTGGCTAAGGCAAGCTTGGAAAAGCAACCTCTGGGGGATCTGCTTTTTCATGAAATTTTAAAGATGCGCATAAAATAGCAGTTTAGGTTGTGTGCTTAGAATTGTGTGGATTCAAGCAAGAGTAAAAAACGCTTTCTTTGTACCCATTTGTTACTTCAAAGAGTGAGCCCTGGCAATCTAGATACATAAAAATAACATTAACCCAAGCCTGGGCAAAATTCCTTATCTTCCCCCTCATCCAAGGTGTTTGCTGGTTCTCCATCCCAGCAGTCAGCCTACGTTAACTGAAGGTGCCCTGAATTTCAGGAAAATGTTGTTTTCCTTGAGAAAAATACAAAATTGTACTTAAGGATGGAAGTTTTCTGAGTTGGGCACTTAACTTCAGGACCAGCAGTCTTGGGTGCACTGGTTCAGGCTGGAATTTGCTGCTGGAGAATGCAAGCTAGAGGTTGTAACAGCTGCTGGGACAATCTCTGGGCAGAGCTGGGGGTCCCAGGGTGCTACTGGGAGCTGACAGCAAACCACTGTTACTCTTCCCCCAAAGGCATCATTTCTTGCTGTACCAGAATTTCCCACCCCTGTCCTCTCAGCAGTTTCTGTTCCCTTCAGGAACCCCTGTGCTTTGGTAGTCCTTGGACCCAGAGTGATGGGCTGGAGCAGAGGGTACCTCCAGCAAAGCTAAACTGGAGCCTAGACTGAATCCCAATGACAAAACCAGCACAAATCACTCTGCCTTGTGGACTAACAGCATCACTGTCTCAGTCCAAGCATCCTCAGTATTGCTTAAGTCTCACAATTTCACTATTATTCACATTATTCCACCTAATCTTGTAATTATTTACTTCCAAAAAAAAGCCAAAAAACAACAATGAAGCTCTTCAAACAAAACCAGAATGTTATCATTCTCCCCTTTGCCAGTTAGTGCATCACATGCAGCCTTGCTTTGATTTCCCTGCCTCAAAAATCATTCAATTTGCTGCAATGCTGCACAAAAAAAATCATTAACATCATAGAGCAGCAAAAGGAGGACATTTAATGAGTCAAAGACAATATTGCATTACCAAAACAAAGATTAAAGGAACTAAATTGTTCATTTAAAGTAAGATTTTAAAGCTTTACAGAGCCCAAGAAAGCAAAAAAGCCATACATGAAGGAAATACAATAATTCTAACCATAGAAATACAAATGTTATTGGTAGAAAACATAACAGGGCCTTTTGAAAGAACACCACTGAATGAAAGCAAGAGAAGCAAAAACTGGATGAAAGGAAGAAAGGATGAGACAGATGAAAGAAAAGATGAGAGCTGGGTGAGAAAACAGGAAGGTCATTCCTTTATCTACACTTGCTAACTTCAGTGCTCAGAAACAAAGGCAGCGACTGCTCTTCGCAAAATTGTCTCCAAGGACTGTGTAGCCCATTTGGTGATATTTTTAAAAATAGTTTGAAGAAAAAGAAAACTACATTCTTTAATGTCACTCAGCAGTAGTTCTGCAGCTGGGGATTTCTGTTCATACAATGGTTTAAAGTTTTTTCTGCTCTAGTTATTTCATTACAACCACAGGATTTATTACATGGTAATTCCCAGAGCTCTTATAAATCTATTTGGGGATAGGAGGGGAGTTGTCTTATGATTCCAGTCTGGCAACAAATTTTCCATATAAAATTTAATCTATTGTATCTCACTTTTGTATAATCAGATCATTAAAATGCATTGCTAACATGTAAATCTGAGCTAACCTCATTACCATAATTATGCTCCATAATTATTGAATAAACAAGCATTTTAGAGTTTCTGAAGTCTGCTGAGAATGCTTTTCCAGTTTGGGAGTGGCTTTAATTATGTGCTTCCTAATAATTATTATAAACCTTGGTGGCAATCCTGGTATGTGATTGTTTTAAATGCTGCTAATCTGACTGGCAAGGACCAAAGGTTCGTGTGTTGTGAGCACATCAGACAGATCTCTCAGTCACATCCTGCCTGCCAGGCTCCACATGAATTAGTATTATTGTTTAATTTATAGACAGGGCTTTGCTCGCAAGCCTTCATGCATTTTAAGGAATTATAGGCAATGAGTCAAATTCTGCTTTTCCCTCTGGAAGGAGAATTAGTGATTGAGCATCTCTGTGTGTGACATCAGTTTATTTGATGCAAAGTGTTCTGAAAAAACATGCTCACCATAGGTTTTACACCTGCACTGCACAGATGCCCAATGAAACAGCTTTCAAATGTGCTGCCTACTGGGTATTTATTTTATTTTTATTTCCTTTTTTTTTCTTCTTTTTTTTTTTTTGGTGGTTCAGAGGTGGTTTTTTACGATACGTGAATGTTATACAATAAATGAGGCATAGGGTAAACATCAGATCCCCAGCCAATACAAGCAGCTCCACTGAAGCTAATAAACTTTTGCCAATGTATGGAAGATTCAGTCCATTACCTTGGGAAGCCATCATAAGCAGAACCCTGCTGACTTCTACAAGCCAGTTTCATCTTTAATGAGCAGCACATCGTTCTAAGACTACCATTGTCAGAACATGCTGCCACATCTTGACTTAAACAGAAGCCTGCTTGCAGACCCCCAGGAAAAGAGATCCAATCTGTAACAGATCTGACCTTAGAACAAATGACTCATAAATTATCAATAAGGTCTTGGAAACATTTAAGTTCCTTGACCCAGAGTGATATAAACATACCCATGATATTGACCTTTTCTCCCTTTATAAGAGATTTTGTGTAGGACACCTAATTAAACTTTGTCTAACTGTAAGAAGGTCAATAAGAGCAACTCATACAAATTTTCAGAGTGAAAATTTTAAAAAAATGTGTTTGATCTATGCATTAGAAAAAAGCAAGTATAAAAAGTGTAGCAGGCATACTAACAAACTGCTAGAATAGAACAAACAACAGATTAACACCACCACTACACTTCTCCACAGCTCAACAGAAAACACAAATGACATACACTGGCAAAGGTCTTTCCATCCAAAAAAAGACCCTCTAACAAACAAAAAAAAACCTCAACCAAGCAGCCCAAGAATCAGATTACTTTAGTGCTTTTTATAGAGTCCCAGGGCCCAAGTGATTTTCTAATAGCAAACAGGAGAATGACTGAAAATGCCCCATCCCTCAGAGGGTAGCTCTCTTTCTCCACTTCTTGTAATACCATCTCCCAACAGCCTGTCCTCTACATATTCAGTCTCTCAGGCCTGCTTCCCCAGAAAGTGAACTAGAAAGGAAGCTCAAATTAGATTCAGGCAGTGATGAACATTACCATTTTGGTGAGCTGAAGCTTGTCAAGCTCTCTTATCCTTTAGATGAACATCACATTACCGGACCACAGGACAAAGATTTGATGTGAAATTACACTTCACTGTGCATTTATAGGACAGACAGACTGGTTTATCTCAGATGGGGGAAGAAAGATCAGACCTTTACAGAAAAGAAAAAAGGATTATTCACATTCACTGACAACAGCATCACCTTGTAGGCAAAGACCAGCACTTTTTTCTTCTATGTATGGATTTTGTGCCCTTCTGTACAACCTTTTTTAAGAGCACTGGAAAGAAAAGTGACAGGAGTAAATACCAGTGAAATAAATCATTTGCTCTTAAGGAATTCAAGATATAGAACAAGAGGAAAGTTAAGTGATAGAAGAAATATATTCACAGAAACATGTTAACCTGGAAATTAACCACAAGGAACTGGTTAGGAAATAATCTCAAGCTAAATTTAAATACCATTTAAATCCTGTTAAATCCTCAGTCCATCCTTTCCTTACACAAGAATTTCCAGTGCAAGGAAGCTGGTAGAAGAGAAGATAACATCAGTGCTTTGTTCAGGAGAAAATCTCAGCACAATGCAGGGCTTAGAGCCCTCACCAAGAATGACACTGACTAATAACAATAATGCTTTTCATTTCTGTAGTGCTTTTCAGCAGAGAATCTGGAACTACTTTCAACTATCCATTCATTAAACATTACTATTGAAATTATATGTATGTACACATTTTGTAAATTAAAAGAAAAGGAACATAAAGATCTGGGGCTAGATTCCTGTGTGTGAGTGGATGCATGAAAAGCAAAAGAGCACTAGTTTCATGTTTTTCTGGCAAGAATGCTCTTCCTCCTATTCCCTTTTTCTGCTACCAGAATCTTAGATCTCCATTTGCATTGTACCATGGCTTAAACAGTCTGGATTAGTACACTTATTTCTTTGGTGAGGGGCAGAATTGGTTTCACCATTCTTCAGGTAAACCAAACTCACATCTCTTGTCTCCTGTCACCTTCTGGGGAACCCCAGAAGAGCACAGGATGATTTCACAGTGATAGAGAGTTCTAAAAGAAGCAGAAAGCCTCATGAGTGAAGAGACCCACTTGCTACCATTGTTCAGAGACAGGCAGTGACTCATGGGGCAAGGAAGAGCAGAGGCAGTGAGCAGGATTTGCCCTCCTCTGGAAGCAGGAACCCAGATCCCTGCAAAGCTGCTTCTTTGTCATGGGAGCCTTTGCTGGAACTGGAGCACTGAACTTAATAGAATAAAAGTTGAAATAATAAATTTTTAAAAAACTAAAATAACCCTCTGTCATTTAGATGTTCATTTTAGCTGGAATCACTGCAGACCCAGCTCAAATCCCTTCACATGAAGACAGAAGCAGCAAAGAGCAGCTCAGAAACAGCAGCCAGTGACAGAGGAAGGGAACCTCCTACATCTCCATCACAAAACATACAGGGATCCTCAGAAAATGCACAAGAAACAAAACATCATTGCCCAATGCATCATCTTAGCACTAGATCAGTGTGTTTTAGGGCACAATTTCACAGGAGATGTAAATTAGGGAGGTGGCAGGAATGGCTCCAACAAGGACTCAGGTGGCCTGGCTGCTCCCCACCTGCCTGGGTGCAGATGGAGCCAGAGGAGTGAAGAGCTTTCTCACACTGGGACACTAACTTGTTTGCTCCTCCTCTGCTCAGGGAGCTTATAGCTCTTACTTTTCTCTGGAATACCATCCCTGTGTCCCCGTGGAGCCTGTGTGGGTGACAGCTTTTGTCACAGATAAGACGTAGGCATGCAGGCAAACGCTCACTATCATCCCATACACTTCATTTTCTTAAGTGAAAACCAGGGCTGATTCACCAGCAAAACAGACCTTTTCTTGAATTGCAAATCTTGGCATCACTAGGTGCAGACACACCCAGTCACTGCAAAAAGATAGACCATTCTTCCACCTTTCTCTAGTGCCAGAAGATGAAAAAGAGAAGTGTCTGAGCAAGGGCACTGCACAGGGTGTAAAGCACAGCACCTCTCATCGTGCATCCCTCCTCAGTCTTCAGGACAGGGGAGACAGCAAAGCTTCATGACACCAACTCACAGGATTTCTAACAACCTTCCTTTGACCTCAAGCAGCTGATTTCACAAACTCAACACATGCCATGAATCACTGCGATGAGAATCGTGAGCTGGCCTTACCTGTTCTTCTGCCTTCATCTCAGGATGAAATGTGCTCTCTATATTGGATGTTTACAGACTGACCCTAGGGTGACACACACACAGGGACCTTCCCACTGGCCTGGAGATTTTTGCAAGATGATGTTCAGAGCACCAAATTTAGTTTCAAATTCTCTGCTTCACTGGCAACTTTTTTTTTCAGCTAAGAGATGTCTTTTTTAGGGAAGGCAAAAAAAAAAAAAGAGAAAAAATTTAGGGAACTGAAATAACCCTTCTGTCCCATCTAAAACCTTCTGTTTCCTTTCTGAAATAACCTTCTGTCCCCACCTTCTTCCTTTGTGTATCTCTCAAGTGCAAAAGAGCTGTTATTCCACACTGCACGTTTGTGACACTTGACTTCAAAAAAAGAGCTACAAACCTCTCTTCCTGAAGCAGCACTAAAACAGTTAATTATACTAAGCTAGTTAATAGCCTTTCATCATCAAGGACTGGTTCTTCTGCACACACACAGGGATAGAATCCATTTATTTTTTATGTATATTCTTTTATTTATCTCACTCCTACCAGCTGTATGATAATTTATTCTCTGACACTCTTCTTAACTCATGAGTTCATTTAAAGTGCGATAACAGAGAAAATACATTAACAGTTTCAGAGAATAAAACTTTTCTGAAAATGGAACCCAGCACTTTACTTTTACAAATACAGAATTTACACATTTGCACTTGGCTTAATTAATTAAATCTATGCAGGAATTACTCAAGCCATTCAGGGGGGCACAATATATGTGCTGATACCTAATTATCATCAATTTAGGCAGGACAAAGCCAGAAAACTGTCTCAGTATGACATGTTTGGGACTGGCCAAGGAACGACAAGAGAAGCTCATGGTGAGAGTAGGTGCTTTGAGATGTCTGGGACAAGGATTCTCAAGCTAAGACTCCACAGTAAGGGAGGAAAGGACCTCTCTTCCTCCCATTTATCCCTGCACACACATCACACGCTCAGCTCATGGATGCAGCTGAAGGCTGAACCAGCTTGGGAAGGGTTGGCTGAGCAGTGCTGGGAGCAGCAGCCAGAGGAGGGCTGGGCCAGCTTGGCAAGAACCTCAGTAGCTCACAGAACCATGCTGTTAGGAGACCTCCGACTGTTTTAAATCATAAGTTTCTAGGATCTCAGAAAAAAAAAATAATAACTGGGAGCCTTTCTGCCATGCCTTTCCACTACGTGAGAGCAACAACTGCTTCTGTCTTTTTCCTGGGGAGTGAGTTTTCAAAGGAAGCATGTCCTTTATCCCGTCAGACACGCTGCCAGTGCTCTGCCCTCAGCAGCAGCTCCGCGGCCCAGGCCAGGCCCCGGCTCCTGCCTCGGGAGATTGAAAACCCCGGGCTAATAGATCAAAGGGGTGGGGTTTGCTTTTTGGTTTTTAACAAACAAATTTTTCTACTCCCCATTCTCCTTTCCCCTCAGCCTCTTCTGTGTAATTAAGAGCAGCTAGAAGAGAATTAGCCAGGAAAAAGCCATCAGATTCTTGGGTGAAACAGCCACTGGGCAGAATCGCTGCCAGATCTCGCTTTGTAAATGGCCTTTCAGGAGAGGCAGCTCCCAGAAGAGCAGCCAGGACTGGAGCGACAATTGATGGAAACACTGCAAGCTGAGAACGCATCAGGTCTGCCCCCAGAGACAACTGCCAGGCAGCTTGCAGGGTATGCAAATCAGCAGAGGAAAACAGGAACCTGGAAAAGTTAGGAAAAGACACGCACACCCACTATCCATTGTAACAATCATTATTATTGATTTTGCTGCTGCCTTTAAGGGAGGCATCTATTACAGGAACCAATACTTAATGAAATCAGAAAGAAACACATGTGCTTTCCCATAAACACGCCGAAGACAATTGCCCATCACCACTCATTCGTTACAACTTCCTGGATTCAACCACAACCTGGAAATAACATTTCAATATTGATGCCGCTCTTAAGCAAACACGTAGGGAGAGGAGAAAAAAAAAATTTCTTTCTTCCATTCCTGCTCAAAACAGATCAGTTTTCACCAGGAGCACTGAATAGAAACTTTCCACCAAGAAGCATTACTTGCACAGCTACCTATATGCTCTAATACCCCAGCGGAAAATTAGGAATCCCACAATGTGCAAAAGATAATTTCAGTCTTGATGTTCGCCTGTCATGGCCCTGCTCATAAACTGTTAATTTGATAAAGCATTTAAAAGTCAAATGCTTCACAGTTTGAAAATCATGGATCTACTAGTCAGTATCTTATAGCTAGAAATTTCTCTATGTATTTTTAAAAAGATATGCAAATCACAGAATTGAGTATACGGGGCATATTTTCTTTTTCTAGAAAATAAATTTAAATTATTTTCCTCATATTTCAAATGTGTTCACAAAAAGTATCTTAAAAACTTGAATTTTTGTTTTCTTGTTTTCAAATTAATGTGAAACATGGGCACAAGTTTCCTCTTTCCAGGTAATATCAGTAGAGCTCATTACTGGACTCCTATAAACCTGGAAGTCACCTGCCACAACCTCAACTCTGAAAGAAGGTGAAGTGTACATCCTGAACTCTCTCACAAAGGCTTTTAACTACAATTTTCTCAAAGTTCCTGCACACTTTGTCCAAAACAAGGTTTTTTATTCCAGCTGTTACACAGTTAAACAACATAGCTTCCCAGAGAAACACCAGTGAGCTTTTTCAGATTAGCTCTGTGTACCAGGTAGAAGATCAAAATGCAAAACCATTTTATTTGATTTACTCTGAAATCAGGCTCCTGGGGCTTTTCAGGTTAAAGAGGCAATTTCTGAAGTTCTGTTTGTATGTAATATAAAATTGCTGCACTTTAGTGTAGTTCTTATTCTCCAAAATACAATGTCACAAACACAGAGCTAGTACTATCATGAAAATCAGGCAGCAGTGCAGACCTATCAAGCACTACATTATACTCCATTTCAAGTAGTATTATGGCAAACCTCAAAGGAATTTTATAAAACATAATAGGCTTTTCAAAACCAAAATTTTAGAGAAAGAATATGTTTCTATTAACTAGTACTATACTGTTTAAAAGTTATAAAGAGGTCCCACAATCTATTCAATTCTGCCAGTTCTCAGAATCGCTTCCATAGAACCATTTTTAGATCTAGAGTCAACCAAAAACTTACTCAAGCACCAGGTTTAAACATATGACATGTATCACCCCTGTTCCACAGAGCACTTCAGCCTGTGATAATTTAAGCACATTTCGTCTCACTTAGGCTGATGCTGGTAAAAACTGTGAGGTTTTAGCAATGGGTCCTATTTCCTTTCAAAGCACTTTGACCATATGCTGGCACAACAACGCAGTCCTACAGGTCTTCCTCAAAAGAAAATGAAAATCCTCACAGGAGATGGGTGGAAGACACTGTGACACAGAGGCTGCTGTGGGTCCCAGTTCAGGCCCTGGCTAGAACTGCCAGAGAGGGTGGCTTTGTGCCAGGCTGGAGAAGAAATGGTTGTTCCCTGCTGCTGCACGAGTCATTCCCCCACCAAGGCTCTCACACTGCAGCTGCAGCTCTCTGCATAGGGATTAGATGAGCCACAGCAGTAGAAATGAATCAGAGTTTAGGAGCAAATATTATAGCTTCTAACATTTGGAAGCTTTAATATTTTGGGTTTTACTTCATCCCTGCACAAAAGCAGTCTCTGTCTTGAATAGCCTCATACACAAAACCTTTTGTTTGAGCTGCCTCCAAAATCAGCAAGCAATCCAGGTTTCAGTTTCACCTGGTTTATAGCCCAGTGGTTGATCACGACTAAGACTGCAAAACTGGGCTGCTCTGCACAAGCCATTTTATAATTTAAGAAGCAGGAAGGTGGGAAGTGGAGATATACACATCCATATTCCATCTCTGCACTGAAGCAGAACAAGCTAAAAACCAGACTATCAGGAGACCCTCTGCAAAATTCCTGTAATGTGTGCACTTGCACAAGTTTTAAATCATGACAGTCATGATGCCATCTGTGCCAGTGAACATACAGTGCTTTGTCACACTGCTGTTGGCTTTCTTCTCCCAGCAGCTCCACTTATTTGTGTGCTTCTCTGAAGAACTCCAGCATGTCCTCCTGGGCAGCAGGACACAGAGTGAAGAACGCCTTTAGCAAATCAATCCTAAAGTGATTTATTTCCAAGTGGCAGATACCAAGCAGGCAGCGTATATTTATCATTTGGACAAGGCCTTAATAAAGATAGATTCGAAGTATAAGTCTTCCTAAGGAACAGCTTCAGCTGGAGACACATGCCAAAGCTCCCCTCACTGTTTAATTAGACTCCTATGCTTCAGCTGGGCTTTAATATTCATGATGTTTGCTTTCACTTTTGAATATTACAACTAGTTCTCTAAAACTAAAGGTTGTCCAGGCCAAATAGCATGAAACCCTTCTGAGATATCTATTGATTATCAGTGTTGGAAAAAATATTACAAATCAGTCTATTCTACCTGAGACAGTAATTGACATACATTTATTACCTCAATAAAGGTATTTTAAAATATCTTGTCAAAATAACATGAACAGTACTGAATTCTGCGGAAGACTCAGAATAAATGAGCAATCTAGGACAGTAAGAGCATTGCTTTAAAAGTATTTCTTTTCCTTTATAGAAACTGAGTGGTTTAAAATTGGGGTGGGGGGCAGGGAAGGAGAAGGAAGCAGAAAATACACTAAACCTCCTTTTATCTATACCTAGATGGCCATTCATCATATAAATCATCTATTATTTACTGTATTGACAAGATTTTCTGTGCTGCATGGTAGTTTCCCAGTTTCTTTGAGACTAACCTAGAGCCAACCCCATCTTCTCACACTGATGATATTTCTTTCAAGTCCGTGGGAGGACACAGGTTGCAGAAATTAGGTTGAGGGATTTGGACACACATTGCATCAAAATGAATGAAAAGTAAACCTACTGCATGCCTTGAAAATCTTATTTGCTCCTCTGAACTTAACTCAGCTATACAAGTTCCCTCTATTCAGGGGCTCAGTAATATTTTACCTATTCCTCTATGCAGAACTGCCAGAGCATAGTGTGCTCTGTGGCTATGTCTATTTGCCTTATGAAATACAACCATAACAAACCTGAGGCTAATGTCAAATTTCAGCTATAAATAACTCTACACTACCAACTGGCTGCTCAGTGCTCCTGCCCCACAGATGTAATGTGAACCAGGCACTTTGCTCAAGCACTCTGCCATCAGCCAGGAATAACCTTTCAGAAGTCAAGGGAACTATGTAGAATAAACCCACTTCAAGTGCAAAGAAAAACACTTCAAAAAAGACTAGGAGGGAATGTCTGATCTGTGATTTCTCAGACACCCCAACCCACTATTCCACTGAAGTCAAAAATCTACCTTAATATTCCTTCTCTTAACAAGGTAAGGTTAGAAGAGCCTCTCTAGGGACACAACCTGCCAAAGCAAGGATGCCAGTCCATTGGAAAGGAGCACAAAAATAATCCATGTCCTTCTCCCAGTCACACAATCCCTACAAACATGAACTCAAATTGCCCAAATTGAAAGCAGAGGCACACTGCACCAGGCAGTCTCTATCACCCATTGCTGTGGATGGGAGGAACATCTGTATAAACTGGAAGCCAATATTAAAGTCAGATAAGACTTCTTAAAAACAAAGACGCATAAAAACTTTTTTCAAACAGGTTCTAATTAAAAAGAAGCTTTTTGCTGGCATCTTCTACTCTTACATGCTTCCTCCAACCCCTTTTCAAAGCAGAAATCCACACAAGGGCTATCTACAAATGTTCTTTGCCCCAAGAGCCTCAAACACTTTTTAACACCCTGTGTTTCAAATCAGTTATGCAAATGAACCCTTCTTCAAGGTGACCGCCTGGGGACCATCTCCAGCCTCAAGAAATCCACGTTTTCCTAAACCTTTTAGTGCATCTTAAAGTATGACAGGTGTTAATGGCTCTGATCAATATTGTGTTGTAGCACATCTCTTCCCTTAACAGAGAGGTCAGAAGCAACCAAGGAAAGCTCAGAGGAAAGTGTAAGGCTAAAACACACATCTTAACCTTCTCTTGGGAAAGGGGAGGCAAAGGAAAAGACAAAGGATGATGTTCCCTGCAAGCTAAGAAATCAATCAGTCCTCCATATTACACACTGGCACAAAGCCCACTCAGGTGCACAAAAACATATTGAAATAAATTTGTAAATAACTTAACCAGAGCTCCTTCCTGTGTGTTGCTCAGTAATTTCCCCAAAGTTTCACAGCAGAAAAGGCTGCTAAAGTACAGAAGGACCTGCCTTAAGTTAGGGTGAAATTGGACTAAGGACTTCCACCTGATTCTCAGTGTGAGGAATACAGCTGAAAGACTCTAATGGGCCAGGTAATTTGCAATTTTGGATGATCAGATGCCATCTGACAGCTTTTCAGCTTTCCTTGATGCATCTGTGTTAGACAAGTACGGGAACACAGGTTTGTTAACTTAAGCTAAATGCCTCAAGGTAGAACATTAGTAAAAAGGAACTTTTACAAAATGCATTTTATTTTTCTCCTATTTTATAAAAAAAAAAAATATATATATATATTATTGGGGCAGGACTGCAACTCTGTAGCATTTATCTCAATTTGGTAATTTCAGAAATTACCTTGCCCTCACTAGGAAACGAGTGTGGAATATCAGAGGTGAGAGATCAAAAACTGCAATGCTTTATACAGAGAGATTTAAAGTCAGCTTTTTCTAGGCATTACAAAACTGTTCTCCATTACTAAACCTGTATCTTAAAAATGGTAATCACCACCTGGCATACTCCATCAACACTTAGAAAACTGCCAAAATGAGGCTGCACTTTACATTTAGGCAGCACATCAGTAAGGGAGGGAACACGTCCATGTGCTAATGTAGGCAGACACATGGAAAGAGAAAGACATGAAGTAGTTTAGAGGGCATTATATAATAATTGTTGGCAAGTGTTGGCTTTTTAACAGCAATGGCTTTAGAAATTGGGCAGCAACCCATCAGCCTGCAGGTGCTGAGTGGAGAATAAATTACTTATCTGTCCCTGCTGCTCAGTCTCAGGAGAGATGCTCCATTGTGTCATTCAAGTTGCTGATCTCTTCAGGCAGGTTTCTCCAATGACAGAATTTTAGTGCCAAAAGCGTTGGTTTACTAATAGGGAAACATGGCTCCTCTGAATTGATGTTTCTATATGCTGAGCACATAGGGATACCCTTGGGCAGTCACAAGGAGAGCCATTTTCTAATTAATTCATCCACACATCTCCTCTTTGGGCTACAGCTGTATACATCAGTACTGACATCAAATTGTCTGTTAACTTTATCAGAAGTATTTCCTTTCCCCAAATTTCCCAAGGGCTGTATCAATACCCCTGTCCCTAAATAAAAGTGGCAGGTGGATGTAAAGTGAGTATCAACTGAGTCCCCTATTTGGCATATTTCCAGTGCAGCCAACAGTTCAAAGTGGTTATTAAAAGGTCAGAGATCATTTCAATTGACAAGGCACCAACTCCAAGTGACACTCATCCAAAAGTGCTAATGGAAATGGAGACAGAAATTGGAAAATCTGTAGGACACATTTTGACAAGCTCAGCTGAGTAAAGATCCCTGAAGGCAGACAAACTAACATAAACCAGTGTTTTAAAATACCTAAAAACAAACAGGGAAATGCACAGGTACAGGTATTGACAGACCAGTATTCAAGAGCATTTGAAAATTATTTTCATGGCTCAGGAGTATAAAAAGGCAAATGTCTTCAATTTGATACTGCAGGCAGGTGGTATGGTTTCAAGAAAATGCAAGTTTCCCTTCCTTTACCACCTCTATACTCTATGCCTTTGCATGTCTTTGCTTTCTTAGTGGGAAAAAAACCAAACAAAACACAACCCTGTTAAAAGGATCACATTTAATAAAAAGGGGCTGAAAGGGAATTCTGACAGCATCAGATGTCAAGAGTTGATGCTATTCCTTCTACATTATTGCATTCAGAAAATCCTACAACTTCTCAGCCAGAGAAAATTCCCTGACTCAAAATCAATACCCAACTAAAGTCCTTTATCCTGCCAGTAATTGCTGTTTACATGCAAAGCTGCTGCATACACCTTCACTGGGAGAAAAACTAATAAGAGTTTCCTTAGATCGGCACAAAAACAAAAAACTCAGATGTCTGCTCTTAGCACTTCTGTGCTGAGCTGGATTGGGAGGAGGTGGTAATAGCCATATCTCTGAAAGGCAGATGAAACAGCTCTCAGTTTCTTCAGTGAGTGCAAATCTCCAGATTGCATAAATTGTGTCAGCTCAGTAACATGCAATTCCTGATGTGCTGCCCAGTGTCAGTCCTTCCTGGAAGGGGATGTCTGGCCTTGTAGGGAGGGGACACAGAATGGACAGGCATGGACTCTGAGCTGTCAGCAGTAGAGGTCAGAATGGAAAAATCACAAATATCTGTTTAAAGCCAAATTCTTCTGACAATATCTTAGAAGGCCGAAACAAAGACGTGAAAATTTCACTGCTTCTCTGACCTGTCCAGACTGCATGAATTTGGAAAAGTGGATTGGGGATTTATTTTACTCAACCATTTACCACTGAGGTGATGTTGGATCCCGACAGAGGGGAGTGGCCATACACCTCACCAGTGGTGCAGCAAGACATGGGCACGATCTGTTTGCAGCCCTACACTGAGTCCTTTGCATCCATCTTTCCCACTAGTCACTTTCAAATGGAGAAACAGGAAAAAAAGTTGGCTGAAGAAGATCAAGGGGCATTTGTTCTATCTTTGTTCTAATAAAGTGACCAAATTTTCATTTGCTAGCATATTCTGTGTAAATTCAGACTTTATCACTTGTGATTAGACAGAAGGTGAGCCATGTCATCCTGAAAGGATCCTGGCATGGAAAGGCCATGTTCATCAAGGTCAACGTGTGCTGAAGATCAACTGACTTTTCATCCCTCATAGCTACCTTCTTTTTCTGCAGGAACACCTGACATTGATTCTTCCTCCAACCCTACCATGCTCTTCCTTTGAAATCAACTTATTTTAGTTTAAAGGAGAGTACAAATAAAAACCACTGAATTCCACAGATCACATTCCAAAACTTCATAGGATGTGTGCTCTCTGTGTTGAAATTGCAATCTATCCTCTATAATATTTTCACCTGACCAGGTAGTAGCTGGTATTTGATCACCTCTGTTTGAAAGATTCTACCTTTTATTCTCTGGGGTTGCAGGGCCATTTTAAGATGTATTTTCTATCCAGCATTTCCATAACTTCTGCAGAAGCAGGTAATTTCCACCAGCACCTTTAATGCCAGCCCTGTCTAATCCCCTCCTGAAATGCAGAGGGAGGCAATTTTGAAGCAAGTGAAAGTGCCTGGATGAATCAAGAAAGAGCATGTCCCAATGTCAAAACCTGAATTAGTGTGCCTGCATGCATGTTGTTTTATCACAGCCTGACTATTAAAAATGGGCCAGTTGATCACCACGGTGGACTAAGAGATTGAGAACCTCATGAGGTCTCAGTGAATCAAAATCACACAATCCCTTGGAAGAAAGGGGAGCCTGGTCTGTACCTTGGTCTGGTGGGGTTTTCTACCACCCCAGAGCTCTGTCCCACCCTTGATCGACTAGGTGTGGATCTCTCCATCAGAATCATTACCCACGAGTGGCAGCCTCATTTCTGCCTCAGTACCAATTCCATCTGTTCCTCACATCTTGCCAGCTTGTACCATCTCATCTCAGCCCTCCCTCTTGTGAAGTGACAGCAATGCAATGCCTGCCCCAGGAGAACATGGCAATAGCCACGGCCACTGCATGGCCCAGTGCATCCTTGGCAGGTGAGAGTCCACAGGACATGAGGGCAGGCAGAGAAAGGGACATGGACCCAGGAAACTCTCCACTGCTGGGCTGCCTGTGTGCTAAATCCTTCTTCAAAAATTCACATCCCTATGTGGATGTTTTCTTTTATTTTTTTAATTACTCTTGAATTTTCTGTGGCCTGAGAGGCAAAGCATTAATGGACATGGACCCAGGAAACTCTCCACTGCTGGGCTGCCTGTGTGCTAAATCCTGCTTCACAAATTCACATCCCTATGTGGATATTTTCTTTTTTTTTTTTTTTTTAATTACTCTTGAATTTCCTGTGGCCTGAGAGGCAGTTGTTTAATTATGTAATACTCCAAGGAAGCAAAGTCCTGCCATGCTCTGAACTGCATTTACCTGTGTTGACCCCACTCCAGTGAGGCAGCAGAGCTCAGCAGAGTCCAGTGGACATCACTGAGGCTGTTTCAAGCTGATGCACCCAGCTGAGCTCAGAACACAGCAGTCATGAGGGCCACGGACTCTGCGTAGAACACATTTCCTTCTATGTGCCATCAGATCAATATTCACAACTATGCTTTTGACAATGCTGCTTTAAAACTGTTATGGAATTCAGGGACCTGTAAGACCTTTGAAAAGAAGAAAAACACCCATGGCCTCCTCAGAAATAATCTTTATCAAAGTAATGTAAGGGCAGGCACATACATCAACAAATCTATCTGATAACTACTGCTGCATCATGCACTGTGTTTGGAAAACTCTGAGGACAGAGTGGCAACAACATTGAATAACAACTATCAACAGGAGCTCCACAGCACCTGCTCTCAGTGACTCAGGAAGCAGGAGAGCAGCAGATGAGCAACACCCCACAACACAACCGGGGGTGACGCTGTCCAAAGGGAGCTGTGCTCCATCCTGTTCCTGCAGCACGGGTTTGAACTGTACTGCAGTGGCACAATACCACTGTGAAGTGGTGCTTCACTTAATTAAGTCAAAACTGAGACTACCATGCATATTAATGAGCACCCTAATGAGCATTAATTTTTGATGTTCCTCATTAACAAGGATTATAAACTATGACAAATTTCTGTTTGACTGAATGCCAAAATTTGGATGAGCGGAGGTTTAGAATTGTAAATCTGCATGCTTCCCCAGGGCATTGGAGCACCAGGCAGATATGCTCTGAAAGCTTGCATGTCAAAGAAGAAATATAAATGTCACAACAGGCTATCATCCACTGCCCTCCTACACGTGTCAGCGGAAAAGCACTTGCATCTTTGAAGGAGAGGCAATTCAGATTCAAAGAATTATAAAGGAAGTACCCAATTCTCAAATGGTAAAAATGAATTCTTCTTCTCTCATTGAAAGCAATGAAAATGCTTTACTATTGAGAGCTGTGTATGAGCAGAGGCAAACTCACCCCTCTGAACTGTGTTTGTGCAAACACTTAGACTTCTGTGCAGGTCTAGTAAACATGCAGGCTTGTGTCTGTTGTCATGACATTGGCATGAATAAACTAAGTAGCTTTAAAAGATTAACATATCTCAAAAAGAAAAAGTCTGGCTCATGCAACACAGTTAACACAATTACAAGAAATTCTAGAGGACAACAAACCCATATGGATATTCCAGACAGATGTTTTCAAACCTGTTCAAGCTGGACTTGGTGATTCTTGTAGGTCCCTTCCAACTAAGGACATGCTAGGATTCCATGACTGCCAGTTTTTACACAGGTTTCCTCAGGCTTCAGCTGACTGACTCAAGCAATGAACCACGGGGCGCCATCACTGAAACACACTCGTGGTGTGTCTAAGACACTGTTGCATTTTATTCATTTGAAGATAATAAAAGTGGGGTTTTTTTTTTTAGTTTTTAATTCCTGCCTTGCTTTTGTTCTAATTTTATCACAACCAAGCACCGCTTTGAAGATGATAAACATAACACACCAAGTAAGGCTCATAACACACCAGCTGAGGCTCATCTGCACTCCTTGCCCCTCACTGGTTCAGGTAGAACAAGCTGGTGGTGTAAGAGTTCTATTCTTAAGAAAATAAAACAGGAAGACAATGGCAAATGAGAAGGAAGAGTGCTGCAAAGTCAGGGGAGCCTGCTCTGCTGCAGTTTCACCAAAATTCTCCAGCAGTTCACTGCTACACTCCACCTTACCCATCTACTGTCCTACAAGTGTGTGATCCAGACTGGTACTCATGTCATAACTCTTGTAACTAAAATTGAGGTTTCATAAGAAATGACTTTTCAAAGTTATTGCTATTTCAGAATATTAAAAATTAGAATCTTTATGAGGTTTTCCCTCTTTTTTTTCCTCAGTATTTTCTTCTAAGCATCACTAAAATCTGTAATGACATTTTAATTTGTTATAACCTGTTGTTCATGAAAGGAAATGCATATTTTTAGTAAATTTTGAAAATGATACTTTTTTCCAAAATAATAAAATCAGTAGTGTTGATATCTCTCTCCACCCCCACCTTCCCAAAAACCTACCTAAACAAACAGAAACAATACAACTTTCAAAAAAACTACTTTCCATGAGCAAGCAGCTGAGGGGCAGCCACACAAGGTCACCTAATTCACCAAAAAAGACATGGTAAAACTCTGTGATCACTGATCTTCTGTGCTGCACCTCCTGCTGACACCCCACAAAACCCTTTGCCTGTCTGGTTACTTAATTTAATTGATTTTACCCTTGATGTACTCGAATAGATTCACTCCCCTTAGAGCTCTCACTGCTGTTAATAAATTAGAAAATGGATTTTAAAAAACCCCACTACCCTCCTCTCTATACATCAGCCAGTCCTGAATTGCCATCTGATTTTCTCTGTGATTGCTGACACTTTAGACAGCAGAAATATTTCTGACACTCACACTAAACCAACCTGGATGTTTTATACCTGCTGAGAATCCTACAGTCCTGTCTCTCCAGCTGGGAAGGTGGAAATAATGTTGGCCCTTTCCAGTGATCCATGACAAATTTTCATTTCTATTTTCAGTTCACTTTCTATTGGTATGCCTTTGATTTCTGTTTTGATGTTGTTTCCAATAATCAAAATAACAAATCCAGCTTTTTACTCACATCTTTCAGAACTATCATCAAATTATGACAGTTTCAGCAGCCCAACAGGACAATTCAGAAAGACCTTCCATCAATATTTACAGAGTAGGATCTCAGTCAAAAGAAAAATGAATTAACTTACAACTGTTGCTGAGGTCAGGAATGTAATTGCAATTGAAATATACCATCATCCTTATTCTTCTGCCAAAGTGAATGATAACTGATAGCAGGATTTTCTAACTGTACCCCATATTATAAGTATTATGGAGGGGTTAATTATTTTTTTCTTTGGAACTGTGGAAAAATTTGGTCTAACTAGATTAAATGGCAAATCAACAAACACTGAGCTAAAAGTAACCAGTTATCCCAGGTGAATAATGATGCTTTTGCAGTCACTTACACCACCCTGGAATCTGTCATAAGCTCACACAACCTTAGCATCTGGGATAGGAAGCAATGGGGGCCACTCCTCTCAGTAATCTCCCTCATGCACTTCTGAAAAGGATGGAAAAGGAGATTATTAACAAGAAAAATCATATTTTGGACAATATTTTTCAACTGACCTGGAAATAGACTTTTTATGAAACAACTGATAAAGGCATTTTCCCAATTTTAATGTTTTAGACAGTCATTTGATAGAAGGATGGAGAGCTCTTGGGAAAGTCACCAACTGCTGCTCAAAAAGGCCCCTCATTTTCAGATGGATGAAATCAAAATTGGTGTATCCTGCAGCAGATGGTTATTTTATCTGATCAAGGTGTGATTACCTAATTACAAAAGGTATGTGAGTGTGTGTGTGTGTTTTTATGGAATGGGGAAGGAAGGTTCTCCACTAGGAAAAATCGCTCTTCAAGATTCCAGAAAATTTGCCACACCACCATGCAATTACCAAAATATCACTTATTCTTGTTGCTTGGAAGTGCCACTAGATCTAATCTCAAAAAAAAAAAAAAAGGGGGGGGGGGAAAAGCCAACAGAAAAGTAGAAAAGTGATGTTTTTAGCTTGATTAACAGGGTTTTGCTGCTCAGGACAGCTCGGATGACCTTCACCTCTGTCAACACATATAGGAATCAAGCTCTGAACATGCTGAAATTCATTAGCTGACAGATATCAGGAATACAGGGCAACTTGGAAAAAAAATAACCCCAAGACAAAACAAGAAACCCCAAAACCCCTTGCCTGCACTTTGCACGGGCTCACACCCACAAACACAGACTGGCTGCCAGACCTGGCTGCCAGACCCAGTGTCTGCTTGCCACTGTTGCCCTCCATGACAGCAAAGTAGTGGAGGCAGCAGGACAGACAACATCTCCTGTCACTCCATACTTCAAAATCGGTCTCTGTCACACAGTGTGGAAGAGCAGGGGCACACATCTGCCCTGTGTGCCAGGAGAGAGGGTGAGCTGACCCACTGGGTGCCCACCAGGCCCCTTCCTGGGGGAAAGGTCTGCAGTGTGCTACTGGGAAAGGTACCCTGAGCTGCAGAGAAACTCAGGGAAATGACAGGAATGCCCCACTGCCTGAGACAGGAAGGCAGCTCTGCAGGGCTGACAGCAAGGGGACATCCTCAACAGCATCCCAAGCCTGAGGCAGGAGATGCCCTGCTGTCCTTTCCCTCAGGGCAGCCCCTTTCCCCTCTTCCTCCCTTGCAGGTTGCAGCACAGCCCAGTGATAATGAGCAATTTAACGTTATATATAAACTGAGTTGGCACTGTGTGGCTCAAACTGGCTTTCCTTAGCCAGCAGTGACGGGTTCAGTGGTGCATTCCTGACTCCAAGCACATTCCCACTGAAATCTGCCACCAGGCTGCCAGGGAAGGAGAATGGGATCAGCATCAAAAGCTATTGTCTTTCTCACCTCACCCCACTTAAATACATGTTTACAGGCAGCAGCAGAGTTGCTGTCATTGTAGTCATTGAGAGGACACAAATAAACTTTAATGAATATTTCCATGGCCCAGGTCAATAGATAAATGATTGGTATTTAACATAGCTCTTAGGAGAAACCCACATTTTGTACCTCCTGTTCATGAACAAAAGCTATAGTGAAATTTAGCTTGGCATTGACTGGGCTTTGTGAGTTAAAGGGATAAATTCCATTAGTTTTCTGCTGATAAAATGTTATTTCAACTCATTCTATTGTCTACTTTTCCCTTGCCAAGATCTCCAATTCTTTTTTTCCCTTACTACTCCTATCTGCACTAGAGGCTACATAAAACCAAAGCCAGGCAGTGGAATATTTCCTTTATTGCCTGTTGATAAACTGGCAGTCAGCAGGGACTGCTCCGTACAGCCTGCTCCATACAATAGCCCCACAAGTTGCTGCTGATGTGCTACCTTGACTTTGCACAATAGGATTGCAAGAAATGCCCCCAAACTTGCATCTATTCCAGTTCCCAAACAATGAAATTACCCCAGTGTAAAGAAACCCCACCAGACTTTTGTGAAAATGTGTATTATTGGGACTGAAATCTTTTTTCTAAGATAAAAAATAACATTTTAACAATCATACTAATCTGTTTTAACATTTGTGACTAAACAGTTGGGCTTCTACATGAGATCACTGTAAATCAACCAAAGCTCATTTATCTGATTTCCCTCACCAAGCTGCATGAGAAACTGAAAACTGAAGCAACCAATTATGTTTTGAAAATAGTTGGCTCAAATAGTTGACTTTCTAAAATAGTTCCTCAGTCCAGGATGTAGAACAGAATTGAGAAAGATCAGTACCCCTCCATCTTGGCAAATATAGTGCAGATAAAACCACCTGTCTTGCAAAAATCTCAAAAAAAAGAAAAATATGAAGTCAGGACTCTGCTAGTAGGCAGAGCCAGTTTGCCTCTGACAGTTTGATGTTACATGAAAAATATTAGTTAAGAGCGAGACACTAATGTAAGGAAAAAGGACAGAATAGCTAAAGTGAAGAAAAGAAAGCAAAGTTTTGCAAGAATAGCTCTGGGTGCTTTTCCTTACTTAATATATTTAAGTCTACCAGTAAGTGTGCTAATGAAAAATCATTAGCTGATGATATCAGGTTACAAGACCTGATCAATACTCAAAGGAGAACTGAGTATCACACAAGAACTACAAGATGAAAGCTGAACACCAAGCACTTAAGAACTACAACAGTTTTGCTGTAAAGTGGAACCTGTGGAGAGAATTGAGAAAGGCTTGGGTGTGTGGCTGCAGGCATAGCAAAAAAAAAAAGTGGTGGTGTGCATCAACCAGCCAGCTTCTGCAGGGACACACAGGCACTAGTGCAACTCTCCAAGCACTGAAGGAAATTCAAAGCTGAGAACAGTGATGGTTATTGTCATCACATGTCTCTAAAGAAAATCTCTGAAACATAAATGGTATTTTTGCCCCCAAAAGAATGGGTATGTATTGACCAAAAACTGACTGAAAACAAAAACTAGGGGGGAAAAGATTATCTAAGAAAAGCATTCAGCAACAGTCTTCAAGTAATAGAAACAGCAGAAAAGGAAATAGCTTAATATATTTGTGAATGGCAATGTTTTGTATGATGTGAATGGAGTTACAATTCCCTGCATTGGCAGGCTACTGGACAGTGCTGTGGGAAGCACAGCCCAGCCCAGTGCTCATGTGCTCCACTTGGCAGGAGTCACCTTGAGCTGGATGGTTCTGCAGGATTAAGGCCTAAGGGAATTCATCA
This sequence comes from Passer montanus, assembly GCF_014805655.1. Taxonomy (NCBI): domain Eukaryota; kingdom Metazoa; phylum Chordata; class Aves; order Passeriformes; family Passeridae; genus Passer; species Passer montanus. The sequence goes on along the minus strand of NW_024368596.1, from coordinate 4,941,396 downwards.
TATTTAATATTAAAGACTTTACTTTGACACAATTTCAATTGACTACAACAAATCAAAGCAAACTCTGCAATAAATGTCTTCATAATGCCTTGTGCTGTAGCTGTACTTTGAAAGTCCAAAATCAATAAAAGCAAAATGGTGACATATGTTTGTATTATTTGGAAAGCTAAATGCATGCAAGGGATCTGTCACTGCAGGATTAATACAGTACAAGATGTTCTGTTTGTTGGGCATCTGATTGTCTGTCTCATAATATGAATTTTGAAATAGCTAGGGATTTCTGCTAGTGCATTTGCAGGTTTATGCTGAATTTCATATAACCAATAAATCATCCTGTATGTATAGTTCTCTTTTTCAATTTACTGCTACATAACTTCATCAATCCACACAGGGAATAGGGCCATATGCATAATGAGTAGAAATCGGATAATAAAATATTAAGTAAGACAACGAAACAAAACCATTTGAAATATTAATACCAAGGCTCCAAAATACCCCTCATTGCTATTCAGCCTACATTTGGTGTGCACATACTCCTATGTTCGGGTGGAGTGACAGCAGGAGAGTGCCAAGCAGCCCATCCTCATGACTGCAAAATCATCTACTGGAAATTAGGAAATCCATTTACCAATGATGTAAATGAAAGTAAGATGCATTCTGTTGTGAGGTGGAAGACATTATTTTTACTCTAGTTTGCAAAATTACCTTTGACCAAGCAATTATTCACCACCTTAGATCCCTTCCTACACGCTCAGCAGACGTGAGTGTATTTGTCAAGGCTGGTCCTTGGTCGTCTCTGTGCTAATGAGGCAGAGAAGAATTCCTGACCCAGTAAGGTCCCCGTGGTGCTGGACACAGCATAGCCCGTGCTAAGGCTGTCCTTAAGCATTCCCTTGGCTTCCAGCACCACTTTCCAGCAGATATTGCAGCACAGGCTCAGACTGGAGCTGTGCTGACACAGGTGTGGAGCAACAGGAGCTCTGCACACCCCATGCACTCACCTGAAACCAGGCACATCCCCTTGCCCTCACCTTTTTGGTGTCTCCTGCAGAGTCAGATACTGAAACTCCGGGAATTAATTTTTAAATACATCTATATTCAAAACCTACAGGCAAGACTTTTTCAAGATCAAATGCTTTTGGTATTCCACAAAATGCATCTCTCCCATCCCGTGTGTCATGCAAATAGGCTCATGAATTGAGTAATTCTCCTCAGCTAACCAGGATCATATTTACTTAACTGATGTGAACAGACAAAGAAAAATATACCAATTGCTCAACGTGTACAAAATTTATGGTTTGTAGCTAACATAATGTGTTTAACAATTTTATCCAAGTTTCAATCTAGGACAAAACAAATATGTTCACATAATCCCAAGCAATATTGTAGCAGTTGCCTGCAGTAAGTGATTTAAAGTTTTAATTAATCATTAAATACACTGTACACATACAGGTTTATCTTTTTAAATAAAAATATGCAAAACTTCCAGAGTCATTAACAATTTAATAAGCTGTTTAAACAAGAGAAGTCTTTGAAATGCTTGATCTGTGCCTGCACCTTCTAAGCAATCATGCAATTATTTATCATTTTCACAAATTGCTTGTCAGCTGGACCAAAAAGACATGTTCTGCAATTATCTCCATTCTGAAAAGGGTCTATATAATCTTCATATCAATGGGTACAAGAAGTACATGGAAACAGGTTAAATATATTTTTCATTGAAAAAATATTAACTGGCCTTACCTATGTCATTAAGAGTTGCAGAGAATCCAAGGAAAAATCCTTCTATTGCCAGATCACAGAGTTGCAACATCTACACTTTATTTGCAAGAACATAAACACACAACAGCAATAATGACCAAGTGGAGTATACTGGAGTTGACTGCCTAAAGTGAATTGTGGGACAGTGCTCATGCAACCTCATGTTGCCAAAAGGTCATGGTATATCTTCACCTGCAGCTGGAGGGTGTTTACCTGGACATCCACTAGTTCTACCTCCAACTTAGGCTCAGTTTTTGCCAGAGGAAAGTGGGTTAGTAATGAGGATGACCTTCACCATTTCAGAGCCATTTCAGCTGTCCCCTACATGAGCTAGAGTTGGGTTGGCACAGCACAAATTTTCTATATAAGTGAAACAGCAGATGTGCAGCCCAGAGCTTCACTTTCCTTGTCTGGGATTAAGCAAGGAAGAGAGGCAGGGAAGATTCTCTCCAACCCTTGCATAAATTCAGGCATTATTTGTCCCATCATATGAAGCTCAAGGCAGCCCATTAAATTCACTACCTCATACACACAAGGGAAAATCCCCAGTGACCTGCAGCAGAAACTCCTGAGTGTCAGCTTTCTCCTCACTACCTTCCCAGAGTAACCTACAGCTCTGGGACTGTGTGGCCTACAGTAAAACCTCCCACCAAGAGTAACAGCAGTTTGAGTGAATATTGCGACTAAAGGCACCAGTTGTCATCATTTCACTCTCAGCTCTACCTGATGTCAGGGCAGAGTCGCTGTGTAAAACTGAACCATGGAGTCCAGCTGCAGCCCAGAGACTGAGCCTGGGAGAAGAACTGCACTGGAAATTTGACCAACACCAGGACCAGCCCCATCTGTCTTCAGAATGCGAGTAAAACCATCCAAGAAATTTGCCCTGTAACACTCCCTTGCTTCGACAGGTAACCTTTTCATATCTTCCTATTATTGTCACATGGTATTTAGTCAATAGAGAAGTCTTACTGCATTTGGACATCTAATACCATTCTCTAAGTGCTTCTCATCAAAACAGTGGACAAGCAGCCATTACTTTACTGGTTTACACTGAGACATGCATTCTGGTTTTATTGTATTTTTAATTCTTTAATTAATGTTGTTAAGGAGAAGCAGCAGTAGTCTAAAATTTGGCCCCATTGATTTCAATATCCAATTCTTGCTATGGTACATGAAACTTCCTGCAGAAATTTCTGGACATAGGGATTAATCTCATCCAAATTCATGGACTTCAGTACATTGCACTCACAACTCAATAATTCAGTCCAAGTTCTATTTTCTGCAGTAGCTTATAGAACCTTCTTTTGTAAGCATAAAGTTTAACCATTTTTAACTGCAGAGGCAATAATGGTGCTTGTCAAGACTTGCTGGTTTCTAAATACCCACACTGGCACCTCACCATGCTGAATCATTACACCTCATTCCCACATCATTATACCACATTCCCAGAGTCACATTGCTTTGTTTTATGTTACTGAAGTATAAGAATGCAACACAATTCACCTGTCACAGAAAAGAAACTGGAAAACAACTTCGGTTTTGAAAATGCAGGTTAAGGAAGAATCTGCACGTCTCCAAGCCTGCACCTTTGAAAGTGTGCTGTTTGGGATGGCTTTCTAAAATGGCTTTGACATTTTGTGAACACCCACAACCAAGCATTGTGAATTATTTTGTTCATTTCACATCCAAGACTCAATGGCTTTTCAAGCATTAAAAGCATATACTGCTGCATATAAACTTGAAATAACAGAGCTTTGAACTTCTCATTGCCTGCTATTGAAATTGCAGAATTACTACAGAATTGAAAGGCTTAAGAGATCAAAAATGTTCAGTCTTAACCAGAACAACCACTTAAAACAGAGTGACACCTGTTGACAATGTCAGTGAAACAAGAGAAAGAGCAGTAATTCTTGTAATACAGATAGAGCAGATAATATCTTTTATTGTGTTGCTAACAGCGGACAGTGGTGGTCACAGAACAATGGCAAACAAACACCTGGGAGGGGAAACTCTGGCCAGATGGCAACAACAGGACTTCCACCAGTAGAAAAAGCAACATGCATCAACAGACATGTAAGAAACAGACATGGCTCCACTACTGAGGCCACAGACGTGTTTTAATCCTATGCTCTCTAAATTTTTTTGGCCTGGAAAAAAAGGCACACTGAATTCATACTTCTAGTTATATGATCCTGTCATGTAATTTGACATGTAGAATCATATAAATACATTCTAACTTACATCTTACAGGTCTCAACAGCATATTCCAGAATCCATAGCAAATTACTGCAAAGTCAGTGGTGAACTGCAGGGACCAGGTGAACAATCTATAGCAAAAAAAAAAAGTGTAATGAAGTGCCTGTCATTAGGGGCTCCAGCATTTATTCACTAGGATCAACTTGGCTCAAAGTAAAGATTGCCTTCATGAAGTTCAAGTGTTACTTGGGTTGTAGGAAATTACATCTTCTGTGTTTCAGATACCTGGGGAAGATCTCTCAAGACAATGTGGTGCTTAATAGAGATATTTGTTCTCAGTTATCGCATATATTTTTGTTTTAATTTTATTTTTAAATTTGTATATTTGATTCAGTGTTCTGGGCATTATGAACATTTTTTTTCACTATACATTGTGCCAATCTCATTAATATCAATGAGATATGTGTATGCCTCAAAAGCCACTCAGCACTTGGCAGGATTAAGATAACTTGAGGAGCATTGAAAAGTACTTTCAATAACTAAAGGAGCTTTGAAATAGATGTTCAAAAAAGACCTGTAGCATTTAGCACTGCAGTGGCATGTTCTGTGTTATTTGCATGCCTTGCTGAATCTTAACCACAAACTTAATTGAATATGATTCTCTACAGAGGGGAATGAGTATGCACCTTACTTGTATACATCAGGATATCTTTTCTGAAGAAACAAGTATCTTTTCTGAAGAAACAAGGATGATAACTCCTGCTGGGTTGGAAAGGTAAAGCTAAACCAAGAGAGACAGAAGCAAAGTACTGCATCACTAAGGCAGTGACATCCAGTGAACAGATTGAAATGGGTTAGAAAAATAAATGGAAGTCTGAAAGCACAGTGTGGAGCTGTGGATCCAGGCTCTTATATAAGAGTTATGTCATACAAAGGAAATAAAACATCATTTGACTTACATTCCTCACCATGCCATCCATTACAGTGGTGTTGCCAGACAAGAGCTAGAACAGATTTAGCCCCGTGCAAGTTGTCTTCTAAATGCTAGTACATAAATTATGATATTCTGTCCCCATTTGAACACTCAAGTAGATATTTGTGCCTCACAGTCTCACTCTTCCACCAACATGCAGAAATGGGAATCCTCAGGCACCCACATTTACAAATTAAGCAAACATTATTCTGTAACAAATGACTACACACTTGGAAATTATTTTAAAGCAATCTGAAAAACAGCCTACAGGGGTTCTACAGATTTATTGCAAAACAAAAACAACATTAAACCACAAAACACAGAAAAAAATAACATCATTTCCCATATGTTCAATGTGTGCAATGGATATACAGCCCTTTAGGTAGCAATTGTAATAAAGAAAAGTCATCTGGGTCAAATGGCATATTTCTATTTATTATTAGCATTATTTAAACTATACTTAAGGTGTACAGACTGCTCTAAAAACAAATAAGAATCTGACAGAGCCCTTCCCTGAAAATCATACAACATGCAGTAGGCAAATCAAAGCATAATAACTTTTAAGTTTTTGCAGTGAGGAAAAATGTCACAACAAAAACAGGTTTCAAAGTTCTTGGCTGTGAAGTGAAAGGCTAATTTAAGGGGTTTTTTTTCTTTTTATTACAGAAAAAGCAGCAGTCTGCATTCAGATGGGCTCCTCTACTAACGCAGCTGAAGCTACAAACAGGACTATCTCTAATACTACCCAGCAAACATAAAACAACAAGGAGCCCCATAAAACAAGAGAAAGCTCAGATCTCATTTGTTGGGTGCCAGCAGAGCACTTTATATATTTCAGAGGAGCTCAAACAGAATGAAGCAGAGTTTCAAGGCAAGGCAAGCCTCAGATGATCCCCCGTCGTTAAACTAACACAGGGTTTTATTAACCACCTCTGCATTTGCTACAAATCCTGTCTGGGTTGTTCCCAAAGTGCTGGCTGGCCCACAGAGACTTTTGTCCCCTGTCTTTGGCCCTGGGCTGGTGACAGAGCAGCCACATTCCTGCTTCCAGGGAGTTTGTAAACAAATTTTGAGGCTGCTCCTCATCACAAGCTCAGAGGGACCGACCCCAAGGGGGGCATCCCTGGGGCACCCCCTAAGGAACCCTCATCCTGAAGGGGATGGCAGCAGGGCACAGAGCCTCTTCAACACGGAGGGACCAGATGGCAACAGCAGGTTTGGGGGCTGGGGGCCTCCACAAGTGTCTTATGCTCAAACTAGATAAGTATTGCAAGGACACTTAACTGCTCAAGTATCAGGTCAGACTTTGCTGAGCCTGACACAATAAAGCCAGTCTTCTTGTCTGTGCAACAAGTGGATTCTCTTCCATGCAGATTAGCCATAAACGCTTCCAAAATACATAAAAACTAATTTCTGATGCCTGAGGGCATAGCAAGATGTAAAAGAAATCCAGAATGGATGGAAGTGTTACAATTTTGCTCTATGAAGCAGGGCACATAGACCGCTAGGGAGGGACATGGGAGAAACTATGGACACAGAATACCTTTTTACCTTTTTAGATCTGTGTAACACATGGGAGAAACTATGGACACAGAATACCTTTTTACATCTGTGTAACATATATATATATATAGCACAAAGGGGCACACACATGTATACACACATAAAACCAAAAATACACACTAAAACATTCCTCTCCTGTTTTTCCCTTCTTCCTTCATGCTAGAACACAATGCACAAAGAAATAATTTTCACTTACAGAAGTGCCATACATTAGATTTTTCCAAATAGATGTGATGTAATAAATGGAACTCAGCATTTAGTGAAAGGAAAAAAATCCCTTAGACTAACCTTACTGATATGGAGAAGATCAGTTTCCAGGCCTTCTAGCTGAGTTTTATGGTACCATCATACTTTTGTCCACCTCCTTGTTATCCTCTCCCCAGCAGCCTGTATGAACCAGTCCACACCACTGGAAACATCACCTCCAGCCATGCTCACAGGTGCTGATTTTATTTCTCTCAGTAATTTCTTTAATGTTTTGTGTGAGTACAATACCCAGTATTTCAGCTCAGATTTACACAACAACTCTGCTATTTCCTACATGCAAGTGCATTTCTCCAAATTGGATTTCTGAATATAATGCAAGAACATTTTGCTTACAAAAAAACTTTGTTTATTAGCAACATAAAATTGTCAGTTGTTTATGCCCCACTTGTAAATACCGGGGCACATTAACATAAACTTGCCAAATGAAGGGTGGAGGGAGATTGGGCTATTTTCCTTGCAATCCTTCAGCAGGAGACAAAAAAAATTAATAAAAATCAAGCATGGTAGGAAGAGGTACTATTCTTTTTCGTAATTCATCCCTGGCTGTGAAGAGGAGACACATGGCCTGGAGGACATGAGCATGGCCAGATCTCCTTATTTACTGCCCTGAGCCTCAGCCGTGTTTGCCAGCTTGACTTTACAGGGGAATGTGTTGGCTCATCTTGTGAAAATATATTGTTAGGCTATATATTTTAAATGCTGTCTACCCTCCTTGTAAGATTCAAGACCTAATCAATCCTTTATGTTATAACCAGGTGTAAGTCATAAAGGGGTTGTTATTACAAAATTTTATGGAGTGAGGCGCTTAGGTACTCATGCGGCAGAGAGGTTATAACATCCACTGCACCCTCATGTTTTCAGGTGCTGCTGTCAAGATTTCTACCTACTGGTCAATTCTAAATATTTTCCATTAATCTGAACTCACTGGTTTCAAATTTGAGAGTTGCCTTTGCTGCTGGTTCATAAGAGCAAAATCCTTCAGCCCCAGAGAGCCGTGTAAGATTCTCCAGGGTGTTTCAGCTTGGAGGCCAAAGCTCGCACTGCACTGGAGCTTGCACCTCTGGGTTTAAACCCCAAATAGATTCCCTCACAACTGGATTTTATATGCACATTGTGGATGTACCTATGGCGTTCAAGATGTCCTCTCACAAATTTCCTGCAACAGTCCTTGCTGCCCTCTCCAAAGTCCATCAAGCCCTTAAGTACCTTCAGTCCTCCCCACCAAGCCCCACCTTTGGCAGTGTCTCACTCTGCTATTTTCTGTCCCAGGTGATTCTGACTCCTCTGTAATTTGACAGAGTAGTTGTAACTCAAAGGATCCCACCCACACAAATCGGAAAAAAAAAAATAGGGCAAGACAAGATACCAGGTATCCACAGTGCTATTACTATTATCTTGATAAAATAGCAGGGACACACATTCTGCCTGTCACAATTAAGGTGATAAATGCCTGTTTCTTTGAGGCTTGTTTGGAAGTCAATTATGCAGATTATTTCTAGAATACAGACAGATGGTGTTTTCCCCCATATGAGACAATCAAGTTGAACTTTGATATGTGCATAAAAATACTGTAATTTGTCAAGCTCCAATGGGGCCATTTTATCACAGATAACCAAAAGACTATATGGATTTTTGTATTTGCCTCTTTTCGATTAACACAGCCTATGTTTCTTTTTATTCCAATTTTTTTTTTTTAATGAAAGCTTTGCTATGTTTCATCTTGAAGCCAAATATTGATCTTTCAGTTTAGTCTTCAGGTTTTGATTAACGCAGAAGGTTGCCAAGTGAACGGCTTCTTGTTTGTTTTCTGTTAATTCTTTTTTTATTATTCACTTGCTGCAGTAAATCTTGCTTTTATTGTCCAACCACTGAAAAGAAAAAATGGATTGATTTGAGCCCCTAAATAATTTACAAAGCAGAGCTTTTTGAAAAGACTGATGCAATGTTGACCTTCATTTTTTCCCCTTCTCTTGTTGACAATAGAACATTTTTGATTGACTTGAAAGGAAAAAGGAAGATTGATTTTGACATGCTAATCATGATTTAATTTGACTAAAGCTTTAGAAAATGAGTATTTAGTAAGATATTTTTAACAACAGAAAAATAAGCTGTTGTAAGTGTGAGAATTATTAAAAATATTTTCCATGTTATTATCATTCTCTATCAGGCTAAATTTCATGCTCCTGTTTAAAAACTGAGTTATATTCCCTTCTTTATTAACAAATATTCTGACAGTCTGAATACCTCTTCATCAGCTCCATAATAGGTTTGCTAAGCAACAAAAAAAAGTAGAAAAGCTCTGACAAATGTAGGAAAGAATGGTCTGAAACAGACTGGGAAACAAAGATCCTATTTCTTGTAGAGAGTTTTTTATATCATTGTGGGCAAATGACTTGGGCTCCCAGGGAAACTCAGCCAAGGCAAAGCACCAGCTCCAGCCCAATCCAAACCAGGGATGCCTTGAGCCTGCTTCCCAAGGAAAACAAGATCTCCTCCAGGCTGTACATGTTAACCAGTGCAGGGTCAGAACGTGTGTAACCCACCAGAGATGCTGTGCCCTCCTCTCTGAGGCTGACTGCTAGAGGGGGTAAGGTAAACAACATCTGCCCAGTCAAGGAATGTTCCGAGGTCTCTTGATGGAAACACAAGGTATTATTCTGAGAACTTTTTAGATACTTGGCAACACTACCTAGAGTATAGAGCAGAAATAGCTGGTAAAAAAAAAAAAAAATCACAGATTCAGATGCAGACAGGCATTAAGCCAACAGGTATTTATGTGGAACATTGTACCTACTTCAGCTGTCAGAGGCATGAGGTGGATTATCAAGGTTCACAAGGAGACACGGATATCAGAGTCACTAAAACCTACAACACTTCTGTAAAACACATAAACAGGCACTTGAAACACCTGCTCTCCTCAATCTACTTGCCAAAGTACCTGAATATTTTAAAAGTTTCTGTTCAGCCTGCAAGAGCAATTTTGAAAACTTCAGCTTTGCCAAGTCAGAAAGTTGCTCTCAAGATATTAATGTTACCAGTTCTGAGCCCATCCACCTTCCAAATAGCAAAATGCTGCACAGTAATCTACCAGCCTTGCTGGGCTGGGCACTTACCAGAGAACCTGTCAATATTTCTAGCATCTTTTCTGTTCTGGTGATTGTTTAATGTCTCTGGATATGCACTACCTTCATTAAAGATCATGCAGTTCATTAAAGACCCTCCAGATTTTCACTGGCATCAGATTTTCACTAAGAAACCTGGATCCATATAAATAAAATATTATGTGAAAGTAATAAATATTTAGGTTTCCTTGCAAATGTCCTACCTCATTTTCACTCCAATAGACTATAGTACCAGTAAGTACTCAGGGGTCTGGTAATGCATTATCACACCTGCCAGATATTCAGGTGTACAAGCTCCATGTGCTAAAGAGTACAATGGTCTTTTCTTAGAATACATATTAAATGAGGCCATTATCTCAGTAAAGTTCTGATCCATCAATATGACTATTCTGATAGCAAATATCACCATAGAAGTAGTAAAAGCTGAAGCCATGCCTAACTGTTCTGGACTGGAGCCTAAATTAGATTTCCAAACAGAATAACATATGCCTTGAATGTTAAGCTCCCCCTGAAGTCAACACTATCCTTATGGACCACTTTGTATTTTGTTAAAATTATGGTTTCATTAAGAAAATGCAAAGTCTGAAACAATCTCTCTTCTAGTCATTAACAGCTTACAATCAAAAAAAGCCCTAAAAATGAGTAAGCCATGTGCCTTTCAATCATGAACTCCGATTACCTCAGTTCTATCCAGATGTTACTGAGACTAATAATTTCCCCCTTATGAATAATGTGTGTACATGCTAAGCACAAATGTATTCTAGGACTGCTTACCTCCATGATGTTTGATGCTCACACAAAACTTGTACAAGTGGTGAGGTCTCTGCAAAGGTCAAGAAGGCTAAATAACAGGATATACTAAATGTGGATCATTTATATGCAGAAAGAAGCCTCAAAAACAAGAACTGGATGTCTATAAAAAGAAATACACCTGATTTTATTGAAACTATCCATAGCAAATAGTTGCAAACTGGACATCCCAGTGGACTTCTCCAGACAATATAAAAATATCAACTTTACTAATTGACTGTGTCTACTTTCTTTTGCATGCCTCTTTAGCTGGAGTAGAATCTCATTTATGCTATTGGGTGTTGCATCAAACATCACAAATGCTTTCAGTTCCTTTCCTTCTCCAGTGAGCAAACTGGGAGCAGTCAAACCCAGACACAACTACCTTCTCTGCATTAACTTGGCAAGAAACAATATTTAAAAAACCCAAAACATTTGTTGATGAGCATGTGGAGGGCGAGAAGGACCAGAAAGTTCAACAGGACAGAGGGCAGTGCAGTAGCAACAAAGCACAGCCTCTGCTTAGGGCTCCTGATCTCTGTCCTACTCCATCCTACTCCCCTTCTGACCAGACACAGAGCCAGTCCCTCCATGCACCAACAACATCCATCTCAGCTGGAAAATTCCATGGTTTTCCTTCAGTGTTTCAAGGAGAGGAAGCACAGAACATGAAAGGATGAAATACATCCTAACAGAGAAATCTACAAAGTGACAAATGTAAGTTTTTAATTGGCTTTTTAAAAGCACGTTCATTTTTTTAAAAGCACACTGTAGATGGAAGATGCTAGTGACGTGCATTTTCAATAAACCAAATGAATTATCATCAAGTGAAATAATAAAAAAAAATAAGTTTGCACATCCTTAAAACAAGTTGTTCTATTTTCAACTATGTGTAAGTTTACAAGGACAAATCAGACCTTTGAAACTAACAATTTCATTTTTAAGGGTGTCCTTGAAAGACTGCAGCATTATATAAGTTACAGGATACAAAAAAAAAAACAACCTGTAAATAACAAAAACTCAGGTTGATAGTCAGAAATTGAAAACATACATGCAACATGCAACTACTGCAAAATAAATTACTATAGTCAAAGCTGCTCCTTAGACTCAAGAGCTCATATGGCAGTCTTTTAAAGGTCAACACTGAAGGCAGTCACATTAGAAATGAAGTTGAAGAATATGAAATCCAGTGTTCAAATTATTTCTTTGCCCAGGGTCCTTATTAGAAAGGTAATCTCTTTTCTATCACTGTTTAACAACATATCATTACTATGTGAAGTGTTTTAAAATACCTGGAGTACAAAAGATTATATTTAAAACCAATTCATTCTATTACATCCCAAACAATACATAAAAATGGGAAAGAATTTCTAAAAATGTTCATTTTGCTGGCAATTTTGTAACACCGTTTGAGAGGGAGAGCAAACAGCTCTAACTCCTAAAATTACATTGCAACTACAGGCCATTTTATCACATGAAAATTACCAAGTGATGATAATTTCTCCGCTGATTTTAAATAAATCTTCTTGGACTCCCTCACACACTATCCTTCCCACTCTTTTTGCTATTAAAAACAACCTGTGAAGTTAGCACCCAGGTGAATTTTTCCAAATGCCTGTAGCTCCAATGTTAGAACCATGCCTTGCATAATGGAAAGTTTACATGAAAAGTCAAGGTTTTGATGAATGTCACACTTGAAAGCCAATTAAGTGGGCTGAAAGGAAGACACAATTTCCCATTGTCTAATTGCCTCACAGCACCTTCAAGGTAATAAATTTGTCACATTGAATTATTAATGAGGAACGAATATTTGACTTGAAGCCTTGAATAGAAAGTAGTTCATTATCAGCTGGCATTGTTCCTTCCAAATAAAAGAGGGGCACTGTGGGAGTTAAAGAAAGTTGTCAGAGAAATCTTTCTCTCTCATCACTGTCTCACACACTGAATGCACCTTTTACATCCTGTAAATGTTCCAATGAGGGGGAAAAATTATGGCGCATTTAATTCTTAATTCTCTTTGGCCTTTGCAGCCCGACAAATAAACTTCCATCTGGATTCCCCAAAACACATGCTTTAACTGTATCACTTCAGACACAGAGCTTGGAAATTTTGAGAATTGGCCACATAAAAGTACAAGGAGCACAATAAAGCAGAGGTCAGTTTTAGGTTTATGTGGCTCTTAAAGGCTTTCTGTCTTATCTCTCTGCAAAGCATTGCTCACACACCTGCTGAGGCTGGGGAAACAGGTAGAGCAGTATATTTCTCCTTAATCCACAGTTTCTAAAGCAAGTATGATGCCCTTGAAAAGCATTCACTTCAGCACAGAAGACCTTTCTAGCAGAGAAGTCTCTGCTACACATCCTGTGCACAATGAGAGAAGTCATACAAAAAATGGAATCCAGGTCCTTGGTTTGGTGTTAGATCAAATTATGAAATTGAGCTCATTTGGGCATATCTTGGCTTTCTCAACAGGCTAGACGGGCCATGCAGAGCTCCCAGAGCTCAGGGTGGCTGCCAGCTGCTGGAAGGACACACCCCAGGCAGCACCCACCTTTGCTGCTGTAAATTGCAGCAGCCTTCCCTGTGCTCATGGTACTCCAGAACTCTATTGTGGGGCACAGAGGAGCAGTGGAGAGACCCAAAAATGCCTGTTACAGAGCTCACAGTGGAGAAACCCAAAAATGCCTGTTACAGAGCTCACAGTGGAGCAGCTTTGGGCATTAACACTTGTGTGGGGAGGCTTGGCTGCAGTCATGTGTAAAGACCAAATCTTGTTCTCCTTGGGTGAAAGCTGAAGTGCTGCTAAGACTCTTTTGAGACGCTGCATTTGCCAGAGAGGTTTGCTGATCTAAAGAGGTGTTTGAGAGGCCTATTCCAAATACTGGTTTGAGCCCCTAGCAAGAAATCTCTCAGACATGGCATTTCTGGCACTCTGTCAGGACTCTGTAGAGATGAGGATGCCTTGGGGCTTCAACAGCTTTAATTTTGCAATGAATTTGACTTGGTGTCTTTCATGTATACACCAGTAAGGTCTGCAGTAGAAACCTTAGAAGTTAATGAATAAGACAGGGAGATTTAGAGATTTGGGCATATAATTACTATAGCAACATGTGCTCTTTCTTCCACTACCCCATGAGATCTATTAGGCATGCTACAGTAAACCAAATAAATCACAGGTCACAAAACACAGCAATAAATCCTACCCATATTAAATTGCAAAGTAATTAAAACTGGTATGATATTTACATTACAAATTCACTAATAACATCGGAAAAAAAAATCTGATTACAAGTGCATCCAAAGCAACTTCTGTAGTGTTTCTTCAACTACTGCTAACATGAAGCCCTGCTTTTTCCAGCAGGGCCAGACATACAATGGTTTTTAGACTTTTCCTAAGGCTTCATAAAAGTTCTTTTCTTGGTTAGATTCCTAATACCACTGAAATAATCTCATTATAAAAGTACATTCTACAAGAACACCACAAAATGGGCAACTTCAGCTAAGTTTTTGTAGGACACTGAATAGTACTATTTAAACTGCTTAATGACAGCTTGAGTTTCCATGTTCCAGTCCCACCTCTGCCCAGGGTCAAGTCAGTGAAGAACAACAATAAAAACCAAAACAAAACAGGTGCAGCCCTTAGTGCTCCAGTACAAGTATTGTTGAAGGGCCTGAGTGGAGCCTGACCTCCTATTTCCACTGTGCCTTGCAAAGAGAGACTCTTAACCCCCAAAAGCCCTCAGGCCAGAATCTTTCAATAGCGCTGAAACAAGAAGCAAAACAAATGAATTCCCTCATATTAAATCTGACAGCAGCAAAACACTCATTATTATCCCTGACTTACAGGGCAAGTCAAGCCCTTAGTCATGCTAGTTCTAATATACTGCTGCAGATAGCAAACAGTTTCCATCCTTTTTTCAGAATAAAGCATTTGCTGCAGATCATGCTCTGAAATTAAACTCAAGCTTTCATTACGCGTGTAGTGGATTTTAGTATTCCTTTTTTTTTCCCTTTGGTCACCTGGCAGTAGTTACACGTCCTCCTCAGGATGTGGCAATTAGACATCTTGTGCTAGACACTGACATTGCTCAGTCCTGGGCTTGCACTCCATGAGTGACTCCCAGTACATCACAAAGCCACTATAAACAGCAGCCAACCCCTCCTGGCAGCCTATGAAAAATGTCCTATTTTGAAACAATTTTGCCTCTGCGTGATGTATGTTCTGTTTTTCCTTTCCCTTGCTCTTCATTACTAAGAACATTTGCATGAAAAATAGCATCTCTCTTTTTCAAAAAGTTCAGTTGCTCCTGCTGCTGCTATTTTTCTCCCTGCACTTGAACTCATAATCCACTCTTTGTGTAGCTACAGTGGAATGCTGTGAAAATGACTGTGGCATCAGCAAAAAGCATAAAATGTAGCTGCTGATGAGTTCTCAGGAGGAAGGCTGGGGGCTTGTGGTGCCCTCAGTACTCAGCACAAAAACCAAATGGGCACATGCCAACATCTAAAATTTTGCCACCTTCAGTAGCAGTTCTCTGACAGCCCTCACAGCTGTAAGTGGGGCTGGAATTTCTGCAGGCATGCAGCACATCCATCCCCACAGTGTCAAACACAGCTTGGAGCCAGACAACCTCTGCCTCTTCCCTTCTGCTTCACTCCCAGGGCAGCACAGACCACCAGAGTCTCCGGAGATGCCCCTCTGAAGTCATGCACAAGCAGGAGCCATCAGTGTGTGAGACAACCCTTGAAACACCTTTTCCTTTGCATCTTTGCTCAAATCCACTCAGCAGACTGCAGCAACAAGTGTTTTCCCAACCCACCTCCTTCACTCAGCAGAGGTTACTGACACTCAGCTCTCACCCCTTTCCTCTCTGTGTCACAGCTCACCTCCTTCCAAAGACCTTCCTCCCACGCTGGCCCTTGCCCTCTGCAGGAAAACCAGCCTCTCTGTGTCACAGCTCACCTCCTTCCAAAGACCTTCCTCCCACACTGGCCCCTGTCCTCTGCAGGGACCCCCTGGAAAACCATTCCAGAGCCCCCCTTGCTCTTCCCAGTCCCTTTTTTTTAGTTCCTCAGTGGCAACAGAGCCTCTCCACAAGGAATTCCCTTCTCCTGGCTGGTCTCAGCCTGTGCCTCCCCTGTGCTGTCAGGACTGCAGCCATCAGTTGGTTCTTGCTCCAGCCTGTGCCTCTCCTGGGCAAACCCCATCCTGTGTACCCTGGGATTCTGCTGCATGGATAATGCTCTGGTTTGCTCAGGCACAAAAAGCAGTGCACATACATAATAAACAAGGATGTGATATGGAAAGCACAGGCATATGCTCATTTCACCCATTTCCCACTGTTTTTGCTGGCCTTTAATCCCTACATCAAGCCAAACAATGAAATTATGTTTATGGTGAAATAAGATTTATTGGACTCTGTCCAGTGATTTTTCCTGGTGTAAAACTAATACACAAAACCATTTCTAGTTCAGAGCTGGAACATTCAACTTCCCAGGGAGAATATTTCTACGAGAATACAGCCAAGGAAATTTATCCCAGCAGAGAGGGAGCAAGAACCTCCTACATGTGGGGCAAAAATGATCCCAGAGCACTGTGAGTGGTGCACAGAGCTTGTGCTGGCCCTCCACAGGGCCTGAATTTCTCCCTGCATGCCCATTCCCACACACAGATACCAAGCATGCTGCTGTCCAAGGGCCTGCCCCAGAGCATCACTGCAGCCATCAAATTGCTACTCTCTACTTTCCTTTTCCAGGATGAAATTACTCAGATTACATTATTGCTCCAGAAGAAAGCGAGGGGGGAAAGAAGTCAGCAAGGGATACCACGTGCTGTAAATCCTCAAGACACCTTCATCAGTCTCACTGTGCCTTTTCATTTCTTAGGAGGAGTCTGCTGCTGACTGCTAAGTTTCTGCCCCTCCCACCTTCTTATCAGGATTACTGTAATTGTTTGATTATTCCTTTCTATGCAGTGGACAAAAAACATCAATCACTTTAACCAAATGCTTTAGGAAGTTAAGTTTCACTTTCAAAAGATGTCTATCTGCATAAATACTTGTTATTCATAATGCCTTTAAACAGAATCTGTTTTTCCTAAGTGAACACTAGCTGAGAGCTCTGACATCTTCTGGTGATCACCAATTTTAATTTTTAAATAAAATGATGGGCTGTATTCATCCAGAAGAGATCTATACATGATGAACTCAATTCACAGAGCAAGTCTCCTCAAATCCAGCAACACATGAACACAGAGGTGCAGGGTAGAAAAGAGCAGCAGCTGAAAGCCAGCCACCAGAAAAGGTCAAGCACTGCAAATGGGGAGAGAAGAAATGGCAGAAAGCCACAGGTCCACACATCTGGGTGGAGAGGAATTCACAAAACTCTCCTTGCTTTGAGAAAACCAGCTTGAATGGGGGGGATGAAACTCCAACTCTGACCATGCCTTCCCACTAGTTTTCCTCTCCCTGGTTAATAATGCAATAAACACAAAGGCAGAAAAAATACTTTTAGGAAAATCAATGTTTTTTAAGATAAAACGCCAATGTAATTCAAACGGCCCGAGTCAACTGCCTATAGTAAATTAAGTTTAAAATTTTAACAAACTGTCATGTAAAACTGGTGGTGTCTGACAAATTCAATTACAATAGTAATACATCACTCACAAAAGTATTATTGATAGTGACAGGAAGATATTGAATTTAAATTATTCATTTTTATCGATTAAACAATATCTCTTCACCAAGAATGGGGCAAAACATCTGACAAACATTCAAGATTCATATTTTAGCTCCTAAAATAAATAGCTGCCAATCCACCCATGCTGGGCTTTTGCACATTCCCCTGCAGTGGATCCAGTCAGCATTAAAACTCTGTGCATGGAAAGCCATTCACCCACATTTCTTGTAGCTAACACTGAGCTGCAAAACACTCTTCCTCCTCCCAGAAGCACTTGAAAAGCTCTTTCTGTGAAAATGTGCACACTGGTGTGTCCCTGAGAGCTGCTGCCTTGCCCACCTGCATTTCAGAGCAGACACCCCAGGCAGGTGGGACGCCTTGGCTCAATAGCAGCCACAAAATGCCACCCTGCTGCTAATTCCCTCTGCCCAGGACAGTCAGGGGATTTCAGCTGAAGGCTGGACCTTTGATACAGCCTGTCTGAACTTCATTCCTTGCCAGCAGCAGCAGTATCCCAAACAAAATGAAAGCAGTAATTGCTTTCTGAGCTCAAAGACTGAACTGAGTCACACTGAGAATACTGACCCTAAGCAGCTCTAACACGTGTATTCCAAGAAAAATAAAATAATCAGGGAACAGAAAGTCAGGTTGCCTTCAACGTGCAATTCTTCCCCTCAAACTATTACCTGTGAAAAGTCCAGGGGATTGTCATTTCATTTAAGTTCCTAGTTCCTTGCCCAAATTCTGTCCTTTGAGGTTTTCACTCTGATGGCACTGCACATCACACATATAACAGGAAAATAAATGTACACCAGCAAAGCAGGTGGAAGCAAAAGAAAAAAATTAAAAACACAGAGCCCAAACCAAGCACCAATCTCGTGGGGAGGAGGCCTCTTGCATCCAGACATGGGCATTTAATTGTTTTTAGAGACTTTTGGCCATGGGAGTTTTGACATATCCATAAAAGCCCAAGCTGTCTCCTACTGTAAGTATGTAAGCATGTCAGGCTGAGAGTTTGGATATTTTTGTGCTGATAATATTTTTACTTATCTGCACAGGCTGAAGGAAGTAAAGGAGCATGAGTGTTCTTCTGGGTGACTTCCATGCACAATCAGGGTGGCAGGGCTGGTGGATACAGTCTCCAGCTTCCTGTAGCAACTCACTCTCACATCAAAGCATGGGGAATAAACACAATTTTCCACATTAATGTACAGGGTAACCCACTCGGGGACTGTGCCCTTCATTAACATGTACATGAACAAATGTCAAGTAAACCTTTCATCACCATATTACATTTTTGGTGGTTTTTTAGGAGAATTTGAAGTTCTGTTGCCTTTATCTATATCCAAATGTACTAATACAATGATACAGTGCTACATTTTGGTCTGAATAATCTTGCTTGTCTATATCTGACTAGTTTTCTCTTCAGAACATGAAATTTGAATCCTCACAGCTTGAGCACTTTTATCAACATAAGACAACTAACATTGCTACTAACATAAGATTACCATAAGAATATCATAAGCTCATCCAGCCATGAAAAAAAAAATTATCTTGTTATTCCAGACTGGTAAAATTTGTGTGCCAGTGCCAAGAGAAGTTTGCACACTCACACATGTTGGATCTCAAGGCACAAGCAGCACTGGCTGTTTTATAAACCCAGACAGCAGACTGCACTGCTGGAGCCCAAGGCATGGGCAGATCATGAACTGCTCCCAGGACACACAGCCCAGCATGGCCAAAACAAGCCTGGGAGATTGGTTTTACCGTTTACCAGTGGCTCTTCCTATGTTTAGCATTAATATTTGATTTTTAATTCCAAAGGAAGTATCCACTCCTGCTCTGGATATTCAAGAGGGAATGGCAATGCAGTGCCACAGCTCTGTGTCAATGAAACATCTCAGTGGGGCAGTAATACAGGAGGAGCACAATTTATTCTTCTCCCTGGTCTACAGAACAAGAGAGAAGTAAATAAGATTACACTAAAGGAAACTTTCACACAGTTAACAGCAAATTTATTTAGATAACAGGCTGATTTTTATAGGTTTTGGAGTTCTCAGGAAAAAAAAAGTTCCTCTCCTGCCTCCAACTGACATTTTTATTTCTTTTACATTAAGTCTTTTTTGTCTTTTGGTACAAGAAGGTTCAGCCTAATACCTGGATTATTTCTGTCTACTTGAAATGAAAAGGAATTTGTTTTATGTATTTGACCTTTGATAAACTACACTACAGTAAATCCTTTTCATTTTCCTTTCCCTGCTGATGTGTATTTGGTCCAGTGTAAATACAGCACCTTTCAGCAGCTCTGACAAACTTCAACAAGGGACCATGGAAAATTAGTTTGTTCCTAGCATTACTATGCCCTAGTTTAAAAGCCTTGTGTGATCCATCAGAAAAATACATCAAATAAAGAACTTCAATGTTTAAATGGTTCACAGCCACTCTACCAAAAAGCAGTGAATCCTAGATGTTTCAATATCTCTTAACACCTTAACATCTAATTTAAATGCCTACTTCTTAAATGTCCTAGTTTTAGCACATTTCAGCTACTCAACAGAAATATCCTGAGCCATTAAAACAAATGGAACTTCTCAATCCTAATTCCCTACTCATATTTTCCAACTCATCCTCTTCATACAAAATGCACAGTGGAAATCTATAGGAGAGGCTTAATTCCCAAAGGTCTACAACACTGAAATAAAAACTGGACAAGATTTCTTGGTACATATTTAAACCCAGAGGCTAGACTAATAATTTTTTACCCTCTGCAGAAGGTCTTGGCACAGAGAAGTTTCTTCAAATCAGCAGGGACACAACATGTCTGCAATATAGCTAGAACACCCATTAAATTAGTCATGTCTGAGCCCTCATCCTTATCACAGAGCCAACTAGAACATAATCATTCCTGACTCAACTTTGCCAGAATTTTATCCTAAGAAATCCTTCAGCATGCAGACTTCTTACCTAGGTAACCTGTTCCAATGATGTGCCAACAACTTCACCCCAGGCTGCCCAACTCAAACACTTGGAAGTCTTGTGTCAGGCTCTAAGATTGCTTTCCTTGAGTTCTTACATTTTCCCACTTAGTTTTTGAACCTTGAAAGTTTGTATAACCCAGCCTCTCTGATTTTTTTTTTTCAGAAATTTATAGCTTTTCATAATCAAGTCTAGATGCTGAAACTTGGGAAGCAAAAATAGAGACTTCTTCCAAGTGCTGCAAGTATTCGTTTAATTTCTTGCAGCCAGGGTGGAGAGAATAATAGTCCATTGTCCTTTAGCCTCCCAGGGCTCAAAACCTCCCAGCAATGCTGTCCTTTGCAGAGCACCCATCTGGGCTTTGCTGCAGGCCAAGGGAAGGTGCCCCTGAGCCCCCATCCCCTGCTCCCCATGGCCCCAGCCCTTGGGTGTAGCCATGATATTTTCTGAAAAATCCTTTTGCCAGGATTTTTCACCTGAGGAGCCTCAGGGACGAAATGTAAACAATAACTGTCTGCTGCTGTGGAATGCAGCAGGTGCATCTGTGATTGGTGCCTGTTGGTTGTTTTTAATTAATGGCCACTCACAGTCAGCTGGCTCAGACTCTCTAAGAGTCATGAGCTTTTATCATCATTCCTCTCCTGTCCTTTCTAGCCTTCTGATGGATCCTTTTCTATTATTTTAGAAAGAAATATTTTAGTATATCATTTTAATATAATATCTATCATAATATAATAAAACAGCCTTCTGAAACATGGAGTCAAGATTCTCATCTCTTCCCACATCCTGGCACCCTGGAACAGCACATACTTGGTCTCCTCATCCCCCTGGCTCCAAGGGACCACGCTGCAGCTCTGCTCTTCCTTCTCCCTCCTGCCCAGTCACTTCCCCTGAGCACGTTGATCCAGAGAGATTTGTCTGGTCCTTTGCTCCATCTGCTGCTCAAACATTAAACGTGGAAGGAGGCAGAGCCCCTAGACTGCAGCAGAAATGCTGTTTAGGGTATGATGCTGCTGCAGTTCACTTGCATTAGCAATTTGAAATTAAAGTAAGATGCTTTGCAGGGGATGGCAGGTACTGGAGACTTCACTTATATTTGGACAAAGAAAAAAAAAATCAAATAAAAAAAATTTAAATTTCCTTTTACCGCCTCCCTGTTTTCCAGAAATTCTTTAATTCTATGCTAAACTACAGGCTAGTAGTAATCAATTTTTGTTGATTCAAGAAATGAAATTGGAGGAAAACAGGACAGAAGGCATTTGCTTTTTCCTTTCTAGAACACAATCACAGCACACACTGATTACTGGACTTTTGGGTCAAAGTTCTTTGTGTGAGCAAAGTTTATTTTTCCTAAGAAAATCTTAGGGACATTGCTTCGGTATTTAGAGAAAGAAGGAGCTCTGTGCATCTACCACTTTTTTGTTTAACATGGTCCCAGAACACAGATGAATTTTAGCACTTTTGGGCACATGAACTTTAGTGGTTTTGGACACATATGCTTCTTCTGCATGAAAGGCAGTAAAAATTTAGTCACAGCCTCATTCACTGAGGCCTGATCCAACCTACACTGAATTCTGTGGGCACATCTCCACAAAAGTGAACCCATTCACCAAACAATTTTCCTCTGACCAGGCTAAAAATAGCAGAGATCTTGTAAGAAGCTAAATGTAAATGGATACCAGAAAATAAATCACTCACATTATATCAAGAGAAGAAAATGGGGATTGAAGTCAAGCTCTAGTTTAAAAACTATAGAGGTGAGAGATCTAGCAGCTGCAAAGAAACAAATGGGTATGATTGACTGCTTTGTTCTGTTTGCAGATAAACTTTGCAATTGCAGCTCCAGTTAATAATCATGCAGGAATCCTTAGCTGCAAGCACAAAGAGAACAATAAAACAACAAAACCCTAAAGTTACAATGGAAGATGGAAGTTGATGCAGCAGGGCTTTGCCTTCCTCCTTCCTTTGGCAGCACTGTCAAAGTGGCATAATGACTTAGAAAACAGAGAATGCATAACTAAAATTATGTCAGAATAAGCAAGAAGGGGAAAACCATGGGTTTACCATCTCTCTCCCTACTAATTGCTGATTTTAATAGCTTTGAGCTCCTTACCTGGCAACACAGAGCAAGGGGAGGGGTGAAAATGTTTTATTCAGTGCTCACTAAATGCACTGCAGCTCCGTACTGACACTGCTCAGGACAAAAGCTTTTCACTGTGCCATCAAGCAGCTGAACTTCTAGTCCTGCCTTGTCTGAAAAAACAAGCTAGATGCCCCTTCTCCCAGTCAAATGACACATTAGTTGCTGTCACTGCTGTCAAGCCTGAGTTATAATGATGGCATCACTGCTCATGCAGCCTGCAGGGAAACCAAGCAGCATCAGAGCATCAGCCTGCCAGGAAGGTGCAGTCACCACCTCATCTGCCTAGCGAGAGGAATAATGTTTTCTGCAAGAGATATTTCCCAAAGAGCAGCGATCCTTGCAAACTGCCCTGAGAAACACCCCTGTCTTTCTGACCAGCCTCCTCTCCATGCTACAGGTACAATAAATCAACCTTCACATCCACAGCTGATAACAGTGTTTTTCCTCATCAAGCTGAGGCTCTTTCTGTCATACTCAGCCCCAGCAGACCAGCCTCCTGGTGCTGTGTTTGGACACAACACAGCAGGTTTTGTGTGAGGTTTCTGGCTCCCCATGCTGCAATCCAGCTCTGATCACACAGCTGAAACGCCTGAGAGCTGCAACGTGGAAATCAGCACATGGCACAAAGCAGTGCCCTTTCACCCCAAACACAGGCAGGGTTGTGTCCAGTAGGATTATTGTGCATCTCTCCTTGAACAGTTTCAGTTAAAGAGAGACCATTTTAAATTTCCTCCTGCTTCCCAACACTCAAAATTTCTCCCGGCACTTCCAATTCTGCCAGGCTCTCTGAGGTCCCTTTAACAGGCTTCAATTCCTCTCCCCAGGGCCAGGCAATGCCCTCCCATTGCTGACAAACTGGAGCTTGCCCTGGGGTTTCTGTTTTCCCAGCAAACAGCTGTCCAGGCTGTGCCAGCACCAGAGCCAGCAGGAGTGGAACAGGCAGGACCAGCCTCACATCTCAACATCTCCCTGAGCTGCTGCTGCTGCAGCAACACTCCCTGTCAGAGCCCCTGTCCCACCAAAGCTCATTAGGGGGAAACAAGCCAGGCGTGCTGGGGAAGGATCTTGTCATCATTAATAATGTCAGACCCTTTTCTGCCTTGTCTTTTCATGTTAAAATTTTCAGAAGAACATGGAGGAGCCACACTTGACAGGTCCTAGAGTACCTTTGACACCCTGATCAAACCTGGCACCTACTACTGTATGTGTGCAGTAAATGATCTTTGGAGCTCATGTACACATCATGTATTAGCATATGTAGCTTTTTTTAATATCTATTTGATATGTATTATTCTGTTTAGCTGCATATGGATACACAGCTACCTTCTCCTTGGCCTATTCTGATATCCAAAGGGATTCTCAGGCAAATTCCCACTAGGCTGGCCTCAAGGATCATATTTTCTGAACTGCACAGGGTCTCAGCAGTTACTCTGGACAGCTCATCAGTCTGTCCCAGAAGCAGGTAATTCCTGCTAGCCAACCACACAGACTATTTTCTCTTTCCCCTTCTGACAGATAAATTATTGAACATATAACATGGACATTTTCCTTCAAATTCATTAACAGTTCATCCACACACTACAGCAAGCTGTTATATTTGGATACCTTTCTCTCATAAGCCTCAGGCTGACTTCTCTCTCTCAAAAATGGTTTCCCAGTGGATACCAGCATGGTTTTGGTGGTGTACAACCTCCTCCCAAGCACAGCTCCCTGTGTTTTACCCCCAGTGCAGCATGAGAAGCACCAGGCTCCTGAAAGAGCCCAGAAGGCTCCTCCAACCTTTTAGATTTTTACCCCAAATCCCTGTGAGCCACAGGAAGTTCCTTGCAGTTTGAAATTACAGCTGTCTGGCCCCTCAATCTCACTGAATGCAGCAGTGTGGAGACTGAAGCATGCCCTGCCCCAGCTGCAAACACCTGGCTGGGAACCTGCCTGCACCAGGATTCTCCTGGAGCACACAAACGTGTTTTCTTCAACAAAAACACTGACAGCAAACCCTGTCCCACGGGTGTTAGCAATTCCAGCAGGTGCCACGGGTAGCCCCAGGTATAGCAATCTTGTTTCCCTCTCCAGGATGCCTGCACTCACCCTGACAAGCTGCTGTGCATCCCTCTGCACACTATAAACAGACTTTCTATCATGCAGAACATAAAAAAAAAATTTTGCTGTCAATCTCCCTTTATTTCTGCTGCAGATGTAGGGAAAGGTGGTCTGGTTTATTTGATGAGCACAGTGTCAAAAGGCTCCAGCCCTGAGCCTGTCTCCCCACAGCAGCCCAGGCACCTGGGGCATGGAGAAGGTGCCTGCTCCCACAGGCACTGCAAGGGCTGTGACTACTGATTTTCTGTGTATCCAGTGTCCTCACCTAGACAAAGTTTCACTAAGTTACTCTGGGATGTGCATTTCCTCAGCTGTGTCACTGGGGCTATCAAAACCTGCAGCACAGCATTTTCCCTTGATACAATTATTTACCCACAGGGAACTCCTCTGAAATTTTCTCCCAGACCCAAAACAGCACCTAGAAGAGTAGGTATATTTAATCCAAAACCCAAGAACTTCCAAAGGCACAACCTGGGGGCTGGCAGCCCTTGCTGCCTCCCACACCCTCCTCCTCCAGCTGTCTCACCCTTGCTTGCTCTTTAACTACCAAGAGCCCTTAATTTCTGATACTGGCTGTCCAAAGTCTCACATGTAGAGGTCTCCCCATCTTGCTTGTATTACAAAACAAATTAGAGATACTGAAGTGAAGTGTGTTAATCCTGTAATTATCATGGTTATAATGAGGCAGTTTAATGATCTTGCTAATTGTCTGTTCAGCAAGACTGGATTGGAAAACATTCCTTACCCTATCCACCCTTTAATTCTGCTTAGATCAGATGTTTCCTGTAAGTGTAGCTATGTGTAGCACTACCCCATCACCAAATTAATCTTTAAAACTTGCTGCAGGTCTAACCAAAGGCCAAGTATTACATTGTGAGCAGTGTCTATGTGGCCACAGTCAGTAGCTATTCAGCTATATATTAATTCAGACAAGATTGCCAGAGGAAGCAAAAAGAGAAATAAACACCTCTGTGACGACTAAAATTTTGCTTATGGATTGCCTGTTAAAGGTCTTAAAATTATCAGCTGAAATAAGCTGCCTGAAAGCTGTTTCTGCCTAATCAACTGCTTTCCTGTTTATTCTGCTGCACCAGCCCACCCTCAGCCTGTGGCTGGGGCTGAACACAGGTGCTGTCCCAGAAACCACCTGCACTGCCCCAGGAAACTTCATTCTCCAGCTCCTGCACACCTTGGGAGCAGCTCAGGACCCCCTGCCTGGGTCGTCAGAGATCATTAAAAAGGATCTTTACAAAAGAAAGCAATCAAGGACGGGTACACAAGTAAGTGTTCACTGCTGCAAAAAACCACATGCTTCCAGCACATCAGCTTCTCTGCAGGAGTTGTCATGCATATGCTAATCCTGGAGTAAACTGCAAGTAATTCCAAGCAATGAAGCAGTAATTTAGCCCGCGTTTGCTGTAAGCAGCTGATACAGCCATGCTTTCCCTGCCATGGCTTGTTCAGAGCCCCACATCTCATCCTTCCAGCTCTCTCTGCTGTAAAAAAGTGAACTAAGTGTTCCTGTAATAGGCAAAATTTACCAAGCACCTCAATGCAGAATTCCTGTGTTTCCCCAGCAAATGATTGCAGGAGAATTGAAAAAGAATTAAGAGTCTGTCCATTTAGCCAAAAACACACCTCTGGGCTACAGAGGTAATGGGAGAACTTCTTCCAAGCACTAACCATCTCTTTGAGATCCCTACCTCACCTGCTGCTACAAAACAAAGGTAACTTGTCATCAAGCCTGGTAATAACAGTGCTGTGAGCAGCCACCCAAAACCCAGAGGTCAGATTTAAACTGATATTAAACCAGCAAAACTCCACCAGTCAGAAAACACAGTGATTTACAAGCAGTTGGGGACCTAACCTCTGCACCCAGCAAGCTTTGCACAGGCAAAGAGCCCAGCACAGAGGCCAAGCGGCCCAGCACAGCAGAGAACAGACAAAAATCAGGAGTTACCTCTTACTGCAGCCAGATCTTAATGCTCAGCACCTACCAGATTTTGTTTCTAGTACATTTGACACGCTAGAGAAATAATGAATAGTAATTTGAATTAATCATTGCAAGTTCCATTGTAATTAACAGCAGTGGTTAGCATGCCGTATTTATGAATACAGAAGTGATGCATGGGATCAGCCCAAAGATTTAACTAAGGCACTGTCCCATTTCCAGCAGCTGTCAGCAGCAAATGCCTGGAAATACATTTGCAAGGGCAAGATAGGCATCAAGAAAAGCTTTCCCTGAACATCCATCTAACCTCCAGTGGCTCACAGCTGAGAAATTTCCTGAGCCAAAGCCTGCCAGGGCTGTGCCTCTGAGCAGCTGGCACCAGCAGCACCCACAGACTCCTTGTGCTCTGCAGAAACCTCTGCCTGTGCCTCAAAGGCCAAAGCCCCAGAGGGCACAGGCAAGTTCTGCACGTAGCACTGTTTCTTTATTTATTTGAGACAGTTTTCTCAGCATCAGGACTAGAGCACTCCTTTAGCTAAATTCTGAGTGTTTGCTGAGGAAAGGGCTCACAAGTGAGACAACAGCAGGTAATGCATCTACTACAGTCTAATGATTCCCTCAGCTTTAAAAAACACTGCCACTGCAGCATCTGGCCGTGATAACCAGAGGATGCAATCAGGAGAAGGTCTGTAGATAAGCATTAGATTTCATTAAAACCAACCAGCAGAGATTAAAAATGAAGACAAGACAAGCTTATCAAGACACAAGCCCTCTTCTCAGTTCTATCAGCTCTCCTATTAAACTGTATCATCTGTCCCCAGAGATCTGCCTTGGCTGAGCAGTGCTGGGAGCAGGAGCAGCAGGGAGCAGGTCAGCCTGGTGCCACTGCCCTGCTCCCCACCCTGCAGCAGCCACAGAAAGGATGGGCCTCACACGCCAAGCAAGACCTGGGAATTAAAGTTCATTTATCAGCAATGGGAAAAATATTCCCTTGGCAGGAAAAGGAGAGGTCAGGTTACAGTGGAATCTATTAAATGAGTCTGTTTCTCAGCACTCTTCAGAAAATAGAGTGGAAACAGCAGAGTGATGACATTAGGTGGAATCACCAGCGAGATGAGAATCGAGCACCAGGGAGACAGGGAAAAAACCAAAGGGATGTGGCTGAACTCATTTCCCTCAGACCCACAGAGACACTTATTCTGTGCTTCACATTCCTGATAGCACTGCCATCCACAGGGGGATGAACTGCAGGGTGCTCAGTCAAAGAAAAGTTATTCAATAACTTCAGACAGGTTTTGGTGTAAGCTCCAAAAGCCCCTCCAACTCAGCTGCTGCACCTGAAGAAGGTAGCCTAGTGTGAAATCTTAAATAAAATACACAATGGTCTTCAGACACATGTTACAGCAGGGAAACCACTGGCTATGATGGAGAATCTTACTTTTTTTGGCTTTTGGTTTTGTTTTGAAGCAATTTTGCAATAACACCACTTCAAAACAAGCTGCCATATATGAAGTGGCAGAGTCGATATTACATTTTAAATAAAACACTCATTTGTTTCTCATTGTGACTTCAAAACTATAAGCTTCTTGATAATAAACACCTTTCTCAGAAAACTTCAGATTAAGAGCTATGGCAGCCAGGAATGTTACTAGCTTTGTGTGATCCACAGCAATACAGCCACACTACAAATGAATTTGCATACCAGAGATATTTGGGGCCAAATAAAGCAAAACTGCTCATTATCCCTGAGCTCTAGCATGGCTCAAAACCATCCCTCTATCCTCTGTCCATGAAGCATTCCTCTATTTATTGGTCCATCTCCAATATGAACTCGTGAAAGTTTTTGGGTAAAAACTCTGCAAAGATGAATTTAAGTCAGAACCAATATTTATTCCAAGATTGTTCCTCAGTCCATTTCATCTACTCCCCAGCTCTCCACAATAAATCACTTGGGCTCTCCATATACTGCAGCACATCAGATCTCAACAGCATAGATCAGCATACACAGCTGTGTTTATGAGAAAGAGAAACTAATAAATGAAAAATTATGAGTGGAAATTGAATCTGCTAGACAAATGCTCAGCAATAGATTAACATATGCTGCATTTGCAAAAAAAAAATACTTTAACTCCAGCTTATATTAAATATTGAGATCACTGAGTTTTCCTCAATGTTCTGCATGTCTTGATATATTGTAAGCAGCATATTTTGTTGGTTGCATATATCCATATCTCTCTAATAACTTTCAAACTCCTGGACTCCTGTCATTTGGACTTATATTTGAAGAGACACTTGAGACCTATAAAAGAAGGGAAAAGAACCTAAAACCCAATACTAAAAGCAATGTGCTTTCACTGCTTTTGTCAGTGGAAATTTTCTTTTGAGCTGTATAATTGAAAAGCAAGGCAGTAGCACAAAATATTACATGAGATGAGGAACATTTCAGTGACAGCCTTGCAGCCCACAAATCAAAACATAATGCATTGTTTATCACAGATAATTTCAGGCTTTCCATCCCATTTTAATCTTTTTGTTAGCTTTTAAACAAACTCTGTCCCAATTTTAGAGACAGGAATAAGAAAAAAACATTTGCATTCTCTTCTGAAGAATATTCATTATTCAGGGTAACAGAGAATAAACTGCAGAATATACTGCCCTGCTCATGGTAGCTACCCTTTGCATGATAAGATACAAGCCAGTGAACCATCACAACACATTTTCTTTATTTAACTTTTAGGAAGCTGTAAGCTTCTCTGTTTCTATTCCTTGGCTTTGAATTCATTCTCTGCCTTATTTTAATATTTTCTAAATTTAAAAAAAACCTCACTAAAGCCAAACCTTTTTCATGCAGATGAGGATGCCAGGAAATAATTCAGTAGCAGATTTATCCCTGAGAACAGAAACACATTTAAAAAGTCATATCTCCATTTTTAATCATTTTTACAGTCTAAGAGGAAGCATTTTCTAGTGAGGTATTTTTCCTCCTGCCTGGAGCCACAGTCTGTGTAACATCTGAGGTGCTGAAAAATCCACGAGAAGGTCAAAAATTTAATTCTGACACCAGTTTTAATCCAGCACAGTTCAGCCAAAGTCATTCAAGGGAGAAAAAACCAAAACAACTTAGTGGTCTATAGATAAAGAGAACCTTAGCCCACCCCTGCGTTACCAGGACATCAATGCTGATGACTATTCTCATTTTCCTTACACATCTATACACATTCTGAGAATTTGCACATATGAGTGATGGCACTCTCCTCATGAAGTCAGCAGAGCTCTTGATGCTCCCCCACTGCTGAATTAAAGCTCACTGCCCACCCCTCACTGATACCAGCTCCACTTTGACCTCAATGCCCATATTGAACAAAACCCCAGCTCCCCTCCAGTGAGGCACCCCAGTGCTGGGTCAGTCACACCCTGCAAGGAAGGGGCCAGCTAGCACAGGAAAACCTGGGCAAAGTCAGCTCAGCTTGCTGACACCACTCAGGTGCTGCTCAGAGCAGGCACCTCCTCCAACAAGATTTGCAGTGCATTTTTTAGAAGAACATTTGGTTAAATTAGTATCTGCAAACTACAGTGCCACACATGCATAATGCAGTGTGGCAGCTCTGAAGATTTAGGGAAGCTTTACAGAGAAGCATCCACAGTGATAAATGAAAAATACAGGTTTTCAAAACACAAACTTTAGGTCTCAAGACAGCTGTTACTTGCTCAGAGAATGAATGGAATGCCTATTCTGATTTCTGGTGGCTTCCTCATTAGGCTGTTCATAATTTCTTACTCTATTCTGCACTGCCAGCCAACCAGGTCTCTGTGGTTGGGTTAAAATTATTGCTGTCCCAAAATTCAGTCAGTGGGAGAAAGCCAAGCAGACAGCAAAACCTGGAACCAATCTTAACTTGGTCAAGGCATAGAGATGTTTGAAGGACAGCCCAGAAGGTGATAAAGGACATTCAGTGTCACTGATGTGACACTAAGGACAGTGCAAGGTCTATAGTAGTAAATTGTAATGCAGTCATAGCCCCTAAAAAATTGCAGAAGTAGGAGGATTGAACTCACACCCTTGTGCTTCAAAGGCATGAAATTCCTGCTGCTGAAATGGAGAATAGACAGTACTGCAGTTGTTTCTAATACCTGATCTAGCAAATTTTTCAAATAGAAAAGCAAAGCAAAGAGTAATGCAGGAACACAACAGGGTTTGAAGACACAGATTAACAGATTTCAATATTAATCAAGTTAAGGTAGAGGTTGTTATTAGAAACTTGCCTTCAAGTTCATGTATTTAATAATTTAGGTATTTTTACACATTTTCTGTACAGAAAGAAAAATTTATTTTAGATTTCTGAACTATGCTGTGTCCTACTTCACTATTTCCACAGACTCCAGAGTGAAGCTGTCTGCTCAAAATGCCAAGCAGGCATTCTTGGCAATGCAGACCAATAAAAACGCACAAGCAGGAATTCTGCCTTGGTAACTCATAGGCATGATGTGCTTCTAACTTGCATCCTGCTGTCCAGGAGCCCCAGGGAACAGCCCTGCCATGTGGCACCACAACACAGGCCCCTCTCCAAACCCCTCTCCCTCAATCTCCCTCTCTGCATCACACAGGTGAATATTGTTCCCTCCCATCAGCTCTCTCATCCAGCTGAGAATTCCCAAAAGAGGAGCATTTGAATGATCAACCAGCCATTTGCACAGCTGAAACAGCAACAAGTCAATACCAGGGTCAGAAACAACCCTTCCAAGTTCTTTTTTGTGATATTGTTTGCAAACATTTCTACTGGCTCTAGCAGAATGAGGTTGGAAGTCATGAGTGAGCAGAGCAATTCCCACTGCAGTTGGATAAACCCTCCCTTCCCAATCTGTTACAGCTGTAACAAGATAGACATGGAGAAATAGAATTGATCAAGGTGGAATAATATTTAGAGCAGAATGTCAGGTTCAGCCACAAATAGATTCACTTGTGGAAGCAGCTGCTACACCCATTAGAATCTTTTAATAAACTGTTATGAAGATTGACACCTTGGAAGTAGTTGAGTATTCAGTATTTTTAGGTAATTACTGCAGCAATAACATAAGACGTGCTCATTTTCAGAATGAGGAATTATCTGTAGCTCCCATTGCTGTGCTCCTTTAATAATCCAAAATAGTTTGACACCAATGATGATTACTCCAGCTTTCCAAGTTTCCAAACAAACTAACAGAAGCAAAAGAAACAGTTTACAGTCCAGGGGAAATCCCATGAGCTGGTTAGATGGGGCCTCTAGGGGAAAGTACACAGAAATTATGATACCACAGCACTGACAAACAGAAAAAATCCACAAGTAAAGCAAATACCTCCAAGTCAAGAGCCTGTGTAAAAGGACAGAAGAAATAGTACCGCAATAAAAGCAGCCATGAGAAAATGACATCCCATTAACAGGCATGCTGCCACGTTTGTCAGCACACTGACAGTGGCTGTGATGGGGCAGGGATGTTCTCACAGTCAGTGCTCATGGGCCACCACCCAAACCAAGCTCCCACCTTCTCTCTTCCCCTCAAACCTGAGCTCAGACTTGTTCCCCAAGCCCTTTGAAGGGCACAGGCTCATCCTGGATGCCCAATCACCTGCATTTGCCAAGTGAAACATCAGGAATTCTCCTGGATCCACACTCATTCCATGTTCACACAGACAGCACATCTCCAGAACTGCACACAGAGCCAGACTCAGGCTCACGTTGCTTCCAAGCACCATTTCACCTGCTAATTGCAAAAAACGCAAACCCAAAACTTCCCATAGGAACACTGGTTACTTTTGCTATGAGCTGCCCAGTTAAACCACAAAGGTTTCCTGTGAGTTAGTACTGATAAGCTCTCAACATGCAGATGGGTTTTCTCAGTGCAGGAAAGCTTCACTCTGTTGTCATCATATTGCAAAAGTTCCACACTGTTTTCACCTTATCACAAAAGTTCCATACCTTCTTGGTGTTTTCTCGTGGGCAGCTCCTCAGAGCACTGAGTCTTTCCTCCTCAGAATAACCAACTGACTCCAGTTCCACTCCTAACTACCCAACCCACTCTTTTATAGCACTCTTCTTCTCACTGGTCACAGCTGTGGCCTGTTAAACCTGGCCTGTTCCTAATCTTTGGTAATTGGCCCAGCTGCAGCTCCTTAGGGGTGAGATTCCTTTCTGCACTATCTTTATTTTCTTATCCTCCTACATCACCGTGCTCCCCCTGCAGATGAAGAGTGCCTATCCTGAAGCTCATTTTAAGAGCACAGTGACCAGGCCAGAGTTCAGTGCTGTCCCCCTCCTGCCCAGTGTCCCCACTCCAGAATTCAGCAGTGTCCTTGATCCCCCCAGTGCCAGTTGGCTGGAATGACATCCTTCAGGCAGGATGAGAGCAGCTGCACTCAAAGAAACTGCTCTGCCATCCTAAAAGAAATTCTGAGAATCAAAAATTAAATAAAAATAAATGCACATCAATTAGACAAGAAGACCAAAGCCTAGAAAATGTTACTGAGTTAAAAAAAAAATTGAAGCAATAAAGGTTAAAACAAAATGGTCTTGTTGATAAAAAATGCTTCAGCCACTTTAAAACTACCTCAGAGTGGCTTTGGCCTTATCACTTTCAGTAAATCTGGAGGTTTGTTTTGTACTTTAACTTAAATGTCAAGTTATAAATGCACTTTGAACTGAAAATACATTTTAAAAAAACCTTTTCAAAATGGGATATTCACTAAAACTAACCATTTTCCCATAAACAGGCTTGGCTTTGACAGAAAAATGTCAGCATAAAACATACCCGCAACTGAATTCTGAGCTGTGTGGCCCCTAAGGAGAGGATACTCCTCATCTGAGCACATCTGAAAGCATCTCTCAGTGCCCCACCACCCAGGCAGCTTTTTCCACAGCCTGGGCAGAGCTGATGTTGTCTCATCAGGATTTTATCTGCTGCCTCACTCTGCCCTCCCAGCAGAGATGCTCATCAGGAAAGCGAGTCCTTCTCCTCAAAGACAGGGATATTGTTGCTTGGATGGATAGATGCAGTTAAATTAACCCCCACTTTGTCTTCATTTGCTCCCAGCACAGCAAAGACAGAAATATCTGGCCCGTGCACAGCCTCTGCCCAACCCCATTAACATGTGGTTACAAGAGCCGCCAAAGGAGAGATTAACAGCTCCTCATTTATTTTAAAGTGTTTCCTGGTTTGTTTTTGAAATGCACCATCTGTGCTTGCACCACGATGTGTTAGTGAAACCTGGCCCTTGGTTCTTTTAGGGCACAAAAGTGATTTTAAATGCCCCGGTAGGCAGGAGCCTGAACCAGCTGTGACTGTAAGCAGCTGTGGCAATGGCACATCCACCTTTCCACCTGGAAAACTCATCCCCACAGCTGCCAGGAGCTGTCTGAAGAAGGCTGTGAAAAAGCCACCAGCAACTTCCAGCCTCCTTCGCCATTCAGACAAAATGAGATGAAATGAGGCCAAGGAGATTTTAGCAGCCATATATTCCAAGTAATGATGGGATTCAAACAGCTAGAATTGAGGCACACTCTCACAGATGGTTCTGTGTTTGCTTTTGTTGTGGTTGAGCCAGTAGACTTTAGGATAACTGTGTCTTCAGGATCCCAAGGCTCTAATAAAGTTGCATTTGCCATCAGCTCTATTTTTATTTGCATTGCTACAGGAGGTACCTTGGCATCTGCAAGACAAGACAGAAAGGCTGACAAAGTGGATCAAAGTGTGGATTAGGGCACAAGTTGACTCTTCAGATAAATAGACAAAACCTGCAACTAAACTGTGCTTTGAAGAGGAATTTTAAATGTTATTAAATGTGTTTGGTGCTCTCTGACTGTGTACTGAAGACAGACACCCAAGACTTTTATCCTGCTTAAGCAAGCAGTAAAGGTAGTTAAATTCCATAGCAATTCTCTCAGACCAAAGCACATTTCCACTGCAGATAACTCAGATTATGCTAACAAAGCAATGGATTCCCTTTTTTCCCTCAGATGGTAATGCTGTTAAAAACATAAAGCCAAGTGACAGTGTCCTGGCTAGAAAAAGCCCAGCAGTTTTGTGCAAAGATTACTCTTATTAAATAGCAATATCTCTGTCTGCTCAGAATTTCCATCATCTGGGGGAGACAGAAAAGGAAGGAAAGGAGGAGGAGGAAATGAGAGTGGGACAGAGGTGTTAACCCCTGCCTTTAAAGATTGTTCCATTTGGTAAAAGTGACCCAGCTGTGTTTCTAGAGATTAAAATCTGAGCCTAATATCAACAGTATGCCTTTTCCTGAGGAACAACACCACAAATTTCAACGTCTTCATCTGGTGAAGTGGTACCAGTTATCATGGGAGAAAAATCAGAATGTTCCATGTCCAGACCAAAAATTAGGTAAACTCTGGAAAAGCAACACTAAACCCTGGAAACACAAAGCTTTATTCCATATTAAATATTAAACAAACCTACTAAAAACAGGGAAGTTTTAAAAAAGTTTGAATTATGCCTGAAGAGACCTTGGCCATATGTGGTGCCATATTCAGAAATTTCTTTCTAGGCTGCTGTGCCACTGTTCCATTTGTTAAATTATTTTTATGTTAGTGAGAATGATTAGGTTTCTTGTGCAGTTATTGGGGCCCGAAAGGCACCTTTATTTACCTCATTTATCATATACAGCAGCATTCAGCTGAAGTCTAGAGGTAAACAATCTTAAATAGCAATATTCTCGCTAGAATGCAGTCATCTTGACCACAGGAGCTTTGGAAAAATGCAGATTTAAACTATTCACATTACTGTTTTATCTGCATTTCAGTCTGAATCACTAACTTATCATCAAGCTCAGCAATAAAGAAACATTGAGAGAAGATATTAAATATTTATGCCTACAGTACCTTACAAGTTTTCATTGAAATATTAATTGTAAAACAAAAGCACAACTGTTCCAGCTACCAGGAGCAGTAAAGGCTATACTTAAAGCCAACTAAGAGTGCCATAGCCAATTAAGTTTGGTGTGCTAAAAGAATTGTTAGCTCAATTTAAATTTGTCAAGGGAAGTACTTTGAAAATATATATTCAAAATATTTGTCAGTCACTTTGCAATCAGCACCTGCTAGAACTCTTAAATCGCTTGCAGGGTACAGGATAAACATAAACTAGGGAAATATTTCCCTGCCCTGGCTCCCCAGGTTATGCAGAGTTTCTGTCACAGGATTTCCTGCAGCTCTGCACTCACACCAGGACTGACAGGTAAGTCAGGGACTGCAGAGCCTGCCCTGGCCATGACGGTCACAGCAAAGCAGGAGCCACTTCATGCCAGCCTTTCCTCCTGCCATTTCCCTAAAAGGGGGTCTGTTCAATCAGAGAATGTCTTTTACAGATATTCATTTTATTTTTCACAAGAAATAAAAGCTTACTGCCATCTGAAAGAAATAAAATCTGGTCTTTGCTGAAAGAGCTTATCATAAAAGGCTTGTGGGTGAGGAGGGGAGAGAGCCAGCTAAAATGGGCTGAAGAGAAAAATCAAAGACTAGTTGGGATAAATGAAGAGAAGCTTCCCCTTCACAGAGATTAAATTATTAATTATCCTGGAGAAAGCCCTGTGTTTACCTCAAACATGTTCAGTGCCTTAACAAGGGCCACCATCAGTGCTGCCTTAGAACAGCGCAGCACACACGGAGCTGCTCAGCTTATTGCATTACAGAGGATTTTAAATACTGCTGCTCCTCAAAGGCAGTGATACGGGGTCAAGAACATAATACCCATTGCAGAGAAATCTAATTCCAAAGCTGGGAAAGTCTCTTCCCACCCCAAAATGGCTTTGGGTATTGAAATGAATCCTGTATTACAGCTAAGCTTTGGTCAAAGCAGAAATTCTGACAGATTTATTACTACCTTATCAAGTGACTTCATGGCTTCAAAAAATACATATATTCTTCTAAAATCCATTTATCTAGGCAGAACTTAATAGTTGCAAGAAGTATGCTCATTTAATTGAAATTTGCTCCTAGCATGTTACTCTAGGGCTCTCTCCATCTGCAGCACCCCACCAAGGCGAGCGTCCTTTTATTCCTGCTGTCTATCTTCCACATTCAGAGGCCCACTTAAAATCATGCTAAGGCACTTTCCTTTATGCCTTTGCATTCTCAGAAAATTGCTTTTTAACTTGGGTCAGCTTCAATTTTAACTTTATTTTTTAGGAAATGTTTTTTAATCTGCAGCAGCTCAGCATTTATATACCTCATTTTACAGTGCTGCTCTGGAAGAAATGAAGGAAGTGGCCGGGGCCTCATCACCCCAAAGCAGCGCACTGTGTTCATCAAATGTGCCGTGAGGCTCTGGGGGAGACAGGAAAACAGCTGTAATTGTGGCTCAGGCCCTCCCTGGCCTCCAGCAGGAGGTGAAATCCCTGCTGGGTGCTGCTGGGTGTCAGGACATGCTCCGTGTTCACGGCCCCGCTGGACCATTACTGCCTCAAAGCATTGCACTTCTGCCAACTTGCTGATTAATGAAAAATCCTAAAAGCCCTTCCAAGAGCTAAGGACAGCCCTGGAGAAGGGCAAGCAGAAATTATCACTCAGCTAAAAGCTTTCAGTTGCATTAGGAGCCATCTGGGATGTGTGCAGTGCAGGGCGCTCAGAGCGAGCTGGCAGGATGGGAGCCCAGGTGAGCTGCAGCCCCTGGGCAGGTCCCCCTCAGCCTCAGGTGAGGTGACACCAGGCTCTGGGAGCACTGACACACAGCACAGAGAGAGAAGCATCTGGCAGAAGGGAACCCAGAGAGAGAGTGGATCTAAATTAGAAACTAGGAAGAAGTTCTGGTCTGTGAAGCTGGGGTCACCCCATCCCTGGAAGTGTCCCAGGCCAGGCTGGAAGGTGTCCCTGGCACCAGGGGATCTTCAAGGTCCCTTCCAACCCAAACCATTCTGTGAGTCTGTGATATTAAGAAAGCAGTGCTCCATATAATTGAGACTAAACATTAAACAAATCTTCGACTAAATGCATATTAGAAAAGAAACTCCTAACCAATTAATGGATGTAGGCTACACACTGAGCTTCTAAAAGTTAATGAAGAAGCATTTCAAATACATATTCTACTGGGTTTAGTTCCCATAATAAATTCTTGGTGTAGAGGAGCTGATGCTTCATATTTCCTTTAGTCCACTTCCAATCACAATGCCAAGTGCACTTATCTGAAGGACATTATTTTAATGAAGTCATTTGTGCCCTTAAAAATTAATATGTCAGAGCAGTTAAAGTCTAGTGACTGTAACCAAACCAAATAATGTATAATGGAGAAATGCAGTGAGAAAAAAAATACAGCCTGAAATCAAGGTTAAAGTAGTTAACCTTAGGAAAAAGAGGGAAAAGAAAAGCCAACAGCAATTATATGTCCCCTTGACACACCATAAAGAATACCATTACATTGTCATCACCCTACAGCATATAGTTGTGAATTGAGATTATTAACCATCACTGTACTGTACACTGAAGGCACCATGAAATTTATCTTCATTCAAGGAGATAAAAATAATATTCTTGTGGTGTAGAGACACTTGACTTAAGAGAAGCCCCTTTAGCAGCACAGTACCAGAGCTTCTCAGACAGCTATGACTACAACAGTTTTGGGGTTTTTTTTGTTGTAAAGAGTTTTGTGCAAGCCAAACACATTGCAAAAATATGATGCAACATTCACTCTTCCAGTTCTTTAGCCAAGTCACACAGAAACTGCTGTTTAATTCCATCAGTTCAGGAAAATTCTTCCCTCATTTTTGCATAAAGCCATGACAGACTGTTTTGGCAGCTGCTCCTTAAATTAGACCACCTCCAACTCAGGGCTTCCTGTCTTTAAATAATTCAGCTTTTCCCACATTCAGGTGAAAGTGAACTGTGTATCATCTGAAATGCCAACTACATACAAGAATACAAAGTGCACCTGTTGATGTGCTACTATTTCATCACTTTTCTTACCAGGACATTTTCTTCAGTGAATCTGTCATTCCCATGAGCAGTGACAGAGCTGGTCCCTGTGGAGTGACAGGAAATGTTCACAGACAGAGCAGAGGCTCCTTCCTTCAGCATTCCAGCAGATGTGCCTCCCCAAATTCACTGCCCTTTGGGTGGTGGAAGGGGATTCCTAGCTAAGCATACAGGAAGTTTAAACACATGAAGAGTTAATCCTCTGCCC
The DNA here is from genome assembly GCF_014805655.1 of Passer montanus. Taxonomy (NCBI): domain Eukaryota; kingdom Metazoa; phylum Chordata; class Aves; order Passeriformes; family Passeridae; genus Passer; species Passer montanus. Next base: position 4,902,715 of record NW_024368596.1, on the reverse strand, counting down.
AAATTTCCTGACACCCAACACCCCCCTCCTCACTTTTAACAAATGGACAGTATGTTTGTGTCCTGCAGAGAAGGACCATGCCCACTGAACTCAGCAATCTAACACCACAGCAGTTCCCTTGAACTCCAACTCACACAGGGTTTCCTTCATTATCAGCAGCAAACATTTCCAGACAAGAAAAGCACAATCACATTTGCAGAACCCATCACAGATATTTATGTGTTCTTCTTCTTGGCCCATGGAATTTAGTGGTTTGATAAACTCCCTTCCCCTTTTAACACATCTTCGCAGTCTCCAAGGTGCACCTCCAAACTAGATTAATGTACCTCCAGAACATTCATAAGGTAAAGAAATGTAATTTAATTTGTGATTGCATAAACCAGTCACGGAAGCCTCCCAAGAAGCCTGAGTTTTCATTTCTTTCATAGTAGACATTTAATTATATGATAATTACTTACAGCTTGCAGCTCAGCTTCTACTTTTATGAAATATAAATTGCTCTTCACTCAAAAGTGCAGGATGAGCATTTAAAAGGCTTCATTAAGTAGGTTTTAAGATTTTTTTTGACGACTTTCTTGAAGCTGTGGAAGGGAAAGCAGATGTACCTGTAAACTGAAACTTGCTTCACAGAAGAACAAAGTAGAATTGCTAATGTAATACCAGGATGGATGAGCCTTTACAAGAAAAAGATATTAACTTTTAACAAACACATTTTTTTAAATAACAAACAAAATATTTCTGTCAAGCTGCATGATAAAAGGGACCAGAAGGGAATAAGCAGCATTGCCAGATCTCAGACATGAACAACAAGGCTCTTTATTCTAAATTTCCAGAGCTTGGAAACCTGAGGTTGTGTCAGACTCACACCATTATTAAAGCAGCCTGACTGAAAACACACCAACTCATTTGTGGCTTCCTAAAAGCCTAGAAAACAGGAATTATGAAAGCAGAAAGTGGAAGACAAAAAAAATACTTTCACATGAATGCATGTATTGTAATTCTGTGACTGTTTTGACCTTGAGTTGGATTTTAGACCATGAGGAGATGGAGTGCTGGTACTTCTGCCCTCTCATATCTTCACAGTGCTACAAGAACAGACCTAGGAACAAACGTATGAGGACACAAAATAATCAGAGGCTGAGGTCCTGTGCAGGTGTTACTGCAGCTACCTGGTGGCCACAGAAATACCCCACAGAGGAGGGAAAAGATGCTGTTTGCTGCAAACCCAGCGTGCTCTGCCACAGGGCTGTGGCTCCTCCACCCCGGGCAGGAGAGGTGAGCTGGGAAAGTGCTGAGGTGTGAACTCCACCTTTGGAGACTCCAACAGGTAACTTTTTCTGATTTTAGATTAGCAGTTGGGTATGCCCATACTGTTAATCATATCTGGATTCATTAAACTTGAATATACAAAATGAGACAATGAACTGACACAACCTGTCTGTTAATTCTGCTTGGCAGCTTTTGTCTGCCACCCTCCAAGTCAGTACCCCAGAAGAGAAATTCTCTCTGAAGCAGAGGAACACAAAATTTGAGATTTGCCTAGAGCAGTGCACTGTTAAGGAAATGAAGCAGATCTAAAAAACACAGATTGAAAGGCTCAGTTAAACTGCATTAAATCTTTGTATGGACTCTCTCACTCAGAATTAAAAAGTATCCCTGATTCAAGTGAGGATTTTAAATTCCCAAGGGAAAACAAAGCTTATTATGATTTTTTTGTCACTTAAATTCTGAAGTAACAAATCTACTGAGAATTTGATAATTTGGTTTAAAAGGTACTTTGGAATAATTTTCCTAAGGGCTCCCATCCAGAGCAGCATTGGCAGACTGCAGTGTCTTTTCAGACCCTTTACAGACACTGCAGCACTGAGCACTCACATCACCCCAGAGCCACCTCTCTGCAGCTAATGAATTCAGTTTATGGTTTTCTTTTCTTCTGGAGATGACACACCCCAAAGAGACACTTTTAGTTGTGGCCATGGGCAGCAGTCCCCCAGCCCCTGGTCCCTACACAGAGACTGTGAGCTCCTAACACCCAGCCATGGGCCAGGGGGAAATAAAGAGCCAACACCCTACAGCAAGCTGTGCCTTGGCTGAAATGGGCAGAAAAGTTCATCTTTATTTTATATAGTTTACAAAAGGGCAGAAAATGCCACGCCATTTCATTCTGAATAGCTTCTTCCATTATCTACTGCAGCATGTAGCACTTAGCAGCTAAATAACAGCAAAGGGAGGAAATTAAGAAGTATAGAGGAGCAAAAGGAGTTGTATTTCCAGCTGAGACATGGAGAGAATTGAGAGAGGGTGAAAGGCTGCTGTGTGTAGGACTGACCATATCTCTGTACCCTTACTCACACCAACCCAGTCTGCTGGGGTCAGCCTCTCAAATACCCTCCTATTGATCTGTAATGTCTCAACCTGTAGAAATCAGCTTAATGCTGAAACAAAAGCTACCTGGCAGCACATAAAAAATTTAAAAGCATTTTTTGAGCACAGGCGCTGAAGGAAGTTGTGTCTGTGGGCTGCCCAGCATAGAAGGGTTTCTCCCAAAGGGAAAAGGCTGCTTAGAGCTCCTGTGAGACCTGACAGGCTTTTGGCCACACACTTTGCCTTGAAAGGGGGCAATATTTTTTACAGCTGCTTTTCTGAAACTTATCTCATGTCCAGAGGGGGAAGAGAAGGGTCAGGGCACAGGGAGAGATCACTGCCCTCTCTGTACTACACCTATTGCCATACTACACCTGGAGGATCATTCAGTGAAATGGTTTGAAGGCAGTAAGGAGAACACCTGATGACACAGTCCCATAAAAACAAAAGGTTTCTCTTTAAAGTTCCATTAAATCTGGCTGAAATTTTGCATCTGCAACAACTGCACAATTAAGACTGCAAGAGATAAAGTTGTAATTTAAACCTATAATTAAAACAAAACTTCTAAAGAGCAATCTTTTATTCTTTCCAATCTGTTCTTTTAACATTTTATCAGTTTAAGGCACTTTTAAAGCCCACAGCAAGATATAACACCACACTCTTCCCAGAAAGTGAAGTAGCAGGGCCTCAGAAAACATCTGCCATCAGGCAGGTGCACTTTGTGCTCCAATGAAGAATGCCCCATTTTTCATAGTTGGATACTGCTGGGGAACCTCATTAGAAACCAAATTACTACCTGCATCAGGTTTACACTAATGTATTGACATCTACAGCACTTGTTAAATGAACCGTAAATCCAATACACTAAAGTCATTTTCAACTGAATCAAATCAGGTTTCAGTCAAAAGAATTACAATTGTCATATGCTTAGAGCTTGGCACTTTCCTGGTGTCTCCAGCTAGATCATTTCAGACACAGAGAGAAAATTGTGAACCTGTGAAAGAGCACAAGCTAAATTGGACACACTGCAAGCATACCAAACACGGGGTGAGGAGTTTGAGGATGCTAATTGACTCTAATTGACTGCTTGGTAAACTACCCAGGCATCCACAGGCACACCCCTCACTAATCTGTTTTCAACAGATGCTATTTTCTTTTCCTTAGTTAATTTATACTTTCTTATTATAAAGCACATTGTTTGCATTTCAGAGAATATTTTAATTTTAAATCTTCACCTCCTGGTGCCCCTGTGAAGTCATGGCTTTGTGGGGCTGTGGACAGGACATAGGGACAGGCAGCAGCACTGTGAACAGCCCTGCCCAAAGTTCTTTCAACGGGAAGAAAAATGCCTTCCAGACCTTGGGAAGCAAATTCACACTCGTGTGTTGTCTCTTCCCCCTCACAGCCACCACTGGTCTTCTTTTAATACTGATCTAAAAATCCTTGACCCACATGTGAGTGAGGACAGCATTAATCCCAAATTTCCTTTTTTCTCGGGGTTCATGATTTCTCAGTAAATCCAGTTCTGTCATCCAGTGCCTGACCATGTGCACAGAACAAAAGGGGATGTCAGCCAAGAGAACAAAGCCAGTTTCCCCCTGTCCTGCTCCTCCAGCCTACCTTTTCAGCTTGCTTAAAGCAAGGTATTTGAAAGGCCTAATTCAAATTCAGTACAGCTTTGAATTTGAACTAGCAGATTTGTCCAGCTAGATTTTCCTCCAGACTCACACAGACACTTTCCCTAAGTGGCTTTAGTTCTGCTTAATTCATTTCCCAGAAACAGAAAACAGCAAAATGTAAATTAAAAAGGAAATATATATGAGCCAGCTCCTCTATCAGCATAAATCAAACCTGGTACCAGCGAATCACTCTGACACTTAGTGTCTGAGGAACCAGCTCCTAATCAAGAGTTTATAAAGATTAAATTCATTTACTAGGCCAGACTTTAAACAATCTCTTTTGGCCTCTCACTACCTAAATCCCAGGCAGACTATGTGTGCAAATCCTCCTCTTCCTCCCCTTTCCTGGGAGCAGTGCTGCCTCTGTGATCTGCCCCAACAATTAAGAGCTGCCCCTTGGAAGAAGTGGCCACACAACAGAACAAAAGGCCACATTACATTTATGCAGCCCGGAAGAAATTCTGCTGATCAGTCAGAAATAATTGGTGACCTTCTAATATGAGAAGAAACCTCAGTAGAAGGGGTGGACACTACTTGCTTCCATTCATGCACTGAGCTGAGGCTGTCCAGTTGGATGGTGCTCTCACTCCTTTGGCCACTTTCCATCCCCACTTCCCATTTCCCACAGTGCCTGTGGTGTTTTCAGCCCGTTCCTGGAGGACTCTAGCAGAAAGTCATCCTGCCAGTGCATTCAAGGACACGCTTTTGTGACACACTGCTACTCACCTGACAGATTCATAGGCTGATGGTGACAGTGAGGATCACCCACACAGTGCAGCTCATTCCCATATTGCTCTGAAATGCTGGATCTGCCCTAGCCCAGGGCTCCTGAGCCTCCCCATCAGCCAGCTGGCAGAAGGCAGCCTGGCCCTGCACCCAGCACAGGGGCAGCCTTGCCCAGGACAAGCTGGCACAGCTCAGCAGAAGGCACTGGGCCATTCGTGTTTGCTATCAAGTGAAAGGTCAGCAGCTGACTGCAGAAAAACATAGAGAATGCTGGTAAACTGAGGTGAAAACACAGCCTCAAGCAAAAGGAAGATGGTTAGAGTGAAGACTACACTTACCTTGGAACAGATTTGTTTTCAATTGCTTCTTCCTTCCAATTCTCAAGTTCTTTTCTGTCCCACTCATTTTTCCAGTATGTTGTTTAATTTCTTACTCCCCTGTGAACAGGCATCTTGCACACAAGTTTCATATGGGTGCAACTCCTTTCCATTGCTTCCCTGGATTGCCCAGTTTGCACAGTGGCCATCAGGAGCTGGATGAAGATGCCATGGTGTTAAAATCAATCCACCTCAGCCCTTCCTGCAGTGAGCTGGGAAGGCTGCCCCCTCCCCACCACATCAGTCCATTGTCATCTCTCCTACACTTTAACTACAGTCATTTTATCCTTCTCCAGCCTGCAAAATAAAAGAGTAGGTGTTAATTTAGCAGCTGTAAGGTTGCTTTGCATCCTACAGAGCCAGCTGCCATGGGATGCTCCTCCAGACAACCAAAACATTGGAGGGGTAACCAGGGGTAACCAGCAGGAGCTGTGAGCTGCAGATCTCCATAACTAAACACATGAGAAAGAGTAAACTCTGTGATTTCACTGCAGCTGAGACTACAACACACACCCTCTGTGAACCTCATGTTCTCCAGGGGATTAGGGGACCACATGACTTCCTTTATGCAAGACAGAAAACCTGCAGGGCAAGCAGGGAACAGAGTCAAAGAAAAGCCTGGTCCATTGGGTAAAGGAAAAGAGGCTCAAAATACATACCAATGAAAGGGCAACACCAAGAAATTGAGGTTAGTTCAGAGCCAGTTACAAAAGCTCAGAACAAAGAGTGGCTACATGAGCCTTTAAAAACTAGTAGCAGATCCAGAAATAAAAGTCAATCTTAAAGTGAGTTGTAAAGGAGATACATGAAATCCCTGACACAGTAACAGGTCAGAAAGGTCCTTTCACTGTAGAGCTCTCCAAATACAACACAACAAACAAGCTTGCTAATGCTGAGAGAGGCAGGATAATTTTCTTGTAGTACCGAGTCTGTGCCCAACCATAGTGCAAACCAGACAGAGCAAGTGCATCAAGCTACACAAGCAGCATAGAAGGATCAAAACACCTCCCTCAAACACCTTTGATGAAGGCTTCTGACTCTTGAATGCTGTGCCCAACCATAGTGCAAACCAGACAGAGCAAGTGCATCAAGCCACATAAGCAGCATAGAAGGATCAAAACACCTTCCTCAAACATCTTTGATGAAGGCTTCTGACTCTTGAATTACCTACCTACTATGCTTCAATTTATTATTTTTGATGACAGTATTTTGTTTTCATCCAAACTAATTATGCCCAAATCAATGGCAATGGTAGATTTGGCATAAATTATCTCTGTAGATGCTCTCAGCTTAAATCATCCTTTTGCACACAGATGATTCCCTTGGCTACCTCCACCCAGAGCATCGACACCTGAGTATTTATTTCACTAATTATTTTTATGCACATCACTGGAATTTGATAGAAACCACAGGAATGTAGACAGCTTCCCCCTCCTGTGCTGTCCAGCCATCAGAAGTTGGGCTCCCCCAACAGTGAGCCACTGTCTGATAGTGTGCTCAGAAACTGCTCTGGAACTGAGCTGTGCTCACATCTTCCTCAGCCACAGAGCCTGTACCAGGCACGGTGTCCCAGCAGGTCAATTGTGGAGCCTTTTCAGCACAAGAGCAGGTCAACTGATGGACTAGACCAGTGTCTCTTCATTTAAACTACTGGTGAGTCAAGAGTTCAAGAAAGCTGAAAACTGCTGGTTTTTTTGGGGTTTTTTTTGTTGTTGTTGTTGTTGTTGTTTTTTTGCATAACATAAAGACTTATGCAGTTTTGCAGTTGCCTCTCTAGCTGTCCACTTCTCCAAGTCTTCCCTGGCCTGGAAGGGATTACTCAGTTCTGAAAGAGAAACAAAGCTCACAGTGATTGGGATGACAGATGGATCCACCTGCTGGCATAAAATCCCATTTTCTGTCTATCCCACTTCCAAATCAGAAAACAGAAAAAAAAATTACCTGTTGGAAGTGAAAGGCTTCTACATTATTATTTACATTATTATGTTGTCCACCTTTTTTCCTCATTTAAAAATCACCTAGTTAAAAAGTAGCCACTTGACTTTCACAGAAAAAGACCATAACAAAATAGATGCAAACATTTTTTTCTGACATTCTGACTCAGAATGTAAAAATCATCTCAAATAACCCCTCTACATCTGAAAATTGTGTTTACTCTTGAGACAAGTAGGATTAGTCTCAGTGACAGATTAATTTTCTTTTTAATACAGAAAAAGTGCTCTGTGGGGTGAACACAAACACTGCAGGCTCCAGAGGGCTGCAGGAGAGCATTTCACCTCCAGGTCACTGCTTCAGGTTCCATCTGGAGGTAGGGACAGAAGTTTTTTTTATGGTCTAATGTTCAGTGGTCTATGTGAAATGAGTTTTGTTGTTGTGCCTTCACTTCAAATTAACACTACTGACTGTCTCAGTGGTGAGGCAAGTCAGTGAGCAGCAAACCCTCCTGCATCCTGAGTTTCCTTTCCATGGAGGAAAGTCTGTTCTTGAGCTGGCTGTAATGCAGTTCTTCAGTAACAAAACAAAGGATTTCTTGACACTGGGGCTTATTAGCTCATTGCTTGTCACCAGATTTAAAACTGTTCCAAGGGAATGCTGGAGGCAGCATTTATAACCCAAAAGAGCCAGTTAAAACTCAGATCTGATGCAGAGATGAATAGGCTGCTTTCCTCTAGAAGTTTCTCATTTTTTTCTTATTTGCAGATACGTGGCTTTCTCTGAAAGAAATATATACAGTCCCAAAGCCTAGGAGACTGCAGTTTTGGAGCATTTCCAGAAACACCACATGAAACACACTGCACCTGGAAAGGCCTGCTGTGGCAGATGGAAATGAGCAATAAGCCATTTTTCCTTTAGGTAATCCCACAGCAGCAATAACACTGCCCAGAGGCCTCATTCCCTGCCTGATCTGCATATTGACTCACTTTTACTCCTGTGACATAACATACTTAATGTATCTTAAAAGCAAAAGGCTGCTTGAGATTTCCCAAATCGAAACGGGGTTTTAAAGGCCAGCACTGGGGACACTTTGTTCCAGGAGAGCTCTGCCCTCCCTGCTCTGCCCAGCCCTGCAGCAGTGAGAGCACTGCAGGCACTGGGGACACAGGGACAGGGGACACAGGGACAGGGGAGCAGGGAGGCTGCTGCTCCCTGCCAGCCTCAGAGCCTCCTAAAACCGCGCTGCAGACACCCTGTGAGCCTGTGAGCCTGTCATCCAAGGCTGTTCTGGTCACCTTCTCCCACAAAGAGCATCCTTTCAGGGCAGCTCTAGCCACACCTCTTCCCCCAGTCTGTGCACATGAGATTGGAGAGGGGAAGAAAAAGGAAACCTTGCACTTTACCTGCAATGAGTAGAGGAAGCTAGAAGTCAACTAATGTGTTTTCCAGATCTGGCTATGGAGCTCTATAAAAGAAAAACAGGTTCTTGCACCAGCTACCCACCCACAACAATTTATAGCACCTGATTTGGGGGCATTAACCTGTGCACACAAATGTGTCAGTTCTTATTATTCACTGTAAACATGTCATCAGCATGGAAATATGCTCCACAAGGCTACTGAGCCTGGTCCTGAGACTGTAAACAGCCCATTAAATAGGAGCAGTAAATACTCCAAAGTGCTGTAGATCTTGGTCAGTTAAAAAAAGCACTAGACAGACTTTAAGCCACAAAAAAATACTTGGCTCCATCTAAATCCACTTCTTGCAATCCAACCCAATGCTGCACTGCAGGAAATTGAGGGGAACAAAGCAAGCAGGTAGAACCCACACAAGGACAGGAAATACAGGAGCACTTTCAGAGCTGCTGGCTGCTGGAGCAAACACCAGCACCAGCATGACAAACACTGCCCTGAGAGAGAGGGGAGAGCACGGGCAGGGGATGCCTGTGAGCTCACATCCTTGCTCAGATCAAAGGGGCACCTGAGCATCTCTGGCAACAGGAGCCACAACAGGCTGCACTGGTGGTAATGGTGATTTTGCACTCAGACACAGACTGTGGAGGAGGCAGAAACAAGATGTGGTATCGAGCTGACAGGAACATTTTTGCTAAGACAAAAACATCTGGTGCAGCTGGTCCTGTGTAACCTGGTCCCTGGCACAGGATGGGGACTGAGCCTCACCACCACAGAGGAAATTCCTGAACTGATTTTTGCAGGGCTGGAACTCAGCTGATCCTCCCAGCAATTTACACTGCTCTCAAGGATAGAAACCACACACTTCTTTCTTTACCAAAGACCACAAAACTTCATTTACTCCCCTGATTGCGTTAACCAATATGAAACAAAGTAATTTTTAATAAAGTGTGCCATGGCAGAGAAAAATTGATACAATCACAGAGCTGCTATAATAGGATTTAATTCTGCTTCAGATGTGCTAGTTTTAATAAAAAAGGATTGAGCAAATCTAAAATAAATTACACTGAAAGGTCAGGCTTATTGCTTGTACAGTTATGTTAACTCTTCCACAGACATTTTTACAGACTGTATTTATGAGACCTTTTGATTTTCAGAAGAGGTATAAAATACGTCTGCAATTTTCTCATTATTTGCAGCAATGTTTCTTCTACAAGTGTCATTTCTTGGTACTTCAATATAGATTTATTTAATGGACATCTATAAAAAATTATGAGTTATTTATCAGGTGGTTTTGTTGAATTAGTGAAACTGTAATTCCCAACGGAAACTTAAAACCCAACTAGAAAAAAATTTGTTAAGGGAATGATGATTTCCATTTGTGTGCCAGTGACACTCGTGATTTCTTATTCATTAATCATTCCACTAGCATGTCATTTATTCAATAGAAAGCAAATAAATTACTTATTTTTATATATAGCTAAGGCCCTGATGCAGTGAACTACTCAGAACAGCCATGAATTGCAAAGAGCTGTAGACACTGAATCTTATTAATATTACAGCAGCACCTTGAGACCCCACCCAACATCACAGCCCACATCACTTAGTGCTGCCATAACCCAGAGAAAGATGTGCATGCTACCCCTAAAGGAAATACACGGCATGAACAGACCTTAGCAGGGAAAACCAGAGTCTGGAAGAAAGGAGCTCTGCAGCCCCAGAGGAGGCACAGAGCAGCAGTGTCCCAGCCCAGAGCCCAGGCTGCTGCTCTCCTGCATGGCCTGACAGATCCTGCAGGCACAACAGGGACTCCACCAAGCTGCAGTGACACCATCTCATTGTCACCCAGTCCCTGCCATTGCCATGGCTGCATGTCCAACCTCTGTGAGCACAGAGGTTCTCTGCTGCTTCTGGGTCCTACCCAGCTCAGGTGAACATGAGACCTCACACCTGGAAAAAGGACTGTCAGTCCTATGTCAATGTTGATAAAATATCTAGACACCAGAAGCTCAGTTCTCTACAGCCACACCAGAGAAATCCTGCTGAATTGGACCAAAGAAATATTGGAAAGAACAGGAAATCCAAGCCAGTCTTGGTATCTGTGTGTGTGCACAGTTCCAGGGAGCCTGGGCACCAGTCCACCAGCAGTGAGCACAGGCAAAGGCGGCTGGACTGTGCCACCACATTTAACAGTAAAACCCTGGGGTCACTGTGAAGTTCTGCCCAACACTCACACCAGTAAAGAGTCTCTCCAGTGTCAGGAAACTGCACACAGCCACCTCTGACAGCAGCAGGATAATAAAGACCTGACCCAGCAGCCAAGGGCTTTCCCAGGGGGTCTTGGGTTTTAAGAGTCACTTCAATTCCAAAACACTGATTTTTATGTCATTCTAATGAGAGGAATGGCTACTAGGTGACTAGGGAACTGGAAGAGAGTGCTGTCTTCATCTTTTTATTTGGAAAATACAGCAAACCTTAGAGATACCTCCTCAAATCTGCCTCAACAGCTTAAACATCTACCAAGCTCTAGCACATCAGTTCATACACACTTTTCCTTCTGATACCACTGACTCTGACAAGATATCTGTATCTATTTCCACCTATATACAAACTATAGTGTTTGCACAGGCCCTGCTCCATACAACCTGCAGTTGCTGCTGCTGTGATTGATATAAATCCTCTCATGTCCACAGGAATGTGGTCTCCATCTGACAAAACTATCTATTTTGTCTTTTATTTTAATCGGTTTCCTGCCACCTGGGGTCTGTATCCATCTGATCGAGTGAACTATGTCCTCAATCAACCCTTCTTGATTTTTTCTTCTCTGTTTTTAAAAGCAACAGCCCAAGATCATGAAAGCAGCAAAAAATATTGCATTTTCTCAAATTTTAGCTAATTCCTGGTGAGAAAAATATTTCTATAACCCTTAAACAAAGCCCTCAAAACCCTTTAAATTAAAAATAATTTATTAATGCAGAGAAATTGGAAACACTGCTGACCTCAGGTTGTAGGAAGAGCAACTCAGAAAACCAAGGTGCATAACCCAGGAGCAGAGTCTGAGCAAGGCTGTGAGCACACTCATCTGCTGAATTTGACGAAAGAAATCGCACTCATCCTGCTGCACTAATTACTGAGGAGCTCCCTCAGCTGTCCTGAACATGGGCAGGCTGGGAGTGACACACATGGCTTCATCTGGCCCACAGCAGAACAGCCAGCTCTGGGCGAGGAATGGCACATCCATCCAAACCCTGGGAAAGAGTGAGGAATGGCACATCCACTCCAAACTCTGGGAACAGGTTAGGAATGGCACATCCATCCAAACCCTGGGAAAGAGTGAGGAATGGCACATCCCCTCAAAAATCTGGGACAAGTTAGAGGGCAATCAGTGGTTTCATTCAGATCCAGAAGATTGTACTGGTTTGCCTGGGTGTCAATAGGGTGTTATTAGCTCCATATTACTTTTAGTTTCCTCCAGTGAGGAAGGCTTTTTTCTGCCCACCTCCAGAGCACTGCAAGGAGCCATCAGTGCAGAGACATCCACTTCTGAAGGGCGACAGGTCTGCCTGTGTTCAACATTCATGGATGGGCACTGGGACCTGGCATCAGACAGCCAAACAATCCTTGCACCCCAGGCTTCTAAACAAACTTTTAAACCAGGGTGCCTGACAGCCAACATTTTCAGAAAATCCTGCAGCACACAACAAATAAACAGACTTCCATTACTCTTGTGTTTCTGATTCTGCCTCAGGTTCACTACAAAGTAACTTGCAGCTCAATAAATTTTGACATGTTTTGATGTTATAAAAACAAAGACAAAAACTTATTTATTCACTTTTTCCTCATACATCCCAAATCAATAATTGCATCTATTGATCGATGACAAATTCAAAACTTTAATTTACATTGAGTACCATAACCTAATAAGATGGCAACAACTGAATTTGTTGAAATCGATTTTCGTTTCCAATAGAAAATCTTCAGGCCCGTAGCATAATAAGATGCAGTACATGGAGCAGTTAATTACCAGTGAGTATCACAAAAAGCTAAAATTAAATTTCTTTTTGAATATTGAAAGAAAATGCTGAGTCTCCAAGGCTGACACTTAAGAAAAAGAAATTTCTTGTACCTCTTCCACATGTTCAGTCACGTAACATTAATCAACCCTTTGTAACATAAATAAGTAAAATTATTTCAGAGATATGTATGTATAGAAGCCATAAATTAATGCTGACACACTTTGAAAGGGTAGGGGGTTTTGGTTTCGCTTTTTTTTAAATTATAGCAACATAATTTTAACAGTAAGTCCCCAAAGAAAAGTCCTGCTTTTTGTGGTGCCGACATGCCTGCCTTCAAGCAGCCACTGAATGTGCTCTAGCACAAAGCCAACACGGACCTTGCAGGCTGGCTCTGTGTCACATCGAGTGCCACATTAACTATAGCTCAGATTAAACTTTGATAGAGGCCTCTTAAGTTAAGCATGATGCAACTTCTGCATGGAAAGGCATCCTCAAATCACCTCTTACATGGCAACGAACCAGCCAGCCAGGCAGTTTGTGTGTTTGGAAAGGAATGGCAGCTCTGGGGAGACAGCTGGACTACAGCCTGCCAAGGAAAGGAATTGCACAGAGCACCTCAGTACTGCCACAGCACTGGCCTTGTCCACAGCGCAGGGAGCTCCTGCAGCTCCACATTCCCTCCTTCCAGATCCAACACCACCACCTGGGGTCTGAAGGGGTAACAGCACGGGAGCAGGGCGGGCAGGAAAGGCAGAGGAGCAAAGCCAAGCAGCAGTGCCCTCAGCAGCTGTGCTCCACACAGGCACAGGGACAGCTCCAGCGCCTCCGACCTCCATCACTCAGCAGCAAGTTACACTGGCTTTACCTTCCACTTCCATTTACTAGCAATAAAAATAGATAGATTTATCCATCAATCTGCAGTTAATTACACACAGATTTTCCCAGCCCAGCATATGCAATTTTTTCCAGGATTCAGCCTTTTTGCTCCCATTTCAAATGCTGGATGGGGAGCCTGCTGTGAGAGCAGGGCATGCACAGGGATAGGGCACTGTGCCAGACACCCATCTGTTAGTTTGGACAGCCTTCCAAGGAGCATGAAAACATGAAAACACCCATGATGTTAACTGGCCCAGCAGGATTTGAAATAAGGCCTCAAAGCAAGGGCTCAGTCCCAGCTAAGAGCACATCAATACCTGTGCATCTTCCTGCCCCCGACTTCACCCCTCTTCCATCCCAACACCAGTCAGGACTTAAGGCAGGTTACACTAACAACTGGCAACCTCTTGTCCTGCCATCTCCAGATAGCAAAGCTGTCTGGAAGAACTATAGCTCTTGGAGTGAATCCAAAAATTGTTTTGGCTGTTACTGAAGACCAGGTAAGGTGGAACCACACATCTTTTCCCAGCTCCTCCATCCTGGTCTAGCTGCCTCACCTGCAAAAGAGTGAGGTCTATCAAAAGTTCACCGTGGAGCAGAGAGAATTGCTACCAGCCAACACCAGAGAAACCGGTTCTCCAGTCTATCTCTTTTTTTAGGTTAGCCTGAGGAAAAAGAACTGAGCAGTCAGTTAGGGCATGCACCTCTCCAGCGCAGTAACTAGCAAGGCTACTAGTGACCAACAACTGCAACAAAATTCATGCTTCCTACCATGGTGTCAGCTGGACTTAAGCTCCAAAGTGTTTCATTTTAGGAACACACCAGAGGTAGGAAATAAAAGAGAACCAGCAATACACTTTAATATAGGACCAACATACATTGTGTAACATTGTAATGAGAGACAACACAGGCAAGGCTGCCACAAAAACATAGGCACTGGTAGTATAGTTTCAGATCACAAGAAACTATAATTTAAAAGCAGATGTGGAACAGCCACACACCCCCCTTACATTCAGCCACCATGGCCTGAAGGTTATGGGAGGCACAAGAGCAAGAAAACCAAATCAAACTATATTGAAAGTATCCAAGTAACAGACCCCTGTGTACCAAAATGACCAGAAGACATGAGGTTCATATTAACTTTTATTTTCATATATGTACAACTTAAGAAACAAATCCCAGATTGAAAAAGTTCAGAAGTCCTCTTGAACAACACGACACCGACATACCTTTGAGGCAGCAAATCTTACTCCTATTAAGGCTCTCATGAAAGGATGGATACCATGCAAAATGCAATTAAAGAGTACATTACATTTCAAAATATGCAAACGAAGTTTAACTTTAAGTCTTTCAGAAAAAGAACATATCAAACATTAGAAATATGAGCCACAAACATATTTACATACATGCTTGGAGTATGTGTGGACCAGATAAAATTAAGTAAAATGTAACAATTGTCAACCTCTCTTTAGTCAGAACTACAGCTGGTGACCAATCCCTCCCAGCATCACAAGTGCCAATGTGTGCACCAACCTCATCATTTTGCACTCACATCAACTGGTACTGACTGCAAAACTCCACCTTTTTCAACCTATAACACTTTGGCATTTATTTCTCATCACTGAAAATACTCAATCCTCCTACTGAAAGTGCAGGAGGCATGTACAGAGTGCCTGTGACACAGCAGCACCTGCAGGCACTGCACAACAAAGTTACTTCCATTGATGCCAAACTAACTTTTGCTTTTATATATCCTTCATATAGCTACAAAGCTACATATATGAGAAATATATAAAAGCAAAAATCAGTTTGGCATCACCATCAGACACTTAGAAAGATTCTGATTAATTTCTGTATACTCCTTGCTCATCATCTCAAAGTAATAGATGCTTTTTTTAAACCCTAACCAGCATTAACACTAAATCAAACAGCAATGCTAATCTACAAGAAAAAAATCTCTTACTTAATATTTTACTATAGTAACACCACTTGTGCAAACCAGCATCTAAATATGGTCTAATATTACCAGCAAAAAAAGTTCATTTCTTCTCTGTGTCATTGTAGCAAACAAATTAAAAACAATGAAGGTGGCTAGCAGCATTAGTTTTTTGGTGTCATCACTAACATAACTCAAAAATAGAGGGACTAAAGTTGGAAATAATGAATATGTGGAAAGGAAAGCACCACAATTGCTGTGACCTCTCCCAGGATGTTATGTGCACAGCCTGGTGAGTCAGAGGTGCTCGGTGACTTTCTTCAAGCCTTATATTTACACAGTCAAATTTTACTTGTCCACTGAAAAGGAACTAAATTAGCTTTCAAAATGTTTTATCTCGCAGCATTTTTGGCAACTCTAAAATTGCCTAAAGGCTCAAAATTTTCAGAAGTTTTGTCACATTACATTCAGCACTTACTAATTTCTTACAAACAGTATTCCTCACCTAAGAAAATAGCAGTTCAAAAAAAGTAGAAAGATTCTTTCATTTCTGTCACCTAATTTTGAGTCATAGCAGCACATAATTTAAGATACTGCTAGGCACACACTGTGTGGGTATTGGCAACTGGAAGAATGAAAAAGGGAAAAGAAAGATCCATTTTCCTTTAATCCTGACCAGCAGCTGTTAGCAATTTTCTTTAGTTATCACTGTAGGACATGATGGATGGGAAGGCTCAATCTGCTAGGAGCTGGTGTATAGTTCCAAATGCTCTCAAGGACTGTTGTTCAACAGCACATTCAGTTTAACTGGGGACTATAGACTGCAAGAGGTAACAGATAGTTCCTGGGAGAAACTATCATTCTTCAGAGAAGCTGTCTGATCAAGGGGTAATATCTGAAAGAACAATTGCATGATCTTTTGCTGTATGGTTTGTGTATCAAGTCATTGAGAAGAAAGAACATTAACTCAAGTGGTAACTCAAACCAAAATATCTGCATAAAACAACATGTTGAGATATTACCATTTTAAGACTTTCCATACACTTTGCAACACAGAGAAACTGCATACACAAAAACATGCAAGTCAAACAAAGCTAATCTACAATAAACAAAAGCAGAATACACTTATTTCAAGACTTAAAACATTAAAATATTCATCCAATGCTAAATAGGAGCAATAGAATAAACTCTAGACCTAGCCATGTAATTCCATAAACATTTCAACTGGCTCTTTCAGCCTTTATTCCCCATCTCTTTTAACTTGTTTTTATCATTTCAGGCCATAAACTTAGTGAGTGGCACATGAGCCAAAATCCAAACATAAATAAGGCATCTTCCTCTCTCTATTAACAGCAATGCTCCCAGGGTTTGTGGTTATATAAACATGCAGCTGCACAGCCTTTTTCCATAATACATGGGATGTCCTCCTCCCAAGGATAAAGCAGGATGTTAACTGCTCCAACACCACATTCTGAGGAGACATGCTTCCTCCTGAGCACACCCATGCCACCTGGGCTGTACACTCACTTGAGAGCATGCTCTGACTCCCATGACCAATGTCCTGCCTGGAAGTTGTGCCCCACCATTATCAGATGTACCTCTCAGATCATCAGATGAAGTTCAACAGACAAATACCAAGTCTTACAAATAGAAGCAGTGAAATAATTAGTGTGGTCCCTGGACCAAAGCTACATTCCAAAATACAGAATCTAATATTTTGAATTATCTTTTGAAATGCTCAACCAATCATCACACCCATTTTGCCCCAAACTTTTAACAGACACTACGAAAAAAGCTGGAAATACCTCATCAAACTTAAGAGATACTAATCCCAGAAAACTTCAAAGACATACCAATACATTTTAAATGACATAGAAGAATATGAACAGAGCTGAAGAACTTTATTTTATAAAGTCCTATGTTTTACAAACACAGAAGAAGGTAGCCAATGCAAAGCACAAAATACAAAGAGTAAAGAGGTTTCTTTATCTCAAAACACCTCAAACCACTGAAGGAAGCAAACTGCACTAGAAGAAGTATACAAGTAGTCTTCAAGGGAAGTACCATGTAAAGCACACTGCATTAATCTAGACCTGACATTATGAGGGCATGTCTCACTGTAGCAAGGTCTGTACTAAACACCAGATCAGAGACAGAACACGAAAGTAAAACATCAGATGTCACAGCCACTGTTCCACTGATCTGGGAAAGGCAGACTCCAAAGTGAGCAGGAACTGTGAACCTGCTTAATAAAGGCCATTCTTGCAAAGTCAAAAAATCATACATCCAACACTTTCATCCCTTCATTAAAATAGAAATACTAAAAAGGAGCACTCCATAACATATCCCCATTGCTTCTGACTGACATGTTGAACAAAAGGTAAAAGAAGAACTATAGCAGAGATAATTAGAGCAACGAAGATCTTGCAGCACAAGGCAGCAGAGCTGAAGAGCCTACCAACCAGAGAGTGAACTACTTTGTTTGCTACATAAACAGCCAGAAGCTGTGAGCTGACTACTTCCTTTTATGAGGCATAGAAAAGTTTTCATCTAGAGGCCATTCTGAGGAACACCTCACTCTGTGTTAAAGCACATAGCCCAGCAGAAATCACTGATAAAGAAAAACAAAAAGTGTGTATTTGCTGGGTTTCCTTCTGAACATTTCAGAGAAAACGTCCATTTAATGCAGAGAGCAAACAAGGATGTCAGTCTAATTAGATTTTGTTCTGTCATGCTCCTGATCCTGTCTAAGTACTCCTCTGAAAAAAATCTGATTGATGATGAAGGCACAATTATACAAACCTTAACATTCTCTCTAAATGTAGCTATGCAAATAAGGGAGAGAGGATAGGGAAAACAAAGGTGAAGTATATTTCTCTTCAAATAATTAAGTCAGTTTATTTTCCAACAGCCATATAAATTTAAAATATGAAACAACAATAATACAGCTATAGAATCTAGGTTTTCTTTCAAAGCAGCAGCATATAAAACATATAAAAGCTAAAACCTCAGCACAAGCTTCAAAAAACCAAGGACTGAGTGAATTTTGCCAAAGACATGAAACTCACAAAATACAGTACACAAAAATACTGGAATGCGTAAGATATAAAGCTACACATTTTAGGTAAAGAAAGGCGTTGTAAAGGATACAAAATTTGCAAAATTAAAGCATGGGACTTGGGGAAGAGTACCATGAATACAAACAAGTTGGCAATTAATACACATATATGGAGTGAAGAAAGTGGCAGTTTCATATTTAGCATTCAGCTTTCAGGTTCACGACTTCACTTTCTTAGCATCTTTTTTTCCAGAGTTCTCAGCAGCCAAATCTGCTTTTCTCTTCTGTGACTAAAGAGAAAAAATAAGTATAAATTTAACAAGACAAAGCATTACAAAAAAAAAAAAAGTGTAAATACATAACTGACTACTCAGAAGGGAATGTACGACCCCAATGCATTCTAGATTTCAGCTCACCTTTGTAGTATATAATGGAAAGGCAAATATTAATCCCTGATGTACACACTTAATTCTCCTACCCTTCTTATATCCTTAAAATCATTACATGGTCTCAGTGGTGCAGGCACCACACATACCATGAATTGGATGAAAAGATCAGGACCTTGACTTATACACAATTCTGTTCTAAAAGATGACAACCCTTCAAAATAAAAGAAGCACTTTCATTTCTTCTTCCAGCAACTACTATGTAGAGGAGAAAAAAATCTGAGAAGAAACTGAAGCAACATGAGATGCAGAAAGTAGGCAGTGCTGCTTTCTAAAGAGTCTTCCTCTGCTACTTCGACAAAAGACTTCTCAAAAAAAACAAAAGCCTTCAAACACTATGCACTGGGAATACCTACCTAAGCAAATCTAAGAGAGCTGTGAATAGACAAATATTTCAGTTTAATCTCTCACCTCATTGTTTCTACTAACGCAATCAGTGCCTACAATTATCTTTCACATTTTTAAAAAAATATATAATTGAATTCTACCCCACTGGAAGTAAAGTAAGTGCTGCTAAACATACTGCTGTAACTTTTGCTCCTCTTTTCTTCTTTTCAGCTCTTTCTTTTTCCTCAATTTCCATATTTTCTTTTTCTATTAATGATATGAGAGTATTGCAGCGCCTCTGAAACTCCTAAGGAAAGAGAACACATCAAATTTTTAAGTAAATTATACAACTTCTTTTGCTTACATAAGTATGTCCAAAATCCTTTCCTTTCAAAGCACTTACATTTTCCTAAAATATTCAATAATACTAATCATTAGCTTAGTTGCTATTATGTGTCTTTCCCTCAGTGTAACCTTTAGAAACAGGAAAGGATTTACTGTCCTCCTGACAAGCAGTTTTCAGGATTCTGTCTTCCAAACTGACATTCCAAAGACTGATGTGATCTTTCATCTTGGTTAATGAAGCAAATTACAGCCTACCAGCATAGTATGCCAGATTTTAGCTAAGAGGTCTTCAAGTATATCTTTAAAGCAGAGAGAAAAGGAAGCAAAGCTATCTTAAGCAACACTTTTCTCTGGCACACAGACTAGGGAGGGTTTCTTGTGAAGAGACACAGTAGAGCTGCAAACTGGCCAAAAATCTATTCAGTCTTAAATTGTAAACTCACTGTTGTATTTTTATTCAAACAGGACCCTAAATGCTTTTAGCATCAAGACTTGCAAGCCATCAGGACTAAATGCCATAAGGTTGTTTACACATTAAGAAATATTTCCAATACAACTCAAAATATCTGCATTGCAGTTACTAATGGCTGGCTTGCTTAATAGAACTCACTTGACTTGGACAGTTTCTTGTACCCCATTTAAAAGAAAAAGATCTCTTACAAAACACCTCTAGCGCCTATTTTTATTACAATTATTCAGTATATTCTATGTACTATTAAGAACATGATTCCATGGGTTTTTCTTTCCAACTCAAAGGAGGAAGCTGTCTTCTGAGGTAAAAAAAAGCCCAAAAAATATGTCTCATCTCTGCCAAACTCAGTGAAGACATTTTTGAAACACAAGCTATCCTACAATTACCTAGCAGCATGTATCTTAACCTACAATGGGTCCATTTGCAATGAAGTGAACAGGTGACCTTTTTGCCCAGAAATTAATCTCTATTTTCTCAGCATTTGTAAGCTGGATATTGCCTCAGCCATCATGGTCCATCATGGTGATGGAAAAGACACAGCCTTGGTGCTCTCCTGATCTGAACCTTCCCAAGCAGGCAGGCATGTGACTCATCTTTGTGGCATTCAAACCCTCAAGCTCAACCCCTCTAAGTTCTACAGTTTCCACTGATTCCTTTACAAAGGATGCTCCATAGCCCTGGGCAAAAACTATGCAGTTGAGAATGGACACAGAGAATCCTACCACCACTTGAATTCTTTTTATCAGACACACACACAGAAAAATCCTCAGGACATTTTTCTTTACAAGTCCCCTCCAGAAATGTTCCAGTGTCATGCTTGTAGCTCCACCAACGGAGTACTGCAGTAAGTCACTTTTATCACATCCCTGTAGCAACAACCCCACACCCTCCAGTCAAGGTTAAACCATGAATTAGGGTGCCATGCTTGTGCCCTGGTACGTGACAGTCCTTCTGGAGCTACAATACTCTCACTTCAATCATTGAACTCCCTCAAATTCCACCCAAACAACAACATTTAGATAAAAAAGGAACAACTCTGAGCAAACTTGAGTTCAATCCATCCCAATATATACTGCAACCCCAAAGAGAACAAAAGACAGCCTCTGTCCCAAAAACCTACACTCTACAGATGAACAGAGATGCAAAGAGACCAAAACAGAATGATGATTGTCAACATGCCACAAGTATTTTACATTGTTTATATTTGTGTATATTGCACTCGTACTTAGGAGCTGAGGTAAAGCTGCTTCATCATCATAATCTGTACTTTTTCTAGCATATGAGAAATGGGACTGTGTTAAACTCAAAACAAGCAACTAATCTGAAAGGACTAAGAAATAACCTTGATCCACTTGCCTAAAGCACTCAAAGATCGTCCTCTTTCCTGGGGACAAATGCTTGCATAAATACATACATTTATAAAGTGTTCAGGTTCATGGTTAGACTTTCCAGATGGACTACTGCTCCAAGCATCTACTGTGGACAGAGGATGGACTCAAGAACAATTTTCTCTGGAGAATCACAGCATCAGTTGACATTAACACGTGACATGCACACAGGTTTCTTGTACATCTACCATGAAAAACAACCTGAGTGATAAATCCTGCACTACTGAGATTTCAATATGGACTGCTGCATTCCATTTTAGTACTACAAAAATACACTTATTTAAAATGCCTTGCACTTTCAGAGATGACTTTTTATTCTGTGTGGCTTGATACTTCTCTCTTTTGGATGGAAAGAGAGAAGATATAGTTTGTTCACCCCTCACAGCTATAAAGACCTGGATTGCAATAAATAAGATGGGAGCACTGAACCATTGCCTTCCGCATGGCTGGAGGCAGAGAAGCTGACTTGGGAGCAAAGGCTCCCTCAGCTCTGTCCACAGGCCTGGGCATTCCTGTATTTACTAAGAAGTCATTTCTCTTATGCTGGGGAGTGTTTGCAGAAAGCTAAAAGAGAATATGCATAATTTATGACTTCAGAGAACGGATACATGCTCCACTATTGCCATGATATTTTGCATTCTTCCTGCAAGGACAGAAATTAAAAAAAAACCAAAAAAATAAACAAACAAATCTGTGCTCCATATAAAAAGCAAAAAAAAAATTACAATCTTAGGCACTCATGGTATCTTTAAGAATTTACATTTTGGGTAAACCATATGATTTTGAACTAATTAAATGAAGCAGGATTTGTTTTTCGAAGAGAAATCTTTGGGAGAACAAACAGAAATAGTAAGATGGAAGATAAATTAGCTATTTATATGGAATTCAAGAGACATCTAGTGGTCAGAACACAAAGCTTTCTCAAAGAGCCTGCTAAGCCCTTTTCTGAATTATGCTGCCCTTTTAATCTTATTTCATATGAGTTTAAATGATCACATGTGAATTTCAGCCTTCTCCACTTTCACTTATTTACTCCTCTATAAATATTTGTATTTATACTTCATTCATTGTTATTATCATGTGATTTTCCAGTACATTTCTTCCCCCCCCCAAAAAAAAAAAAAAAATCACCAAACTAGTGCAAAATGGACCCACAGAAATTAACACCTACACAAATCTCAGGACATTAGAATGTATCAGCTATATTACTAAAACATACAGAGCATGATAATTCAGAACATTTCAGAAAATTAAATGCACATTGAAAGTGAAATATTGGTTTAAGTTTGTATTTCCATAATATTCTTTTTCAACCATGTAGGAGCAGAAAAACTAAAATTATTAAGGGATAGAATTTTAAAAGAAAACCCTAAGCCAAAAGATTCACTATATTCCCAGTGTCTCAGTTTCAGCATTAAGACACCACAGAATATATTTCTACACTTGAGCAAATGATTTCTATCCCCTTTAAAAAAAAGTATACTGAACATAAGGATCTGCAAGACTTAAATTGAATATTTAACTCTACCCCTGACAACTATATATCAACTAATATTAAACGCTGAGCTACATTTTTAATTTCTAGTACCCATTTCTATGATTTATTTAAATGGATTCCTGCATAGACAATCTAAAAGAAACTTCTAAATGTGCTAAATACTGCAGGCTTCTCTCTTTATGGACATAATTTTAAAACCCAGTATTTCTTCAAACAGACATTTTAGTTAGAAACACTTGTAATTCTTTTTAATTAAGGGCTAACTGCTGCACTATCCAGAAACACTTCAATTGCTGAAATATCAAGTAAAAAGTGTATTGCATAATTATTAGTAGTACTGGGAAAAGCAAATATACCCACCTATTCAAATACATATTTTAAATATTTTATGTTTTATTTATTCTTAGAACAGTACCCAGAACTCTGAAAGAACATTCTTCCAGACAAACAAATCCTGAGGTCAGGAAATGAAGATAAACAACAAGTAGAAAGAATTGAGCAAAAATTTTGAGGCAGATCCAAAAGCTTTTTATCATGGAAAGAGTCCCATATTCTGATACACACCTTAATATCTGCAACCACCAAAGCTTCTGTTAGTGTTATCAATTCCTGCTTAATAACCAAATTAAAAATGAATAGTTTTGCTCTAAAATTCTTAGTATTAACCTTGTATCCACTTGCTATTAACCTTGTATTTTATTCTCTAAATACAAACAAAATTTTTAGTAAAGTATACCTAAAGAAATTTAAGCACTTGCATGGGATAATCCACATTCACAAACTACAAAGTGCATTTTAAACCTACTGCTTCAATGATTAATTTCTATGTGAATCACTAACTTTCCTCATGCTGTTAGAAATTAAATACTGTATTAGAAAAGCAGCTCCTTTCTCCAAGTATATTATTCAGATGTCTTCAGTCTTTAATATTATGCAACAACTTTAAAAGAGATGTATTTTAAGAGACGATGTTTGGTAAAACACTCAGTTTGCAATAAAAGTAACAAGGATATTTGTAAGTCTAGTCTACCTCTGCCTTAATGCCTTTGGGTAACATGGGACTTCAGTCTGGCAGGTTTTCTAATCTGTGTTTCAGCTGTATTGCATTTTTTCTGTACTAAGGCAAATGGTCATTATAAAAAAAAAATGAAAATAAAACCCGAAGTTATTCTTTCAGCACTTGTTTCCTAAACAAATCTTATGTGGTGGTGCTCAAACAAAAGTATAAGATGTCTCATGTCATGCCTGGTCCCTGTAAGGGGTACCTACCATGGCAGTCCTGGATTTGATAAACCAGTCGAACCTGAACTGAGGCGCGTTGCGCACGCACTGCCTCAGCTCCTCGTACACGTTCTCCTTGTCAAAGCCCATCTTGTGTAGCATACAGATCAAAAACCTGTCTTCTTCTTCTGTGTAGTTTTTCCCTTTGTTTGTTCCATACTGAATACGCAGCTGATGAAAAGGTGCTTTGTACCTTGCAATCTGAATGCCAAACAAAAATAAGGACTAATAAACATACAATGGTACATCAAGGAATCATTACATGATACTGCAGATCACTGAGAGATGGTATACTACCTACGCTGCATAAAAAGACAACTCTCCTCCCCAATTACTCCTTTTCTGAAGGAATTTTTGGAAGAAGTCAGCTGCAGAAAACAAAAAACCTGGAATAATTACTTTGGCATCAAGGGCTTTCTTGATACTGATCCTCCGCTGAATTCTGGCCTCTCCTCGTTCAATCTGAGCCATAATCCTCTCAATGTCCTGTAGTTCATTACAACGTTCCCAGAAAACAGCTAAAAACACCAAACAGAATTGTTGAATATAATCTTTTCCTCTGTTCTTATGACTTTACTGTTAAGATACTCTAGCAAAAAAAAAAAAAAGAATTTAGCTCGTGGTTCCATTAAATCTTAGTGAGCTAATTCTCTCCAGCTTACTGTGCTAGCCAAAAAATAAGCTTGCACTGACTCTTTAGTCAGTATTTTTAAAAGTTAACTGTAAGGAAAGACTTACAAATAATTATAACAAAATTTACATGCAACACAATTAATTGTAAAATAAATTCAACACTGCAGGGAATTCTTGTGGAGGTCTTCCTTTTTAATCACAGGAAACAACATTGCAAAGTTGATTTTATGAAGGTGTTTAGTAAAATTACATCCAAGGCTGAAAGAGGAAGAAATCTCAAAAGCACTGTGTAAATACAAAAGACAAAGATACAGTGTAATAGGTAAAATAGCAGAGATGCAGCATAAAGAATCACGTTGGCACTATAAGGCAAATTCACAATTTCTCAAGTCCATGTTGTCAATGAGAATTAACTATGTCAAATTCTAAATCTTGACTAAGGAGGGCTAAAGGCAGCTGTAGGTGTTAATTACATGCTACAAGATTAACCTTTTTAATAGAATTTAGTCTTCTAAAAAAAAAAAAAGCTGCATACTTTAACAAAAAAAAATTCTTAAATGCATCCAAATTCTCTATCTTGTAATTTTAAAAGACCATGTGCAAAAATCATGGTAATACTTTGGTATTAGGAAATAAATATACTTCAAAACACCACAAACCTGAGTACTCAATGACCTCCTCAGGTGACTTTCCTTCCACCTCACGGGCAATATTGTCTATATCATCACGACCATATTTCTCATTAGCTTTAATAAACTGGTTAAAATCTCTTTTATTCCAGTTTGTAAAACCCTGTAAGCAACAAGAGATAAAGAAGGCATTGTCAAGTGGAAGGGAAGCATTTTCCAAAGTTTTGATTTATCTATGTACCATTTGCTCCTCTACAACATCACACAATACAGTGGCTAATGGTCTTCCAGGACTTCCATAAACTTGTGTTATCCAGGGCTTATTACTGAATCTATCACTTAAGAGTTATTTTTGGCCATGACTCCACGTGCATTAGTAATGGCTTTTTATCCTTTCTTTTTAAAGTTTTTGTGATACTTCTCCAAAGAAACAAGCTCAGTGACAGCTGCACTTCTGCAGATACAAGCACCACACTTCAGAGCAGTACAAGGTGCAGCAATGCCTGTGTCATCACAAGTTCTTAGAGCAGTGCAAGTATCTAAAGCAAGAGCTCCTACTTCAGACATTTACAAACCTGGAACCAGACAAACAGCTGGATGAAAGCATAAATATGTCAAGAAAACATCTCTAGTCCAAAAAGATGCAATCAAATGGAAACTCTAAAGCACTGTCAAAAAGAGAATTTGTTATGTACCAAAGAAATCAATCCAAAACTGAACAACGAGATGCAATGCACAAAAACATCATCCAAGAAAAAGACATTACAATTTAAAGACAGGGAAAGCAGAAAATGACAAGAACAAACAAGACAATCACATGCCTGGGCAATAATCTGTAGTGCACTGAGTTTCTTTCATCACAGAAATGTATTTACAAGGAACTTTGTGAGTTCTCCAGCTGAAAAAGCTCAGTCCACAATTAGCATGTTCAGAGTGAGTCTAACATATACAATACAAGTATTTCTCTTAAATCATTAACAGCAGTACTGATATGCATATCAGCACCAGCTTAAATATTTCCTCTGCTATACACAGGTGAAATTAATAGTGAAATTGTGACCTTGCAATTTTCTTCCAAGGTACACCATCACCAATTCTTCTAGAGAAAATTTTCTGAATCAGAAAGTCCTGTTACTTTGAACACGCCTTTCTCCTTAACAATCAGCTTTTAATAAGCCCACTCAGCAGGATAATCTGCCAAAAGGTCAGGAAACTAGTCAGTGGCAGAAATTCAGTCCCAGTATAAAAAGAACATGCCTAACAACTCGACTGGGACAAAAATTAATGGATGCAACATGCCTTAGACACCTGCATAAGCACCATGTATGTTGAGACAGGCTTGTCCTGATTCAAACCCTTTCTGACATAATCTGCCAAAAGGTCAGGACTAGTCAGTGGCAGAAATTCAGTCCCAGTATAAAAAGAACATGCCTAACAACTCGACTGGGACAAAAATTAATGGATGCAACATGCCTTAGACACCTGCATAAGCACCATGTATGTTGATTCAAACCCTTTTTGATTTAAAAACACACAAGCTTTATGCATGTACAAGGAACCCACTGACTGCATTTCTGCATGTATTGCTGGGTAGTACATCTACTATACAAGCTGTTGCCTCAGAAATGTTCAAGGACTTTCAAGGAAACAGTAGATGACTAAAATGTAAACTTGTTCAAGGACAGGAAAGGTCCTTCAAAGCAAAACCAATCAAAATCATTACGTGTTCTGTGTTTTCTTCTTTCAATAACATCAGCATAGCTTTCCTGTGTGTATTTACCATTACTTATATTCCATACTAGCAAAAACATATGATTAAATGCTTTAGCTGATTTTATTTTACCTGTGTTAGAAGCTTTTCTTTCTCTTCACTTTCCTCAGCATTCAGAGGCATAGACTCATCTATCTTCTTTTGCTCCTCCTTTTGTACCTGAGCTGCATTTGGAAGGTCAGGATTCCTGGGGACCTAAAATCAGGGGTATCAAAAAGCAGTAATGCAGCAATGTTATTTCAAAGACAGCATTTTAAAAGCACTAATCTGTACAAAATGTGTTCTACCTAGATTCAGATCTTATTGCTTAAACCCCTCCTCCCAAAAGCAGGACTGCCTTTAATTTCTAAGTTCGTTATGCCCTGAACCCACCACTCCTGCACACAATGACCTTGGGGTACTGTGAGGCTGAGCTGTCACAGCTCACTGATTTCAGTGGTACTTCTCACCAGCAAAGGACCTGCTTTCCTACATTCACTGGTTTACAATATTTTGTAACTACAGTGAAACACTAAGTTCTGCCAGGTTTCCTGTAGAGCCATGCACACTGCCCAAGTAAGATCAGACACAACATGATGTAAACAAGAACAAACATTTTATCTGTCCCTCTCCAAACTGACCAATTTAGTATTTGTGACCTTTGAACTGTACTCCAATTCCACTGCACACAACAGCAAACAAGTCAGAAACCAGTATCCAGTAAAGGTTTAATAGACCTTACTTATTCCTGCAGCAAAGGGCAGTGAAAAATAAGAACTGTTAAGCTGGTTTTAATATATAAGAAATCTTCTTGGCTTTACTGGTTTAAATTAAGACTGACACATAAAGCTTGGTCTCTGCCTATTGGTTACCTTCTGATATTGTTTATGACTGTATTTATAATAAACTCTCTTCAGATTGGAAGTTATACTTCCACTTCAATGCTAAACAAATTTAATTATATTTATCACCTTCCCCACCAGTAAACAGTAATTCTAACCTTTTAAGATAACTATTAATGTTCAACCTTTCCAGGCTGACAGGTTTCCATAACAGGTCTGAAACACCTCTTTTTACAGGCATATTGTCAACGTTAGCAATTCTCTCCTCTTTCTTTGTTGGAGCATTAATTGAATAAATTCTTTCCCTAAACTAACTGCATAGTCATCGCAATTCTATCCTGACATCCCCATGAAATTCTTTTGGCTGCAAACAAGATTCTAAAAAAACCTTCTGCTTTTTCTTAAAAATACATTTTACTAATATTAATTCTACTCTCACCAATTTTCTATCTATCGCTTTGTATGACAATTTTATGTTCTCCAACACATTTTTTAGATGATATTTTTTTCTTGCTGCAACCTGTCACAAAACCTGAGGCTTTTTAAAGCAAGTTACAGATATGTCTGGCTGGAAGTAGAGAATCCATTTGGTTTACTCAATCAATAATGGTCCAAGTAAGGATAACAGAATCTGTTCATTGCTTGTCCAGCAATGTCAGCAGGGAAAAGGGAGAAATTCAGCTAAGGCACAGTAGGAAGAAAAAAATAAAAGGAAAATCAAGAAATCTGTTGTCTGGTTTCCTTTTTGTAGTAGTAATACATTCAGACTTCACTACACCTTTAAACCTTTTATATCCCACTCAAACCAAAGGAAAACTTATGTCATTTTAATTACCTTCACATCAATACAAAGATATACAAAAGTTTTTACCAAAAAATCATACTCTGGAAGATGACTTTATATTAGCCAAATTGTCCGCACCTTAGACCACATGTCACACCTTTGGTTTTGTGTATATGAAGCACCAGAACTGTCTTTCCTTTTTCTACTCTACTTTACCATTAGGAATCCACCACAAAACACAAAGCTACACAGACACAGAATTTTTACTGAAGGGAAGAATGACAGATTATTTTTTCTGCTCCTCAGTGGAACAGAAACAGAAGAACAGAAGCTTTAAGCCATTTCTTTTACAATAACTCAAGAAGTCAAAGCTGTAAAAAATTACAAAATGGAATACAACTACATTTCACTGATTGGAAAATCAAAAATAGGCATTACCTTATATCCTATAGTTTTACGGTAATACAGAATTTCTTTTTCCAGAAGTTCAAATAACCGTGGTGGGAAAAACTGAAAATCCTGAATATTTGGTTGTTTTGGAGGTCGTGGAGCCTTCAAAAATACACAGATAAATCGACATTATAGAAGCTTAACTTTTCTGCAAGTAAACTACCATAATTCAGCAGCAGTGGCAACCTATGGCTTTGTAAATACACAGGGGTAGAGCCAGGGATGCAGCATGGGAGAGGAGGAGCAAAAGAACAACATCAAACCCTTCCTCACTTGCCACCTTCTTACCTTTGGGACTTTTGGCTCACTGACACGTAGGGCTTCTCTGAAATAAGCATCCACTGCGTAATTGGCTTTGCGTTCTCTTTTTGGAGGCTCAATCCATTCCATCATGCTCAGCTACTCACAGAACAGAACAAAAAGCTACTTAAGTAACTGTTTGCTTCCCTAAAGTCACAAGAATAATGACTAATATGGCACAGCAAAACAGGAATCTGCACAGCAAATCTAACGATTGTGCTCAATAATTTGGATACTACAACAGAGCTCAAAAATAAGCTAGAAATTATAGCTGATTATAACAAATACTTAAGCACTTAAAAGATAATACACAAGTAAGGCAGTGCAGTGGCAAGAAGAGATTCTTTTACAGTATTCTAAGTATTTCAGACACCTGAGTAGGGTTATGATTCCATTTACCAAAACACAATGGAAGGGCTGAGGACTTGGGATCTGAATTCTCTAATGTCTTGTGATATAAATAAATTGCTTCTCCTCTAAATATCATAATGAACAACCTCTATAAAGGCTACAATACAGAGAAAAAATCCATTAGCAATCAATTAATCTTAACTAAATCCTTAATGTTATTTCATACTATGCAGTATTTAACTTCTTAGAATGAAATTATCAACACAAAGAATTTTATGTGTATACCCACACACTGTACTATATTATCATCGATCAATTTTTCTAAATGTTTTTTTCAAAATCAATAAAAACCTGAGTTAGAAGGGCATTTTGTCGTTAACGAGTAAGAATTCACATATCTGATTCCAGGTAAGACCTTAAGGATATCTTCACTATACATCTTGTACAAAACAGAGCTGCAAAGGGAACCTTGTGGGATTGAGCAATACCTCTTTGTATGGACAATCCTTCTATTATTAGGTAAAAATCAATGCACAAACTAAAACCTTGTTGGGGGCTAGGTTTGTTTCCTTTTGTTCCTTTTTACTTAGGGAATTTTTTTTCCCATAAATTGCTGGGAAACATTAACAACTAAAGAAAAACAAAAGAAGTGGCCAAGCTCAGAGGAGGGCATCTTGTTGTACTTCTGATTTCTGGGAAATTTCTCTCTGAGGGGCAGAGATACCTTGGGAACTGGGCTGGTAAAAGAGGAGGCTGGGGCAGCTGCAGGATCTCTCTCTCTTGGCTTCGGAGGTTGGAGCTGCTGCTTGGGGAAGGGAATTTGCTACTGCTGCCACCAGAGCCCAGCCCAGAGCTGTTTCTTCTGCCATGGGGTGAGCCTCTACTTGTGAGAGCAGCCACTGAACTGAGACCTTATTAACACCCACCTCACTGAAAGAGGGACCTATCCCCGTGTGCTCGGGTGCCCGGGATCCTGAGCTCTCCTCTCCCTGCCCTGCCCAGAGCCAGGCTGCCCCTGCCTGCCCCTGCTGCTTCTTCAGCATGGCTCTGAGTTCTCGCTGCACTGTAGCCCTGCATCCCCTGCCTGCTGAGATGTCTTGCCAGCCTAGCTGTGTGCTCCTCAGAGTCCTACTGGGCACTGGGATCAGCTGCCCCAGGGTTTGAGGAGCAAAGCCTCTCTTCTCTCCTCCATCCCTTCCCTCTGGGCCCAGCCGCCATTGCCGCGTGCTCCACGGGCCCGCACCACAGCGCCCCCTGCAGCCCTGGAGGAATCACCGCCCTGCCCCGCCCAGCGGGAGCCAGCAGCGCCCCTGCTGGCCGCGCCCGGAACTGCACCGTGGGGAAGCGCCCCGGGCTCCCGGCATTGCCGGCTGCTGGCAGGGCAGAGCTGCTGGGGTTTGCCTTGTTATACACACCCGCAAAGAACTGTTATTCCTATCCTCACATCACTGCCTGAGAGCTCCTTAATTTCTAAATTATAATAATTTGGAGGGAGGGGGTTTACATTTTCCATTCCAAGGGAGGCTCCTGCCTTCCCTAGCAGACACTTGTCTTTCAAACTAAGACAAACCTTCACTGCAAAAACAGAATCAATTCCAACTTCCACATAAAAAATTATTATCAGGCCTGGTTTTTTACCTGAGTTATGCGACAGCAAAATAATACTGACTGCAGCAGTACAGTAGCATGCAACACAGCAGATTTGTTGCGGAAAGGATAACATCTGAGCAATGTTACCAGATTTTGCCATGAAAAAAACAGTGGGGCTGAAAGCAGTTTAACAAAAATTCAGAATATTAATGCTCAGGCAGAGCCAAGTGAATTTTTCAGTAGTTCCTTACTCCTCTAGAATCGAGAAACCTTCATAGTCATAATATTCGTAGAATGGCTTTTATGCTTGCACCTTTAAACTGAAGCCTTAAATGCTACAAAAAAATACCTTTTGTTTTTCTCTGTAATCTTCACCTTCAAAGTTGTACAAGCTCATCTCTGTGTCCATAGTGAAATTTCGTAGGGAGCTCTCTCCCATTTTCTGCAATCGTTCATTCATTTCAGCTGTCTAAAATGAGAGGAAGATACTTTTAGGCTCACTCAAGCTATTTAATCTTTTCTGAAAAAAACAGCTTTCATCATTACTACAACATTCTCAATATCTTTTTCTGATTTTAACTTTTACTTACACTTTCTTTTAAAGAGAGATACCCATTGTCCTTTTCAATTTAGAGTAATTTGACTTCAAGACTTTCCATTAAACTAAATTTATTATGCTGGGATGTAGTCCTACAACTGTAGAATTCAACTTTAAAATTTAAATTAAATTTATGCCCATCTCCTTGGAGCTGAAATGGCAGTTCATTTTTTCATAGAGCTATCTATTACCTAATAAAGTTCCATAAAGACTTTGTGTCTGTCAGAATTATTGGCATTAAATTCACATTTTTCTAAAAGACCACAAAATAAGCAGTGCTTAAGATATGATGCACACAGCATGAACCTTGAAAATAATTACAATCACTAATTCGACTTCTTCAAAACTTTCATAATATTTAAAATCTGCACAAATAGTAAAGTAATAATAGATTTACGTAATCAGATCTCATTCTATTTTGTGCATAGGTATTTTGAATTCCATATTAAACAGCTCTCTAACCTTCTTTTCACCTCTTTCTAAAATAGTGGTTATATCTTCTTCTGTCAGCTCACTATCTTTGGAAGCAAACACGTGCGTGGCTCCGTGCCGGATCATCTGCAGCATTTCATCTTTTGCCAGTTTGTTGGACTGCTGGTCTATGAGCCTTCCTACAATCACAAGGAATATGTTGAAAGTTATAATGTGGGAGTTCTAGTAGGATTGTGCAAGCAGTGGATTTTTTTACTTCACTGACAGAACAAGAAAGGAAAAACAGAACAACCATACAGAAAAAATACATTTCACTCGAGAATAAAGATGAGAAGTCAGGAACTTTGGAGAAAATGAAAAAAAACCAACTTTGACTCAAGTCATAACAAAAAACATTTCACATTCAGATAATCTGAATTTTACACACAAGCTCTTATTCTTATAAAGTTAGCTGAACTTTTAAGATCACAATCTTATCTCAAGATGAAAAATTACAAAGTATTCTATAATAACCACTAAGAAGTGCTTGGCATTTTCAACTTTCACACCACTGATTTCAACCCAATTTTCTAATTATTCTTCCCAAAATTTAACTGCTATCCCAAAATTTCACTTATCCTATCTCTTCTCATGCTATCAAATTTTTTCCCATCATCCTTTCAGTAGCCCACCCTTCTGTAAATATAAACAACCCTAAAAACTTGAGTTGACAAACTATTCCTCTAAGTGCTTCCAAACAAAAATACACAAAGGTGTTTTATTGCTCAGTTAACTCTTATGTGGTAAGAAGCATATGTACATCATTATTTCAACTGCCATGCAACATACCTGATTTTTTCCCTTTTTTTCCTTTTAACATATCACAAAATTAAGTAACACCTATTCAGCTGTAGTTTACTTTCCTCATTTAGACTCACTATAAGTCTGTGTCTACATTAATCAGAAAACAGAATTTAAAAATAATTCAGCTGAACAAGTGAATACCTTGCACATTAGGTTGATTTAGTACACTGCTATTATACACAAGGCCTGCTTTCTCTAACACTGTACGTTTGTACAGTTATTTAACCATACTTTAAGGGACTCAACAATTCTGTTGCAGACAAACATATATAGCAGTTGATACCTTGTTGTATAACTATAGAGTCCAGTCTCAGTTTTATTTCAGCTCTTTCTACAATCCTCTCTTCAACAGTATTATCAGTGATAAGTCGGAACACCCGTACTGGTTTCTTTTGACCAATACGATGCGCACGATCCTAACAAACATAAATCAGTGAGTGTTCAGCAACAAGAACTCACAAGCAATAGACAGTTAGCTTGCAGAAATAGCAGCCTCAAACTAGCATTGTACTTCTTGGTCCCTTGCCTATTCAAAAGCACAGATCACTGTTAAACCAGTATTCTAATATTTACTTATACCTGGCTATTACATTTTTGAGTCATTCCATAGCAATAAATGCATCTCCCTCATTGTAAATGAAGACAACTGAACATCTGTCCAGACTGCAGCTGGAAAGTGGACATACAATAGTACATACATGCATGCACTTGTATTGCTTTCAAATGAATTCTCTCACTTGACACAGCTACTGATATTCTGTATCACTGGCTTGAGCACACTAATTCCATGTGCACAGTTCCTGCAGCCACAGCTCCAACACTGCGCTTGTCCCATGCCAGCAAATGAGGTTTATGACTGACACACTATACTCATTTGTAACAAAACTTGTGTTTACCCTCTCTGGGAAACATGTCCTTTTAAATAAAAAAAAAGTTAAACAGCTGTCCTTCAAGCTGTGGGTACCAGGATTTTCTCTTTAAACATGAGTTTTTAAATCTTTTACTCTTCATTTCTTCCTGAAAACCCTACTGAAGTTCACAAATCACAGTCTCCAGGAAATTGGTCAACTATTGGCAGTCAACAGCATATCTAAAGGATGAGCTACTGATATTAAATATTTGATGTGTTGAAGTGCATTAAAAGAAAATTAAAAATTACAAACCACTGAACAAATATCCACCCTACTAATCAGGCAAGAAGGGTCACATGAGTTTTATTCCACGTGAAAAAAATTACAGACTATTTTTTTAACATTCAGCACTGAGAGATTAGAGTAGGTTTAACCCAGAAATAACGTTCCCCAACAGCATCACCACCAAATGCCTTTATGCTTATGCAGAAACAAAAAGTAAAACCATAAACTTCCAAAATGAGAGAAATATAAGGCTGCATGCTTTTAGTTATCTGTTATTATTTTGAAAATAGTCCCCTATTATTCATTGACTATTCTCTTCTGAAAAGACAGATTTAAGAATAATTCTATACTTATATTAAAAATATTGATACAGTATTTTGATAGAAATAATCTCTCATTATGAAAATAATTAAGACAAATATTTACAGCCAAAAATCTACAATTTCCTCCACAAATACGGTTCGTGCCCTTTTATTCAATTCCTTTGTTTCTTGGTATTGTCTTGTGTAAACAAAAGTTAAAGAAAAATAACAGTAGTGCAAGTTCTGAAAACAGTTATACAAAATAGAACACTGACAGCTTAAACAAACAAATGTGTATTAGGGAGTTAACTCACCATGGCTTGCAGATCTACTTGAGGGTTCCAATCTGAATCATAGAGAATAACCACATCAGCAGTTGCCAAATTAATTCCAAGACCTCCAGCTCTGGTACTCAGCATGAAAATGAATTTACTGCTGTTAGGAGCATTAAATGTGTCAATTGCTTCCTGAAAGAAAATAAAAAAGGTGTCACTAAAGTATCAGATCTTTCAAACAAGTTTCCAGTATGCTGGTGGCTTTGCAACTAAATTTCTTTTAAATTTACACCATTTTACATATAAAAAAGAATTTTATCAAAGTAAGAAACTGTATATCTGGACAGGTGAGAAAATCCATACTGACTCCACAACATACTGTATTTTTCATTTAGCTGAGGATCAAATGAAACATACCTGGACTTCAGTTAGGAAAAACATTCCCTTAGCAGCCTTTGGAAAACTGTAGCATTTCTGCTTTCTTTAAACAATGACATGGCTACATATGTATATGTAAATAATAACTTATTAACCTAACACCAAGGCTTTTCTTGTTTGCATACAACTTTCCCACCTCTCTTTCCTCATGTGGTGTCTGCCCATCAAGTCTGCAATACTCATAACCACGCCACATGCAATAGTCTTCCAAAAT
Organism: Passer montanus; assembly: GCF_014805655.1. Classification (NCBI taxonomy): domain Eukaryota; kingdom Metazoa; phylum Chordata; class Aves; order Passeriformes; family Passeridae; genus Passer; species Passer montanus. The sequence goes on along the minus strand of NW_024368596.1, from coordinate 4,867,012 downwards.
ATCCAGCAAACGAGTCATCTGACTGAACAGCAGAACTCTGGAACCTGACAGAACACAGAAGGTTTTGACATTCATTTTATGTTTTCACATTGATCTTATCACAGAGCTACTACAGAGCATGACTGAGAATTCATGTGAAATATTCTGTACTATGCCTAAATTAAATAAGTCTTTCTTCTCAAGTTACTTTTCTGGTAGTGATTTCACCACTCAAGAATATTCCTTGATAAATTATAGAGGAGAAACAAACAACCAAAGAAGCAGAACATCTGAAGCCATTGTAAGGAAATCTGGTGCCAACTAATGCATATAGATTAAATAATCCTATCATCAGAAATTTTCTTACAGAAAGGAAAAGGGAGGCTCTACTCTTTCCTTCTTCTCCATATTTTTAGTCTTACTCATCATTCCCATAAGATTTCTTTCCCTTCACATGTTAAGATCTACAGAAAATTAATTTTCGACAAAAGCCTCAGAGAAAGCGATGAACACATTCGTTGCAGCAAAGGCTAAACCTGTGCTGTTTTTGAAAGATACTTTAAAGGAGTATTCAGATCACTGCTGTCCATAAACAGTACTCACCCTGCTCTCTGAGTTTTGCCAGCAGCTTATCCAGAACTAACATTTTACCACTGTTGGTGATGAGATGAGTGTCAGTGGTGTAAGGAGGGCCTGGCTCAGCACCATCAAACAGGTACGGATGGTTACAGCACTTCCGCAGCTGCATCAGAATATTCAGCAGACGCATCTTATCCATTTTGCCAGCTGAATTCAGGATATCAATGTCTTTCATCAGGATCCTGGTATACCTGGGGGTTTAAGGGCAGTTTTGAGCAATCTTCCATTTTTTATTTCAATGAATGAATGAAACCCTGCAATATCAGCATTCTTATTTCTGGATGTGGGAGTTGTCTTTGTTTATATACCAATGAGCTATATTACTATGAAACATCTGACTAATAAGGATTTCTAAATTCCTACCTAAATATGAAAGGGAATCTCTCTGCGAGTGACAATGATCTACCATTCACTGGACTATTTTACAATTTCATTTTAGTAGTACAAAGTGGATTAAAAATATCACTTATTTGACAGAAATTGCTACACTGACCTGGCTCCTTATCTCATGGCTCTTCTGGGTATGTAGCTCCTCAAGATTTTCTTTTAATGTCAGGTAAGACTTTTTGGTGCATACATACTTGGCTCAAAGAAGGAAGCTTAGGAGGCATTTGTTCTTTCAAATAAACTTAAAGAAGGACAAAAGTTTCTCCTTTCTTCCCCCCAGCTCTTTTCATTACCCTTCCTGAGCTCTCTGAAACTTGTGCATTTTATTTATAGCTGTCTTAGGGCTTTGGTAAAAGTTTCTCTGACTGTCTCAACATGCAAATGTAAGGAAAAAAGTATCAGTGTGAAGAGCTATAGTGTTTATCAGAAAATAATCTTACTTTGATGTAAATAACTCACCATTCTCTCTGCATTTTGCTGAGCCCAAGATAAATTTTTACTTCCTTCTTTGGAGGCAAACTCTTTTCTACTTCACCTTTTATGCGACGTAAGAGAAACGGCTTCAAAACCTACACAAATTAAGATGTTTTACATAGATAAATGTATAAAATTGACTGCCACAAATACAAAACTAACAGATTCAATTATCTGATATTTATTCAGAACTAATTGGTATCTATTGCTGTCATGGTCACTCCATGAGAAAAATTCTGTAAAACTAACTTGTCCAGCAATGACAAAACTCACACATAAATATGTGTATCCCTATATAAGGATTGCCATAATCATCCCAGTTGTTATCTTAAGAAGGAGCAAAACTCTTTAAATTTATAAAATTTAATTCTTTATAACATAAGCCCTGTTTCATTTCCACTAGCGGGACAAAACACACCAACATTTCAAGTATAAGCAATGCGTGTTGTAGTTTCTCTGACCTCTTTTGCTACTGCACTTATCTCATGCACAGTAAAACAAAGGTAAAGGCAAGCCTTTATCCAGATTAGCATGACGTGTATCAGTGTACTATTCACAATAATAAATGGTTTCAAGAAGAATCAAAATCTTTTGTTTCATATTTTATGTTCAGGTTTTGTCTGCTTCAAACAGCAACACACAAAAAGTAGTACCTATGATAGGAAGCTTATTTCATGAAAATTCTGATAGGCATTCCTGTAACTAAAGACCTTCATGTTCATCTTTTCAACTTTGAGATGAAGGGGAAAATAATGTGGTTTTCTTCTTTACAGTGTGCATGCTAATAATGACATGTGATTACAGCTTTAATTACTTACAGCATGAAGTCTTTCTACAAGTTTCTGATCACCGAGACAATTTTTAGTGTCAAACCATGAGTCAAAATCCTGTGATGAGAAACAACACAATTGGTAAGAACAGTTTATCATCTGCACTTCTGACAGACACACATTGGCTCTCTCTCATTCCAGCTGAGATTGGCATAAATCTTGAGACAAATTACTTCTGTGAAAGAAAAATCAGACTGCAATTCTGTGCCACCTCCCCAGTACGTTGTAACATTTGAGTAAAAGTGCATCACTCTGCAGACAAAATACCATCACACTCTGCTTAATATACAACTTTCCATGCTCATCACTGCAGTGTCCAAGTGCTTCCCTTCAGTGCTTATGTGATAATGGGGCAAAAAGTAAAAAAAGAAAAAACCCAATTTGAATCCCTAAGAAAATTAGATGGACAGCAGAGCAAAAATAACATAAGCACGTAATACAAGCACAAAGAAACATTAACAGTAAAGGAGAAGAAAGATTACTCAAGTTCTAAATTTAAAAAAAAGGCTTATGTCTATTTGGATACTTCATATTCTTGCTACTTCGTTGCTTTCTCAAATTTTGCATAACTCTTGAACTATTTAAAGTATTGCATTTGCTATTAACTGTTGTGGTGAGCACCTCATGTGTGGAGACACGAGGCTTGACTCCATTTTCTCAGAAGGCTGATTTATTATCTTATATATTATATTAAAATACTACATTAAAACTATACTAAAAGAACACAGAGAAAATAAAGCTCAGAAGGCTACCAAGAACAAGAATAGAATAGAATGCATAACAAAATCCTGTGACTGCTCACAGCCTTGGCACAGGTGGCTGTGATTGGTCATCAAGTGAAAAAAAATCCACATGGACCAATGGAAGATGCACCTGTTGCATTCCACAGCAGCAGTGTTATTGTTTACATTTCTTTCCTGAGGCCCTCAGCTTTCAGGAGGGGAAAATCCTAGGAAAGGATTTTTAATAAAATATCATAGCTACAATTAATGGTCTGAGGCCTCATCCACACCAGCAGAATGCACTGTTGTAACAAGGTACAGTAAGAAAAGTAGTCTACAGTAAGCCACAAAGATTTCCCTGAACCTGGGTCATGCACAATGCCCCTCTCCTACTAGGCTGGTCATTCTTCTCTTCTACTGATGGCAGTGTGCAAATCAAAATAACAACACTGTACTTCCAAACATCAACTTACATCTGCAGAATTGAAGACATCAGGTAAAAGGAAATTGAGTAATGCCCACAGCTCATGGAGGTTATTCTGCAAAGGAGTTCCTGTAAGCAGCAATCGATTTGTTGTCTTGAACTCACGTACAATCTCTGACAGCTGGAAACACAACATAGTTATCAACACCATCTACACTAAAGCACAGTGAATCAGTTTTTGAAACCTAAAACAGTGTCAATTAAACTTAGAGACAGTGAGCTACCTTTGAAATTTGTATTTACCACCCAATAGCTTATTGCTTCTATTTAAAAAACACCACAGCTAACACTTGCAATCTGCTCAAATCAGATGCACCCTTTGTACAGAACTAACTTGCAAGTATCAAACAATTTCAATTTTACCTTAGACTTCTCGTTCTTTATTCTGTGGGCTTCATCAATTACCAGGTACCTCCAGTTAAATTTCTTGAAGACTGATTTCTCTTTAATTACCATTTCATACGATGTAACACAAACATCCCATTCACCAGGCATCATAACATCACGGATAAATGCAGCCTAGAGCAGAAGAACTGGATTAATAAACATTTATAAATATGAACAATTTTTATAGCATTCAGGGAAAGCTGACTCCACCACCATCACTGATGCAATAAACTAGCATACAAAATTCATCTAAAACATCTTCTCAGTAACTGTTACTGTAACTTCTCAGAAAGTTACTGTAACAAAAGCCTTCAATCCTTTGTACTTCAAGCACAGAGAAAGCTGGAGTTAAGCAAAACATAAATTAGTTCCTACTCAAAATTAGCTATTTGCCCTTCAGCATCATGTCTCTTTAATTCAAAGAGAGTACATACAACCAAAAGGGGAAAAAAACCTTCTGAATTAACTTGTCCAAGGATACAATCCACAAAAGTGTCTCAAACCAACTTACATAACTCACTCCCAACTATCTTCTCTCTTCCCCAAACAGCTCCCTCCTCTGTCCCATCTGTTTTGCAAAGCACACATCAAAGCACATAAATCCCCTCACATGAAAGGACATCATCCCATAGGAAAACCATGCAGACAGGTCTCCCCTGGTTCCCCTGAGGCCATTTCCTCTTGTCCTATCACCTACAAAAACAAGTTCCTTCAGCTGTTCCTCCTAAGCTCTGTTCCCTTCTCAGAACACTTGTCTGAACACCTCAACGTCACCAGTGCCCAGTATAGGGGGACAGTCACTGCCCTGGTCCTGCTGGCCACACCATGGCTGGTACAAGCCAGGATGCCACTGGCCTTCCTGGCCACACTGCCAGCTCCAACTCCTCTTCTAGAACCTTTCTATCCTCAAGCAATAACAGGCAGCCATGCAATCCATATAAGCAGCTACAGATGTTTCACAGAAACATCCAGCTCGTTCATCCCCTTCAGTTAGAAAAACATTCCATATCTACTTTAAGGCATTCACAATGAAAGATGAAAAGCTCTACAAGAGAATCCTAGTTACAAGGCCAGGCAGGCTTATAAAATACAAGAGTGGGAAAAGTCCCCTGAAAAAAAAGGTGAAGAGAGAGGTAACAAAGTGAGTGCAATAAAGAAAAATGAGTACACACTGTCACATTACAAATATGGAAGAGAGATAAAAACTAGGTGCAAAAGTCAAAGAGAAAAACAACAGAAAAACTGACAATTCAAAGGGCTGTACTTTGATCCCAATCTATTATTTCATCTAGTGATTTTCAGTTTTTCCTCACAGTCACAAGCATAACATTTTAAATTTTTAACATTAATGCAGTTAAAGATTACTAAAATATACTGTAATTAAGGAAATAGCTTAAGGAGAAGTCCATGTACTCAACTGATATTTTTTGCCAAATAATGCATAAATTTCTGAAATGTGAAGCACTTACTCTGGCATCTTTATCTCCAATAAGGCAAACAGCACGTAAGGATGGCACCCAGCGCTTGAATTCGTTCATCCAGTTATGCAGGGTTGATTTTGGAACCAGGACCATGTGTGGCCCAGGAATGTTGCGGTAATGCTTCAGATAGCCTAACAAAGCTATTGTTTGCAGAGTCTTACCGAGCCCCTGCATTGACAAAGAGGGGGGAAAGAAAGTGAAATGCCATAGAGAAATACTTTCAAACCATTTTCTTAATATGTAATTCTGCCATTTGTTTAAAGCAAACTACACAAAAAAATGTTTGCAATAGAATTTCTTTCATTACAATTTCAGATTTGAAAGACCAGACTGCTGTAAGTGAAGCATACTACTACACATTCATAAAGCACTATAAACACTTCAATGTTGTACTGTGCTCAGTAATTACCACCAAAAAATCCAAAAGATTACTGCTTACCATTTCATCTGCCAGAATGCCATTAACTCCATTTTCATACAATGAGATCATCCAGTTCAAACCTCTAACCTGATAATCTCTTAGTGTTCCTCCTTTCACATCTGTAAATGTAAGATTCCTCTAAGTAGAAAAATACTAATTCTAAGTAGAAAATTTTAAATGCAATCTGCTCAGATCTTAATCACATCAAATCAATCAGAGAGCTGTTAACACCATGCTTACATGAAGGGGACTCCTCAAAGCGAATGCACACATTGGAGGTTTTCCGACTCTCCGACAGGAGCTCTTCATCCTCCTCCTGCTCCGTGCGCCTGTGGCGGTACCTAAACAAAGAGCCCAACACTCATGTGTGAACAAAACCTCTTCAAAACACTGCTACAAACTTCAAATTACAACAGAAGCAATCACTGACCCACAGTGTGAATGTTCTGGTACCCTGACCCAACTCTCATGCTGTTAACACAGTATTCCTCAGGAGTCACTCCAGCTTTAATCAGAAAGGCTGATAGGAAGGGCTCTCTTTCAGAGCCAAAGCTATACCCTGACAATATCGTGAGTTCTCTGAGGCACTTTTTAATGAGCAACACAGAAATACAAGACTCATCAGTGGTGGCCTTAGATTCAATTACCTGATAATTACAAAGTTCAGAAAAATCACATATTCACATTTTTTAAAAATTAAAATTTCTAAACTAGAATGCCATTTTGCAAACATTCAAAAAACCTAGTTGGTTGTTATTTCAAGACCTCTCAGAGGCACTACAGGCAGGCTCTCGTGCAACACTAACACAGACAGACCAGTGGGGAGAGCCAGTTGGTGCTGAGGATCCAACAACCACTACGAGGACACTGCCTTGTCACAGCCTGGTCTAGCCCCACCCTGGTCCCACTGACTGGTGCACTACCAGCTGGGTCACATCAGGCAGATTTCTGGAGTGCCCCTTCAGCATCTTGCAAAAGAAATTCAATCTGTGTGCTCCAAAGTCACCCCACAATACAGACCAAAGCATTTTACATGGCAAGAATCAGGCAACTTGCTTTAAAAGGGCATTTCTGCTCCAAGGTCACACTTACTGATGGAGCAGATGATGCTTTCAAAACAACCAGCTTTTAAAGAAATTGATACACCACTGATAGGAAATTGTCTGGATTTACTGAAAGTACAATTTTTATGTACAATCTCTAAACAAGTTATGTCAAAATTCTAAGTTGTCTGAACACGTAAGAAGCCAGAAATAAAAATAAAACATACTCCCCAGCTGAAATCAAACTCTGTTTTTCATCTTTCTTCATCCGTGGCCGTCCCAGCTTGACTTTCAGTGGAGATGTTGGTGATTTTTGTGCTGCAGGTTGAATAAAATGTGCAAAAAGTTCTGTCTGCTTCAGGAGGAATTCAAACCTTTTTGCTCGATCTGCTTTCTGGATTCCAAAGGGAGAAGAGAATAAAAAAAAAAAGAAAAATAGATAACTTTTCTTCATAAAAACGTATTTTTGTTAAGAAACAGAATTCAGACACTCATGAGAACAACTTATATGAAGAAAAACTGATAAGACCGTCTGTTAGACAACTCAGAGGGCTACAAGCATTGTGAAACAGAGCTAGAAGCTAGAGCTGCTTCATGGCACATCAGCAGTGGTGAAAGGATGCTTTAATCTTTGTCTACAAAAGATAAAGACAAAACTAAAGTTATGACTTGCAGTAAGGGATGAAATCCTAACCTTGCTCGTCAGTGGCAGAACTTCATCAGCTTCAAGGCTAACAGGATTTGATCAAAGACAACAATGTAGTAGCTCTGCTTTTAGAACTATTTCTAAAGTAATGGTTGAACTGCTTTCATTCAGGTTTGTGAATTTTGCTGTCAGATTTCAAATTTTGAGCATTTCATTTTGCCATCTCAATGGGGCACATTCATTATGTCACAAAGAAAAACGTGGCCTTCCTTATACTTAGAAGATACCATGTTACATCATTTTAAAGAAAAATATGAAAAAATGCAAATTCTATCTGAGAGAATGCAATTGTTATCAGTTTCTTTATGAGAAATCTAAACACCATGTAAGGCAATGTCCATGTGATCCCATTCACATATCATGACATCAAGGAGAGAAGTGAAACCGCAGTTCAGCATCGTGACCTTTCCAAGGAACACCCGAACGCCTTCCTGCAGGTCGTTCACAGCAAGCAAGAACCAACAGGAGCAGAACCGCCAAGCAGAGCGCAGCAGAACGATGCTGCCGTGCAATGCTCGGTGCCGCCACACGGGGGCGCCGCGTTCCTTCAACCGGAACAGCTTTACCAACATCCCCCGGCAAAAACAATCCTGCTTTGCCCCCCGGCGTTATTACCGGGTCATTTCTGCAAATAACTTGATATTTACATTGCATTCGGTTGTCAGGTAAAACCTTTATGAAAAATAAATTATAGGAGGGGGAAGTAGAGGCATTGACGTTTATGATCATCAGTATAAAAACAAATCTATTCAGAGGATTCGTAGTTAACAAATAATACATGATCGTTTGGCAAAAGAATCATTGTTGGTAAAGATCTATATTGAATGAAACAATATAATTTTCTGCCTGCAATATCACAGGCTTAGTATAAACAGTACATCTTGATAAAACAGTAAAGGTCTAGCTCACAAGTGCACAATTGATAAAAGGCAGTGTTTTGGTATCTAATCCCTTTGTCTCTTAGGACAACTGAACTAACACTGTAATTTAGGAAAGTTGTAAAGTCATGTGAAACAAGTTTAGCTGCTTACTCAATTCATTCTCAAAGAACAGATTCACTGTGGCTCCTCTCTTTGGCTATAAATTAGGTGTTCACACATATAAGTATCAATTTTTCTATGTCTAACAATTATATTCTTCCCTGACTTCTGTGATATCCAGTCCTTTCAATGGATTATTTGGCATCCATTTAACATTAAAGCTTTTAAAAACAATGCAAGATAGAGGTACCAGCCTAAACCAAGGACCTACTACAAATGTCATCCAAGGAGTCGTATCATGTCCTGCAGGTTTTTGCCTCTGTAACACAGAAGTTACCCTGTTACAAATCCTCTCCAGCACTGGTGTCATGGACAAATCCTCTTTTGCACTCTTATGGCACACATATTATGGGGCATTTAAATATTTAAAGCCTTGTTTTTATACGAGAGAAACTGGCAGATTCAGTAGTTCAATTAAGTAAGAAGTAGCTTAAGGATGCCTCTGACATGACCCAAGGAGTCATCAAATAAAACTGACAAAAACCAATTCAAAACAAAATGGGGAGAGTTGTAATTATAAAATGTCATTGAATGGTAGCTCCTTACCACAGATGGGTGTGGATAACTAAAAAAGAAAGCACAAAACCAAAAATCCACTGACAAGTACTGAGTATAAAAATCACAGGCTACAACTCCAAAAACCAGGCAGACAAAAATACTTGGAAGAATGGGACAGTATTGAACAGAACTACCACCACCTGACCTGTTAGTCACTGTGAGAGACACGACATGGGCCTAGACATCTCCATGAATCTTGGTTTTCTCTTCTGACACATCCAGGCTGCAGTAACTCCTTGAAACTGTGCGGATCCTGCTCCGACAACCAAGTGCCATAAAAAGCTGCAGTACATTTTCTCATGAAAGCACTTACCATCTTCTCTTCATATTCTGGGTCAACTTCTTTTTCAGGTCTAGCTGCCTTTGGAGGAAGTTTGAGTTGGAATGGGGGATCATTTTTCTGGAATTCAGAAGTTAAAGATTTTATAAATACCAGTTTATTTACTTTTTTAGCAAAATGTATCAAACTACAGCAAAACGAGCAAACCTACAAACTGCAAGACAAGCATGCTACTTTTTAAAAATAATTATCTCAAAATTAAAGAGTGCATTAATCATTTCACCTGAAGCATCGTGTCCACGATGAAACTAAAGATCCTCACATTTATCTCTACACACAGGATCCAAATTGAAAGAGAACTAAGTTTAATCTTTCACAGAGATCTCACTGTAAATCCATAATTAAGTTTAGTATCTTGAAAAGATATTTCAAAAAATTTAAAAGTTTTGGTTTCTAACTGTCAGATTCATAATTGTAATTTGCTGACACTTGCATTTCAGTTGGGTTTTTTCTGTTTCCACTTCTAGATGAATAGGCACAAGTTCAATTGGAAACACAATTTAACACACTTAACCATAAACCTAGGAAGACAGACAACCAACCAACTCAATCCATGCAGCAACAAATCCATGGACACTCTAAGACAGCAGAAGAACCACCTTATTTACTATATATGAAAGAAATCTAAGGAATTGTAACTAAAATTTAACTTTTGTAGTTTATGAGATTCATAGCTGTCTTCAATTGTGAAGCTCAAAGCAGGTTTTTCATAACTATATTGGTAAAATGATGAAATGGGTCTTTTTGCCCCTACTAAAGGAAAACTTTCCTAACTGGTCTTTGAAATATGCCAATAAAAAATAAACTGATTTTGAGATGCTTTAAATGCTAAAAATGTTTTTGAAAAGCTCTGAATAAACTGAAAGGAGCTGCAAGAGTGCATGTCTGCATAAAGTATAACAGTGCAGAGCACAAATCTGCTTTAAATATCAGACTACTATTAAATACATTAAAATAATAATTACTCTGAACTATTCAGGGTCCAGTAGCAAAACCAGGCCAAAATGGTACCAAATATTTAAAAACCTGTTAAGCAACACTGCATTTAAATTTCAGAACTGTTACTGATAAATACACATGCCAGCTTCTTCTTTAAGCAAAACCATGCAAATGGGAGGAATATTTTCTGAAGTCAGAGATTACTGCTCCAAGTTTGGCCCAAAGCCATAATTCCCTGCAGAGGTGAACAGTACTAAGTGCATAATGAAGCTGCTTCATGATTTTACACATGCTCCAGCTTTACACAGCTCACCTGTGCAAGGCCAAATGTTGCAAACAGGCAGCATTAGAAATATTCTATTCACTTAAATGTTCTTCAATCACACAGTTAATCAGCTCATCTCAGAAAACAAAGTTACTCCAACATGCCAAAGAGAGGTGATACAGATGTGTATATTCACACCCCCATTACATCACCAAACAACATACACTCCAAAAATACAGACTGACATTGCTAATATCAGGTCCAGTCCTTCAAGTGAAGTGTCAAATTACTCCTTAAATGAAAACAAATTCACAGTAGGCCATTTCAGGCATCTCCCTCACTTGCCCCAGAAATAAATTAGATATGTGTTACTGGAAAAAAGCTGCCTGTCTACCTCAGAGAAGTATGAAGTTTCTTCAAGCAGAACAACTCGGTACTAGGAGAATCCCTTAAAAATGAAAGTTCTCCAAGCAAATTGCCATGCAATATTATCTTTCTTAGCCCCAAGGCAGACAGCTGCAATGCCAGTTCTGTTCTTACTCAGATTATCCCAGAAGGATAAAACTTATGGTGGCATACAATTTATTCTGAAATAAGTATTTTCTCAATAACACACTCTGAGTTAAAACAGTAAACGAGCTGACCTCTTACTGCAGCCACAGCACAATAAAATCACAGTGCACACCTTAAAGAGAAAACACACTGTCCCTACCCCCCCAGCTTCTTATTGCAGGTTTCTGTTGAATACTGATGGCTCCAGTATCAGAAATCAGCACAATAAAATCACAGTGCACACCTTAAAGAGAAAACACACTGTCCCTACCCCCCCAGCTTCTTATTGCAGGGTTTCTGTTGAATACTGATGGCTCCTATATCAGAAATAACAAACAGGAGATTGTCAAAAGGCAGTGAAAGATCATGACACATGATCCCTGTGCCCCTTCTCTCCTCACAATGGGGAGAATTCCCTGCAGGTTCCCTGAGCACTGCTCTGTGCCAGGGGTGCCAGGCAGGCAGGGATAGGCACCATACCCAGACTTGCTTCTGCATGATGCTCTGAATTACAGAAATCTACACTTGGACAATCACTAGACTTTGGTACGAGTAGTAATACTTCCCCCTTACAACTGGGCCATGTAGCTTAATACAACACAGAAACATAAAATCTTTCACGAAGTCTGAGAGTTTTTCCCTAGAAACTTGACATAACATATCTTCATCACGTAGAGGGCTGCCTTGTCAGGACCAGGACAGCAGAAGTCTCTGTGCAACTCACCACCACAAAAGTAGTTTTTTAGCTCAGGAAACTCGCCAGTAACAATCTGTCTCTACTCTAGAACCTATTTCCATTATACATTAAACAGTCCCCTGAAAACTGGTATCAACACCTTACAACATCCACGCAGCACTTTCAAAAAATCCTGAGCATTCCACAGATACAAAATACTCCCCTTAAAATCTCTAATATTAAACTACCCTAAACAGAGTTTCCAAATTCAGGCTGAGAGATTTCTACCCAGAAAGTTTAACAGTCCCAAAGTGAGGAGGCCCCATGAACACCTGAATAAACAACTGGGGAAAAGAACTGCTGCTGCTGCTTTAGCTGACTTCACTCTTGCAACTTGCGCTACTAAAAACTCTGAACAGATGCACTAAGAATAATTAAATTAGGGTTCCTTCTGTGTTTAATTCACACATACAAGGTGAAAATACATTTCCAAATAGTCAGTAAGACAGTTGTGGTAGTACAACAAGGACTATTTATGAAGTAAAACACTGACAGGGGAGCAGAGCACAACAGGTTGCATGACTGCCACTGTTATGCAGATGCTGTGACTGTACAGTTGACATGCATAAAATTTTGCAGAGTAAGTTGAATAGAGAAGTAGCCCTTAAATATTTTCTCTTGAGTAACCAACTAAACCGTCCCATAACTGTTTGTATGCATAATAAAATAAAGCTTCAAACATTCTTTACAGGCAAAATGGACTGTCAGTAAGTGGGATAAAACACCTGAATGTATCAGTAGCTCTGCAATTTTCTCCAGTATCATAAATATATGATGTATGGTCCTCATTCCTACTAAGTTTTTTCTAAGATTCATTCTTCGGGTTAAACCTTGTTCTGTTTCCAAGGATACCTGAATACGTCACTTTCTACATGCCTTGTGTCTTTCTTCCAAAAAGCTAAGGAGAGGCGGCTGGCAGCCATAGGTGTCCTCTCGAGGGGTGCATTCTGCACCAGGGCACAATTCCAGCCGGGCAGGGGCAGGAGGAGGCCCTGGCCCCTGCCTGCCGCCAACTCCCGACACTCCCTCCCCGAGCCCCCGGAGCTGCCGGCTGCGGGACAGCTTTCCCCGGGGCACGGGAAAGGAAACAACAGGGCGGGGGCTCCGGAGCACGGACCCCGCAGCAGCGGCAGGCCGCGGGCTGGAGGGGCTCCGCACGGGCTCCAGGGCCCGGGGCTGCAGGGCCGGGCGGGGGGCATCGCAGGGCCGCGGGCTGTGGCCGCCCCTCGCGCCGCGCGGCCCCGCCCCTCCGCCCGGCCCGCGCCGCGCGGCTCTCGCGATAGCTGCGCGGGCCGGCGCCGGGCGGTGCTGCCGCTCCCCTCAGAGCCCCGTGCGGGGTCCAATGGACCTTACAGATCGTCTTGTTCCACTCCCCGTTATGCTTTCCCACACACTTTATCTATTCCAGATTGCTCCAGAGCTCCATCCAACTTGGCCTTGGACACTTCCCGGGATCCAGGGACAGCCACAGCTTCTCTGGGAAACCTGTGCCAGTGCTTCACCAACCTCAGATTTAATAATTTCTTACTAATAATTAATCCAAATCTCTCCTTGTAGTTCCAAACCGTTCCTCCTTGTCCTATCTGCCCATCTAAAAATTGCTCTCCCCGCATCATGAGCCCCTTCCAGAACTGAAAGGCTTCAACAAGAGCCTCCTGTTGAGGCGGAGCAGCGCCATGTCAGCTGCTCTTTCGTAGTTCAAAACTAATCTCTCCTCGTACTTCAAAGCCTCTCCTCGTAGTTCAAAACTGTTCCTCCTTGTCCTATCTGCCCATGTAAAAAGCTGCCCTCCCCCCTGTCATGAGCCCCTTCCAGAACCAAAAGGCTTCAGCAAGATCTCCCCGGAGCCTCCTGCTGAGGCCATGCAGCGCCATGTCCGCCTGTCCCCACAGCAGAGGTGCTCCAGCCTCCCGGCCTTCTCCGTGGCCTGCTCTGGGGTCACTCCAACATGTCCCTGTCACGCTGGGGACCCCAGAGCTGGGTGGGGGTGTCACCAGAGCCGGGCATTGGGCCGGGATCCCATCCCTCGGCCTGCTGCCCTCGGTGCTGTGGGTTCAGCGCGCAGCTCCAAACCCTGCTGCAAATGGCAAGCGTGCTTTCCTGAACTGCTCCATGCGGCACCAGAGAGAAAATCATCCGTTAATGTCTGCAGGTCTGAGGTACCAGTGGAGCTCACAAAGCAAAAATAGCTTGCAGGATTTTTTTTTCCTGAGCAATTTTAAATTCAGCAGTGTTTGCGTATTTCTTTTGAAAATTGCAATAACTCACAAAGCAAAAATAGCTTGCAGGATTTTTTTTCCTGAGCATTTTTAAATTCAGCAGTGTTTGCATATTTCTTTTGAAAATTGCAATAATGAAGCCACTCAGTTTAGTTACTAGCAATGCACGTATTTCTGACTGTCCATGCAAGATGTTCAGATTTTCAGCTGCTGAGCTGTAACTTTGCTCATACTGCTAAAAAATCCCAAAACAGTCCTTGAACTGGCAGACATAAAAACCATAGCTCCAAATCAGCCATGTTCCCTGGTGATTACTTACAAAGGCAATAGCATGAGCGTTTTGTCCACTGGCAGCAATGAAACCTTAGCTCAGTAGGCAGAATGAGCAAAAAATGCTACTTCAGTCCAGTAAAAAGCTCAGTAGCTATCTGAATCTTTTTTGCATAACTCAACAACTAAGCTGAGCAAATGGGTTATTGCAGATCTCATACGCTGCATTTAGAAAAACTTCTGAGACCTCTCTTCCATCTATACACTGGTTCCAGGGAAGTGCCAGTAACATATGTCTGAACTGTTTCCATGACTGTCTGATTACTCTGAAATTCAGTATCTACTTTATGGCCCATCATAGCCTGTCTAAGCTCCAAACTCCCCTTTTTCATGTTGTGAAACAGCTGCAAAGCAGTAACAGTGTTGTTCCAAACTATTTAGCACCTTCTGTGTATGCTACATCATCCACAAAAAAGCAAGGCCCACAGCATCTGCAGTAGCCCTTGCACATGATTTCTTTTTAAAAGCTTTGGGAAGTACATTTTTCATAGAGCAATTGAGAGGAGTGATGTGACTGGTTTTGAAAGAGTACTCCAAATAGCTTTTCCAAGCAGCACTCTGTAGAAAATGAAGTTTACCGTTAGCTATGAGAAAGTCT
This sequence comes from Passer montanus, assembly GCF_014805655.1. Classification (NCBI taxonomy): domain Eukaryota; kingdom Metazoa; phylum Chordata; class Aves; order Passeriformes; family Passeridae; genus Passer; species Passer montanus. The sequence continues at coordinate 4,851,882 of NW_024368596.1, read as the reverse complement.
CTGAGGTGGGAAAATTCCAGTCCATGATGTGGTTGTTCTTAACCTTCAGAGCAAATAGTGCACTAACCACTTTTAACATCTGACTTTCCTTCTCCACTTTCAAATGCTTGAAGCTTCTGTTTATGCAGAACACTCTCAAGTGTTTGTCACAGCTTGTTTTTTCCTTGGAATTCACAGGAACATTGCATGCTGTACAAAACAATCAAGCTGCTGCTTTCATGAAAGATCTCTTTTGGCTATTTTTTGCTTGTGTGCTTCACATTTACATTTGACACTTTGCAAAGATGTTCCTAGCTGCTTCTCTTAGACTATGCAATGTACTCTTTGTGGATCTACAGCAGTGGCTGAAAAAATCACTTAGTCACACAACACTGTTATAATTTAATAATCTAATTAATTATTTTAAAAAGTATGAAGTGCTTTTTTGTACTTAATTAGTATACTAGACTTTGTAGTCATATTTGAAAAATTCTACTGAATATATCCAATTGTTTGAGGGGTTTTTTTCATGTGTTGGGAGGTAAGGGGCTAATTGTCCTGTTTACATTGTAGATTTAGCTGTTAGCTCCTTGTTTTCCCAGGTTCATTACTCTGTATTTTACAGTCTGCCAGATATAATCACCAGAGCTGAATGTGTGGCCTGCTGAATTCACGAGAACAAATAAACTCACCACGCCAAGAATCTGCCAAATCCACGCAAGGCCACTGCTGGCAACAGGTTTGTAACTCAGACCAGAGCTGAAGAGCAGTGGCTATGGCTGCTAACTAGAAGGGGAGTGAGAGGATTATGCAGGCACCTGCTGAAAAAAGAGGAGCCTTCAAAGACCTGAGCCCCTTGGTGAGCAGGAGGGGTTTGCCTCCCGGCTGTCACAGCAACCAAGAAAGTCAGTGCTGGTGAAATGGAACCATGTCAATGCACCGTGGGCATGGTGATCTGCTGTTAGCAGTAAAACCTTGATTCTGTAGAAAGCAACAGCTTAAACAATAAAATGTGTCTGAGATATCAGTTGTGATGTGTCTTTGCTGACTTGAAAAGCAGATTCCCAAGTGGCAGTGCTGCTGTACCACCAGGTGGCAACACCGGCCTGTACTCAGCTGTGGCAGTCCTGACAAGGGGATCCGGCAGCCCGAGCACTATTTGATGTGAATGCTGCTCAGTCTTGAAACTATTCTGATCAAGAATAGGAAAAAAATAATAAAAATTACTTTGCAAACAATCTTTTGCTAGCTGTTGTTTAATTACCTCTATAACTGTATCACGTACGTATAGCACTTTCCCGTAGAATGGCAAAAGGGTTTTGTTAAGAAGGGCCTTGGGAAGGGTATATCCTGTTACTCTGGGATCTGTTCACTCCCACATGCACATTCAGGAGGCTCTCCATTGAATGCCATAGTCCAAAATCCACTTCTAGGACCCTGGTCGTTTCTAGCTTAATCGTACCAGCAATTAACTTTAACCACAACTGTGCAATGCATGTTAACTGTAAGCAATAAACAGCTTTATAATTCAGCTTTATGTATAAACAGCAGGATCTGGAGGTAACACAGCTATCTCTGGGATATTTGCAAGTTGACTTGAATAGTTGCCACCTTTATCTCCATGCCTACATCAGCCTCCAAGTGTGATCAACCACAGTAACCACACATTACCCTGACTGCAGCACTGCTACCCACTTGCTTAAAATGCTTATATCAAGTGTTGCTATTTTAATATTGCTGTTAGTAACAGGCTGTTTCTCTACAAGTTGCCTTGGCTATGTCCAGTAGCACAGTTCTATGCATTTTTGCACTTACCTGTTTCATTCAGTTCCTTATTTCATAGGTTCCCTTCCAAGTTTACCAACTTCAGGGCTCAATATTATTTTTCTTGTTCATAGGATTAGAAAGAAGCCTAGGACTCCTCCTCTAGAGCTTACAATAAAGAAGGTGCTTCTCAAATGTGCTCTTGGTTTATGTGCCACTCATTTGTAAGCCAGGTTTTGCTCAAGATGCCATTCCTGAGGATATCTGTGGCTGCAGGGCTTTGCAGCAGCCAAGAGATGAGAGCAGTGCAGTTCATGGCTACAAACAAATGCTCCCTGATTCTGCATCAGTAACAGGCAACAGTGTGCCCTCATAGACTGGACGTTGAATATTCTTGTAGAAAAGGGTTTGCATGATTTTGTTGTAGTTGCTTGGAGGTTTTGTGAGGGTTTTGTTGTTTGGTTTGGGTTTTTTGTGGTTTTTTTTTTGTTTTTTTTGCTTGTTTCTTTTTTTCTCTTGTTTGTTTGTTGGGGTTTTTGTGGTGCAGGCTTCATACCAACACATCAATTTTCTGTATCAAGTTTTCATTTCACCCAATGGAGAGTCTCTAGTGTTGCCAGAAAGGTTACAAATGCAAGACCACATTCAGCATTGGGAACTATAACAAAATAGCTGATGTGTCCTTTTTATCTGGTTCAAAGTGTTGATAGCTGTACAAATATTCTTTGTTTTTACAACTTTATCCCAATATTGCATTTTCAGTCCAGGCTTTAGTAGCCAGAGCTTTATTGTGGTACTGGAAAGTCTTCTAATATCCCTGTGTTTCCCAACTACACAGGTTTTTGTTAACTTTTTTTTTTTTTTGGCTGTGTTCATTGTTGCATTGGGAGAGCCAGGAGCTCTCACAGTTTGTGTTCCTGACCCCTTGCACTGTTACTGGTGTTTCTGCAGGTGAGCAGTGGGTTAGTTCTAGATTCTAAAAAACAAAATTGGTCCTAACAAAGAGAGTTATTATTTTTTCCTCAGATCAGCCCAGCAAAACAACTCAACTGCCCACGCACAGAGGGGCCAGTGCCAATACAGCAGCAAAACAGATCTACAGCAAGACGAAGGGTGGGATTGCAGCCACACTAATTTGTATCAGTTTAAGCTACCATAACCAGGCTTTAATAAACAGTTTTACAACTGTGTATTCTGTCCTGAATGCCAGATTTTGCCCACCTACAAACCATGATGTCATCCAGATATAACGATTGGTGATTCCTTTGGAGATCATAAAATATTTCCTGTTGTAATAAGCTTCTACTTTGTCAAAATCTGAGCACTGTCTCAAGAAGACAGTCCCTGATTAGAAGAGTACTTTAAAAGAGATTTTAGATAAAGCAAAAGCCGTCAAAAGTTTCCTCCAACTGAAATAAAACTGAAGCATAATTTGCTGCTCCCTTCAATGGCATCTTTTTCTCCCCTAACCTATGCAGTCATTTTGAAAACCTGTAAAAACAAACTGCCCTTAACAAACACAGAGTATTATAAAATCTGGAATATCTGTGAGAATCCAATGAGCATGTTGGTGCAGTACAGCCTTTAACTCTCTTAAATGTTGGTCTCTTAAATGTTGGTTGGTCAATTTCTCCTTCACAATCTCAATTTCTTCTTCACAAAGAATTCTCTTACTGCTTTGCCCAAAACAAATTATATCTCTCTTAACCAAAAGCCTGTGGGTTTGATTTCACACCGATCACAGATTATTTGTAAACGTAACAGTTCTTGTTTGAAGGTTTTAGCATGCACCAGGATTTCCTTTGAACACAGGAAATGCACAAAAGGATGCTGCAAAGTACTGCCTGCCTAAGCCTTGCAAACATGGCAGATCCATTCCATAAGCCAGAAGCCATCACTTCAGTTACCACAGGCTTTACCCTACTGTGAAATACTTGTAATCTTGTCCTTTATATCTATTTTTACTTGTAAACATCTACACACTGTGGAAAACTAGACCGAAGCTATTATATTTTCCAGAGTACTATCCATTTCTGCTGAGGGGTCTGTTAGACAAAAGTATTTTATCCTAGGCCACATAGGATATGTGTCTGCTTTTCCCCTTTTCCCCTTGCTGTCTTTTTTTTTTTTTTTTGCTGCTATTTTGCTTCCCTGACTGCCTGGGCCTTCTTTCTTCCTCATCCTGTACTGATTCTTCCTTTTTTTGTAACAGTCTCAAACACACAGCTGCCATCAAAACAATCCCTTCTTTCCTGCATTTGCATTCTTCACACTGAGCAACCTTTTCCACACAGAGTTCAGAAATCTGGTGTGTTTGCTGTATTTTGGTGTATTGCTTTATGCTCTATTTGCTGTATTTTGCTCTATTGAATCATATTAAACATAGTTAATTGCCTGGAGAGGGAAGGTCTCTCACCCACAGTTCTGCCATCAGCATGAAAATTTCTCCCAAATGTAACAGGTAGGGTTCCTATGTATTCTCAGGCATTTTTGGGCAATCTAGAGAACAGAGGCAGGCAGTGTCCTCTGTTAATTCTCCTGGGTTCATTTTCTCACCACTGCAGAGAGTTCTCTGGTCTCAGCAGGACTGAGACCCATCCTCCAGTTCATGGCAACTCTTCCACATTTATGAGTCTGAAAATAGCTAGACAGATATTTTTTTCATCTAAACATGAAACTACAGACTTCTTTTTCCATCTGTTTCTTCATACTTATGTGGAACCCGTTTTTAAGCTAGTCTGGAGTAAACTGGTCTCAGCAAATCCTCACTTTCAGGATATTAAAATTCACATAATGATTTGTTATTTCTGATCTGGAAGAAGCATATCATAATCTTGATGTCAAATAGATTATTTTGGGTTCCTTTAATAAAGTAAAAAAGGTTAACTCCTTCAAATTGCTATATAAAGTAGATCTCATGTGAGCTGAGTACTGATCATTGTTGTGTATGAAAAATTAAGTAGATTTTTCTTAACTCATAAAAGTTATTAGGACAATTATAGTAGAAATTTTGGATCTTTGAAAAAGCCTTTGTATCTCCTCCCTTAATTGCAAGGATTATTTGCTGACCTTGCGGGGCCAGTAATGTCATTACCCCATGAGGAAATCCTCACAAAAAGGTTGCTACTGATTCACATGTGGAAAGGAACAGCCATGACTTACTTCACTTCATCACCTGTGTAGACATCATAAAATTGTTTATAGTCTGCAAACAGAAGCTGAAAGTTACCAAATCCACAATTATTAGTGCGTGCTTTTGTGGATGACAGGGAAGAGAGAAACCTCTCATCTGGCAAAAGAGCTGGGGCAGAGATTTGAACCAAAGTGAACCTGTTTGTTGCCACTCCCACTTCAGAAAAAGACAGTTTTACGTTTGTAAATAAATTCATTATTCAGAGAACTCCAGTCATCCACCAGCTACTTTCCTAAACAGGAGACTTTGCTATGAGATGCTGGATGTCTGCTGCTGTTTCCCAGAGGAGGTTAGTGCCAGAGGGCATTGGTCTGTTTTCTGAAAGGGTTTGACAGAGTTCTCCCCATGTGTCATGAGAGCTTTTGGTAAAATTAGATTCTGCCCTGTCCACAACAATAAAGGCCGTCCCCACATGCAGCTCACACAGTTCACAGCTTCCTGGAGCAAAACCGCAGCAACGTTCCTCTGTTGTCTTTGTCTTTTTTCACAATGGCTCCTGCTCCGAAATCAGGTGTCTGCCCAGGGGGTGTCACTGCCACCAAGGTCCTGGGGGTGACAGAGCACAAACCAGGCAGGCAGAATATATTCATCAATCAAACAGCACAGTGCACATGGGTCAGCATCACCCTGGGCCTGTGGTCAGGCTCCAGTTTTGGTCGTTAATTGTTTAAACAACAGCAATAAATTGTGACTCTGAGCATCTGAGTGCATTCCTCCTTTAGACCTGATTTGTATGGTGAGGACAGGCTGTTGAAAGGAAGAGCAGGGGCTGAATTATCCCGTGACTTTGCTAAATTTGTCCTTGTGAATGGAGAGAGAGAGAGTGAAATACTTGTCTGCAGGGGGGAGCGGAGTGGTAACTGTCAGGAACAGCTGGAACATATATACTGTGTCATGTCTTTTTGTGGCACTGGGCTTCTCTGCTTGCTGAGAGAATGCTGCAGAGGCATGTTAGCATTCTGCTGAGTAAGTGTGCTGCGAGTTCCATATGTAAACAGGGATCAGTTGCTAGATGAGAGAAAAAGGCTGTTCTCCCAGGGCTGTGGTTGTCTCTCGCATGCACCTCAACCTTCTCAACGCCTGCGTGGTGTTGTAAATTAAATGTGAGGCTAAATTCTCAGAAAACTATCTGCTTGTGGAAATTTCAGTTGAGATAGCTCTCATCTCTTTCTCTTTTTATACCTATAAATTTGTGAATGAAATAAATCCTTCTGATTTTTTCCATCCTATCCATCCTGATTATGCATTTGCGCACAAGGAAGTAAGAGCTTTCACTACTCTCAAAATTAATGATAACAGCATCAGTTTCTTATCCATAGAAATGGATAAGCTTAAATAGCAGACTTCTATTAGTGGCCTGTCAAGTCATGAAGGAGATTCCCATCAATGCAAGTAGCCATTTTGTTCTCTTCTGCTTTATTAGTGTTGTTTTCCTCTGGGACATCAGGAAATGAAAGGAGTACACCAGCACTTCCATGACAAGCAGAGAATTCTTAAGGGATCTGGCTGATGTGAATTGCACACACATCCAGGGTCAAACTGACCATGGCTGCTGTGCTCTTTGCTAGTGCCACATACTGGGTTAGTCTGGGGAGGGCGGTGCTGCTTTGTGTGGCAAAGGGCTGCAGGGGTGGCATCTGTGAGAAGCTGGCAGATGCTTCCTCCATGGCCAACAGAGCCAAGACCAGCTGGCTCCAAGACAGACATGCCACTGGCCAAGGCCAAGCTGATCCGTGACAGTGGTAACACCTCTGGATAATGTCCTTAGGAAGGGGAAAACAACCTGTTCAGCAGGTTTTCTTAAATCCATCATCACGGTGATGGATTTAAGAAAATAATTTAATGATTTAAATGTGGCTGAAAAATTTGTGCATGGATCAGGACAAAAGTGAAATCCCACTTCTTCCATCAGGATGAGAAACCATTAATTTTTAGACCTGTTATTGTCAAACACATGCATGAGTGGTACATTATCAGCACAAAGAAAGTTGTCAGTGTAAGAAAATAACTTTATTTGCTTTTTTAATGTTTGGAGCACAAGTACCAAGAAGGCAACAGCAGCTTTCATAACAAACATGTTAACCCCCACATGCTCTGCTTAATTATGGCTTCCTGTATTTCTCCTCAGGCTACTGGCATCATAAGTAAGCTGGCACAGATTTTATTTATTCTGAATGTGCTGAGTGCAAGTGGCCAGGCAGGTGCTTCGCAGGCAGCTGAGCCATTCCAGCAGTTCCCGAGGACAGGAGCCTCTGACAGAGGAGTGACACATCAAGCAGGGAACAGAATCACTGCACCCCTCCCTGTCACCATGGCTACCACTCAGCAGGCGGGTTTTGGGCAGAAGTGCCAATTTAAGCAACTGCTGATTTCTTCTTGTTGCCCCTGCATCACCCCCTCCCTTGATAAGGTTCATGCTATAGCAGGTCACAGCACTCATCAGATCAGGAAACTAGTCCTGATACAGCTGGAAAATAATCTCTCTCTGTTTTTTTGACTCATTCTTTTCCAAACAGTCAGGTTTGTGATTCAGTTCCTCATGTAGACACAGAAATACACCATGTCTGTGCAGCGGAGCTGATGGCAGAAGTGCAGGGACAAGGATGGGGACTGCTGGTGATTTAAGCAGCACTGTCACTGACCACAGCAAAGACAGAGGCAGAGCTCTCCTTAAGGCTGTGGTCTGCTATTCAATGTTTAAATTCATTTGGTAGCCCAGGCTCCTTTTTCCCCTGTCCTGTCCCCTCCCCACTCCCTCTGCTGCCTTTCTGCAAGTGGTTATGCAGCTGCACAAGGGAAGCCATCTGTCTGAAGCATGATCCAGTAAAAAATGGATATTGTTAGGACAGTGCAGGGATAACACATGAAGTGTACCCCAACTCATTTTATTTTGACATTTGGATGTTTTAAAGCCTTTAGTTGTAGGCTACTGTATGTGTCAGGGTGACACAGGCAAGTCACATATGGGAGAAAAGTGTGACTTTCTTTCCCTAAATAAGTTCCATGGCTGGATATATCTCTCCAAGAAGAAGTGTTGCAAAGCCTTGTTCACAAACCTGCTATTAAACATGTGAAGTTGTTAAAACATCACTGTGGATAATGGATAAATGGAGCTGAGTAAAGGTGGTAGTAGAATAGAAAGTTGGGAATCAAATCAAATAATACTGCAAGACTGCATGAAAGCCATTCTCAAACAAAAACATATCTAAAAAAGAGCACATTTGAAATATGTTTGTAGTTTATTCATGACAGTTTTCATTTACCATAGGATTCTTTTGAGACCAGTGATAATGTAAAGCACTAGCAACAGGAATCTATGAGTTTGTACAGATTTATTTATATTTTTATGTGAATTTACATAGGGCCTATATTTATACAGTTATGTCATTTATAGTGCATATTATATTAAATGTAATAAATACATATTGCAATCACCTTTTTGCTTAGAAACTTGAAAAACACATTTCTAGTTTGTGAGATTCAAGAAGTGACACTGCAAGCTGTTGTCAGCCTGCCCTGCCAAAGAGCCCCGGCAGAGACCTGGGCTTTTCACAGAAAAATTCTGTGAAAAGATTAAACTCTGCCATGGGCAGAGTGCTGCTGCTGATCCCACCATGCAGGGTCAGGCTGCACTGAGTGCTGTGCCTGGCCAGGGGCACCAGAGACTCCTCTCAGTAACAGACTGATGAAGTCTGTGAAGAACCGCTGTGTCCTCTTTAAGTAAGTCTGAGTTTTTAAAGTCGTCTGAAAAATGAACGCAGATTGCCCTGTCCTTGAAAAGGCAAGAGTTTCCCACCCTGGAAAGGCACAAATTACAAGGATCAGCAATATTATGCACTCTGTGGGCGTATTTTTTAGTTGTGACAGTGGAGTGGCAGTCTCCTTGAAGTCACTTTCTGAAACAGTATGTTTCTAAAAAATCCGTGATGATGAGAGCAGAAAAATCAAGTTTATTCCTATTAAATTCGTACAAGGGTCTAAATGCTCCTGGAAAAAAAAAAAACACTAAATCCACAGACTAACGAAGCTTGTTAGATGTCGGAAGCTGTAGTGGAGATTTCAGCGGGGACCGGCCCCACCGGCCCTGGTTTTGCCTCCAGAGCCCTTCTCGAGCCGGGTCCCCACGGGGACCTCCGCGGTCACCGGCGCTGCCACGGCTCAGCCGCGGGGCTCGCCCTCCCCGCTCCGCCGGGCAGGGGCTCACAGCATCCCCGGGGCTCCGGGCAGGGCTCACAGCATCCCGGGGCTGCGGGCCGCGCTGTCCGGGGCGATGCCGCTGCCGCTGCCGGGGTGTCGCAGGCGGCGGCGGCGAGCCCCGGCCGCCCATCACGTGCTCGGTGTGTTGCATTGTGCTGGCGGCGGAGGGAGGGCTGGCCGTGTCAGTGATCAATGTCATGACTTCTTCCGCGGGCTGGAGCCGCAGCAGAGCGCAGCTGAAGGAAGCTGATTGCTGCGGTGCGAACTGCCTGGGAACAATACACAGAGCCGCGCACCCGCACGGGCGGACACACGCCCGCACACACCGGCGCACACCCGGGCGGACACGGCACGCACGCACACGGCCGGGCACACGCGTCCCAGCAAACACACACACACATATCCCAGCAGACACACACACATATCCCAGAAAACACACACGCACTCACACCCCAGCACACACACACTCACATCCCAGCAGGCACACACACACTGACATCCCAGCAAACACACACTCACACACACATCCCAGCACGCGCACACACGGACGCACGGACGGACGGACAGACACCCGCACATAACAAGCACACACGCACTGGCAGCCCGCACCCTGGCTCCCGCTCCGCCGCTCCGCGCCCGGGGGGAAGATGAGCTCGGGGGACGTGGTTTGCACTGGATGGCTCATCAAATCACCCCCCGAGAAGAAACTCAAGAGATACGTAAGTGCAGAGGCTTTGCTGATATTTTTTTTAACTCGCTAAAGGGATTTCGGCATGTGCTCGCTGTCTGACTCTTCCTTTGAAATCTCTCGCCCGTTTCGGCTTCGCCTTGGACCAAAACAAAAAGAATTCCAAGTCCATGCGCTTATGGAGTATTTTAGTTTCCACCGACATTCTTGTGCCCTCTGGAATTAACCTTTCCCGGCTCGTAAGATTTCAGTACTTCAGCTGTTATGCAACGTATTTTAGGTTAAAAACCGCATTTCGGTTGCAGTTAACGTTGCAGTAACTAACAGAATTGTTGTAATAGAATTGCAGATGTCACTTTTCCAGGGACGGACAAGAACATCCTAAAAGGAAACGGAAAAAAACCCAAACGCAAACAGCCAAAATTTTAGTAATTTAAATTCTGAGGCTTGGTTTTGTTAAGATGATCTGTAATTTCTATGACACTTGCTAAAGGCAACATATGCAGTAGTTTTATTTACCAATGCCAGATGCGGTTGTTAGCAGAAAGCTTCAGAAAGCTTTTTGCACTGTGATAAAGAGGTGCTGGAAGATGCTGTGCTGTAAAGTTCCTGATAGCTGAAAGGTGAAGGGGGCTGGGGAGAAGAAGCGAGCCCTGAATGGAGATCTGCAACTGCACTATGGGCCCCTTGTTTCATTCTCTATCTGCTTGCCTGTTTGTCTGAAGGGAAAAAAAAAAAAAAAAAGGAAAAAAAAAAAAAAAAAGGATGTGTGTTGCAAACATAGGAAACTCTCATTGCAGGGGTGCAAGGAAAGCATTCCGGGTAGGAATAAATGACCCTTTAAAATCTGCTTGGGACAGCATTAACAATATAAGCCCCTCATGGGCCATTTTGCATACTCATTGGTGGTGGTTCTTCATCAGGCACATTGTTCTGTTCTGCTGTGACACTTCTGGAGTCGGTAATACCCGTTTGAGTCATGCCCTTGTAACCTGACTTCCCCCGAGCCCTGCACCGTACTCGAAGGATGCCGCCGGCCGTCCCTGGCGCTCCGAGCCCTGGGCACAGCTTACATCATTTGTCGTATTCACTTCTGTTTATCAGCATTTTCTCTGGAGTGCTGATGTTAGCTTTTCCCGGTAATATGAGGCATAACTGTCTTGTGGAAGAATATGGTGGATATCATTGGGTAGTGTATTTTTTCCTAGGCTAAAAACTAGCAGAAAGGATAATTTACTGATGTTGGGATTGTTTTTAACTTATTCTTAGCCAGAGTTTCTTCCTGTAGACCACAGTATTGCATTGAAGTGGCTGAATATTTGCTTTGTTCAGTTAGCATTTTCCAGTTCTAAAATAGCCACTATGATGTGTCTCACGGGAGCTGCAAATAAATTATGGGCATCTCATTTTTGCTGTATTTTGTAACGAGTGTACTAATAGCACTGTATGGCAGGCACAGTGTAAGAGCCACTGATTCACCCAGCTGGTATCATTAGTAACTCTGTCAGTGAAGCTATTTTTGATGACTCAATATTCATAAAAGGGCAAAGTAGAGAAAACAGAATGTGATAAAGCTGGGATTTGAAAGCCCCCATTATACAGTCAAGATAATAGTCACAACAGGGGCTCTGATCAGCTCACAAGGCTACTTGCAGTCTGCTCTGCTCAGATTTTGCACTACAAAACCAGGGGAAATTTGGTCTATGTTATTCTCCAAACACCATTAGATTCGCCAGATCTCTGCAGATTAAGCTTTGTTTTATGTTTAGGAGGATGAGGTAGTCCTTGGTCCATAATAAACCAGAAAGAAATCTGGTGCAAGTACAGCAAAGCTTAATGTCCTTTCTCATATGAGTGGTTACACAGTGGATGCTACAAACCAAATGGAAATTGTCTCTCACCTGCTGTAATCTACTTTTCCCCTATTTTTCGTAGAGTTTCACCAGCATGGCAGCTCGTGCGTCTTGCACCGGGCTGAACCACGGTGACTGCTTAAAAACAACAGGGCTTTAAAACAATGCCTGTTTAAACTGACTTCAGTAGGTGTCAAGTGTCAACCGCTTACAGCAGAATGGTGTTGGCTCCGGTTCTGAACTGACAACACACATAAATCCCCGAGTTCAACGCCACCCTTTGTGTCCAGCTGGAAAAGCCCATGGTCTGAGCCGATGCTTCCAGGGAGCTTCCAGTGCCAGCTTGGCCTGCTGCTCCTGGGACCTCTGCACGCTCCCAGCCTCGTTTGCTCTCCTGGGGTTGTCTCCCAGTTTACGTTTTCCTGAGTTCAGCATCCGGCCTTTGTAAGGTCTGACCTGAGGGTCCAGTGTTTTACACACAGATAAATTCTTAATCCTTCATCTATTACATCTATCACTAAGAAAATCCATTTAATTTCAGTGGATTATGTGGTTAAAAGATCAGAAAAAGCAATTAATTCAGGTTGTGAGATTGGGAACTGCAGTAATCCCGCTGAAGCCACTGGGAATATTTGCAGTGTTTATAAAATTAAACAAATTATTCTTTCCAAGACTGAAGCCTGAAGACCAAAGTATACCTTCATTTATATTTGTTCTTTGGTGAAAGCAGTTAGGTTTTCAATGCATAAACAAGTCAGAATTTGCCTCTAGGTAAGCAGAACGTTATTTTCAAAACTTTCAAAGCGAAAAGCAGGTGTTAAGAGGCTATATTTTTCCTGCAATGTCTCACAAAGCCGATGCTCTTAGTAACACTATTCTTAGAAGTGTCTTATCATTCCCTAACAAAGGCTGCTCTCTTGCCTGTGCAGGAAACGAACATGAGATTAATTACCCTAGTGTAACTTTCTCTAAAAACAGAGAGCTTAATGCTAAACACAAAGAATTCGTTAGAAGGCACAGGGAGCTTTGCTACATCAGGCAAATACTCTAATAGTGATTTAATGGCATGGACAATGCTTTTCTCTCAATCTGATACTTGAACCATGAAACCACCACGTCAGCCTCTCTATAGAGGCTGTTGTGCAAGGAGTCTCCCAGGAGAGTGTTTGGTGTGTGTTGCAGTACTTTGTCCTCTGAGTGTGACCCGAAAGCTGTGCTGCTTTCATTTCCCCACTCGGTTCCAGCTTTTCTCACCGACCAGGTCTGCGTGGGCCTGAGGGTGCCAGGGAGCAGCCAGAGCTGGGGGGAAGCTGCTGTGGGGCAGGAGACACAGAGGAAGAAGCTGCTAGCAAAAACTAAGAAGTGGTGGTGATGGAGGTGAAGTCCACCCTGCTCTAGACCAAAAATGTTAAGTATCAGTCATAGCTTGACATGGAGCCCCACAGGAGGAAAACCCACTGAAGATTTTTGCTGTTGATGTTAGTGGATCAGTGAGTACCAGCCTCTACAGGACATTAGATTTAATGGGGGAATCTACTTCAAATTTGATGGGTTCCACAGTTCCTTATATTGGTGCTGAGTAGATCCATTCCAATTCTGTATTGTCATCATTGAATAGCTGGCTCCTTGATAGTTTTCATGTGGAAATTTATCTGATCACTGACTGTTATTATTTGTTGTTTGTTTACTGGGGGCGGTGGAAGGAAGGAATGGTTTCATGGCCTTGGAAAACAAAGGACTTAGCACAACAAGTGCAAGAAGTCACAATGAAAGGAAAAACAACATAGAAGAAGGCCCAGAGAATGTCTAATTAAATAAGAGACCCATGCTATTGAGATGACACATTGCTCATGTGCTGACAAGAAGAAGGAGATGGGAATTTTAACACACAGCTAATTGCAACCTCTCCTCAAATCGCTGTCCCATTGTTTGTCACACCGTGTGGAACAGCAGTAGCTCCTCTGAATGCCCTGCCAGTGTTTACTTGCTGTTAGTGTTATGTGGTTTGCAGTAGTAAAGGGCCATATACAGATGTTTGCTTGTTGTGAGTCACTGCAGCTCCATTTGAGCTAACGCTGTGCAGCTGTACCCCAGCTGAAGAGCTATTTTTAATCTTCAGTACTATACAAACTGATGAGGGAAGACCACTTGCTCAAAAAAGGGCAAGTTTCCCACTTTACTTGAGTGACTGATTTCTTCAAACGTTGTTGAAAATCAAAATTCCTTGTCAACATCTCTAGAACAAGAGTCCCAAATGGACCCCTATCAGAAAATGTAGCCTTGCACTTCCTGCCACGCTTCTTCTTGGAGTGTCTGATCTGGGAAGACAAATAGAGGTGTACATTAATGTACCCTGTGGCAGAAGCTGGTGGGGCAGAGTTCTTTGCTGCTGTGTGTGCGTGGGGGGCAGTGAGTGCTGCCAGAAGGACGGAGCAGAGCCCAGCCCAGCATCTCTGACCGTTGGGGGATCTGCCAGGAGCCAACCGCAGCTCACCAAGGCTGGGGCTTTAGAAGATAAGAGAATCTAGGCGACTTCTCCATTTTTAGCTGAAGTTCTGGTATTTATCTGGAGAACAAACAGGAAGTTACTAAGAAGAAAAAGTAAAGTAGAATTATGGAAGAGTTTGCTCAACTAATAGGAACAGGAGTCGCAGAGCGCTGTGAAGGGCGGGTGGGACGGAGAGCATCTGCTCTCTGATCCAGCACTGTCTGCTGTCACCAGAGGACACTGCCACCCTCCCCTGAAAGAAATCCCCAAGTGCTTTGTGAGGTCAAGTACTTCAAGTACTTCTGCTGCTTTGGGGTTTGGGGGAAGTTTCTGAAAAATATTCTCAAGAACCCAAATTTAATTTTTATCCTTATGTCTTTCTACTTCCAGATGCTTCTTACAAAGCCTCACCTCTTGAGTGCTGTCCCTTTTGAACAGAGAATTCTGACCACCTTTCATACTTTCCTGAATAAATATCCCCAGCTCCCTGAGTTGGTTTAACCAATTTGGGCGGGTTTTGTAGCTGTGGCTCATAGGCTGGGTGGAAGTAGGAGTCACGTGGGCTGCAGAAAGTTGTCAGAGCCCTTTATCCAGTTGTAAGTTTTGTGCCTATGTTTATTTTTGTTGTTTCTTCATTTTAAAATCCAGTGTATAGTCTATCTGGTTTGTATATTAAAAAATAACTGAATTTTGAGAACATGAAGGCTTTCAAACAGAAGCTCCTGTGTGGCAGTTCCCTTCTCTGTGAAATCCTCTACAAATTGATCTCACTGGTAAAACAACAGCAGAATATTTATGTTAGGGAGGAGTTTCCATCACTGGAATTAAACATTTGTAATTAGCTATGCGCAAATCAGACCTTGTTTTGGTAGGTTAAATGTGGTGTTTATTTTAGACCGTTTTCTTCCATTTTAACGATGTTTTGATAGTTTAAATGCAGTGCTTAATGAGATAGGTTGACTTCTAAGAAAGAAATAATTTCTAAAAAACACTGCTGTTCTTGGCAACCTGTGTATCAGAATAATTTCCCTTGAACTATTTATTTGGGTGGAGCCATAATAGTCCTGAAGCCCCAGTTTAATCTTTGACTACATGTTTTCAGTGCACAGGAATGTCCAGCTATTGGTTTCTATTCAAAACAGAAACCCACAAGTTATCAGGCCTTTGCATTCAAAAATAGTGCCTTAGAAAAACACGCTAGTTTGAAATAGAGAAGGAAATGTTAACTCGAGTGGTGATTAAATGAGTGATGCAGTCAAACATGGTTCAGAGGAAAATGCATTACAAGTCATACTTTGGTGAAGTCTTTGTTGTAGCATGTAATCTATGGAAATACGGATAAACACATTATTTATACCAATAATACATTAATATGTTATGAATATTTGTTATGAAAATTTGATAGGTTTTTAGGGAAAGGGACAAGTTTATTCCTAAAATGTTACTTGTTGGACAAACAGTAATTTTGTTTGCTTTTTTGTCCTTTTCATTTGATTTGGAAATGAATTAGCAATGTGATAAGACAAGGAAAAAAAGCTGGTTTTGAAATAAAATTTGCATGTCAAAACATTACATGCAGCCAGATAAAATACATTTTCTTCCTCTCTCATTTAATTGTTAAATAAAATGCAATACTTTAACTTTTAAATTATTTTCTGCTTTACACTAATATCCTTGACTTGCTTCAGTTTGTGTTGCACCAGGAAAGTAAACAAACAAACACATAGCCATGCAAAACTCAATTCTAAAATTTGCTGCAGCTTAGTATTTGTTCAAAATAGAGCAAAACTGATGCCTAGACTTTGTGCCAGAAAAATACTCCCTTTCTGAGGCTAATTCATTCATAGCTTTGTAATTGTTAGAATGAGACAACTGTTCTTAGAGATTTTGTTATTCCCTTCCCTCCTGATGCCAAAAACCCCACCTGACCCCTGCAGTGAAAACTGCATTGTAGCTTTCCACAAAAGCCCTGAACAGCACATTTCAGTTATCCAGGATCCCTTTTCATAGAGCTTTTCACAGAAAAGCAGTAAAATGTTGTTATTAGTATGAATTTGAAATTACTTAAATGAGAGTGTTAATTTAAAGTGAACTTAGATTGTCATATGAAAGTTTTTGGTTCATTTTCGACAATGCCTTTTTTAAAAGACAATGCTTTCTGTGAGGCCTGGTAGTGATAAATATTCATCCTGTGACTCCCAAGTCTTGAGACCGTGGGTTATGTATTCATATTTCTGTTGGACAGAATAATGGCCATGAGGGGACCCTTTCTAACTTCGCAACTGCTGTAATGTCAGCAGAGCACATAGTTTGTGAACAGCCTGTTTTTACATACCAGACTTGCAAACTGTTTGTAGAAGTTCAAGGATTTTACAGTTGTGGAGCCATTTTTTTCAAGCTGACACGAACTGGTCGTGCCAAGGAGAAGCCAATAGTTCAGAACAAGCATGAGCTGTGTTTTGCTTGCAGACTTTACAAACGGAGCAGTAGAGCCACGAGCTTTTCCAAAGTTCTTGCTGGCTTTGGGGGTGCTGGGGAAGCCAGCCCTGGGTGCCTGCTGTAAAGCTGCACCCAGGGGCTGTTGCTGGTTCCCCAGAAAAGCCCTGGCACTCCGAGGTGACTGAGCTGAGCAGATCACTGAGGGAGCACAGGAGACATCCCAGGAGATGCCAGCTGAGTTTACAGGAGGAGGGAAGAAACAGTTTCAGGAGAAGTGGTAATGCTCCTGTGTTCGCCAAGTGTTCGCTGCTGTTCCAGCTACATCATCTGGGTTGTTTACTGATAGTTACACTGGAAGCTCTGCAAGCTTAAGAAGTTTTATTTTTAATGAGTTCAACATTTTGAACCCATCCTACGAAAATAATTGCATTCTCACTGAGGCCTTAGGTTTAAAAATAAGAAGCACTCAAGTAGCTCAGGGAATTGGATTTTTTGAGATTTCCAAGTGCTGTGCTCCCACTGTAAAAAGGTTTGCGACATGTTTTCACTGGGTCCTCCCCTGACTCCAGGGCTGCTTTTACAGATCTTCACTGGTTAACTTTCCCAGTAAAACAGTGAGATTTGGTCTGTCAGATGAAAATGGGACTGGTACTCCCAATACTCCTGTTACTATTACACTTTATACTTTTCAAAATACTCCTTTTTGACAGATAACTGAGTGTCATACCAGCCTGGAGCTACAGATTATAAAATAATAGTGAACTGTTTCTGAAAAGTGATGGAAAACCACCAGCTAAACCCCATCATTATGTCAGAATCCTCCCCAAACTCCTGCTTTCATCTGCTCTGAGCCCAATAAATAGTCAAGCTGAAACATCATTAAGAAAGGTTAGAGGACAATCAGATTGGCATAGGAAGAACAGGCTTCCTGGTGGTGACACTGCTTTGGTTCCCCTGTTCATCCCTCTCCCCTGGGTTTGCAGACTGGAAGCTTAATAATTCTGGTATTTAAAGGGAAAAAAACCCAAAAAACCCCTAAGCATTTATTGAAGTGTTACTAGACTGCAATGCTTTAACAGTTTTAATATGTTCATATGTTCTTTTTTTTTGCTTTGCTTTTTTTTCAAATTCACAACTGAAAGTACTGTTGCTATGTTACTGTAATGGTGTGTAGGCTGCTAAATAAATAGAGGGAGTTTAGTTCATGCCAGAAATAGAAAGCCAGGTCAAAGGTGACATTTGGGACATGTTGAAAAAAAAAAGAGAGTATATAATTATTTATTTCCTTCCTATTATTCTCTTCAGTCTCATTAACCCTAGACTACTTAGAAGGAAATTACAACAGAATTTCTGAGCATGTCAGAGTATAAAAAAATGACACCTTGGGAGTTGTAAGTCTTTTGGCTTTGTTCTTTGCAAGATCAGATTTGCACAGTAGAACAGTGGCACCTCACACTGCTGTGAATTGAGCAGGTATTTGGAGATATCAAAGGACCCAGGGACTGCTGAAAATTCACTCTGCAAAGGCACGCAGAAGGGAAAACCTGTCAGAGGGAGCAAGCTTTGAGGGAAAAAACCCCAGGAAATGTGAGTCCATTGTTGTTTTTGGGGTAGTCTGGCAGGTTCCCAAAGCCCAGACGCACAAAACGTGCTCGGGCTCTTTGTGAGCAGCCCCAGGTGCCTCAACATCTCTGTGAGCCTGGCTTGTGAACCTGCAAAGAGCAGGGGCATTTCATCCTGCTCTGCTGCCTCTGTGTGCTCCTGCTGTGCCTGGGCACCAGGAGGTCCTGTTCCAGCCCCAGCTCCAGTGAAAAGCAGAGCCCAGCCCTCCCTCCACCCGCGTGGGCTGGGGCAGAAGCGCCCTGAGCCCAGGAATTAGCCCAGCAGCCTCCTTAATTGCAGAGGGAGGCTCTGGCTTTATTTGCAAGATGTTATGGCAGCTGCTGGAAGCTCAGGGCTGTGTTCCTGGAGCAGCAAACCCTTGGCCCCGCTGCTCCTGGGAGCATCAGCAGCTCTGAGCCCATGGCAGAGCTCCTGGAAGCTGCCAGACCTTCCCCTGGCAGGAGGTGGGACATGGAACAGCACTGAGCCATCAGCTAATTTAGCAGATTCATAATTGATCTGGAAGATCCTCTCTTTAAATATATATGTTTACTTATAAAGAAGTTATTCACGTGACACAATATGAGGTCTCTAATTTCTTTGTGTGTTAGGGAAGTCCACAGCAACAACCTTAACCAGTTCAGTAACCATAATCAGTTCAGTAATCTCCTATTAGAGATTATGTGGTGTTGTTTTTGTAGATCCACAGATCTGTTACTTTTCTGCAAACAAGTTCCCCTTATGGAAGATACATTTGGATTTGAAGCATTCCAGAAAATCCCACATTTAGCATAAAATTTATAGAAGAGGATTAAATTAGAGGTACGATGAGAGCAACAAGTCTTGATCCTAAATTGCACAGGGTTTAAAATTTTCTTTGTTAATGCTCCTTGAATGAAGGGATGGAACTTGAATGACTAGGAGCATTTCCTAATATGATGGATGTGAATAGCTGGTTTAATAAGATACTTTGCTATTTTCAGCCCCAAGCCAACCCCTAGTGCCTTAGACCTTGGGGTGTGTCTGACTTTTCTGTGTCAGAAAACAAACAAGTAGTTTAGGATCCATCAGGGTTGTTTACTTACTTCCATCACAAGTTTGCTGCTGCAATGGGTTGTTTTCTACCACAGCCAGTATTCAGCCTTCACTCTGAGAGGGTGTTAGAAGCTTTCTTGTCCCCTGTGGAGTTCAAACCCTCATTTGGACTCTGTCAAATCCTCTACCCTTGCCAGAGACTGCATTTATCTCAAACCCTAAAGTGCAATTACTATGATTTATCTCTCTTTGGAGTGAATAAGATTTTACCAGGCATTTTCTCCACAGAAGTCTGCAGCTGGGAGAAGAGCAACCTACAGCCTGTCCTTTCCAGGGCTGTGTTGCATATGCTCAGTAAACTGCCCAGTTTTAACCAGCAACAGCAGCATTGCTAAGTGGAATGAAGGATGAATTATGCCCTCTGCAGTTCTTTTATGTTGTCCTCCTAAGAGACCTATTTGTCTTTCCTTATATTTCCAGGTCCTTGAAATTATTTTCTAAAACTTGTAAGTAAACTTGTTTTGCTGGTTGGTAGATTAAAGCAGTTTACCCTTTAGAGCAGTCCAGATGGGTGTTTGCCTGTGCTCTTTGTTGGGGCAAACAGCTTGATTGGTAAACTGGATGAAATTGTGCCAAGGCAGAAGCTGGCAGACATGGGCAGCTTTCAGATAAGCTGTAGTTAGTTAGCTGGATGAAGATTAGGCATGTTTGCATTGCTGCTCTCAGTCAGTACAAACTCCCCTCCCTGTGGCACTTACCTTGTCGTGGGCTCAGAGATGCTTCAGTGAAATTTGCCTTTAGAGAACGGGCAGCACAAGCCTGGAGGTGAAGAGTCAAAGGAGCTTGTGTGAGGCTGTGGCTGTGCAGTCCTTCCCAGAACAGCGATGGAGAGGGGTACTCCCAGAGATGCTCCCCAGTGACAGGTCTGAGGAATGGTGAGGCTGTAGTTCAGCAGCCTGAGCTATGTGGAGACATCAGCAGTGGTGGCTCTAATTCTGATATGCTCAGAACTCACTGTTACCCACAGGCGAGTTTCAGTTTGACTCGTTTCTGGGGTTTACTGGATTTGGAAGTGGAGCTGGGATCTCTGTATGAGCATATTATAGATTTTAGTTCAGAGATTGCTTTTTTTTTTTAAGAAGGCAGGTATTTTATGTGTCATCTATGCATATGAATAAAAGATAAGGAGCAGAGGAAAGCACTCAGATGGAAGACCTTATACTATTAATGGGCATAAAACCTAAGGTCAGTTTGTTGTAGGGCAGCTTGTCACTTCTGACTTCCAGCTCGGGTTGCTGCAGTCAGAGGGCCTGTTTTGAGTGGAAACATGGTTATGCAGAACCACTCCAGATTTAGTTCATGGTGCACAATCTTCGTGGCTCCTTGCTGGGATAACAGGAAAAGGCACATGAGCCTGCACAGCAACAGCAGCAATGAAATATGGTGTTGTAGCATTACTGAGTCTGTACCATCTAGCACAAAACTTTTTCCTTCCAGAGTCAAGTGCACCCATAAAGAACAGAAAGGCCAAGTAAATAGTGGCTTTAATAAGCTGCTGGAATGAGGCAGGTGCAGAGTCAGCCTGGAGGGTTGGATGTGAAGCTTTCATTTGCCTTTATGAGTTTGCATGAATCTGCTTGGAATGCCTCTTTGTCCTCTCTGAAAAGGTTTGATGTACAAAGTACTTAGACTCATCAGAAAAAAATTCCTTGAAATAGAAATGGTACCTCATGTTCTTTAGCAAAACAGGAGCTTAGAGAGAAAACAGAAGCTAGAAAATGTAGTCTCAAATTCTAACCCTTTATGACTAGATTTATGGGGATCATTTAAATGATTGGAACTGTTTTCCTACATATTCCTTACTAGCAACAACAGTACCTTGTGACTGGTGATGTCTCATCGCCTTTAAACACTGAACTTGAATGTCAGGTTGAGCTCAAGGTTTTTCTCTTTAGCTTTTCTATGAATTGTCTGAATGCAGATCAAGCACAGAGCCGTGGTCCTCAGCAGCAAGGGAGTGGGAAGAGAAAAGCAGATGGAGGATTTTGCATCCCAGTGGAAACCCCCAGATCTGCCATTATTATCAGGGCTCCTGGTAGCTCCAGAAACACTGGGAGAGATGGTATGTGGTATGGGAACTGCAGCATTTACCAGCTTGTGATTGGAAACTGGAGGCAATGAATGGATATGAATATGTTAAAACGCACAGTTTCAGTTCATTTTGTGTAACATCTTGTCACACAATTTTCCACAAAAAGATTTTTCAGCCAGATAGAATTATGGTGAGAAATAAAAGCAGAATTGCAGAGAAATTAGTAACTTCTTAAAAAGAGTGAACTCACTGAAAAATCTCACTTTCTATTTGAGAGATTAAATCTATGCATGGTGCAGCCATTTTTGCTTTGCCTGGCATAAGATTTGCATGACTCATGGCCAGCAGTAGACCATGCTACCATTCCCAGCTGGGGACCTAGAAATACAGAATGCAGAAGCAGATGCTGACTGCTGGCTGGGAGGTTCCTGCCCCATCTCTGAAATGATGACCCTGTTTGATGGGGCACACACAGAGTGCAGGCAAGTGCCTGTAATGCTTCTCCCCAGGTGAGGGGATTCATCTGAGGGTGAGGGACAATGCAAAGGCTGCCAGACACCTCCTGTCCTTGCAGCCAGTCCAGCTGATGAGGATGGGTGATGTAATGGATCAAGCAGGAGAAGAAGGTTTGCAGTGGGGAGGGTGTAAGATTTGAAAGGCTGCACAGAGGAAGGAGGAGTTGCAGTCCTAATTTGAGTACAGGCAGCTCAGCAGATGGCCCAGCAGACGAGTTGCTATGCACCACAGCATGTGTGAGAACACAGAATCACAGAGTGCCTTGGGTTGGAAGGGACCTTAAAGATCACTCCAGCCCCCTGCCAGGATGCCACCCACCAGATCAGGTTGCTCAGGGCTCTACCCAACGTGGCCCTGAGCACTTCCAGAGAAGAGGCAGCCACAGCTCTCTGAGCTCTCTGTTCTGTGCCTCACCACCCTCTGAGTAAAGAACTTCTTCCTAGCATCTGATCATGACATGAGAGTGGTGGTGAGGCACCAGCAGGCACAGAGCTCTGCCCTGTGCCTGCTGCAGGTGCCCTCAGATCCACATTCCTTACCCCAGCTGCGCCCTGCATCCCCCATCAGGGTGCATTCCTGGCTTGCACACTGAGCTGCCCACAGCAGCATTTCATTTTGCTGTTCTGCATTAGAAGCATTTCCTCCACCAGGCTTTATTTTCCCTCTCCAAACGGAGCAGAGCCCACCTCCAGCAGTGGAGGTCCTTGCCACTCACAGTGACACCAAAGTCACATTACTGACTTCTCCTGCCTGAGGCAGCAGCTCTCTGGCTGAGCTGGCACGTCTGGGGGAGGAAAACCTCATGCTCTGGGCCAACAAGGCACAGTTTTGGGGTTATTTCCTACAATTCCTGTTCTTCCAGCAGTGAAGTCTAGTGGCCAGAGATATTTAGATATTTCATGTGCATCCTGCGTGGCTTGCACCTTCCCTAACAACTTCAACTCTTTGTGAGTTTTAGGAAAAAACTTCAGAAAATCTTGAAAAATCTCTAAATCTCTTTGTTTAAGAACTGGACAGTCTGAAGATTTGCAACTGACTTTCTCCAGAGCATCTGTTTTGCTGCTTGCTGTTTGAATCCTTAGGGCTCAGTTTTCAAGTGACCTAAGCACTTATGGCTAGATCCAGGAAAAATCATCTCTACCCTTAATAGCTCAGAATGGCCATTGACACCTCAGAGTCACATTGTGATGCCACTCAGCACACCACTGTTAGAAGCTTCTTTTTTTCCAAGCTGTTAATTCAGAGCAGTATATTCCTGTGGGAAATTCCAATAATCCATGTGTAGTGATACAGCAGAAATCTGCTTCAGTAACCAGTTTATGTGTAACATTGATGAAATGATTGCCACTGGCTTGTTCCAAGAAGCTCCATTTCCAATGTAATCTGCAGGAAACCAACATAGATGTGTGGTGATGCATGCATTCAAATCACTATAATTGGGCTGATAAACACCTCGGATATTTTTGGGGTGAGTGACATCTTTTTCCTTTAACTGTTTCTGGAGCAGTATAAAATAAACTGGGAACAATGTTCTTTTTATCAATATCAGAGTGTTCCCATGGCATGCTCGTGCCAGCAGATACATGGCAGCTCAGCTATGCCAGTAAAAATGCAGACAGCCCTTTGATTCAAGCAGCAGCAACACAAGCAGGGGTAATCCCTGTTTCCCACACACTGTCCTGTCAGATTCCTTTTGCTATCTCCAAGTCTTAAGAGCATAGTCCAGGTTTTGTGTCTCCTTTGCCCTTGACGTATTTACTCAAATTGCAAACAAAATTAATCCCTCCTATTTTTACTGTGGTCCCTGGGAGCCTGCACTAAAACTTTACTAAGCTCATCCAAGGGCACTGTTGGCCCATCATTGGGACAGTAATTTTGTGAGTCCCCAGTGAAAATTCTTTGGACCAGGTCAAGGACTATGTTGCATGGTTGAGGGTATTTCACTACTGGACCTGTAGAGAGTGTTCAGCAAGGAGAATGTTCTGATTTTCCATAATTAAATTCCGTATATACAGAAGCCAACCAACAACAAAAAATCCAGGTCTCTACTCACTGCTTGTACAATTGAACTCTCTGAAGTCTCTCCATAAGGACTATGAGATAAAGTGGAAAGTTTTAAACCAGTAAAGGGAAAACTTAAACGTCATGATCATCTGTCTTATTGTAAAGAAGCAGAAGGATGGTTAAAACTTCACTATGCTGGCTCATTTTTTTCAATAAAAATTGTTTTGGGGGGCATTGTACATGCTTACAATAAAACAGTTATATAAGAAAAAGTGAAATCCACTATGAGTTTTTAATAACTTTTTTGTTCATAATATGCTTGTGCAATGGAGTAGTCAGAATGCAGTAATCAAACTATGTTTCTTCCATGCTTGAACATCAGTGGCTGGCTGGAAACACATTTCCTTCATGTAAGGAAATGTGTTCCTTATATTCTCTGAGATTCAGTCCAGAGCTGCCTCTCTTGTCCAGGGGCTGTGTTCAAATAGGAATGGTGGAAGCAGCCCTGCCATGTTAAAGACCTTGGAGCAGCCCCCCCCTCCAGAGCAGCAAAGGGGAATGCCCAAGTGCTGGAACACATCTCAGCCTTTCCAGGAAAGATCTTGTAGGAAGCACAAACTGCTGGTGGCAAGGGCTCTGCCAGTGCAGATTCCCTTTCTGCCTGCAGCAGCTTACCTGAAAAACTTTGTCTCAAGCCACCCAATATCACTGTGCTGGTGCAGAGTTCTGCCTCTTCTGCTCCCAGTAACAAGTCTGAGCTGTGCTCTGGAGCAGGCTGCAGGCACTCTCTAAGTCAACAAATACCAGAGCCCCAGGGCAGGGACTCCACACAGGGAACAGGGAAACAGGGACACATCCAGTGCCTGTTGGTAATCCAGCTATTAAAAATAAACACTGACTTGACAGACTCCTAACCAAACACCTGTTATGTCAGAAGGGAACTCTGACATAATAATAACATTCAGCTTCTAAGGACAGGGTATAACTGTGATAAATGCTGGGGAGGTCTCAGCTGAGTGGAAAGAAGAGCTCAAGTAGTTACCTAAATACAGGAGGCTTTGGTAACTTTGGTCCATGTTCCTTTGAAACCAATGTCTCACAATGTTATATATTTGACTTATTACTGTATTTGGTCAAGTTTTTGGTGAAAATACCATTAATTATTAATTTAGTTCGGTGGAATGAGTGCAACAGTGTGTGTGTGTGTGTGTGTGTGTAGTTCATTTAGTGATTTCCATTGGTGAAAATACCATTAATTATTAATTTAGTTCAGTGGAATGAGTGCAACAGTGTGTGTGTTTGTGTAGTTCATTTAGTGATTTCAGTCCTGAGCCTGTAATTGCTCTTTCCTTTTGCTGTTGGGAAAAATTCTCAGTTTCATAGTGTCAAGCCCTTAATTAATCAAGGACCAAGCTAGAAGTAGAGAACTCTGGAGAAGATTGTCAGGCATGGAAAATCTCTGGTGGTAAATCAGTGCCCAGCTGCAGTTGGGGGACTTCAATCAAGGACCAAGCTAGAAGTAGAGAACTCTGGAGAAGATTGTCAGGCATGGAAAGTCTCTGGCAGTAAATCTGTGGAAACAGAGCCCAGCTGCAGTTGGGGGACTTCCTTCCAGTTACACCCTCCCATGGCAGTAGATGCAGAGCTGGTGCTTTTTGCCTGTGCAGAGGCAAGGCAGAGCCACCAATCCGTGCTCAGGCACAGCTCATGCCCAGCTCTGTCTGGCACAGGAGCTCTGGAGCTGTCAGGATGGAGGCAGCAGCTTTGTGGTGTGGGAATGCAAGACACACACACATGGAAAAAAATTTAAAAAAAAATAAAAATAAAAAAAATTAAAAAAGAGTCTGACACTCACTGCAGCCCAGGACTTGAATGTCTCTTCAGGGGGACTTGGCTCTCCTGCTTTTGACTCTGTGCAGCCACCTCCTCCTCTCCCACATTCCTCCTTTGGTGGATTTCATGGCTGACCCTCAGCATCCATGCAGGTGCTTCCCTGGTCCCCTTGGGTGGCTGTGGCTTATGCTAGCCCATATAAAAGTGAAGTAGCCACAGGCTTAGAAAATGGCAAAGAAGCAAAAAGATCTCTCCTTGCTGCTTCTGTCCCCTGAAGGGCAGCTTCTTTAATCAGGGGCTGTTCAGGGGGTCTTGGATCACATTTGTATTCCTGTGAGTAGAGCTGTGGTCCTGGAGCTGTCTCTCTCAGAGGATTTTCTGATACACAGAGCACATAACATCAGTCACATAATGCTGTGAGAAAAGTGTTTCTACCTCGGAGCTGAAGCAATGTGTGAAATTAATCATAGGTATATGTCATGGGTTCTGATTTAAATGTGGATTAGAAAGCATGCAAGCAACAGTCTGTCTCTAGAGACATTGGTTCTTTGCAGCCAAAGAATGAAAGTGAAAATATCCAGTAAAGAGTGCAATGGCCTGCAAAAATACCAATTTTTCAGACTGAACACAAGAAGCAGTAAAAGGAATGGGCATGGGATGATTTTAGTGTTTCATTCATTTTCAGCTTTAGTTGTACATTATGGCCCTGATTTTGCACATCATTTGGTACCCAAGAAAAGCTTTCATTTTCCTTTTAATTGTCAAATAGGAGCAAACACAAAATCAGACATGGGAACGAGCTTTGGATTATACAAACACAAAGTCCTAATCCAGCTGGAATTCAAAGCAATTGGATTATTCTGCCTAATTTTTGGGGAAAAAATTGAAATAAACCATTGTGGAGAGAGACTGAGGTTACAGGATCAATATTAGTATTCAAAGAGATAGACAGGAATGTCCTATGGCATATTTAAAATATTTATTTTGGATTTATTGAAAGATGACTACTCAAATACCCCAAATTCTTAGATAGGCTTAAAATTCCATTTTATTTTTTTTTAAAAATCATTGTTTAAATTATGTGTATTATAATCTCATGACAATAGCAATGCAATAATATTAGTAAGCACCATCATTCTTCTTTATTCTCAACTTATCATTCTCAACTTACTTTAAGTAATAAGGAATTCACAGAATAAAATATGGACATCTGTGATGGGTTTAAAAATTAATTCAAACAGTCAGTAAGACTAGAAGCTCTTTAAGTGCCAAATTATCGCTGCAGAAGTATTCTTTTTATCTATGGGTCATCATTTCTAAGAAGCAAGTGAAAAATGTAAACACTTCCAAGCATTTGTCCCTTTAGGCACAGGGTGTATTAAAAAACAACAACAAAAATACTTCAGGGACTGAAAAAAAATGCTGGCCAGGACATTTTAGACAGAAACCAATAACACCTAATCTGGTGAACAAGCAAGAAAAACTTGCATATGATTTTATTACCTGATTCATGTAAGTTCTCCATTCAGCTGAGTTTAATTAAGTTCCCTTTAAGTTTAAGGAAACTAATTGGAAACCCTCTTCTGTACCAGGATTCAAAGCAGGAGATGGTTGTGGTAATTACTGGCAAGCAAATAGTAAATAGTCTCAGAGGTGAAAAACCACAGAGCTGGAGATCGTGCCTCTGCTAAGCTGGGTCAGATTCCGTGCTTCATTACACCACATGAATAAATCATTGGAAGACAGTTCAAACTTCTTCTCAGAAGTGAAAAGGATAATGCAAATTCTTACTTTTGCAAAGCAAAGGGTGCAAAAAGAGCATAGCATCATGATTCTGCTGCATTATTGGTTTAGAGGGGCCCTTTTGAGCAATACAGGCACAAACATCCCATTGCTCCCAGGCTAGATTGTATAAGCTATTTAGGCATCTAAATCCATTTTGTTTCCTATGTGGGTTCTTTGATGGTGGTTTGATTCACAGTAAAAAGGTAGTAGGAGTATCAAAGATAGTCTGAGTATCCATGCTGAGAGGGTGAAAGAAAATCAGCATCACACCGTCTTTCATCAATATGAACATTAAATACCGGCACTGTTTCATCTGAAACAAGAAGCACATTGGAATTCCATAAAAGTCATTACAGTTGATTTTTCTTGAAAATCTCCTGGAACCCAGCTGAGCAAATACTGTAAGTTTGGAGCTGCCTGGCAAAAGCTGCACTTTGTGTTCCTCCTCAAGTCTTCATCTGTCCAGCTTCTCCTCTGACTGTACACAAAAATAGCTATGGCAGCACCACAGGGAGGGCCAAAGTCAGAGCAAAATTCTTTGGGTTGTACTTAGCACAGACCATACCCATCAGAAACCACTGATTTCAGACAGTGTTGAGTGTGAAATCAGAAAGTGGCCACTGTCTGAAATTCTTCTGTCTGTTGCAATCCTTGAAATTTCCCCAAGAAAATAGGGTTTGCTAGGCAAGGAGTAGTGTCATCAAAATCTTCCTTGCCTTCTGTGGAAGCTTTTTCGGTATTCTTCTATATCCTACAGTCAACCCATCAGCTCTCTGGGGTTAGACTGCTTTTCAGCAAATTTCCCAGGTTTGAGACATCACATTGTATTGCTTATCTTTACCATGCACAGGACACAGGGCTTTGTGTGTGTGTCTGATTATTCTTGTAACCTGCTGAAGTCAGAAAATAAAATTTCCTCCTTGTTTCTCTAAGGCCAAGATGGCATTCTTAATATTCCTGTGTGATACTGTTTTCTCTTCTCTATGATGTGTCTCTAAACCAGTCTTTACGAATGGAAGAGGCATTTTCCTTGGCATGTCCCTGGAAAACAGCTCACAAACATCAAGACAGCATCACCATATTATTCTTCCTGGGCATTGTAAAGTAATAAAAAATGTGTTTCCTGCTGAGAAAAGGCTTTTCTATCTGCAGAAGGACTAGATCAATCATAAAACCACCAGTTCTGGGCCAGTGCCCTCTGAATGGGCACATCTGTGCTACAGCCACTCAACTCTGTGGCTGAAAAACCTCTGTAATGTTAGGGTTTGGAATCCACTCACTTCTGGCTGGTTCAGCATCTCTGTTAGTGCAGCACAGATCTTTGTCCTGACTAGGTGGTATTTTACCTCCCAGCAGGTATAATTTAAATCTAGCAATTAGTCTTAGCTGTCAGTCACTGCATCAGGCAGCCTGGTGGGGCTGCTGCCTGCAGCACACACCATGCATGTTGCTTGATGCACTGGACCCTCCCAAGGAACATTTACAGTCTGGAAAACATGGTAAGAAAGAGTCATAAGTGAAGGAGAAGAGTGGGAGTAATTCCGCATTCAGTTCTAAATTTGTGTCAAGTGTGGGATGAGGTTTAAAATAAGAAAAGATAATAGTTGGGGTTCTGTTGTTTCTTTCCACCTCTTAGTAAAGTCATTTTTGATCCTACTCTTTGCTCCTTTAAGAACGTAAAATCAAGTGATGGATCTTAACTAAAGTGTTTCATGAGTTAAAATTAAACTTGAAGGTTAGCAGGAGGTGTTACTTGTTCTTGCATTTATTTCTAAGTTTTTTTTTTCATGTCTGACCAGAAAAAGGTGACATGCAAATGTCTCTTAGTGGTTTAAACAAATAAGCATGAAGTCTAAAAAAAGGAAAGCAGTTACTGCTTTCTGTGTACAACCACTGCTTTCAGAAGTCTCTTTTATATCGGCTGCCTGTGAGTATGACTCCATTTTTACTCAACAATATTGTGCATTGTTGGGGTAGGATCAGGGGAAGGGATTTTAGTAGCTTGGTTTTCTCCTTGAAGGGAACTCCTGCAGTATTCCTGCCCTGGAAACCAGCAAGGACATGGGAATGGCACAAGAGTAAACCTTGTCTTTCCCTATAGAATACAAAAGATTTGTTATTCAAAATGTCAGTTAATCCACAGCAGAAAGCTGCAGAGGCTCCACGGTGCCCATCCCTGAATGCTCCTGACAGCACCCATGGTTTTACAGTGTCCTTTTTACAGTGTCCTTTCTGTGTGCTGTTCCCTGCACTGTTGCTGTGAACAGCACCCAGGCAACAAGGGCAACACCTTAAAAAAAAAAACATCTATTTTCTCATTCAGAACCACCCTTTTGGGGTATCATGTGCAAGAATTATCTCAGCCTACGCAGAATTTCTCTCCTCTGTGTAACTCTGACTTCGTGTTTGTGGACAGGGTTTTGCACTTGTGTATTCTAATGAAATCCAGAATAAGAAACAAAAAATTAATTCTATTTTCCCTTTTCCTCTTTAGTGTATTAGGGTATTGGATTTTTTCAAACCTTGAGATTTTGGATTTGATTTAATTTAATTTAGATCTTGTTCAGTTAGGATGAGGCATACAGCTTTGGAGAACTGGGAGCTGTTTGCAAGTTAGTTCGGCTGCTCCTGTTACACATTTTATTGCATCTTGTTGTGCTTGAAGGTTTGATGCTTCCAGACTTGTGGTTCCTTTCTCGTGGTTTATAGTGAATCATAAAGGTCTTGCTCCATTGTATTCTGATCTTTTTTTTTTCTGGTAATACACACCTTAAGGCCCTCTAGTTTAGCAAAATTGATTTTATAGAAAATAAATAGAAGCACAACTGAAGGATCAATGACCACTGTCTATCTTCAAAATATGTATTATCTGCTATAATACATTTGCTTGTTATTTGTGATTGATCTGGTTTCTCACATTGCACTTTAGCTTTTGGATTATACACTTGAAAAGTGTTTGGCTACTGGGCCATCTGTCTTTACAATATCCAAAATATCAAAATAGATAGTAAATTTTGACTTGTTTTAGAGAGGGAGAGGAGTTGAAGAACCCATTGTGGTGAAGCAGCAACACAACGTAGCCTTGCACCAGCAAAGGTTTATTTTAAAATATTATTTTATTTTAAAATAAAATGTGATGTTTTTGAGATGCGAGGTAATTAATATAACTACATTATGGCTTCTTTTAGAAGGCCCTACCCCTTCCAACATGAAGCTGCTAATTACTGGCACAGCTGAGAGTGAGCTGACCACTGCTGCAGGAGTAGGAAGAACTGAAAGTGTAAAGTAGATCTAGAGCTTGAACAGTCTTTCTCCTAACTTCAGAGCTCTGACCTTCAGAGCTCTCTGAAACATATAGATTAGGAACACCCAGAAAAGGAAAGATCATTCATTTGGTCCATCAGCCTCCAGTGGATTTACAAAGTGTGTCTGATGAAGTTCTGTTCGGGGAAGCTGTGCAGCGCCCACCTCTCTGCATCTCCCTGGAGCAGTCTCAGCATCTGTGCTGAGCTTGTCTGGCTGAGCACCCCTGGGGTGCTAGGAAATGAACTGCCCTGCTGTCCAGTTTAATTCCTTTTCATAACTATAGGTAAAAAATAAGTGAGTGATTCAGAGTTTGGCTTCAGCTGACCCATGGGTCGAACTGCTGTTGTTTGTTTTTGTAATTACTATAGTTACCCTGGAAGCACTCTGGGCATTCAGGTATTTTGACTGCCAAAAGCCAGAAATAACTAGTTGGAATAAAAGTGTTAATAGTCTGATGGCTGTGTGTGAGTCACAGCCACAGTGGCCTTTAGACAAAAGAGAGATTGCTCTGAGTGCAGCAGTAGAGAAAGCCCTTCCTCTCTGCAGCCTTACACACTCACTGCAGGTCAAATTTAAACTTCCTTACTCAGAGCACAAACAGCTCTTCATTTACACAGTTAGCTCCCATAGGCCAAGATCCCTTATCACAGAATACCAGAATCATTTAGGTTGGATAAAAACCTTCAAAATCATGGAGTCCAACCAATTAACCCAGCCCTGCCAAGCCCACCACTACACCGTGTCTCCAAGTACCACATCTGCATGTCTTCTAAATACCTCCAGGGACGGTGACTCCACCACTTCCAAATAATTAAGGAATCATTGCAAGGCTTGAAGAAGCAAACTCTGCCTCACTCTCTCTGCTGAACCAGGGGAAGACTTCTTCCCATGCAGCTCCCAGACAGAGAGAGGTTTAATTGTGCTGCTGGTTTTGTATGGCCCATTTGCAAATCAAAATTATTAGATGTCAAACATTCAACATCCAAGATTTCCATATCCCTCTCCTGCACATGTTCATGCGTGGTGCTTGCTGGCCTCTTGGTGCATGGCTTTTGCTTTAGAAGAGGAAGTGTCCCTTCAGTTTGGTGCCATACAAATGTGCATGTGTTAAATACATACTGTGCAATAGCATTGTTCTGAAAGAAAATCTTCACTGTCTCTGAGGTGAGAAGATGCTTAAATAGGAGCACTTCACTTAGTCAGAGTCAAAATTCTCCTTTAATCTTGCCAGGTGTTGCTCACACTTTGGGCAGTGAAAATTGAAAGGAAAACTTGGACAATGACAAAAAAATAAACAGGCTCAATTCCTTAAATTTTAGTTTAAATGAGGTCAAAACTGTTCCTGAGCTTGGTGTGGAGCATGTGCTTAAGAGCTTTCTGGAGCTGGGACCTAAGCTTGAAGGGCAAATTATTTGGTCATTAACGATTGGACATTTTTTAGTACCCTTTGGAAACAGCCTTTGACAGAAGAGTTTGTGTCAGGCTGAATTTCAGAAATCATCTTTTGGATGTGAGAGATGGAGACTCCTCTAACTGTGCTCAGCTCGCTGGAGTCTCAGGATCTGTGTGGAGTGTTTGTTTGCTCTGTGCTCAAACAGCCTTTATCTCACATCACTTTTTATGGGATTCAGTTAGCAAAACCAGCCGCTGTGAAGTTCACGCTTCTGCTTACAGCTCCTGGCAGCATCCCTGCTCTGCAGGCAGGGCAGCTCGTGTGGAGTGTGGTTGTCAGAAGTGACAATACAGCAGCACAGCTTCCTGCTCCTGGAACTGGGTCAGACAATGACAGCGAGGGCTGGTGAAGGATGAACCTCACCAACCTTCAAGAATGTGGGCAGGAAGTTCTCGGCTCTGCAGCCAACCTGCTTTTTGCAGAGAATTTCAGAAACTTTATGAGAATGCACGCAGACTTTCAGATGATGTAACATCTTTGCTGGTGTGAAATTTGTTTGTTACTGTCAGAGAGCCTCTCGATGCAGAAGAGCCACGCAGGGCCGTGGTGTGGGATGCCTGCCTGGGTTTGTGTTGCAGTGCACAGTCTGTATCAGGGTTGCTGTCACTGGCCCAAGAGCAGTGGATGGAAAAACACTGGGATGATTTGTGATGGGTTGTGAAACTGTAAGGGAAAAGATCTGCAGTCTGAAGGAGTCTGAGTAACAGGTGTTCTCTTCTGGGTTTTCTTTTCCTGGTGTGGTAGAGAAAATCCTAAGCTTACAGGGAGCTGAGCTGCAGTGTTTTACATCTTTTTGTGGTGGTGTTTATTTGGGAGATTTTTTGTTCTGGTAGGACTGTTCTCACACCTACACACTCCATTAATTGTGCCTGGAAGACACCCTCAGTGCTGACCTACTTCACACGTGCTCACCATAAGTGTGACCTGGTCTTTTCATGTGGTATCAGGCATATCTGCATGTTTGCTCTTGGATGAAGCTCTAGCTGTGTTTGAATTGTGGCTGTAGCCACCAGCTCCGAGTCTGTGAACACTGAGAGCCCAGGGAAATCCCACGTGCATGAGGAGCTCCAAAGACTCTGTTAATGTGCATTATTCTCAGAGTCCTTGTGAAAACTAGCTGCCCGCTGTACCCCAAGTAAAATACCTGAGTACAATCCTTGGAAATAAGGTGCGGTGAGAAAGATTAATGACTTCGCCCTCAGATACCTTTTAATCTGTGGGTTAACAGATGCCCTGTGTTGTGACAGTCCATCACTGTCTTTTTGACATACATGACTGGGGGTAGAAAAAGAGCATTGCATGCAACGCCATTGATTACAGGCTGCAAGTTTTGTTCAGTCTGAGAGCACTTGTAGTTTTATTTTTAATTTCAACAGCTCCCCCTCATGATACTTAGCCAATCTGATCCAGTCATCCTGAGGAAATTTCCCTATAAAGAGCATTAATTCACATAGAGTAGTGTTAACACAGATTTTTATAATATTAAATGAGAAGGTATAAATCTTTGAATTTAATTGCGATTTCTTAGTCTAACTTTTTGCCACAGGTACTTTTCCTTTTATTTCCTTGAAATACATTTTCATTAGCTGATGTGCAATGATTTACCACCAAGTGAAGCTTTTAGGATAAATGTAGTGCTTATTTCTGCCAACAGGCATACTTTATCTCCATCCATAAATATCAAGGCATTGGTGTTGCTTAATATACAATTACTCATGTTCTTTATGTTACAATTTTTATGTTAAAGAGGTATCACTGTGAAAAGTTTGCTTTCCCCCAGCAAGGATTATTTTATGTGATTTGAGACAAGTTGAATTTGAATAACATTGGGAAAAAAATACAAAAGCATTTAAACACTTGTTTAAATGATTTAAAATTAACTAATTATATTAAATTACTTACAAATAAACTAGGTGGGTTTTCTTTGATAATTTCTCACTGTTTGGGTTGCAGGGGTTTTTTTTATAAAAACTTATTCAAAATTCCAGTTTGTTTGACACTCCCTATTTAGAAAGCATTAAGTGAAATATATGTTGGAGCCAGAACTTGATGCAAACAGATAAACAGTGCAGTCCAGCACTGCTTCCTTCTGCTGCCTGCTGTGCACCAGGCTCAAAGGCTCAAGTGTTACCCTCTTACTGTATTATACAATTACATTATAAATCACATTTGCTGATACATATCACTAACACCCTGAATTCCCCTGAGGCTGAAAACCTGTGAATGGTGTCTTTGCACAGAAGTGTTAAGTATGTTGAACTTTTGTGTTAGGACTTGTTTGCAACAGAAACGTGACTTGGCTTTGGGACAGCCCTGCTTTTGCTGGGCAGGAAGATCCAAATTTTTATTTCTTACTCATTATGAAACACAGCCGTGCTCGGGAACAGCACAGACCCAGCTCCAGCTGCAGCCCTGGGAGAGCTGTTCTCCCTGTCCTGTCCAAGTAGTGCCAAGGAGGGAGGGCTGACACCTCCAGCCAGTGCCTGTGCAGACCCAGCCCAGGAGGGGAAGGGGCTTATGGTTGGATATAGCCTGAGTATTCCTTGGTATGTGCCAGGGAATCTCTAGCTGGTGGCCAGAAGAGTAGAAAATTACCATTTTCAGTCAAGGATCCTGCCCACAAGGTGCCTCTATGATCAGTTGTTCAAAGGAGTATCAGTAAAGGGCTAAGATCATTCCTACTCCAAACTTGAAGAAAGGAGAGTCAGAGGCAGCCAGGCTGTGAGTGAGTCACACAGGGATACACTAGCACACATCTTGTACATGGTGATTTTGAGTGCTGATGAGTAAAATACAAGAAACAACTAAAAGCTTGATTAGAAAAGGCTTTGTTTGAAGCACATTTCCTTAATTCTTTGGGAGATCCCAACAGATCTGTTGAACATTGTGCTGAAAATGTCTAATCTGTCAGTGTCAGCTGTAAAGGCTGCTAGAAGTCAATTTAAAATGAACAGAAGAGATGCAGAAGGGCATCAAAAGATGCAGGGATAAAAAAAAGATGCACCTCAGCCTCAGTGCCTGCCCAGTGTCACTGGCTCTGCTGGCAGCAGAGGCAGAGAAATGGTGGAGGAGGAGGGGGAGGCTTGCACAACCATTGCTTGCTCTCATCATCCCAAAGGATCAATTTTCAGACCATTACCTACTTTCCCACACACGCAGACACACGTACGTCACTGATCCAGAGAGGATTTATAAGTTGCCATCTGAGGAATCACTATCAAAACACAGACACCATTTGCTTCAGAGTTGTTTGTGGTTC
Source organism: Passer montanus (assembly GCF_014805655.1). Lineage (NCBI taxonomy): Eukaryota > Metazoa > Chordata > Aves > Passeriformes > Passeridae > Passer > Passer montanus. The sequence continues at coordinate 4,816,396 of NW_024368596.1, read as the reverse complement.
TCCGGTAATGGCTAATGCCCAAACCCAGAAACAGCCCCGGCCCAGTTGTGCTACTGGGGACAATGTATAGTGCTCTCAGCTTGTTTTTCTCTAAGGCACAGCTGTGTCTTTGGGCTCCTTTAAATCTGTCTCCAGCTTAGTCACGGAGCAGAGGCTTTCTCCGGTCCTGAGCCAGCCCGACAGACACAGCTATCTAGCAAGCCAGACTAGCCCTCTCCAGCACAATCGCAGGAAGTTATTCCAAGCCTCAGACAAATCCCATTTCTATCTCTGGAAGAGTAAAAGGTCAAAAAACACGAGGCTGCAGCTCTGCCAGCAGCAGCAGCCCCAGCCGTCCCAGCCCACGGCGGGGCTGAGCAGAGGGGACGCGAGCCCAGCGGCTGCTCCCACCAGAGCTCTGTCCTCCTGCCAGCACCAGTGCCTCCTGCCCGAGTCCCTCCAGGAGCCCCTCTAGGGCTCCAGAAAGGATTCACGGGCTGTATCATTCCACAGGCAACCCCAGGAGAGGGCAGAAAGAATGCATAAGGACCGGGTTACCAAGGCAGACTCACCCTGGGAGTGAGCGGAGCCCTCCGGTCCCGCCTACCATATTACTGTTGGCATCCAGCCACATCCCCATCCTCTCCCAGCAGTAGGCAGCTTAATTAGCACAACTCCTGATTAGCTCTTGCCCTCTGCTTGCAGTGTACTAGCAAAACAGGAGGTTTGTAGGGCTCTGTGCAATTCTTCAGTAGCAGCCAGAGGTGCCAGCTCTGAGCTGCCCTGGCCAGCCGTGCCTGTCACACCATGCTTTGGACACTGTGCTGTTGCACTGGCAGCTCTGCAATGGAAGCAGGGATGTGAGGCATTGTCTGCCATCATTCCTCACTGTTCTCATAGGATTTCAGTAACGGCCTCTTCCCTCCTGTTGCTTTGCTGGCTTTTCTGCTTGGCTTTAGCTAAGGAGACACGCCATAACAATGCATACAATGGCCAGCCCACGGCCCGATGATTCAGAGTGTGATGGGGCTACTCCACCCCTAGTAAAAACTAGGTCTAATTTTGAGAATTCCTTGCTGGAGGAGCTGTGCCTTCCCCATACTGAGACCAGGGGTTTACTGTCAGCCTTCTGCAGGTTGTGCTGTGTGAGAGCTGCTGGGGATGAAGCTGCTCCTCTGTGACGTCCTCCCCACAGACCTGCAGTGTCCAGTCCATTCTCTGTATGGTCCCCACAGTTCTTTTTTAATTTGTCCTTCTTCCTTTAGTTTTCCTGCTCCTCCCATTCCTGTCTTTCCAATATTCTTGCCCATTTGGGACTTCCCTACTCTCCCTTTTTAGCTCTTACTTTAACACTGCCTTCAAAAACACTTACTATTCTGTAGTCTTGCTTTGCTCCTAGAGCATGAACACCCTTGAAATGACCTCTCTAAACAAAGCCTGCATCCCTTCTCCCATCACTACCTACAAGCACCAACAGGCCTGTTGATACCCACATGCTGTCACTCCTAAAATAACATCAGTCAGGAGCCTAAATGGCAGAGCCAGGGAGCAAAGCATTGCCTGCTAAAACAGAAGTGGATTTGAGACCTGTTATGAAAAGAATAATCTGCATGGCTCCCAAGCACCACATTTCAGCTGAAGGCAGCCACAGGGAAAGTCTGCTTTGCTTTCCTCTAACAGGCTGAGCACTGTAGCTTCAGTGCAGAGCCGAGGATGTTGCACATGGCTTCTTTGTTGTGATGTGTCTGTCCCCACACCCTCCCCAAGATAAATGCTCTGAGCAGGGCTTTCTTAGCCAGTGTGAGGGCACTGACTGTCCAGGATTTGCACTCTTTGAAAGCTCATTGCTGGGCACAAACCTTCAGTTATTTAACCATGCTGTGGCTGGGGCATCATTGGTGAGAGGAAGAGGAGAACTCAGCAGTGACTGGGAAGGGAGTGCAGTGTCCTCAACATGGGAGAGCCCTGTGGAACAACTCTGCTTGCACATCCAGCTGATCAGGAAATGGTCATATCTGTAGAGAGTTTTGAATTTTTATGTGTCTGCATTTTGGTTGGAGCAGATCTTAGTGTATAATGCTGTCTTGGCATTTCTGCTGCTAGTTTCTCTGTCTTCATTAATCTTTCCTATAGGATTAGAAGCAATAAAACCCACTTCAAAACTGAAAATTATTTCAAAATTCAGCAGAGGAACTCCAAGGCAGCTGGAATTTCAGTTCAGCTCCTGTTTTGCAATTCAAGTTGACAGCATTCAAGCAGTTCAAGTATTAGCATCAGCCACACTCACATTTGCTTCCTTCAAAAGCATATGCAAGCACTGCAGACTATGCAGATGACTGTACACTTTTGGCTTTGAAGATCTCTAGAATTTGGGCTGGCTGAGGTATGGTTTTCAAGCCAATTGACCAACTCTTCCCATCAGAGGAAAGCAGAACAGGCCTTGTTCATGGCCAAGGTCATGTGGGCCTTTCATCCCCACACAGCAGCATGGCCTCCCCAGCTGCTTGGGCTTGCATCACCCTGGGCAGCCTCACTGCAGCCTCGCTGGGGCTGGAGCCACGTGTGGTTCAGATGCCCAAGATGTGCTTCAGGCCCTCCCCACACTCCAGGACACAGGGGAACAAGTGTACAGGTACATCCCTCAGGGCAGAAGGCGTGTAGTGACCGTGCACAAAGGTGGTGGCACTGACCTGCCATGACTGGCTGAGAGGGCACAGGTCACACTGAGGTGGGGCAGGGGAGCAGGCAGGAAAGGAGCAGGCCAAGGAGCTTGTGCAGTTCTGCATATTCCCCATTTGCCTGCAGCCTTGGCGTAGTGGAGGATGGCTGGAGGCATGACAGACCCTTACAGCCCTTACCCTTCACGGGACACAGCAGCCTGCCTGTGAAGGGTCCCTCATTCTTTAGCTGCAGGCACCAGGAGGGCACAAGAAAGCTCTCCCTGAAGCACATCCCATCCGTCTCTTTTCCCCAGTGCCTGTTCAAACAGCACCAGCAGCAGAGGCAGTGGCACTTCATCACACAGAAGCAGTCCAGTCTCCATGCCTTCTCCTCCTTCCTGGTCCTTTCTCTGGCTGCTTCCTGGGAGCCCTGGTGAGAGAAGGCAGCCAGCAGCATGCACAGAGCAAATGATGCAGTCACAGTCTGCATCCACATCCTTACTGCTCCCTGGTGACCTCATTTTCTGGGTGTAGCTCAGTGTATAAACCACAAAAAAAAAGAAAAGAGGATAGGGAAGGGAGGAGAAGAGATAGAGAAGAAGTTGCAGAAAAGCAGAAATAAATGCTGTAGTTTTGAAAATGCTTGTGGAAAAACCCAGCTGGCTCATTGTCCTCACTTTTGTAACAGTAACATTGATCCTATTTCACCATCCCACAATCACATACTCTTCTGATAGCTTTACTGTTTAAAAAAGACCTAAATCCAGATAGGCTGCACAATATCACTGCCTTCAACCACGTTTACCAGTTTACATTACTAAGAATCTGGATTTTGGTATTTCATAGATTAGTGTGCTGACAGGTTGAAAAATGATAGAAAGGGAGCTATTACCCTTCTCCCACATTGCTCATATTTAAGACATTGCTGAGCATATTAATTGCACGTTGTTCCCAATACATCAAGCTGAACTTTCATTTCTGAAATCTGTCTTTACTCCCAAACTGTTCCGCTATTTGTGGAGTTTGGCAGGAGTTTTACTCCTGCTGTACTCACAAAAAAAAAATCTGCATTACAAATGCCTGTCAACTGACTGAACATAACCCCAAAGAGAAGGCACCTGCTCAGGAAAGCTGGCCTGTCCTCTTGCAAGCTGTATCTTCATCAGCTTGCAGCAATGAACCCTTCTGGGTGTGAAATCCATGGGGTTCTGCAGAAATGAGCACTTCTATTTTTCACTCTTTGTCTCCTTTCTGTTTGGGGGGCTGTTGCTCTCCCTGGCATCAGTAGCCCTCCTAGGATTTCACATGTGACCTTCCCCAGCATGGGGAGGACCACAGCCAGGTGCTGAGGAGCAGCCCCACTCCTGCCCTTCCCCTTGCCCCTGGCCAGCGTGGGGAAGCTCAGGTGCTCACACAGGGTAGGACAGGCAGTGGGTGCACACCAGGCAGGACAGTCTTTGCACTACACCTCATCCTTTCAGTGCCACAAAGAATCTGGGCCTTCTGCAGCGTGGGGAAGCTCAGGTGCTCACACAGGGTAGGGCAGGCAGTGGGGAGGCACAGGTGGGTGCACACCAGGCAGGGCAGTCCTTGCATTGCCCCTCATCCTTTCAGTGCCACAGAGACAGCAGGACACTGCCCAGAGCTGGGTTAGGCACATTCCTGAGTGGCACCAGCCTGCTGCCCACAGGCCAGCAGGAGGAAGCTGGTGTGGGGCATCCTGAAGTTACTGCCTGCGTGTGCACTGTGTGGTCTGAAATCCTCAATGTCCAGGCGAAGCTGGGTTCAGCAAGTCTGGGGCATTTCCTATGAAATAAATCATGGCCCATAGTTGTTTTAATGGTGCTGTGATCAGAGTAAAAGCCTGTAAATATGCTGGGATACCAGGATTCAGAGTGTTAAAGTGTGCAGCATGCCAGAGGTAATTGTTTTCCTTCTGCAGCCTGTTGTATTCAGATGTTGAGGAAATGATTTAATATTTCTGAACATGTTGTGATTTCATCATTTGGTTTGGCAAGGGAAGTTTGAGAAGTCATGGAAATGAAGATAAACTTTACATATGCTCTTAGGGCCCTATTTGCCACGCTGAGTTTTTTCAATAGCAGTGCTGCACAGCATATGCCAGTCCTGGCCACATTCATGTCTCCACATCCAGGCAAAAGTTGCAGCAGTAACAGGGCTGAGGAAGGTGAAATTAACCTACATGTGACTTGCAATGGGAAGGACTAGTCTCAGGAGGTGAGAGGAGAAAGGGCTTATGATGAGGATGCTTCCTCGTGAGGGGAAAAAGAGATGCAGACACTGATCTCCTGTCTGGTACCAGTAAGAGGACCAAAGAACAACATGAAGATGTGTAGGTTTAGGTTGGATATCAGGAAAGCCTTCTTCACCCAGAGGGTGGCTGGGCACTGGAACAGGCTCCCTAGGGAAGTGGTCACAGTGCCAAGGCTGACAGAGCTCAGGAAATGTTTGGACAGTGCTGTCAGGCACACGGAGACTTTGGGGATGGTGCTGTGCAGGGCCAGGAGCTGCACTGGCTGATCCCTGTGGGTTCCCTGCAGCACAGGCTGTTCTGTGGTTCTGGGAGCAGCACAGCTCAGGACCCAGGTGCAGCCCCAAGCGCAGAACCCAGGTTTGTGCCCTGCTGCTCATTCCCAGCCCCACTGGAGCATTCTGCTCCACGGGCTGCTGTGGAGAAGGCAGAGCCCTGAGGAGAACAGCGCAGGCCTGCAGAATTTCACAGGCAGCAGCAGCACTGCCTTCCCAGAGCCCAGCGAGGAACGCAGTTATCTCCTGAGCATGGGAAGTTTACACAAGCTGTGTTTGCATGCTCGAGCTGACTTTAGCCAGCTGACATTGTGAAACACACCTAAAACATAAAGGAAAGTGGAGCTCACGGGGTGCTATTTCTTCAAACCCTTCATCCTGAAACCCTCTTTCCTTGGATGACATGCAGCGTCCAACATCAACAGAAAAAGTACTGACAACTCAGAGAGAATTCTTATCAAAAAAAAAAAGAAAACCTGGCACAAGGAGCATTGTTTATATGTTTCCTAACATTTATGTATTTTAAAATAAAAAATGACAGCCAGTGAATGCTGTATATTATGAGCCTTGTGAGTGATGACCACTTTTACACAAACTAAGGAGAACAGAAAAATAAGTCTAAAAATATTTAAAAACTATCTCTGCCTCCTGTCAAGCATAAAGCAGGAAATATTTTAAGACAGCTTTTAAAGAAGTAAACCCAGGTCTGGAGATATAACACTGCCTAGAGAATAATTAAAGGTTAAGCATCACAATTTAGTTGATGAGAAGACAGGTGAAAACTGCAGAAGTGCAATCAAAATAGAATTATAAATTCCATCCTGTAGCTGGTTTTCTAATAACGTACTTTGAAATGAACAAATGGGTGCAAAAAGCAGCTGCTGAGCACTTTCAGCCACCTTCAGTGTTTTGAAGTTCAGCTCAACCTGCTTTAAAGGAAGCATGGGCCACCTAAATATTCCCCCTTTAAAAAACATCAGTGCTTGCATATATGCAACGTAGAAACTTCATCCAGCACATTCCACCGTCTGTTTTGGTTTGTGCCTTGCCCACACACTTGGTGTGCTCTTAAATACAATTATAATATTTACTAAATAGGTCTGACAAATAACTCTTAGTTTATAATCTGGTTTGTTTTCTGTAAATATTCGCGGAGGGAATCTGGCCAGTGATGACTGGCTTTGGCTGAGCATCTGAATCACACAGCAGTGCTTCCAGTTGGAGGCTGCAGAGACCTGATTGCTCAAACCGCATCTCTGACAAATACAGACCTTTCCAGACTTCACTTTATTTCACCATAATTCATTTGTTTTCTGGTTGCATTCCAACAGCTCTCCCAGTGCACCAGACACCTCTGCTCCTGCAGAATCCCTGGCAGCTCAGCGTGGTACCTGGCTTGCCACTCTGCCACAGTGCTGTAAGAGCTGGGTGTTTGTGCTGCACAGAGCCTGCCCTGACCAGGTATGGCCAGGGTAAGACCCATGGGGGCAGCCTGCCTTCCCCCTAACAGGGGCTTTTACCATGCCTGAAGTCACCAGTAGATATTTGCTCTTTGGCTGGAGAAAAATCAGTTGTGGGCAGCCTGTGTGCAACCCGCAAAACCCAGGCTAGACCCATGAAGGGAGAGTTCATCTTCTGATGTGGTTGGTAGAAATGCTCTTCATAAGTCCAGAGGCAGATTTCCTTTATTCAGATAATTTTTTCATATCATGTTTCCATTTTTGGGAATCTCTGAATTTCTCAAAGCTTCCTGTCAAGAGGAGGACCTGGCCCCCTCAGAGCAAATGGGAGCTTTGCCATTTGCATCAGTGGAGTTTAAATGTCACTGCAAAGGCCGGGTGGTTCCCACGGGACTGATTTCAGGCCAATACATAGATCCCAGAGGAGATCTCTGAGTCAGTGTACCTTGGAGCATGCAATTAAATCAGTGCCCCCTCCTCATGCCTAAAACCAGAGCTCATCTGGATACTATATAGCTGCTGTTGTGAGATTGGACCTGTTCCTATTTTTCTTTCTATCTTTGTCCATATGTGCAGAAAGGTTGTTTCTTATTTTGAACAAAAGTGACCTGTTCTCCATGGCAAGTCCTCCCACACATGTGCGCCTCCTCCCTGTTTTGCTGCCTGCCTCCCGCACACTTCCTTTCTCCAGGCAATTTTAGGAGTGAAATGAAGTGCAAAGGTCAAAGTCTTTGCGGCGTGTAGCCGTGAAGTCAATAAGGATGTAAAAAAGAGCAGCCCAGATCTGGCCCAAAGGGGATGTGGAGGATACAGCTCTTTACTCCATGTGCACCCAGATCAGCTGAGCAGGACACTGAACGTGGGGGCGTTTCCTGAACCTCATTGTTATGATCAGGCAAAAGTGCTACAGCCTAAACATTTGCAGCCTTTATTCTGCTCCTGCTGGCTACTCTGCTTTTCTTCATTAGGTCTGACAGCATATTGCTGAACACTTTAAAAAAAAAAAAAAGAAAAAAAAGTGGTGTTGTGGTCCCCTACTAAAAGAGTCACTTTGCCCAATTTCCTGTTTATGCTGGAGCTGCAGCATCATGTGAGCACAGACAGTTGTAGATAGGCTGGCGACTGTTGCTGACCTCACACCACATGTTCAGTTAACAAGGTGAAACAGCAAAATTTGCTCTGTTTGTGTAAAGAATACTGAGAAAACTGCCAGTTCCAAGTAAAACAGAGGGAGAGAGACTCCCGATAGCCTGAGGCAGGGCGCAGTCTCCAGGCTGTTTTTCTGGTCTTTAACTGCTTTGCACATCTGTATTCACATTGTGCTTGCAAGTGACAAGGAAGGGAATTAGCCCCTACTCTTTTCCTTAGCAAAGCAGGTTTGGAGTCCTTCCATAAAAGCTATTAGTTTAGCAAATTTGCTCAGAATTTGTCCAAACTTCACTCCCTTTGGTATATACATTTTCCTATACTTGTTTCCAAAAATGACTGAAGACTCCTGTGACTTAGTTATTATTCAGTTATTCAGCAGATGCTTATATCCGGCATTTGTATTTCAGAACTGTTGTTTCTTAAAGAACCTGGGAGTAACCTATTTTTCATTAAGATCTCAAAGATCCATGCAGAGTCTTCCAAAAATCCTTTAAGACTGTGGAAAACTTTTGGATCAAAGCCATTCTAAGGAATCAAAATTTACCTCTATTCAATATTACATCTTATGACTGAAATAAGTATTAAAGAATTTATTGTGAACAAGTCAGGGGGAATCTTAGGAGTTTCCAGACCATTTTACACAAGTACTTTTTATGTAAAAGTAGGAATTCCTAACAGGCATCTTAAAGCTTCAGCAGCATTTTTTCCACTTAGAGAAAACAAAGTTAAGGGTTAAATCCAGAAAGATCTGTCAGTGTATTTTCTCCCTTCTCTCTGTTTTCAACTTGTGTCTGTAAAAGACCCAATCCTGCATCCTGAGAAATCCAAATTTTGGTTTTTAACTGACTAGAGGAGTGGCACCAAGCCAGACCAGCAGTGCTCTGTCCACCAACCTCTGCCACCTTATGCAGCCAATAAAGGGTTTCAGATGCAAAAGTGTCACTGCAGATTGGCTGAGGCTGAAGACACAGATGGGAGTGCATCCCTGTGGGTGTGTGGAGAAGCAGTCCGAGTATCAGGAACACAGCATAACTTCAGAGGCAGGTGTATCCTGTGACAGGTGAACAAATCACAGCATATGGAGGCTGTAACCATGATGTACCGGTTGTCAAGTGCTTTAGGATTCAAAAGTGAAAAAAAAGCACTCCAGAAACTTAAACTGCATTCAGGATGATAACAATGTCATTTTAAATGCTCCGTACAAACATGCTGTGAGGGAATATGGAACTAAAACTCTTGGCTAGCAGGCAAGGCTGTAAACATCCTCATGTAAAGAGTTCTGCCTGTAAGTCTTCACTGTCTGGGAGCTTAAATGCTTGTAAAATTGTGGCAGTAGTTAGAAGGTGTCGTTTGAGGGGCAGCTTAAAGGAATTAAGCTTAATTAAAGGAATTAAGGAATGTGTTTCACAGTGGCTGCACTTGGGAAGGAAAATTGTCCTGGAGGAGCAGAGTGCTCTGGGTGGGAGGAAGTCCTTGAATGGCAATAATCACTGCAGTGCTGTCTTCTGCTGCTGGGAACTCTGCTCTGAGCTCTGACCTATTTTACATTCCCACTAAAAGTGAAAAAGGAAGACAAAATGAAACAGAGGGTATGAGGATGCTCATGAGGGTGCTCATGATGTGAGTCAAATCCGACCCTGGTGCCCAGTACTTTGGTACCCCCTGCCTGGTGTCACAGCGTGCAGGGACACAGGTGGGACAGGCCCACCTCCCTGCCCAGGCAAGGTCAGCTGGCCAAAATCAGCTTCCCTCCACCCAGGGCTTTTGTTCACCCAATGCAGCATCCTCTTGAGCAGAGCTGGCAGTCCACCAGAAGTGCTGGCAGCCCAGATGGAAGGTGGCCATCCATGGGCCAAGGCTGTTCCCAGACCTGTGCAGATATCACACCACAGCTGGCTTTCTTCTCCTTAGCCTGATTTTACATCAGTTCTGCAGATCACTTTGAGCACAGCTTTACAGTGATGCTGACTCACAAAAATTCCAGTTTGTTTCCTGAAAGCAAGTGAGATTGTCCTTACCCTCTTGTTAGTCCCAGTGAGCCGCAGCCAAGTGCAGCTGGGGAGTTACTTCATTTTTTATTAATACCAACGTCTCTTCCTGGCGCCCCACAGGTGCTGTCAGGTTTGTTGGCTGGCCCTGGTCCCTCGGTGCTCCTGACAAAGCCCCCTTGGCCACAAGCCTCTCCCTGGGAGGTGCAGCTCTCGGGGCACAGCTGGGCTCCTGCCCTGGGGTGGCAGGCAGCACTAATTTCATATTGATTAATCCTTATACTTTCTGTACATGAGCTCAAAGAGGCCTGCACGTATTTGCAGGGCACCTGTTCACAAGGAAAGCTCCAAGCTTTCAATACCACTGCTGTCAAAATAGGAGGAAGAATAGAGGTGTGATGCCCTGGGCTGGCAGTGGGGAGGGTACTGATTGGGTCCATGCCTGTTGTAGGATGTCACTGTTAAAGAAATACATTGAAAATGGATTGTCATCCTGCCACCCCTTCTTGGGTGTTTTGCTGCTGTGTGTTTCACAGGCAAGTCTTTATCAGCCTAGAGCCAACTCCACAGCCTGGGACAGTGGTGAGCAGTGAGCTCTGTCAAGTGATGAGGTGACAGTGAGGTCCTGCCTGCCCTACAGACCTCAGGACAGGACCCTGTGATACCATTTGACATATTTCAGCCACCTGGGTGTGGTGGAGCTGTGGTGGTTTTCTGCTGTGGCAGTGTTTGCTGTAGCTGGGATCAGTCAGTGAGCTCTTAGATCTTGTAGGATAAGATACTCCATCAGCACCCTCCCCTGCAAACTCCAGGGACCCATCTGGGCAGCATGGCCACAGCACCCACATTTCTTCTCTGTGGGAGAGCCCTGACACCCACTCACCAGGAGCAGTAGGGAAAGCGAGGAGGGCACAGCACTGCTGCTCCCCTGCAGCCCCCAGAGTCCTGTGAGCATTTCCTCCCTGCATGAGGAGCAAAGGGATGCTGAGCCACCTTGCCAGTGTCCTCAGGGGAAAGCTCTCATCAAAATGACTGTGAGGAGCACAGTTCTTTATTGCCCTTATTAAAGGACAGGGCACATGAGTGAAATGATATTTCTTCATCCAAATGTCTGGCTCCTTTCTCCCTCCCCAAAATGAAGTGGTTTCATTATTGATTTGACCTTCAGAACTTTTATTGTCTTCTGCAAGTATTTTAAGAACTTGCAGAAGTTAAATTCTCAAGTTTTTGGACTTTGACCCTCCATGCCCAAACAAACCCATTACAGTAACAAAGAATCTTCATGTTTATTAAACAGCAGTGACTCACTCAGATGCAGATGTTTGTTTATGTAAAGCACCATAAATATTATGGATTAGGATGTAGAGCAGGCAATGGGAATGTGTGTAAGTTAGCAGGCAACATGTGACTGTGGGATTTTTTTCTACTTTTTAAAAAATGTGTGTCATCTTTTCTTCACAAACCACAGATTCCTTCATGTAATGAAACAGAAACAAAGGACACGTCTCTGCTTCTACAGGATGTCCTCTAAGGTGCTTTATTACAAAGCTCTCATTGCACTTAAAGTGCAGGAAACTTTTTGACTGGTGTTTTTAGTCAATTAACATAGCTGTATCACCTTGAAAGGAGAAGGTATTTCCCCTTGTATTACGTACCCATCACGTCTCCTCCGAGGGTTGGTGGTGACTTTCTTGAAACAGGGTTAATTTAGAGTCATTCTGAAACTACCACGGTCAGAACTGGCAGATGGAAATCCATTGTGAGGCTGTAGCCTGTCCTGAGCTCACTGTATGACAGCCCTTAGCACAGGGTGAGCCAGAGCATTTGTGCCAGTCTGTGTGGGAGGTTGTTTTGTATGGAAACACTGGTTAGCTCGGAGCTTTTTCCCACCAGAGCTGAGTCCTAGCTCTGGTGCAGGGCAGTGGGCATGAACAGGCAGGGACAGGGAGAGCCAATGCCTTTCCAGCACAGTCGAGAATGCTCCTCAACTTCCAGGCATCCAAGAAAAGGGAGAAAAATTACTGCAAAAAAATCTTATTTTATTCTCCAGGTTAAATAGAATTACATGCCCGTGGAGGCAGAAGAAGGGCCTAAGGGAGGAGTATCCCTCTCTGAAATTGAGTACTTATTGATTTTTCTTTCCCAGTCATAAACCATGAGTTTCAGCCTCTGACTACTGAAGACATTTGTGAGAGCTGAGTGGAAAATACTAGAGACAAAATCTAAGAGAAGCATTAAACCAGTAAGTGATGGACAGTGAGCTCATCTGCTCCCAGAGTGCTCCACAAGAACACACTGGAAGGGACCAGCAGGCAGCCTCATCAGGGAGAGATTAATTATGCAGAGCTGATAGGTGCTGCAGACCAACAGCCACAACTGAAACAGCAAAACCATAACTCCAGGTGGGGGACAGGCTGGGTGTTTTAAGAGGTCTTTTTCATCTGATTTCTGTGAGTGAGTAAATCAAGTGTTACAACCAAGCACTGCAGGCTGCCAAGGTGCAAGCCCTTCTTCATGGGTCTCACATTCTGAGGAGCATGTGCTGCATGGAACTGGCCCTTTGCTCTGGAAAGAGGGGCACAAAGAGCTCCCAACAACGTCCTTTTTGAACACGAGGATGTTTGCTAGGAGCTGGTCCTGACTCCTTGCCAGTGCACAGATTCCTCTTGCAGGGACCGTGCTCTGCAGCCCCACTCTGCAGGCAGGGAACCTCTGTTAACATACATGGTCTTAGTGGGCTTAGAATCAGCTACTTACAAACCTGACTACATATGAATTTTAACTTCCTCTTTTGGGCTTTTTATAGGAAATGCTATAAAGTTCCGCTTAACTTCTTTTTTCCACAGGAATATTTTTAAAAACTGTTCTTTAAAAAAGACAAGCTGTGAAAACTTGTCTCAAGTGCTGGCACTCCCATGGGACTATTATCCTGCAGCTCTGCTAGTTCTCTTGCCCCAAGGGCAGTGACTTAAACTGTGGGCCCACAATGAGTGGCAAGAGGAGCACTGTGCTCTGAAGCTCCCAGCCCTCAACCAGCTGTGGGAGAGAAGCCATGCCAAACCCTTCTCTGGTGGGATTTGCTGCTTTCCCCTCTCCAGGGGATTTTGCAGGATGAGAGCAATTCCCAATAGTCAAGCCTTTTGCAGTCATTCCTATCAGTGAGTCTCAAACTCTTCCTTGACTGCCAGAGGCCCTGCAGGAGGTGTGGGGATCAGCACATGTCCTGTGCCATGTCCTTGCAGCCTGTCCTGGCTGCAAGGCCACCAAGCAGGCAAGGAACCAGCACACAGCCACCTTTCTTTCTGCTTTGCCCTGCCATCCCCTTTGCTGCATTCTGTAAAATGAAGATTATCCTCATGGGGGAGTTGTAAGCATTAATATAGCTGGTCAAGAATTTCACGTTTGTTGGTCGCTCGGTGTTTTGTTGTTAAAACCAGAAAAAAATCAAAACCCACAGGGCAAATTACATTTCAGGCCAATTTACCTCACTGAGCTTGCATGTCCTTTAATAAATTATTTAGATCTCAAATACTGGATATGTTGTACAAACAAATGAGAACATGGTCCTCAGGCAGAAGGTAAGTGATGAAGGTCCTTGGCTAATCCTTTTCAGCTTTCATTATGCCCTGTTCACCAGCCAGCTGGTTTTCAGCTCAGAACAGGTTTGCTTGTGGCTTTTGTCTGACAGTGCTGAGGTAGATCAAATGCTTACATGTAAGAGCAGCCCTCTAAACCTCACACCACTCATTCAGCAGAAGCAGAGACGTCAGATTGTGGAAGGAGCAATCTCTTTCTTGGAAACCCTACTGAAATGGAAACAGAGCTGTTCCTCTTTCTTTTAGATGTGACTCTCGAATTCCCAAAGTAAAAAATTCAGGAGCTAGATGAAAACACTGATAGCTTGTGTTACACAAAGGAATGTGCTGGAAGCCAACCAATGCTGCTGCAAATTCTTTCTTTCTTTTGGCATCAAACTGTTTCACTTACGAAGGGCAGATGTAAATTGTTCTAGATTGATGTTGGCTCTTGTCTGATGGTAGTTGTGTTTCTCTGATAAGCCTTCTCTCTAGTGCTCGCAAGGCTTTTGAGGACATGTAAACTTCTAATCATCCTATCACTCCTTCATCAAGAAAATCATAATTTCGGGAGGCCCCAAAATAAACATAATAGTTTGGATGGAATAGCCTGGATGCATAGAACCTTTTCACAGTGTGATTGAGGAGCCTAAGCTGAGTGCCAGGACTCAGTACCTATTTACTTCATCTCAGCCATGGGAGTGCAGTCTTTCACCCTTAAATTGATCCACATTCTCTTGTAAATTTGGCACCCTATGCAGCTCTAGACTAAATATTGGCAGATATTACTGGCTCTGACCAGCTGAAATAAATCCCTCCTCACCACAGCCCAGCCACTCTGGCCCTGCTGCCTCCTTGTGTGTCCCCACTGGCCTCGAGCCACTGCAGGGGCTCCCAGTTGTACTGACACCCTCAGCAGACACGGGAACAGTCCTGTAACAGGGAAAGCAGGAGGCAGCCTTGTGACTGGAAAATAGTAAAAAGGAAACTGCTGAGGATGTACAGCTGTAAAACCCACCCTGCTCTGCCTGGGGCTGGGGACTGGAGAGAGGGACAAGTGCCTGCCCTGTGGACAGGGACTGTGAGGGGCCAAGCAGCCTCTGCCCCAGGGTGTGTGAGCTGCTGAGGCCCTGAGAGATAAAACTGCTGCTGCTGACTTGTCTGGCAGGGCTTGTCACTGCTGGGCTCCCAGTGACCCCAGTGTGCTGCAGCCCCTTACCCTGGGGAAAGGAGGTCTACAGCAGACTGCAGGAAAATGCCAGGAAAATGAGCAGAGGATATTTGACTCAGAGATAAGAGCTTCCTGCTGCAAGGTGTGCCAGAACCAAAACCTCTGCTTTGCCTATGCCATGGAACAGGGCAAGTCCTGTGTATTGGCAGTGGCAAACCTGCTCCTGTCCAAAAACCCTGTGACTGTCACTCAGCATTGTAGGATAAGCAAAAGGGTTCTGGAGCCAACATTTTGTGGGTAAAGGCCTATACTGGGGAAAGTTTCAGAATGGAAATTAGTCTGGGGAGGCAGTGATGGGGCTGGATACATCAGATGTGAGAGGATGTGCAGTGGTCCTTCAACCCCACCCACGCAGGTTACTGTGTCATGTCAGCAGCTGATGCCACTTTTTCCTTAGAAAGTGGAGCACAGAAAACGGAGCCCAGAGAGTTGAAGTGTGTGCAGATGCAGTTTGATGGTACAATGAAGCTGATGTTAAGAGCAGGCACCCAGGGAAGAGGTGTTCTCATCTTCTCCCACCCTTCTGTGCCCTCCCCAGTGCTGGGTGCCTGTGTCCAGCCAAGGCTGTGTGCTGGGGCTGTGGGTTGGCAGCACTCCCCATTTCCCAGTGTTGAGTGAGGCAGTGCCTGCTGCTTTTGTCCCTCAGACGACTCTTTGGTATCAGGCATAGAACATCCCTGGCACAATGCAGCAGGTGAGCTCACCAGGTGGTTCCAGCAGACTCCCCATTGTTCCACACCACTGCCACTCTGCCGTGGCACCTGATTTCAAGAGGGTTTGAGTGCTTAAAAGTGTGCAAATGTTGATTCACCTGCGCTGCTGGCTCAAGCTGCCATCCCTCCATGCCCCTCCCTGCCCTGTGCTCCAGGCTCAGCAGTGGTTGCCAGCACGGGCAGGTATTTGCAGAAATATAAGTGCAGCTCCATGAGGCTGAGAGCACATTAATGTTTGGGACACTCCACGGTGCCGTCCAAGGGCTGTTGACTTGTCTGAGCTTGTGCTATCACCAAAGGCAGTTCCTCTGCCTCACTCCACCCCTCCTTTCCTGCGTGTGTCTGTAGTCCCTGTGGAACCTCCACAAGAACAATCTGCTTGTTTGCCAGCTGGCCATGGCGGCCTGGCTGCCTGGGCCCCACCGCAGCCTGGGGAAGGTGCTGAGGCCACCCTGAGGGAGCAGGAGCAGGGCCCACCCTGCCCAAGGGCCCTGCAGATCTGGGCAGCTATCTGCCATTGTTTCCCCTCAGCCCTGTTCTCACGGCTGCTCGGCTGTGATAGCCGGTGTTTTCTCCCAGAGACCCAGCCCTGCCCTCAGAGCCATCACCAGCTCTCTGACCAGGCACTGCTCCATGTCCAGCCTCACACCACCAGCCCGATGACAAACCTGGTCAGGCTGTGTATCCACGGGTTGGCAGGCAGCTCCTCGGGGACAGACCCAGCTGAGCCGTGGCCCCTCACACTCACCACAGCCAGCCTTGCCTGAGGGAGGACCTTGTTACTCTAGAACTACCTGAAAGAAGGTTGTAGCCAGGTGGGGGTCAGGCTTCTCCCAGGTAATGAGCAGCAGGACAAGACAAAACAGCCTCAGGTTGTTTCAGGGGAGGTTTAGTTTGGACATTAGGAGAAATTCCTTCACTGAAAAGGTGGTTAAGCATTGGAACAGGCTGCCCAGGGAGTCAGTGGAGTCACCATCCCTGGAACTGAAAACACATGCAAGTGTGGCGTTTAGGAACATGGCTTTGTGATGGGCTTGGTAGCGCTGGGGAAAAGGTGGTTAAGCATTGGAACAGGCTGCCCAGGGAGTCTGTGGAGTCACCATCCCTGGAATTCTTGAAAACACATGCAGGTGTGGTGTTTAGGAACATGGTTTAGTGATGGGCTTGGTGACTGGTTCAATGAGCTGAGGGGTCTGTTCAGGCCCTGCTGGGGCTGCGTGTGGCTGGTTGCTGCATGGCTTTGGCACTGAAGGTGTTTGTGTCCCTCGCAGGCCTGGCGGAAGCGCTGGTTCGTGCTGCGCAGGGGCCGCATGAGCGGGAACCCCGACGTGCTGGAGTACTACAGGAACAACCACTCCAAAAAGCCCATCCGCATCATAGACCTCAATGAGTGCGAGGTGCTGAAGCACTCGGGGCCCAACTTCATCAAGAAGGAATTCCAGAACAACTTTGTCTTCATCGTGAGGACCACCTACCGCACCTTCTATCTGGTAGCCAAGACTGAGGAGGAGATGCAGATCTGGGTGCGCAATATCAGCCAGATCTGTAACTTTGGACATCTGGAAGATGGCACAGGTAGGATCATGCTCACCTTGGAGGCTGGGAGAATGCCCAGGAGTGACAGGAGGCATGGACCTTGCTGTCAGGCTGGGCTGGGCAGGTGGAAGAGGGCTGTGGTTCCTGTAGCTCCATACAGACTGAGATCCTGCTAAACCCTGATGTGAAAGTTCTCACTGCTGCTGGGTGGAAATACTCACTGGCTGCCTGGTCTCACTTTGATGAAACAATGCCTGCTGGAGCAAACAGCAGGTCCTTAATAAGAAAAGGTGCTGTTTATGTGAGAAGCTGACTGAATGTTATCTTCTGGAGCCATTTATTTCATTACATGTCCTGTATTTATTTAGTTAGGCTTAATGTAAGACACCTGTTCCAGGAAAGCATCCTGCACAACTCCCCTTTTCTCAGGCTTTGCTGGATGTGGAATGTGCACAGACTTGGGTGTATATGTCTGTACATAAATCAATGACAGAAATATTAAGCTGCCTTAGTCTGTTAATAAGAGAAAACAAAGAAAAGGCAGAGGACAGGAGTGTTAGAAGTGTGTGTATGGACTTAAGAGATGGTCCTGCCAGTGAAGCATCAAGGCAGCTCTGTTGCCAGGCCCTACACCTGTATATACTCAGCAGAATGAATTTCTTGAAAAGCTGCCAAGAATTAACCACTCCAAAATGGATGTAGCCAGTAATTAAAGTGGGGACCTGTACCATCATTAACTTACCTTTTAAATGAGACAATCAGGCTCAGATAACAGCAATTTGTCTTTCCCTTGACAATTCCAAGGGGCAGATACAGCAGCAATTTGAGAGTTTCAGAGGAAGTGAGTCAGAACGAAGCCTTCAATGTGATAAAAGGCAGTGCAGGAGTAGAAGAGGGGGCCATGGAGAGACACAAGCCCTGGGGAAGTAATGTGTATGGGGGTATCGTGTGTGGCCAGGCAGTTCATCCTTCCATGATCTTTGTGCTGCTGCTGTCTGCAAGTGCTGCATGGCCACACCAATACCAAGCAACTTGATAAGAAACAAAAGGCTATGGGAAAGGTTTTACTTTAATCTATCATGGTTCCTGGCATTGCTTAGCTGCCTTTTGAGTAGTGTCTTCTGAGGGAAATAGGAGTGGCAAAAACACTGCAGTTGTCCTGTTAAAATTTGATGTCTGTTCTTTTCCCATTCACTTCAGAAACCACCACGAAAACTTGCTGACAGATGATGTGTCAGTACAAGCTGCCCATGAATACAAATTTCAAAGAAGGTCTGGTAGGGATTGGAGTATACTGCCCTTTGGAGGTTGGCTGGAATTAGGGATATTCAGTAATATATTCAGTAATATCCCACCTTCCTACTGTTCTGCCTTTGTTGATACTGAGTTGTTGCTCTTGGATTGGTGTTTCTGGTGCAGGATTATTTTAGATATAGTTTTACTGATTACTCTGAAATTAAGGTAAACCTTTTCTATACAAAAGAGAAAAATAATTTTTGTCTCTCACTTGTGTAGGCAGCCTTCTCCTGGCACTGTGTGAGAATGTTCATGAGAGATGTGATCTGTGGCAGAGGAGCTAAGACAGTGGCAGTCCCAGACAGATGCATTTACACTGGGAAATGCCTTCTCTGTGTTGCTGGTGCAGAGCACTATGGCTTGTAAGACTTGCACATGGACAGTGCTCAGACTATTACACATTGGTGTTTCTCTCTGAGCAAACACTGCCAGTGTGGGCACTGATGGATGAGAAATGACAGCTCTTGCAGCAGCAGTTGGGAAAGCTGACACTCCAGCTGTCCAAGGCAGATATTACCCCCAAGAAGTTCAGCAGTGCCAAGCATTTGCTTTGATTCAGTACAGTCTGGCACCTGAACTTGCAGCCCTCATCAAGGATGGTGTGAGCTAAGCCTCCAGACATGCACTTACTGTGTCTCTAATGCCAAATAGCTCCTAAGAGCTTCTATTTATCCTGCAGCTCCTGCCAGTGAGCTCAGGTCTGGGGTGTATCCAGGTCAGGCTGCCAAGCACATCCAGATCGTCTGATTTAAATCTGCACAGCTCCAAAAATTGCACATCACATCTCAAACAGTTGCTAATTGCTTCAGCTTTTCAGGATCTCCTAAATTCTCCAAGAGCCTGTAGGTTTAAACAAATTACCCTTTAAAATTAACATTAGAGGAGAAAAGCCCTATTAAATGCCACATGCTTTTTTAACTTTAATGCTACTGCTTTAAAAAAATACTAGTCCCTGCTATGAGTCATATCACTCTTAATCTGTGCATCGCTGAGAATTTGCTGTGACTGCGGCCAAAACACAATCTGCTGCTTTCTCTGCTTAATGCCCAAAGTGTAGCCACAGGTTTATGCAGTGACTCAGTTTAAGGGCTGTCTTGTTGTTCCCAGTGAGTCCCTTCCAGCAGCAGAGGGTGGACAGCCAGCTCCCCACGGCAGAGGTGTTGGCAGCCAGATGCAGAGCAAAGTTACAAAAGCCGTGGCTCCTGTGAGCACAGCTCTGTAGTCAACAAGAGAGGGGACAGCTGAGAGGCAGAGATGACATGGCAGCTCCAGGCAGATGTCAGGAAGCACCTGGGAGGGCGGCTGTCAGGAAGGACTTGCAGCAGCACTCACACACTGCTGCCACCAGAAAGTGCTGCTGGCTGTGCTGGAAATGACAGGGGAGTTGGCACCTTTGGAGAGTCAGCTGGAGGAGAGAGGAAGAGGCCTTGCTCCTGGTTTTCCTACCCTATCTCAGCAAAATCCTGCTTCTCTCATTGGTGAAACCTCCCAATAGAGCCATCATTCCCCAGCCCCACAGGATCCATGGCCATGCAGGGGATTGGGAGGATGCTTGGCCTGAGTGTCTGGGGCAGGGGAGGGGATGAAATGAAGTGGCTGTGGGACACCAGGGGCACAGTTTGTCCCATGTGCAAGCTGAAGCCATGACTAATTGACACAATCCAATGTAACATCTTTTCATTGGAGAAACTAGTGGGAAGGTTGTTTAAGCAGTTTGATTAGGAAGCCTTACTATTATTATTTCTACCTCCTTGATATGTCAGTGCAGCCTTGGGGATGGTTGACGTGAGAAGAACAGCCCTATTCCACTGTGTCCCTGCCTGGCTGTTGCACCACAGCTGTTCTTGGGAGAGGGGCTGGGGTCTGTAGCAGAAGGGAAAAGCCCTCTGTTTCTCCAAGCAATGGCCCTTCACTGATGGGAGAGGTCACTGTGGAAGATGCTGTGCAGCCTCTGTGGTGGCTTTCTCCATAATTGCAGGGCAGAAATGTTTGGTGTTAGTATCCACCAAAGCAGTTATTTTGGCAGCTGAAGCCTCTTGCTCTCTCTGTGGCAAAGGGGATGGCAGGCACCAAACCTATTCTCTGCCTTCTCACTGTTGAAAGTAGCCATGCATAATTTATTCTGCCCAGCTGCTGTCGTGGTAGTTTTAATGCACCCGATTCGGTTACCAGCAGAGCTGGCAGGGACAGGAACAGTCTGTGAGGAGCTGGCTGCAGGTCCCTGAGCCCCTGAAGGTCAGGAAAGGGCAGGTCTGTGCTGTCCCCACCCCTCCCTCCTGCTCACAACCGTTGCCATGTGGTCTGCAGCTCACAGCCTTTCCTGATGGGATAATCCATGGCTAAACCCTGTGAGTACCAGATGGAGTTCAGGCCTGTTCGTTCTCTGTGTTAATAACTCAGAATGTCATTAATTTCTTTCTTATGCACTGTGGCAGTTTTAGTTGTTGGTTTGTTGAGGTTTTTTTTAATGTAGTCAGATGGTGAAGTGGACATGCTTTTCTGAGATCCCATGGGAGTTAGCCCAGTGTATGTTTGATCGTTGTCAGCTTGCAAGACAGCTCTGAGTCCTAGATTGAAAAGCAGAGTTACTGTCTGAGCCAGCACGATGAACAAAAGTTATTTTTCACATGGGAAGGCTGCAGCCCTCAGCTCTGCTTTGCAAATATGAAACCCTGTAAAAGCCATTTCTTCCAGATGATCACTGATGAAACCCTGCTGCTATAAGCACCTGCTCAAAATTAAAGCAAATCCTTTGCTTACACTTGAATTTATGCATGTTCTTTTATGCTTTGCTGGGGCCCACCACTGCCCAGATCTCTGAAGCTAACTGGAGGAAGCAACAGGGAGTCAATAATGGGAAGGAAAGAAGCAGCTCTCTCCCAGGTTGAAAGGGATGAGATGTAGGATAGTGCAGGGAGGGAAGATCAGCTGTTTTATTCTTCTGCTATCAGAAAGATGAGGGGTGAAACCTGCTGTGGCTGGTGGGATCCTGGATCACTGGAATCATAGACTATCCTCAGTTGGAAGGGACCTGCAAGGATCACCAAGCCAAACTCCTGGCCCTATACAGGATGGCCCCAAGAGTTGCACCATGTGCTGAGAGGTTTAGTTTGTGTTTGGTTATGTTGCTGTCTAACCACTCAAGCCTTGGCTGCCCTCTCCATCTCTCCTGGTCTGCTTGCATGTATACCCAGCACCTCCCAGGGCTGAGAAGTGACTGCAGCAGCCTGGTACAGTGCCCAGGCTTGTGCCTCTGTTCAGGCTGGGACTAGATTGGATCTGCTGGAGGGTCTCGGGACCTCACCACACAGTGCTGGATCTGGGGCACAGGACACATGCAGCTGGTCAGGGGCTGGTTCCCAGCATTTCCATCAAGGTCTGGTTATCAGCATTTGAGAAATCCACTATCTTGCTGCACTTTGAAGGCATATTAATTCTCAGTGTGGTTTTATCAGCAGTTGCTGGTTTCTTGTGTTTGTTTCTGCTGTGGGGTTTTCCATTTTGGAGAAGGGTTTGGCAGCTTTGACTCAGGCAATGCCTGAGCCAGAGAGTTGGGCATCCACTGCCAAGCCCTGCAGGTGCCAGGGACCCCGTGAGCACTGCCCCATCCCCACACAGCTCTGGTGAAGGAACTGCCATGCAGCAACCTGAAACTTCATTAGAAAAGTCATATTCCCCAACTGAGGACTTGTGCTCTTGGTGCTGCTGTTTGAGCTTGCTGCCAGGAGCAGCTGCTTTTGGGGAGTTGCTTTGTAAAGACACCCTTCCCACTCCACAGCTGCCTTTTTTGGGAGGTCTGGATTGCACTTGATTTTCTGAGTTGAAATGCCCCAAAAGCTTTGTTTAGCCTGATTCTGTGTGGGTCAGCCATCACTCCTTCCCTTCTCCCAGCTCTCCAGCAGGGACAGAGGCTGGAAGAGGAACAGAACCAGACTTCTCTGCTGCAAGGCAGTGCTCAGGCCAGATGGGTCTGAGTGTCTCACCCACACTGAAGGGTGGCCTTGGTGGTGTGAGCAGGCAGCCAGCTCTGGGCCAGCCCCACTGCCTGCAGCCCAGAGCCCCTCCTGTCCCACTGCCATCCCACTCTGTGCTGGGGACACCGGAGTGTTATGCCCAGAGAAGGTGTCACTGAGCTCAGGCTCCCCGTGCCTTGTGACCTCCAGAAAAATAGTGTCACTTTTCTCAGCAGAGCCAAGAAGCCTCCAGCTGGGCAGTTACAGCCACAGTACTGCTCCTGTGGTTTGGTGGCCAGCCGAGAGGGACATAAAAAGCTTGGAGAAAAGTTCAGAGCTTGTCTGGCTACTCCATGAGCTGGAAAGCTCAGCTTTGTCTGCTGCAATCTAGAAAGTGGCAAGAAACCAATCCCTTTCCTTGTCACCATTAATTTGAAGTATTGGAGATGAATAATTAATTATTTGCATTAGATATTAAAAAAATACTTGATAAGACAGGCTGCTGTGCCTCAGCTCTTTCTTCAGCAGCATCTGTTCTTCTTTGCTGGCTGCAGGAGGGAGAGGGGAACCCCAGAGCAAGGGGTCTGCACTTCCTGCAGCCTGGAGGACTTTGACAGCCTGGGCAGGGGGAGCAAAACCAGGCTGCCCTCTCCCCAGAACCAGTGTTTGCCTTGACTCACTGCTGCTGTGGCATAAAACATCCCTGGTGCAGAAGCAAGGTGGTGACAGCCAGGGCAGTCAGAGGGCCAGGGCGAGTCAGAGCTGTCCCTCAGCCGGGCCATCCGTGTCCATTGCAGGTTCTGTGGAGAGCCTGTCTCACACGACCTCGTCCCCACAGCCCTCGCCGGCCGCCTCCACGCACGCCTCCCGCATCGCCGACCCCTCCTTCTCAGTCGAGCACGCTGCTGCTGATGCTGCCGCCGAGGAGACCCCCAGCGAGTCTGGGTCTGTCTTCCTCCCTGACTACCTCTTCCTGTCCAACTGCGAGTCGGGCAAGCTCAGCCACAACAGGTGAGTCTGGGCTCTGCCTCGTCTGTCAGGCTGCAGCCCCCCTCTCTCTGTCCAGGCATGAAACTGGGGCACACAGCCCCAGGGAGCCCTGCTACTCAAGGCTGGCTCCCAAACACAACAGGGGACCACCAGCCTAATCCAATTTACAGGGTGCTTTTCATAGCCCAGATTAGTGATTGAGCATCATATAGTTGGTCCTGTCCCTTTCCAAGGTGGGTGGCTGAGGATCTGACACACAGCCTCCCCCCAGACACCTGCTGGTGCCCAAGGTGCTCCACAAAGTGCCCCAGCCTCCAGTCCAGCTCAGAGGGGAGGGACAGATCTTGTCCCAAACTGTGTCGTTGGGCTTTTTTGTTTGCTGTGTTCTTACAGCCAGGAGAAAAGGAAAGCTCGGGTTCTGACCTCTGTCTCCTTGCAGGTGTGACAGCTGGTCAAATTCAGACAGATCTCTGGAGCAAACATCATCAGACGATGTTTTTGTTGACTCCTTGCAATCCCAGCCCTCCTTGTACCTTGTACAGCCAACCAGCGCTGGCGCCGTGCACCAGGTCGGAGCCCCAGCGGCAAATCCCAGCATGGTGTCCAGGAACACAGACATTAGCGGGCCATCCAGTGACTTTTCCTCCTCTTCCCCACTGCTGGGGACGCCGCTGACACCGACGTTTCAGATGGACAAGGGCCAGAAGGCGCTGCCCTACGGCGTGACGCAGCTGGACGTGCTGTCCAACACGCCGCCGCCGCGGCCGCCCAAGCCCACACACTTCTCAGACAGGAGGGGAGAGGAGCTGGGCGCCCTGCAGAACGGGCACGCGGGCGTCTGCCGCGCTCAGGTCGCTCTGGTGCCCAGAAGGATCTCCTTGTCCAGCTTGGACAACATGAGGAACTGGAAAGGTGAGTGCACTTCCAAGAGCCAGCAAAGCAGCACCAGTGTGAGGGATGGAGCTGCCCACACGCACAGAGTGGTTATGACTTCCTGTTGTGCCTCTCTGTCCTCCCCTCTGTGAAGCCTTAGACCACCCAATGTAACACCAAGTGCTGCTTTCAAATGAACTGGCAACAGGATTCAGTCCCTTAGGTTTGCCCCTGCTGTGTAGAAGCCTCTCAGTATGTGTACAGATGGGCAGCAATTTGATCCCTTCAGGGTGCCTCATGCCTTGCTAATTTTCCCCCTTCCTTCTCAGAAGAGAAAGTAGTAGAAAAACAAAAATGAGAAGTCAGCCACTGAATTGGGCAATGCCAAACTCTGTTCATACAGGTCAAAATGTGGGCTTGCATGTGGGAAATGCCTCTGGAGCTGTGCTGCTTTGCTACACCCAGTCTGTTCTGTGAGAGCTGCGTGTCTTTTCACAGCTTAGAGTAAAGACCAGGAAGTCAGGGAGACGCTGGGGATGGGATGTAATCCTGGTTGAACCAGGGACTCTGCGTGTCCTTGAACAAATCCCGTTCTGTCCTTGCACTTCAGTCAGGGCAGTCTGAAAACCTGCTGCTGCAGAGCAAGGCAAGGCTGCAAAGCAAACTCTACTCTGAGCTGAGCTGGCTTTTCCGCTTGCTCCTGAAACAGCGTCATCACAAACAGGAATAACAGTCAAAACCCAGAACATCATGGTGTCAAAAAACCAGCATATGCAGGGTGAGAAGACTTTATTACATGGAGCCACAGAACAGAGGGAGGCAGCTGGAATACCTGGGTGGAAATCAACAAGTATATTGTAGTGATGTGAAAACCTTCCTTTTTGATGAGGAAAAAAGTGCAGGGTTTTAAGGGCAAGCATCCTTTAGACTCCTGCAGTTTGAATGACCAGACAATGTGCGGGGCTGTTAGATCTTGCTCTTAAAGCTCAGAAGCTAAAGCAAAGCATGGTTGTCAGTGTACAGACAATTCTTGGAAGGTTTCTAGAGAAACGCCCATCAGTGGAACTGCTGTTCTTAATTATCAGCTACATTTGGTTGCTCCCTGAGAGGTGCTGCTCTTGCTTCTGCGTGTGTGCTGCTCCAGTGAAGCTGGTTCATGATCCTCCAACCCAATTTACACCAAAACGTCTCTAAGAGGATTAAGTGGCCAAATGTCACGTTGTGCTGCTGTGCTGCAGGGTTGTCTCTGCCTGATGGGGGCAGCAATGAATTAATAAGTGCTGCCACTTTTTCTTACCCTAAGCGTAGCTGAAACCATTTGGAGGGTTAAACTCTGAATTAAAATGTGTTTAACAAGAAAGATCAGAAAAATAAAGAGGCAGGAAGCAGCAGTTCCTCACCAGCTTCCCCAGTGAGTGTTATAACTCAAGTGATTAACTTAATTTTTTGCCCTGCTAACCTGCAAAAGGTGCACAGATGTAATTAGCCCAGGGCGAAAGCAGCACGAGCTAGTGGAAGTGCCATGAAGGAGGATGAGCTGTGAGGCACCTGTATCCTGGCACCTGCCACAGCCTCAGTGTCTTTTTGCCATAATAAATAAATGTAGCTGTCCCAGGACAGTGACCGTGTCTATCTGAATATGTATCTGCACCAACAGAATTGCTTTGTTCTTGTTTAGCCTTTTTGGCTGGTACCACCAAAAATGCCCCCAGTTGCAGTACTGACATCTCTACCCTAAGAGCAGGGAATGGATTGACATGGTTGCAGGGATTTGAGGCATTCCCACAGAAAAGCCATTTTCTGCACAGAAAATCCCTTTTCAGAAAAGGAGGGTGGTTGTAAGCATCTCCCACAGCTGATCTTCTATGTGCTGAATGCTGGACTTCAGGGGTTTTTGGCTTTCTCTTGGAAAATAAAATTGACCTATACCAAGACCAAGGCCCACCTGCACAAGGAGACTGGTGATTGTCTCCATGGTCTGGCTGTTCATTCCTTGAGCCCCTTGCACCACATCAGCACTTCTGGATGACAAAGCAAAGAATTTTTCTCCATTAAGTTCCCCCATGCACCACTTTCTGTACAGTAACAATTGTTTCCCTGGCACCTTAAAAGGCTCCTAAATAAATATCCAAGAAATAATATTATCTATAATAGCCCCTTTTCATATAATTTCCCCAGTTTGACAGATGAGAAAACAGAACAAGTAGAGCAGAAGCTGCATTTAAATTTGTGCTTACTTGCTCCCACTCCAGCCTTTTTCCCCAACTGCTTGTCTTACAGGAAGCATAAGTTGCAGCTGGATTATACATGAACAGGTTCCTTGGTTTCATCATACTTAAAATAGATGTAATCACTCTTGAAATGCTGCTGAGTTGGATCTGGCCTTAAGTGTCATTGTATTTCCTCATTTAGGAGTTATGGAATCTTTATAAAACTCTAATTATTTTAGAGCCATATGTTTGACTCCAGAATTATCTCTGTAAGGTTGCACTGCCTTATCCCATTTTTAATCACTTTTTTCCCCTTGCAGCAGACACGGAAGGCAGTTCCCTAAGAAGTCGAGATAAGAGGCTTAGCTTGAATTTGGTAAGTACTCTGTTTGCACAAATTTAAAACACTGGCACAAACTTCAGAGTGAATCATTTGACATCCTGATACTCAATCATTCCTCTCCTCTGTTCAGCAGAAGAATTTAAAAAGTGGAAAAAGTGCCTAGCTTTGGGCAACTTCAGTGCTGGCTGCTTGGTGGCTTCAGTCAGCTTTTGAGAGAAGAGGGAGGGAGAGGCCTCAATAGTGAGCACCCCATTTTTAAAGCAGGTGAAGCTGGGTCTGTTATGACAAGGGTTCCCAGTAGCCTCAAGAATTAAACTGTTGACCAAGAACACCAGAGCAAATGGCTTATTCCTTGAAAAGAGGGTCTAAAGAAGCCTATCACTCTGTGGTCCTGAGGGATATCTCTTCTTTATGACATTGGAAAATGTCTGCTCTCACAGTGCCTGCGATTGAAGGCTCTCTCAGTCCACAGCTTCCTCCCTCAGCCTGTGACAGACACAGTTCTAAGCAGCACCATCTCACATCACATAGCCAGTCTTCAGCCTGGGGCTGGATGTTGTCTTCTGTGGGAGATCCTTTGCTCGTGGTGGGCAACTTTTATTTTTCTCCTTTTTGAAAGCTTTCAAGGGTTGTAGTCGCTCCCTCTCACCACTCAGCCAGCACTAACCTGCACTAAGTGATTTTCTAATGCTAATTCTCAGAGATCAGAAGTGAGTTGTAGGTCTGTGTCTGCGCTCTCAGCTTCCACGTTTTGCCAAAGTCTTGTTCATCAGGTGCTCTCCTTTCAGACTTTATTTTTTTGCATTCAGGATCCTCCCTCATTTTATAGGTCAGAATTACAGCTGCAAGAGGCAAGTGCAGCCTCGCTGAAGTTGGAGGATTTAACCAATAAAGTCACCAGTCAGTTTGGGTCTAGTTTCCAGCAGTTCTCGTGAAGCTCAGAGCTGGAGCGTTCATCTGAACTCGTGCCTTTGTCTCCTGTCCATCCCGTGCCTCTCGGAGCAGTCCTGGCTCGGCTCGGGTGTGTTCCCAGTCACAGCAGCCCCGGGCCGTGCACTGACGGAGCCCTTTCTCTCTCTCTCTGCTGTGCCCGCAGCCGTGCCGCTTCTCCCCGCTGTACTCTGCGGACAGCTCCGAGGACAGCTACGTGCCCATGCGCCCCAGCACCTCGCCCTCCGCGCCCGCCGCCGACTGCTCCCCCGACGGCTACATCCCCATGAGCCCCGGCTCCGCCACCTTCACCTTCCCCGCCGCCAGCACCGAAAAACTCACCAGCCCCTTGCCTGAGCTTCCCTCCGACGTGGAGCCCCCTCCGGTGAACCGGGACCTCAAGCCTCGTAGGAAGTGTAAGCCCAGAGCTAAAGGGCAAAGCCTGGGGGTCCTGATGGTGGGGACGCTGGTGACCTCCTTTGATGGTGTCCTTGGCATGTCTTAAAGCAATTCTCCCTCTAGAGGATGGGTTGAAATGCTGCGTGGGTGACTTACAGCACTGTAGCCTAGGATGTGCTTGCAGGGTGGTTTGTGAGTGGAGGAAGAGCTTCCACGGCTGCTTCTGCAGTCCCAGCCCAGGTGGCTGTGTAAGAACAGTGCCTGGCTTTCACTGTGACTGCAAACAGCCCAAGGGACCTAGCCCAGGAGAGACAGCAGACTAAATCCTCCACTCTGAGGTACATGTGCTCCTGTCTCACCAGCTCCCCAACCTGCCAGGAATGGGACATCCAAACACTCAAATACTCAAACTTGATGTGTTGGCTGTGGTTAAACCTTTGTTGGGTAGGCACTTGGTTTAATCAGGAATTTTCTGCAGATGCTTTTGCTGGTGGTAATTTTCCACTCCTGGTTTTCATGGCACGTCCAAAATCTGGATTGCACTTCTAGAGAATATACTGGGGACAAAATTCAGGTTTGAAGTGGAGAAATTGCCTAAACCTAGCCTATAATAAAGCTCTTAGGGTTGCAGGGCCACAGGGTTACTCAGAAATTGGTTCAGGCAGTGCTACTGTAAAGTGGGGACAGACATTTAGACCATTGCCATGAAGAAAAGCAAACTCATATCCTTTCTTAAAGGGTCTTGAGAATGGTGGGCACACGTACAGAGTGGTGACAGGGATGGCCCTGATCCCCATGTATAGGGCCTCTTTGTTTAGAACAGAATCCAAAACCTGTTATAACCCGTAGGCTGAACCAGCCTCTCCAAGACAGAATATGCAGAGCATATTTGGGGCAAGTGTATGTATCCTGGGTGGCCTTTGGTCTCTTTATGCCCACTGTATTTATTCTGTTATTTTAGGGTGATTGGAGGACTTTGCTTTCCAGCACTGACCAAAGAGGTCATTTGTTACTGATTTCCTTCTTGGTTATGTTCTGTGAAATACTCTGTTAGTTTCTTTCTGTTAATACAAAACTGCATTTTTCTAAACAGTCTGTACTGTACTGAAAACATAGTTCCTTTTGTTCTTTCTTACAGCACGACCACCTCCTCTGGACTTGAGGAACCTCTCCACAATCCGGGAGCACGCTGCCGTGACCAGGATGTGGACTGTGCCTTAGTAAGTCAACAAGAAACCTGCCATTCCAATCTTCTGAGCATTAGCATGGAATAGAGTTAAAAAAAACTTATCCCATCCTACAAGAAAGATACCTGGCAAAGCCCACAAACATAAATTCCCCAAGGTTCCTTTCAGTATCCACCAGGCTTTTGCTGTCTCTGAAAAGCAGGGCTCCCTTTCACAATGGGCAGCTCCACAGAATTCAGTGTTGTGATTTGAAGGTTCCTTTTAACCTGGAGCTGGTCTGCACTCTGGTGTGGCTGCTGCAATGGCTAAAAGCTTGGCATGCCTAAACTACGATAGAGCCATCTTTGCTTCTTAAAATAATTATAGCAAAGTAGAACCAGATGAGATAAAGAGCTCCCTGAATTTCTAGACTGGGTGCAGAATTCTGTAGTGCCACAAAGCAGTCCAGACTTGAACTTTTGGCATGACCTTTTGTCACTAGAAATTAGTCGTCGGTAAAATAAATGCTTTTGATCCCAAAGCCCAGGTGGTATGAACAGATTATACTGTTGGGCTCCAAGGGCAGCAGAAGACTCATCTTCAGGGAACTTGTGAGCAGGGGAGGACTTCAGCCTGCTGGCTGGGGGGATTTCGGCACAAAAAAAAAAAAGCAGCTGTGCTGAAGTGTGCATGCAAAAGCCAGAAATTCCATTCAACCTCCTCTGCACACCCCGAGCACTCCAGAAAATGTGGGGTTTTGCTGGCATGAGTGCCAGACAGGGCATTTCCACTCCCCCATTTCAGGCTGTCATGTGAAGGGCAAAAAAGACACAAGATGAGCAGTTTCTCATTTGCAGAGCCCTCTCTCACATCCAGTTCAAGGCTGGTTAAGCCCCTTGGCACTGCCTGTTAGGGAAAGCCAATTCCCTGCCTCCCAAGCACCCCTGCCAGAGCACTGAGGTTAATCAGTGCTGACACAGTGCAGAGTCCTGAAGGATAATGAGCTTAGAGTGAGTTTGCATGTTTTACACTAACAAAAATAAAAAAAGAAGTTATGCCTGAAACTAATGCAGCAAAAGGAATTATGCTGTTCATGCACAGAAGCCATCTAATTTCCCATTAACCAAGCCCCATTGTGCTTGCCTGTGGTAATTTATTCACCATGCACCTCTGAGTGTTGTGTTCATGGGAGAGATTTCCTTGTGCAAGAGCTGAGTCACAGCCATCTCCACAGCACGGGTGGCAGGTGTTGACACTGTGTGCAAAGCCAGACCGAGTTCCTTTGCATGTACCTCCAGCAGCTGATTAATTCACATCAGTCTTCAAAACATGGATACCTGCACAGCCAAGTAACTGCCCCTATCATTACCCAAATGAATGATAGCTCTGTGGCCCTTGGTAGAGAATTGCTTCAATGTTTTACAGTTTCTGTTGTACCAGATAGCAAACTTTCATAAATCCCAGAGAAAAAATCAACCAAATCAGTCAGCAATATAGCTGACTATTTCTAGAACTAAGGAGTGGCTTTGGACATCCTCTCCATAAAGGCTGCAGCCTTAGTGTGAGTTTATTCACCATATGGACTGTGTCAGGCTTTGGCTTCATTTCAGTGCATCTGTAAGATGCTTCCTTAACCTCTCCTGTGTTTTTCTTCATAGCAATCGAATGAGCTTTATCTCACCAGAAAGAGACAGTATTAATTCAGCAAGAATATTTGCCAATTCAGTTTCCGGAGAAGAGAAAGAAAGTTACATTCATATGGTAATGTCATTTTCACACAGCCATCCTTTGCTTTATTCTGCTCTGTTACATTGATGGAGAATGCAGAAGTTTGTTTTCTAAGAAAAAAAACGTTGAGGAGGTTTGTCCTTTGCCTTCTGGTTTGTTTCTTTCTTTTTTCAAATGATGAAATGGTTTTAAACCAAAGACACTGGGACCAATTTACAGAGAGATAAGGGAAGCCCTTTTCCTGCTCTGCAGAACTCAGCTGTTCGCCCACGAATGTTGCTGAACAGTTCCAAGAGATCACAGGGATCAGCCATATTTACATGAGAACTCATTAAGACAAAAGAAAATTAAATCTTTTCACCTTTTAAAAGTGTGCCTTGCAAAATCTCCTAGGAAATAACAGAAAGCCGTTAGTGCACTTCCTAAAGAAACACACCAAATATTGTGCAGAAACAGAACTCCTATTAAAGTCTCATTGCTTCTGCTTTGGCTGGTGGCACTAACCCCACTTCCCATCCCATGAAAGAAGAACATCTGGCTTTGTGGCTTCCTTTTTTTCATTTGCTCTTTAGCCATATCTTGCAAAAGACCAGAATCCTGTTTTACTTTGAATTTTAGGTGGAAATGGATCTCAAATCCATTCATCTGAGCCAATGTCTACAGATCTGCTCCATAGCCAAAGCCTGGTACCAGTAGCTATAAAAATATATTGCAAAACTGACCACAGTCTCCATTAACCATAGTTTCAAATTTTAACCAACATCTCTACCAGACTGAAATCTGCTCAAGAGGGCAGTACCAGTTGTAACCATTCCCTATTTGGTTTTTCTAGTCTAGGAAAACCTGACATATATTTGTGGTTATTTGTGATTTTATGAGAATTAATTTTCAGTTTCTAGATTTGAACTGAATTTTCACAATTTCTTCAAATTCACTGAATGACGATGTTTTAAGTGGGCACCTCTGCAAATCTGAGTGTTCTGAGGGCTTGGATTGAGAAGCTGGGCACAAGTTCTTCTTGATAAAACTGAGTGTAAATCAGCCTGTTTTGTTTGTTTTGCCAGAATTATCAGAAGAAAAAGGGTCTCATGGTTTCTTTATGCTATCCCACAATTATCAGTGTTATGCTGTGGTTAGTAACCAAATGCACCCTTGGCTTAGAAAATTATGTGGGCCCTGACTGTTCTCATTCACATTCTGCCAGGCAAATCTCCCAAATCCCAGTTGTGATCCTGTTTCCTTCTAGGATCATGTTTTTAGAGCATTAAAAGTTTTTCTTCTTTCCTGACAGGAACACAGACAGGCCACCTCTCCATACAGTGGTGCTTTTCCATGGACAAGGAAATCTAACCTTGATTACTTAGCACTGGATTTTAACTCTGCTTCCCCATCCCCTGTGCAGAAGGTATGAGTCATCTGAAAAACCCTGCAGCCTCCTGCCTTTTTGTCTGCTGGGAGGAAATCCAGACCCAGGATTGCATTCTGTTAGGTGCCCTGAGTGCCATGATGAAGCCAGTCGTGTTTCCAGCTGACTGTATTTGTGTCAGGCCCAAGATTGATAAGATAAAAGCATGATGAGGGTGCTGACAGGATGTCCTTAGTGTGGCTCATAGGGATGCTGCTAACACAAGCTTGGCACAGGGTATGACACTGCTCTGGGAAGTGCAGCCATGAGGGCTTGTGGGCAAGCTTGCAGGATCTCTGCATGCTCCTTCCTTTTCATCAAGTCTCCACAAAGCCTTTCCTGCTAGTTTTCCCAAAAATGTCTTTGCAGTAACAAGTTTGCAGCCCACGATAAATTCTTGGTGTAAAACTTTACCATCTCTTACAATCTGGCAAAAAGTGCATCTTTATTCTTGCACCACCAAAACCATTTCAATTTCTTTTGCAATGCTGAGAAAATACATTCCTTGTTCCAAAGAACTTCTAACCTGCCCAGGTGGTGGGTTCACTGCAAAGCAATGAACTGTTGTTAGTTTGGATCATTTTATGTCCTGTGTATCATTTTCCCCATCAGCCAATACTCCCAGATGCAAAAGACTCAAGACTCTTAAGCTTTCTTATTTAAACCCTCCCTGTTTGTAAAATCAGTTGGGTTATCCCTGCAGCAGGATCACTGAGATGAGGAGAGAATTATTATCTGTGTGGAAATAGCCAGTACAGCATGTTTCCCTTGCTTGCTGTGCTGGGCTGAGTGACAGGGTGACAGATGGATAATTATAGCTAAAGCAGGATGTAAAGCAGTGCTTTTGTCAGCTGATGTCACTGTGAGCTTCAAGGTGAAGTGAAGCAGTCAAGGAGTGAGGGAAAGGAAAAACAGAAAATCAAGCTAAGTTTTATTAGCACCCCTGTTCAACTTGAAAATTAAAACATTGTTTCTTTCCTCTCTGTCCCATAGAAACCTTTTCTGTCTGAGGAACAGAGAGTGGACTATGTCCAGGTTGATGAACAGAAGACTCAAGCTTTACAGAACACTAAGCAGGAATGGACAGATGAAAGACAATCAAAAGTATAAAGGAAGAAGTTTTGGGATCTGGAGGGGTTTATTTTTGCACTGGAACCACAATGTTAATGAAGCAGCTATCACAGTAGAGCTCAAAGGCAGAGAGAGTTGTAAGATGCTTACAGTCTGTAGAGGCATTTTTACTGGAATCCTTTGATTTCAGCTGGAAGAAGTATGTTGAGTGAGTGAGTGGTTCACTGATGACTAAAGTGATGCATTAGCCTTTTTACTGCCCTTACCAGTATGCTCCATGGTACCATTTTCTGGCATGATTCTGCAACGAGTCATACACTTAACGTTAACAAATCCACTACAAGTTGTATTAATCTAGTTCGTCCTGCCTTCTCCTTCTGTTGCATAATTCCTAGTTGCTAAAGCTATTTTTTGATATTCCTACAAATGCTGCAGGTGCTCAGAGTGCTTTTATGGCAACAGGCATCTGACAGGTTTTGGTGACTAATCAACTAAGGGCTAAAATACTGAAACAATAATAAGAATTTTTTGAATATGTAGTGCTTAAGCAAAGAGAATTTTGAAAAATATTTTCCCCCTGGGTTTAAAAAATCTGGCTGTGAGCTGATGCTGTCAGAACTCAAAACAGGACTACATGCCCATGTGACTGGAATGCATGGTCTTTGACCCTCTGGATGATGGTCATCGTATTCAGCTTCTTCCCTCCATTGTGGCTCATACATGTCACTTTTCTGTCTGATTCCTACTGATGTTTTCTCCCCTGTCTTGGGAAGTGTCTTCGGCACAGCACAGCTGCTCTTCTCGTAGGAGGCTGCAGCCACACAGCTCTTGGCTGGCCAGAAAATAGAAAGGGAAGCTGTGAGCCTGTTTCTGCAAGCCTTGAGAGAACTGGCAAAGGATCAAGACTGCTTTCATCTGAACGGCAGAAGGAATGCCATTGGAATGCTGGTAGCAGTCGTCAATCTGATTGTTTCACTAGACCCACCCCAAAATAAAAAAGAGCATTAGGAAGTGCAGCGTGCTCTGAGAGGCCGGGAGCCTGCCAAAACAGGACAACAATGTGCTCACACAGCATGAGGACCTCTGGGCTCAGGAAGTTTATCTACCTTGGGACTTGTTACAGGCACTATCTCAGGATGACATGTGTGTATAGTTTATAAGATATTTAACTTTGAACACTTGGCTGTGGTCTTTATTTTACAGTGGCACACAGCCACTTGACTCATGGAAGTGGGCAGTGATGCTGAGTGACCCACACTGGATTTGGTCTCACAGGCGTTGCTTCTGTAGGTGAGTCCCAGTAGCCATAAGAGGTCTGATCCTGTCAACGTGGACAGACAGACAGGACCCTTACAAAAGATTTCTTCTCTGACAGTGCCAATTCACTGGCCTCTCTTCATGTGCCTCTTGTTACCACGTTGCATTGCTGTAACCTGAAATCCTGAAAATTCTAATCTACCAAACAGGGGGCATAGAAATGCCATTGCAGAAATGCCATTGCAGAAACCACTGGCATTTCAAGGCTCCTGCTCAGCTTGTTCCTTACAGCCCGTGTGCTCCAGTCATTCAGGCACTCCAGGAGGCCATCACACATCCCGTGGGAGAGGCAGCATACCTGACAGAAACACAGTTTTCCTCCTACCTCAAGAGAGCTGAAGGGCTTGCAAGTCTCAGTGCTTCTTTAGCCCAGTCCCTGGGGATCTGTGGTGACCAGGATCTCACTAGGTTACCCTGCAAGAACAAGGTTCACCAGCGCCTTCACTGACTGGGGCAAACTGGGCACCAGGCCTGCAGGTGTGAAGTCCTGGACTAGAGCTGCTTGGAAATCTGGGGTTAGTCCTGCAGACAGCTGACCTGCTGCTCCCTCCTGCCCTGCTCCTCCCCCCCCCACCAAAGCTCTCGAGTGAAAGTTGATGTTCATAAAAATTTTGAAAATAATTCCAACTTTTCAACATACATCTTGTCTGTCTGGTGTGAAATTGAGTTTGTTAAAACCCAGCTGTTTTGTCCTCTAACTGACTTAGCAGAGCTAGGAGCACCATGCCCTGGGAGTTATAATGTGACAGGGGTAGGGCACGTAGGGAGGGGCAGAGGAGATCTGCACCTGCACAGAGGTGTCAGAGAGAGGGAAGCGTGGAAGGGCCACAGATACTGAGACCTTTGCCTTTCTGCTCAAATGAATTTCCTTTCTTTCAAAGTGTGCAAATAACATGTGTCACTGTATGTCCTGATGTACTGAAAGGGTTAAAAGACCAGCTAAAAGGTATTTTAAATTACAGACAGACAACCTCCACAAAGGGTGAGTGAAGCTGTGTTCTGCCACTGCAGATCCCAGATTGAGGAGTGATGGCAGAGCAGCCTCTGATGCGGATCAGAATCACACACAGATCAGCTCGTGTTTGACTGGAGTGTTTCCTTTCATGCTGTCAGAAAATCTTCTGAAGTGGAAAAACACCAAGTTATCGAAGACAACTGACTCACTTGTTATTCTAGTTTATTGTAAAAATATTTAAACTTCAACAAACCTGGCTAACAGATCATTCAAAAGTTTAGAGAAGAAAGAGCTGTATCTGGATTTTTACTCCCCTAAAAGGACATAAGCATATAGCTTGGCAGGGACTGTCCTTAGAGGAGGATGGCCCCTTTCAACTTCCCGTGTCCCCTGCTTGCCCTCACAACACTCTTATCTTGATCAAATGCTGCTCACTGGTTTCTAACTTTTACTTTCAACTTAGAGCTAAGTTTGAGGGTTTATTCTGATTTTTCATGTAATGTTCTTTTTTTACCAGCTGCTCCAGGGCCCATGACATACATCCTTATGCAGGTACGACCCATGAAACAGGAGCAATTAAAAAATACTGGGGAAAAAAAATTTAAAAGCAGAATTCTCAAAGGCTTTTTTTTTCTTTTGTTTTGGTCAAATTCCACAATACTTCAAAGAGGGTTAAGAGGAGCAGGACGGTGGGAGGATGGCAAAGCCAAATCTGCTGTGGCCACCTCACCACTGAGGATTTGGGTGTGAGCTGCAGCAGCCACGAGTGACAAACCAGTGGGCCAGTACCCATAGCACAAACTGCTGGGAGTGGAGGAGTGTTACAGAGCAAAAAGGAGTTGCTGTTCAGTTAAGTCTGTTCTTGTCCTAATGCCTTGGCCAAGAAGGAAAGTAAACATGAAAACTGAGTCAGCTTTTGACAGTGTCATGTCTGAAAATACATCCCAGGCCAGAGCCCTCAGTTGGTACTGGCTCTGGGGCCAGCAGGCACACTCCTGATGGTGTCCTTTTTTTGACATGGGTCTCTTACTTGCATATATTTTTTCCAAAAGTGTGAGAGCTGATGCAGAGAGATGCTCTGCACCTAAATGAGCACAGAGTGGCCAGTGGTCCTTAGCAAACTCTGCTGAGGGAATTGGCATTGCCCAGCCCAGGTATTGTAGTGCCTTCTCCAGCACTGCTGGGGCCTCTCATTAAAAATAGGGAGAGCACTAAATGAGCAGAACTGTTTTAGTTTAATTGGAAATGTCACCTTGTGGAATTGCTGGACGAAGTTTGGTTGCAGGATGACTTTGAAAACAACCAAGCTCAATGGTTTGAGTCCTGAGGTTATTTTTGGGGCCATCAGCTGGGTCCCCCCACTGATGTGTTTAATATGGCCTTACTCTCTCTTTCAATGACTGCACGTTTGACCAAGGCATAGCAGGCCCACAACTCATTTGCTGTTTGGACTAAACTACATTTCACATTTATAATTCCTTCATGACAGGAGGCAGCATTAATTTCCTTACTGGCAGAAATGAACATTTAACCTGAGAAATGCCAGCAGCCATGTAACTGGAGCAAGGTGTCTTCAGCCAGCTCACTTTGCCAGTGGTAGCACCTGCTTTCTTCATTTCACTAACTACATCCTAGATGTAGATTTTGGAGTTGCATTCACTTGCAGTAATTCAGAAGTTTAGTAATTCAAAGACCATCAGATGCTGTGATGAGAACAAAGTACAGGGCAATGCCTTCCCTTTGTCCCCCTGTTCCGCAAAACTTGCTCAGGTTTAAAAAAAATGAAAGCCACCAAAATAGCAGACATTTGCCATGTCAAAGCCAGGATATTTTTTGTTTTCAAATAAAAATAAACTTTTTCTTGTGCAAATGAAGCATTATACATTTTTTTTTGTATTTGTAAATCTGTGGGGAAGCATTAAAGAGTCATCTCTGTTACGAAGGGACAAGTCATTGCTAGAGGGAAGGGCTCACTTTCCTCTTGTTTCATTGTAATGTTTGATGTATATATTTGCACATTAAACTGTATCTTTTTTCTAATAAATTAATATAAAAGGTATCTGTGATCTTTAATTATTTTGGTAAGTGAAGGTGCTCATGGGATAAGTTCCCACATATTTCATTTAATGCTTTTTCCATTTTTAAATTCTCTTATTAGGCAGTGTCTTTTTCATAAAAAATATTTAGATACAAATTCAAAAAAATTTGCAAACAAATGTCATATGCCTGTGTATCAGGGAGATTATTTGCAGAATAACAAAGAACTGTGAAGCTGTGGCTTGGACTCATGTCTGTGTCCTCCTGGGTCAGGGTGAGCTGCATTCCCCAGTCCCAGCCACAGCTCCTGCTGCCACAGCCAAGGGGCAGGAAGGGGACACAGCTCCTGACCAACCATGTAGAGCATAAGCACAAATTTATTCAGCACATGCTCTGGACTTGGATACAAAGGCTAGTTGTTGTTTAACCTGGAATTTTAATTGCTCTGTGCTGAGCAGTGGAGTTGCTGGTAATATAATTTCCACATGCAGCAAGCTAGGGATGTGTGATCCTTGCAATGTGCACATCTTGGGATTTGGAAGATGAAACAAGGCAGTCCATGGGGGCAGAGCTGAGCAAGCCTTGCTGCTAACAAGCCAGGAAGTTTGGAAATGGTTTATTTATTGCTTCAGGCGAGTGCCACTTTTGGATCTGCATGCTTTGCAATCTGGCTGGAGATGCACTGTGGTGGATGGAGGGAGGTGGAGTGCTTAGAGAGCCCCTGATGGAAACTTGGCTGCACAGCTCAAGACACAGACACGTGTGACTTCGATAAGCCTTTGCCTGCAGGCTTGAGAGAAAGGAACTCCCTGACATTTTGTGTTTGGTCTTCAAGGGAGGGCAGGTCAGACAAATGAAAGGTCAGATAAAGTCTGACTGATGATTCACAGCTCTTCGTGTGCTCTGCCCAGCAGAAAGGGCAACAGCCCTTTCACCAAGAGCACTTCCCAGAAAAGAGACCTCCCTCAACTGCCTCCTCCAGAGCCTCTGAGGGAAACAGCTGTGCCAAAAAACAACTGCATCAGCCCTGCCACCATGGAGAGAGCCAGGAAGCTCTCAGACTGCTCACACCTCTGTGCAAAATACTTAAGGGATTGGATATTAATAATAACAACAACAATAATGTGAAAAAACTGACAGCAAAATGTCTGGATATGTAAGCACTTGGCTCTGTAGAGGCTGGCCTCTCTAGTTACATCTGCAATTTCAAACCACATCAAATACTTCCGTGAAACAAAAAGCCCCAGAGCAGCCAGCCACATGGCAAAAACAGGTTATCTTCATGGGGTGTGAAAACAAACCTCTCCAAAAAGGCAGTAATTCCTGCCATAGAAGCATAGAATATACCTTGATTTGGAAAAGACCCACAACAAACTCTGAAGTCCAACTGCAGGTCCTGCACAGGATCACACCATGTATCTGAGAGCATTGTTCAAACTCTTCTTGAGCTCTGGCAGGCTCAGTACTGTGACCACTTCCTTACAGAGGCTGTTCCAGTGCTCACCCTCTGGGTGAGGAGCCTTTTTCTCATATCCAGCCTCTCAGCTGAGCACTTTTATGTCTCTTCAACTTTTCTGGTTAAAGCGCAGTTGCTTTGATCTTTTTTAACCAGAGCTGCTCAGGAGAGCATCTGCCCTAGAAACAGGCATTCCTTCATAGTCCTTGGGCTCTGCATCAACTCAACATAACAGTGGTCATATCTCATTTCTCTCCAGGACATCTCCAAGAGTTTTGGCAACAGAGCCATACTTTACTTCCAATTATTCGTGTGGCTTTTGCAGGACAGTGACTTCCCCCAGGCCAGTGGCAGCAGCAGAAACAACACTGAATTTGTGGGGTCTTAGTCCTGCACTTCTGCTAGCAACTTATGCAGGCTTCACACTGTGTTTTGACAGGTCTTAAGATCTGCATTTCCCATCAAACAGCATCTAAACCTCCTCTTCCAGTTGTTTAGGGCAGAGAGAGCAGAGGGACTCAGCTATTGGGTTATACATATTTATGGGAGCACTCCGGGAGCCAGGGGTATCACTTCCAGCAAACAAAGGATGCACTGGCAGAGGCTCAGCCCATTCCCACCTGGGGACCTGATCCCAGGCCCTGTTGTAATGCAGGAGCGAGCAGGGAGCAACCCAACCTTTCATTCACTGTCCTGTTTTGTTCTACTTTGATTTTCCTTTCACATCTGATTTTAGCATAAGCTCATTGTTAAACAGCCCCAACATCCTGTTCTGACAGCTTTGGGATCTTGGCATATCCATCACTGTGCAAGAGCCTGAAAAGCCCTTGCTCTCTGGTGGGCCTTAAAGCTTTGAGCAATTTGAGGGGTGTTTTCATGGCATGTGTTTGTGGTGGTTGCTGCAGTTGAGTTTGCTCCTTCGTTCAAAAATTCCATTCTCTTGTCAGGAGCTGAGCTTCTTGGAATTGCCTCTGACTGTGCTGCTATCCATGGCTGCCTTTGCCACTGCTGCTGTCATTTCTTAGCATCCTTCCCAGCATGAGCAGCATGCGGGTCACCTGCTCTGTATTTTCCCCCAGAAGAGAAAAACCACAGACCTCTCCCATGAAGCATCCTTTCTGCCACCTACTCCAGGACACTGTCACTCTGCCAGCACCTTGGTGTTCTCTGGGAAGCCACAGAGTGTTTTGTGGAGTTACACAACAGTGAAAAGGACGAGACATCAAATAGAGGCAGCACTGGCAGGTGTCTGCAGGCAGCTGAGGAGGTGCCAGAAGGCAAACAGAGCTTTTTCCTTTACATTTCCAGACCAAAATTCAGGACAAGCTTCAAATGCAACCTTTTATACAGCCAGAAAGTGAGAGCTCCTCTACAGAAAGACATGGAGGATTGAGCAACACAGGAATTCATTAAATTCCTGAGGTCTACATAACTCTTCCATGCCTCAGTTTAGCATTAATGTGGCTTTCAGGAACCAGGCTTATCAGGCAAAGAGAGACAGTTTCCAGAAGGAGTCGTAGAGGGGCTTGTGTGCCCCTACTGCAGTGGCATCCAGCTGAGACCCCTGCCAGCAGCCCCAGTTTGCACCGAGCTGTTCCCCTGCACTCTGAGCTGCCTGAGGCCATGCCCAGCCAGGGCTGGGGACAGGCTGTGCCCAGGAGGGCTCCAGGCACAGACTGACCCTCTCCTGCCTCCTGCTGCTTCCCCTGACAAGCAGCCTCACCCCCACAGGGCTGTGCCCAGGCCCCTTGGGGCCCCAAAAATCCAGAGGCTGAGAGATTTGCCCTTGGCCATAGGAGCAGGTGACTCAATCAGTCACATCTTAGGGTATGTTCATTTAGACTATGAACAATGTATTTTAAAGCACTGAGCAAGCCCAGTGTACTGACCCTGGCAAATGAAGTTCCCTCAAAATGGTATGGGCTTCCCAGAAGAAAATTTATCTGGCTTTTGGTGTGAACTTCATCCATGAAGATGAGGCAGGCAGCAGGACAGCAAGGCGGGCTCTTGTTTACAGCTCAAAACAAGAGATGTCTTTTTAAAAGTGTTTTTAAAATAAAAAATAGAAGATTCATCATTTCTTTGGTTTAACTTCCTCCACAGTTAGTCAGAAATCATCAGGAAATGGCACCGAAGGAAATCCGTCCTGTTCTGCCTGGTCAGCACAAGGAATGTGCTCACCCCAGGACAGTGGCGGGGGGGCTCTGCCTCTCCAGAGCTGAGCAACGCACCAGAGACAGCTCAAGAGTGAACTTGCATGACACGTAAAGACAAAATGACAGGGAGGAAAAATAAAGATGGATTTCCACAATCAGCACACCCAGAATCTGACTTGTGCACTAAATAAAAATTTGGAATAGCCAGAAATGTCAGTAATTCTTTTTTCCATGTTTATATATGGGGAAAAACAAAAACAAAAACAAATCCACAAACAAACAAACAAAAAACCAACAACTACAAACTACACACTTTACATCCATACACCTCTTCAGACTTTTCTCTAAGCAGCTCTGAATGTTAAATGATACCCAAGGCTCAGCAAATAGATTTATTTCTACTGCAGACCTGCCTATCTCTCTGTGCTCCTCTCACCATTGACCTCACCATTAATCCCTCCACAATCCACAGCTGGACTGGAAAGTGCTTGAATGTACTTTTTTACCTTCAGCCTCTGTGGATCAAGTTGGGAGGAATGGGTTTTTTGGTGTTATTCCACCAGCTTTACGTGTACATTTGTGGCTGCAGAACAGAGATGTGTAAGTGAAAACACCATCCTTTTCCATTGGCAATGTAATGTTAATCCTCCTAAAGGGCTCTTGCTAACTGCTGACCACAGTTCAGTGGAAGACACAGAGGGAGGAGCACATGAAGTGGCTGGCCTGTACTGGGGGGAGATGAGAAATGTGCAGGAGCTGGGGGTGAAGAGAAGAGCAGCTGTATCCATGGGGTTTATTTCCACCCTGCAGGTGAGACATTGCATAGAAAAGGTTGAATCAGTGAAAGCCCCCAAACCTCATTTTTACAGGCAAGTACAAAGCCTGTATCTTTTCTAGAAAGATAGCATAGAATCACAGAATAAGCTGAGTTGGAAGGGACCACAAGGACCACTGAGTCCATCTCCTGTCCCTGCCCAAGACCATCCCCAGCAGTGACACCGTGTGTCTGAGGGCACTGCCCACGTTTCTGGTTAGAGCTGTGCCTGCACTGCATCATTCCATAGCAGTGATTTGGCTCTTCCACCACTCTTCAGCTCTCTCACCTGTGCTGCCCCTGAGGAGACAGACACTGCCAGGCTCACCCTCGTGGCCTCCTTGGTGCCACAGAGAGCAGAGCCTGACCCATGCTGCAGGTCCCCAGGCTGCTCCAAAGCACATACAGAAAATACTCTCTACACACAGAAAATCAGGTGTGTCCCAGCCTCTATCCAAAGTGTACACTCAGAAAGGGAAAATAGTTCTGAAATGCATGTTGTGTTTATCAGGATTGTTTTTGCTATGGTGCCTTTGATCTGCTTCCCAGGGAAGCAGAAGGTTCAAGGAGTTCTGTGGCATAAGGAAACCCCTGAGGTTGCTCTGCCAGGGGATGGAGCCTGGCTGTGGGAGCAGCTCTGTGTGCCCACCAGGCTCCAGCGTGGGGAATGGCTTTGCTTGTGTAGAAGCCCTGTGCAAGCTCCTTTTGCTCTGTGGGTCTGGAGGAAAACACACCCAACTGCTTGCACCCCGGGGAAAAGTCTCAGTCTTGTACCTGGGGGAGGGAAACCTGCAGCCTCAGGAGGAGGCAGAAAAAATCATATCCCACCAGAAGCCTTGCCTACAAGAACTGTACCTTAGCAGCTGGTGGGATGTGCTTTCTCAACGACCTTTTAACTCTGAATGGTCAGAAAATCAGATTTCTCTGGTAACTCTGACACAACTGCAGCCAAGCAGAGCCCTGTGCTTGGAAAACATTGACACAAAGGCTTCCTGGTGCTGCAGAGCAGCAGTCAGTGTGAGATGGGATCAGTAACTCCAGCCCAGGGTTGAGCAACCTGTTTGTAAAATTGTGATCTGGCCACTTCCCCGGGGAGGTGCTCGCTTCCCCTCCCCACCAACCCCCCCAGTACAAAGGGCCAAGGGCAGGGCAGGCAGGGGAAACCCAGCGAGGAAAGCTGCAAGGCACA
This sequence comes from Passer montanus, assembly GCF_014805655.1. NCBI lineage: Eukaryota > Metazoa > Chordata > Aves > Passeriformes > Passeridae > Passer > Passer montanus. The sequence continues at coordinate 4,773,270 of NW_024368596.1, read as the reverse complement.
GGGTGAGACAGTGCTGAGCAAAATGCAAACCCTGCCCTGCTGTGCCCAGGGCCTGCGGGCTGCTTCCACTGGGAGATTGCAGCCCAGGAGACTCCAGTGCAGTCAATCCCACTTGGGTGGGAGGTTGGCAGCAGCTTTAGGGTGGGCACAAGGTGTCCAAAGATGTCTGTGGCTATGTGGGTAGGAGCTCAGGGGGACAAAACTTCCACATCCCAAACCATCACCTTTTATTTTGGCTTGGAAAGCATGCAAATATCTGTCCTTCAAAATGTCTAGAGAGAATCCTTATCTGCTTATCCTTATCTTCACATCATGCATGGCCCGGCAGCAGTCACCCCACACAGCAGAGGGGAGGAAAACAGGAAAATACTTTGGTGAAAGAAAGCACTTGGTGCTGGCAAAGACTTTTAGTAGTCATGGAATATACTTTGTGCTGTGACTGCTTTTTTTTTTAATAACCAGCCATGGTGATGAGCTCCCCCACTTTCTGCTTAAGCAATAGCCCCAGTGGCTGTGATGGGTTTGGACTCTGGGAAGACAGATAACGTCAAGAGCTGAGGGCCACTCGTCTTGCTCAACAGCTGAGGGCTGCCTGGGCATGTGCCAACCAAAATACAGCTGGTATGTAAATATGACCATAAGTCAGTCATCTTACTCCATAAATAGCAGGCAGCCCAGTGCCTGTTGAGCTCTCCTGCTTCACAGCAGGCTGCAGGACTAGAGCTGCTCTCGAGTAGGAACACCTACTCCTCGAGGCTGAGAGAATCCTTGTCAATCAGATGGAGTGAATTAGGAATAAGTGTGCTGAAACTCTGAAATCTTAGCTAAGTGATACACAGAATTTGTTGGGCACATGCAGTCCTTCAGACCTAAACCACTGACCAAGTTTGTGTCTATGTCTGGATACAGCTGCACACAGACTCCCCAGAGAAGGGAGCTCAGAATGCAAGGGGTCCCTCTGGAATCCTGTGCCTCAACAGGAGGGTCTCCCTGACACTTCTGGCTGGCCTGTCCTCTCTGCAGTAAGTAGTCAAGCATACCTTGCCATGTTGCTACTTCTCTCTTGCAGGTGAATGTGTCACTCCATCTGTGACACAAACCTGGGACACATCCCTCTCCCTTCTGGAGGGGAGAGGGAGCCAGTGGATTTCTTTGGACCAGTATCTCTCTCTTGTCCTTGCAGCCAAGACCTGGGGGTGCAGGTGAGCCCAAATCCAGCCTCTGCTGCTATCAAGGCAGAGAAGAGGAGCAGCTTCCACTGCCACCTTAAATGCCAATCTTCCATCTTAACCTGTGAATCCTTCCAGGGGGAAGTGGTCGATCTCAAGCTGGAGTCAATTTCATGGAAGTTTCCAAATAGATATTACATTTGGTGCTGAAGAAGGCATTTCTTAGGAAAATAAACAAAATGCTGCTACCACAGACCACATTTTGTTGATGATGGTACTGAAGTGGATGAAGTTCAGCTGTATTCCTCCTGCTCCCTGCACACCCACGTGTGCCCACAGCACAGGGAAACAAGTCCAGCAGTAACTTGTGGAGCCTTGGGCAAAGCTGAGGGGAAATCCAGGACTCGGGCCTTCAAGTTAAAGCAATTCACCTGGATTACTTCTCATAAAAGGGCATTTTTCATCAGCTGCTTGGTAACAAAACCAGTTGACATGCTGGTTTTTTCTGATGCTAAATTGGCTGTAGAATCATTGCTGCCCTTGCCTGTTCCCAGCCCCACAGTGTCCACTGCCAAGGTCCATGACATCCAGTCTGCTCCTACCAAGGCTGAGCAACACAGCTCTTGGATTTATCAAAGCCAGAATTTCTGGTATGGGTTGCTGTTTGTGACACCGAGTCAGAGACACAGGACAGAGCTCAAGGACACCGTTCAGGCAGGGCTCACCTCCTCCTCCCCGTGTCTCAGGCTGTCAGACACCTTCCTGATGTGCTGCTTCTTCACTTCACGCCCATCTGAAAGACTCCCAGCCCTGAGGGGCTGCCAGTGGAACAGTACATGCTGGAACTGAAAAGAAGCAGACCTCTATCTCTATAAAAGATTTTTATCTCTATAATGTGCATCTATATATAGCTCGAGGACACATCTATGTATATAGCCTCAAGAAGCAGAAGGCATCTGTCTCTTACACTGGGACACAGAGGCATGTGGGGGCTGGCCTGGAGCTGCACGGCTCCTGAGGGAAGAGCAGAGTTTCCATTTCTGTGTCTGCCTGGCTGCCCAGCGCCTGCTCTGCCCTCCCTGTGCACACCAAGGCCTTGGAGGCTGTGCCCACCCCAGCAGCTCCCTGTGCTGACTGGGAAAGGGACAGGAAAGTGTCTGTTTTCCCTGTCACCTCCCCTGTGCAGAGCTGCCCACCACCAGCAGCCTGTGCTGTGACAGGGATGATGCAGAACTCCAGCCACAGTGACTTCAGTGTTCAATTGCATTTATTGCTATGGGAAATGTGCTCTCTCATGCTCTCAGCGTCATGTGGGTCTGAGCCCACGTTGTGGCTCCTGGGGTCAGGCTTTTAAGGGTCAGTTAAGACCCTTAAATAATGTGCAGCCACCTGTAACAACTCTGCTCCTGCTCAGGTCAGTGAGGGATGACTACAGCCAGGTTCACTCATACCAGTTCCCATGCTGTCTGTGAGATCCACTGCAATATTGGTCATGGGGTTTGGCTAGAAGTGGCCACTACTGCAGGACTGGGATGGCACTGGTGACACCAACTCTGCAGCTCCTCAACACCAGTGCTGCTGTCACAACGTTCTGGCACACAGCAAGACAGAGGTGTGAGCACTGCCTGAGCTGGAAATGCCTTGGTGCAAATAGGTCCCCTCCAGTGTCTTGGGCTCCTTGTCCCAGGGAGATAACCAGCAGTATCTGGCTGTGCCCAGGCAGAGCAGGGTGCACCAGCCACGGGGTGGGAACCTGCCAACACCCAGAGACTTTAAGGTGGAAGGGCCCCAAGCTGCACCACAGCTGTCCACTCCATGGCAGTTTTGCATGCACCTACCTTTGCAGTTCCTGTATTTGTAATTTTTGCCATGTTTTACCTTCTGAAGCAGGAAAAAAACTGTCCATGTTAATGTAGTTGCCTTTACCCTCTGGCACGGGCACTTCTGTGGTTGCTGGATGGTTCCCCAGACACCCCATGTTGGGTGGAGTTCCTGGGCCAGACTCAGGGATATCCAAGCCCCAGGAACACAGCACCCATCACAGTTAATCCTGGTCTGATGTTGGCCCATTGCCCCCACTCCAAAGCCAGGCCCTGCAGGGGTGTGTGGCACCCTGGTGAAGGATGGCCCAGCTGATGGTGTTTGCAGTGAACACCTCTCTGGCTGCCTCTGCAGCCCCCACAGCCCCGTGCCCTTCTCAGTTGCTGCCTGAAGAAGAAACTGATGCCATTTCCTTCAGAAGCTCAGTTCACAGGCAGCCCTGCTGTGGCCATGCTGCCACTATCAGTTCTCAAGTGGGGTTTTGCTGCTCCCCCCATGCAGGGACACTGTGGCTTTCCTGGGATGAGAGAGGGGACACAGAAACCACCATCACCTTCTCTGGTGCACCTTCTGCTGGGTGCAGAAAAAGACTCTTTCCATGACACTGCAGAGCCCAGTGCCTGTGACTGCAGTGCCCTGAAACACCAACCCCCACCACTGTGTGAGGAACAGAAGGCTCACCATCACTAAGATGGTGTGTGTGCTTGCATACTAAACCCCACACTTGCATTCATCAGAGAAAAAAATGTCAGAAGGGAGGATTCATGAGGGGTTGCCATTTTTGCTTTCCATTTTTGCTGATTAATTTTATACACAGAAGGAGAGTTCTTGCAAAACACAAGACTAAAGTTTTTCTGTGATGTGATGGTGTAGGGATGATGAAACCCAGGGGAAGAGGGGATGTTGTTGAACGGGCATGATGGTGTAGTTGGAAACCAAGCAAATGGCTTTTCAGCAAACAAATGTCTCTGTCACTGCCTGCACACTCTTTCAGCCTGCACAACCTTAACACTTCAAAAAACAACAGGAGCCAAAGCAAGTGATTGTAATGCAAAGGCCATTTCACAGCTATGACAGTAATAACAATGGGCAGACAATAAACATTTTAATTTTAGCTGATTACAAAGAAAGGTGAAATAAACCCATGCTTGCTGAGAGCAAAGCATGTGCACAGGCCTGTGCTGTTAACGTGTCTGTGTTCCACACTTTGGAAATGTGCATGAAATTTGGCCACAGGGTTTTCAGCAGCAGCCAGAGCATCCTTGTGCCAGGAAACACACAGTGCCTATGGAGCACAGGGCACTGTCCTGTGCTCAGCATTCTTGTGCCCTGAAACATGTCCAGACCTTGACATTTTTTCCCTCCCAGGCAATGGGGTGGATAATAAAACTTCACTTCCCCAGAGATGCTACCTAGTGAAACCAGCTATTTTATAGCTGTTACTTGGCACACCCATTCTCACCTCTGGGATGATGATGCCTTGTGTAAAAAGAAGGGAAGAGCACAGAAAGGAACATGGCACTCTCTGCTTGGCTGGCTTTCTAAAAATACCATGCTCAGCTTTCTCATCTGCACACTCAGCACAGCAGTTTCTCCCAACCCTGCCAGGCTGATGGGATCTGATTTTCAATGTTTTCCTGTAAGATCACACTCCATCCATCCTCTCACCAGTAATTCTTGAGCCCACTGCCCACCTTTTTTTCAAAGAAGTAAATGTCCTTCTTGCAAATTTTGTGAGAGCAGATAATCAGGCTGAAAAAAAGCCAAAAGAGGCAAGAGAATAAATTAAACCCTGGGGAAAAAACTTGATTGGGAGTCGGTGGCTATTAGACACCAGAAATCACCAGAAAATCCACTCTTCACTTAAGGTTTCTCTCTCATGTGGATTCACTGGTGCTTAATAAAGCACGAACTTCCATTTGAGCTTTTGAGCTTTTCCTGTGGTTAGAACATTTGCAATGTGTGGCTTCTCTGTCTTTTAAGCAACAGAGTTGTGCTGCAGCCTTGGAGAACTCAGTCTGCCAGTCCCCCGGCATAAACCCATAGAAAATTATCTCTTTATTTATTAGTTCTGTGGCACATGGGGCTGCTTGTTAGATGAAGCATTTCCCACGGAACAGGCAAAGGGACAAGTGGCAAAGGCAGGTTGTGTACAGTGGGAGCCACTCCATCTGACAGCACCTGCTGCAGCACCAGCTCTGGCTCCTTCCTCCACTGTGACCAGCCTCTCTTCTGTCTCTGGAGCCTCTCAGTTACCTCTGTGAACACCCACTTTTGGTCCAATTCTTAGTGCTTGTGCTAAATTCTAAATTCAAGTATCTTTATTTGGTTTATTTCAGTTTATATAAAAAAATTAGTCCCACATTAAAAAAAAAATCTCCTGGACAATTTTGAAACCACCATGTTCCAATGTCATTGATTTGGCACTCCTTCTATCAGCAAGGTGTTGCAAACAAGCATTTCAATTTCAAAATACTTGTAATTCTACTGTTTGCATCTAATTCTGTGTCTCCCTTTCAGGATCAGCTTTTCAGAGGCTTTTGAGCACTTAGTAACACAGTGAGATGCTTTGATGGCATCTCACAAGTGCCTAAGCTCGTTTGTCCACACCTTTTTCTGGTTTGTTCAGGGGTTTTTTTTTGCAACTCTAGATAAAAGGTATGTGCTGCCCTTATCTTCCATTTCACTGACACACTTCAGGAACTGAAATGGAAGACTTTCCTTTATAAGTATCTGCAGATTTGTACCTCTTTATTCCTGCTTAGCCAAATGTCTCATTTTTATTGTTATTTTTTGTTCCCATTTATTTATTTATTTGGTATGAAATTAATGCCTGATGGGCTGCAATTTCCAGGAGTGCTTTAAACTGATTTTAATACAAGATTGATTTCCACTGGCAGTGTTATATTTTTTGGAGGCTCTGCTGCTAGCTCCTTCCTCTGTTGCCATGGCACAGCCCCCCCCTCCCCACACACACACTCTCCCCAGATCCTTTTCCCAAGCCAGGTATGCTCCTTCTCCTTGGCAGGGACGGAAACATTGGGAATCTGCTTTGGTCCACAATTTGTATAATTTTATTAGGCTGATGATTTTAGCTTTCTTGCTTCTGCAGGTTTTATTTGGTCTATAGTTAAAACAATGAGTGTAAAAGCAGGGAATGGCTCTCCTGGTCCTGACCAAGGGTTCTTCAAGGTGCAGTCTCTGAGGTTTCCAAAACAGCTCCAGCATCTGCCTCACACCTTGTCTTGTCACCCCGAGTCACCTCTCACAGACAGGCCCCTGGAATGAACACCAAGGTGATGGAAACAATGAATGAATACACTGGTCATCTGTCAACCCAAACCCTCTGAAATGTTTGGAGCAGGACAGCAATGCCATTTCCTCAGGTGACAATTACACTTAAGTGTAATTAAGTGTCTGCTAACACCAGCAGTGACTGTCTGTATCAGAATTGCCCAGTGTACACACTCACACACACACACACACACACACACACACATGTATGGTTCTGGAAGATAAACAAGGTTTGTCCTGGGACTGTCCCAAAGCCAAAACTGATCCCTTCCCCCTTAAACCAAGACTAATTTTCCAAGTCTAAACCTCGAGCCTAAATTTGTATGAGATACCTTACTCAGTTCCTGCTTTTCAAAACCCTTCTCATAAACCTACTCAGGAAGTAACAGACTAAACCAGGAATAATTGTATTACACCAATTGCATCATATTTTGTTTCCCCTTTTAAAAAAAACATTGAATTGTAATGTTAAACAGAGAAGTCAGGCAAAGGAGACTTCCATGAACCTTGGTCAATTTCTCAGTAGATGGAACCAGAACAGCTTCTTCACCAAATAGAAACTTTTTCACAAGGACGTACTTCAGAAATAAATCATAAATCTTCTCAAATCTGTTGTTATTGACAGCCATACACCTGCAAAGAACATGAGGAGCCTAAGGGCAGGAACAGCAACCAGCTGCTGCAATGGGAGCCACGGGAGTTCTGCCTTTCTGCCTCCCAGCACTTTTTGCAACCATGGCATAACTTCAGATTAGTTTTTCCTTCCCATTCTTTCTTTTCCTCTTTCTTTTCTCTCTTCTCTATACAAAGCCAGCAATTTAAAAGCTCAAACTTCACCAGCAGTCAAGTTTGAGAGGCAGAAGTTGGAGGTGGCTGGGAAGAGAAGAGACAGCTCCCAGGGCCAAGTCCTGCCCCAGCCACTGCTCCTCGGCAGGGGCTGAATGGGAGGGACAGAGAAGTGAGACCTTCTTCCCTCATGTGACAGGAGAGGTGACAACAGTGTGTGGCTTTAGCACTCCTACACTGCTCAGCATAAATGTCATGTCTGCAGGGTGCTTGGAAAAGGGGCTTAAAGGCCCAGGGATTGTGTACAATTTTAGCATCTTGTGGGCTCCAAAACCAGCCCTGAGACAAACCTGGTCACTGCTCAGGGTGTCTTGAGGTGAGGTCCTAGAGGAAGGGACTCATGATCTGATGTTCTTATATTTTGCACTTTTTCAAGGTTTGAATGAATCCAGCTAAGGGGGTCCCAGTTCTGGAGCTCAAGTTCTTATCAACATTTTACAGCTTGGAAGAGGGAAACAAAGATCTTTGAAAGAGACTGGCAGAATATGGTACCCATAAATCCAAGCTGGACAACAGTGTGTGAGTTTTTCCTGTCATGTCTCTGTTCAGGTAAGAATTAATTAAATAACATTGAAACTCCTGGTATTAGGCTTTATAGATGATGCTGATGCCTTGTTTCTCTCCCAGAAACCTCCTCATCCAATTTTAACCACACCTGACAGCAGTAATGATCCCCAAAGCACTCTGCTTTGGCAAAGCTCATGGAAAACTGGGAGTCAAGAAGAACTCTTGGTGCCCCTGTATGGAGAAAGGCTGGGACAAGGATTCACTCAATGTTCATGACTGGAGTGAGTCAAGAAGAACTCTTGGTGCCCCTGTATGGAGAAAGGCTGGGACAATTCACTCATTGTTCATGACTGGAGTACTGGGTCAGGAAATCAGCCTCAAGCCCCACCTCAGCCCCCTGGAATCCCAAATCTGCTGCTGCTGTGGTTTGTTTCCTTCCCTTGCAGGCAGTGTGGAATCAAGGTGTTGCTCAGACACTTCAGTGCCTGAACTGTGAGAGAAGCAGTCTTGTTTGCAGCTCACTCCTCCATGCAGATATCTTACTGGCCACCAGGAAAAATGCTGATGACAATATTTTAACTCTCCTGGGTTTAAACTGGGATTGAGCAAGCCTGAATAAATTTAGTTTTATAATTTCAGATCACAATCACAGTATTAAAAAAAATAATTGAGTTGTGATTTTTTATCTCAACTCTATCAGCAAAACAACAGCCTCCAGTAAGGTAGGTTCTGCTCTATTTTGGATTCAGTGCTGCTGAGCAGATGGTATTTATTGACAAACCTGCTGCTAAACTGTTTGCATTCCCGGGGCTGTAGGTAGAGTCAGCCCACAGCACACTCACTACTCATTGGTAAAATACTCATTTCCCTCATTTCTGAGTCATTCAGCCATGGTAGAAGCCCAGAACCATCCATTCCCTCCACTGCCACTCTCCCCAAGCACTATTTATATGCATCCAAGCCTGGACCACATTTCCTGTCTGATGCCTTCATTACCTGCCCTGTAGTAAACAGAAGGCAGCAAAATGAATGAGATGTAAATTGTACATATAATTTCCACTTTTCATCTTTACTAAGATGAACTACAGCATAGGTGCAGGACAGTGGCCATAAGCAAGGCTTTTTGCATTAGCCTGGGCAGACATCAGGGCCTGAAGAACAGATTTTTCCTCCAAGTAACAAGGGACAGGACAAGAGGAAATAGCCTCAAGTTGTGCCAGAGGAGGGTCGGGTTTGATATTAAAAAAATTTCTTTACGAAAAGGGTTGTCAAGCATTGGAACAGGTTGCCCAGGACAGTGGTGGAGGCACTATTCCTGGAGATATTTAAAAGCTGTGTAGATGTGGTACATGGTTTAGTGGTGGCTGTGGCAATACTGGGTTAATGGCTGGACTTAATGATCTTAAAGGTAATTTCCAACCTAAATGATTCTGTGATTCTACCTGCAGCCATCCAGGGGGTGCACAGGATGGCCTGAGCCCAGGGCAGGTCAATGCACTGACTGAAGAGGGACATTTGAACTCAGATTTGGGCCTGGGCCAGCACATGGAGTAAAGACAGAAGCATGGCTAAGGCAAACACTCAACTCAGGCACTTTTATGTGGAATTTAGGCTTTCTGAAACAGAATAAATTGAGTCCCTGCTGGGGAAGGAGGCAGTACAGAATGGCTGCTGTGCTTCAGCTCACACCCTCCTTGATTGCAAAAGAACTTCCCTGTTTAGACAGGCCCAAAGAGATGTAGACATTTGTAATGTGTATTTAATCTTTCCATCTCTTCTTTTCTTACTGTTTTGATGTTCCCTCAGGCTTTGAAGATTCAAGATCACTTTTTTCCTCAGAAACTACAAGCCTTAAAACAAAAATAAGGCAGCTGGAAATTGCCTGCTGCCAGTGAGACTGAAGAGCTTGTAACTTTTCCCAGCACAGGAAATGTTCAATAATTTAATATCAGTGACCATGTATTAATGCATTTATGTCCTTAGGTCTATAGAAATCCTTCATTCACAACATTACACACCCCAGTTCATTCACTAATATTTGTTCAGTGTTATTGTGCTTTTCAATGGTATCAAAAGACACATCTCTGCTGCTGACCCTGCTTGCCTTTGTTGTTCTCTTTGCATTTGTTGTTCTCCAGCATAATGGAGTTGATCTTCCCTCATAGGGTTGTGCTGTGTACTGGAATTCAATTTAAATTTTTTCCCCATCCCTCCAGCTTATAGTAAAAACAGGGTGCTCTTGAGGAAGGAAAATGACTGACATTTGACTCATGATTCAGAAGGCTGAACAATTGTTTTATTAAAACTATACTATATTACATTACAACTATATTAAAGAGAGATACTAGAGTATGTTATATTATACTTACTACTAACTCAAAAACTCGTGACTGTCTGCAGACTGACAGTCTACACAGTTTGGACTTGATAGGTTAATTAACATAAACAATCTCTACTAGAATCTAATTATTAAATTCTTTCAGGTAAACAATCTTCTTAACACATTCCACACGTGCAAAACAGTAGGAGTAGCAAGTAGAGATAAAAATTGTTTTCCCTCTGTGCTTCTCTAGGGAAAAACTTGAGAGAGAGAATTATGTCTCTCTCTGTTCAGAGAATGTGAATGCCACACCAGCTGAATACACAGATGGGCTCATGATCAAGGAGGGGACCTGACCATGGAGACCATCACACTGGTCATTCATGGATGTGAAAACTGCTGCAATCAAGTTAAATCCCCCTGGCAGAGAGGGTGGTGGCTGGGTTTTGATATGGCAGGTCCTGGCCATGGACTGTTCTGGACACAGCCAGGAAGATGCCAAGGTGAGTGCTCCATACTCAACCACAGTGGGAACAACCACCAGGAAGGAACTGGGCTGAAAAAGAGCGCGTTTCACCAGGAACTGAGTGACTGCAATGATGACACAAACCAAGCTGGTGTTGGTGCCCAAGAACTTCACACACTGCTTCTCCTGCCCTGAGCACCCATCTTGAAAGATGGGCTCAAACTTTAGCCTGTTCTTATGAACATTTGGAGGAGTAGAGGAAACCCACAGAATGGGAGTTAAAGGACAGGGGACAGCAGTTAATGAGAATGTATAAACCTTTGTGCTGGGTACAAAGATGGTTTAAGTATGCAGCATAAGCTGGTAAGAAGATATTTCAGTAGTCCTTGTTCCCCGTCGTGGTCCATAAGAAATATGCTGAAGCAACTAAGAAAAGCCTTCTGTACCACACAAATATTATAAAAAGACATAAGTTTTATGTACTAGTGAAATACAAAGTACTGTGAATGCAAGTGTGTCCTGCTTTATGCTTTTATACGTGTACTGCAATAGCAGGCGGTTGGTGTTGTGGCAGTCTACCCACATATTTATGGCATGTTTCACTTTAGGGATAATGTAAGCAATACAGCTTTAATCAGCACCCTGAAATATGAGTTGACTGTCAGAAGCTGCTAGATTTTTGTTTATAACACTTGTATTCAACTGCCTACTTTTTACTCTCCTTACTTTTTGTATTTTTACTTCAGAGTAAAAATAACTATTGCCGTGTTCTATCTTCTGTTTGTATGAGTGTTCACACTTATATTAGTGTACTATAAATACAGAAGTTAAAAAAATACTCCTCTGTGGAAGGGCCTGGGAAATGTTTGTCTGACTGAGTAGTAGTGATGCTGCATTCTTTTGTCACAGCACTGGGTCTGCCTGGGATGGATTTCCCTCATGGCAACCCTCACAGGGTTGTGCTGGGTATCAGTAGCTGGAAATGTTTTGAGAACCCACCAGCGGTTTGGCTGCATGTGAGCAGTGCTCCGCGGCACCCAGGCCGTGGTTCAGGCTCTTCTCCCAAACCACAAGTGACAGGACAAGAGCAATTAGCCTCCAGTTGTGCCAGGTTTAGATTGGAGAGTATGAAAAATTTCTTCACCAAAAGTGTTGTCAAGCCAGGAACAGGCTCCACAGGACAGCAGTGGAGTCACCAACCCTGGAGGGATTTACAAGACAGGTAAATGTGGCACAGCTCGGTGACAGTTTCAGTGGTGGGCTTGGCAGTGCCGGGTTAAGGCTTTGACTCGATGAGCTCAGAGGTCTTTTCCAAACTAAATGCTTCTACAGTCCCTTGAAACAGGCTCAGCATGGGAGGTTGGGCTATTTTTTTTTCCCCCAGACGTTGTTTCTGAAAGTAAAGTCCGCAAGAGAAAACTCATCACCACACAAACTAGTGTAACCGCGTCTAGCAGGTGCCCCTGCCCGTGGCAGGAAGGTGGAACTAGACTATCCCAGAGGTCCGTTCCAAGGCACACGGCTGTGATCGGCGATGAAAACCTCATGTCCAGCGTTCCCCCGGTCCTGCACGGCCCCGCTCTCGCCTGTCCCGCCGTGAGGGCCCGGCGGGTCGGGCTGCGCCCACAGCCACCCGCGAACAAAGAGCGGCGGCAATTCCCCGAAAGGAGGCGGCAGCCAGCCGGGGAGTGGCCTCGTCTGCCCGGCAGATAGCGACAGAGCGAGAGATCGTAGTCTGCAGCTGCACCAGGGCGGGTTTAGGCTGGGCATTTGGAGGAATTTCTTCACACAAAACGTGATTAGACATTGGAATGGGCTGCCCAGGGAGGTGGTGGAGTCACCGGCCCTGAGGTGTTTAAGAAAAGACTCAGCGCCGTGGTGTGGTGGACATGGTGGTGGTCGGTCACAGCCTGGGATCAGTGATCGCAGAGGTCTTTTCCATCCCAAATTGATTCTGTGATTTTCCGGTGCTGGGGGCGGCGAGTCACGGAGCGCCTCGGCGCTGCGGGGGTGGGTCCCACCGCCCGCGGACACCTGAGGCCCGGCGTGGGGGGCGGCCTCGGCTCCTACCCCGCTCCCCTTCCCGCTCCAAGCCCCGTTCCGCTCCCATTCCTGTCCCGGCCCGGACCCAGCCGGGCCCCGGCCCCGCTCGGCAGCGGCGGGGCGGGAGGGGGGCGGGCGCGCGGTCACCTGACGCCGCGGCCGCCGCCATTTTGTCTGTGAGCGTAATGTGAAAGGGAAAGCCGGGGCGCACCCGCGGGCGGAGGCGGCAGCGCCGAGCGGGGCTGGGAGCCGAGCGATCGCCGCCGCTCCTCCGCGGAGCAGCGGGAAGAGCCCCGGCGGCGGCGGCCGAGAGGAGCCGCTGAGGCGGAGCCCGGCGAGCGCTCCCGCCGGAGGGAGCCGCCGGCGCCCTTCCTCCGGGAGGCTGCGCTCGCCCCCGGCCGCAGGAGAGCCGCCGTCCCGGCCTTGCGGGGGCACCGCGGCGGAGCCGCCGCCAGGGCCGCGGCGATGATGTCGGGGCAGTCGATCACCGACCGCATCACGGCGGCGCAGCACAGTGTGACCGGCTCGGCCGTCGCCAAGGCTGTGTGCAAGGCGACGACCCACGAGGTGATGGGCCCCAAGAAGAAGCACCTGGACTGTGAGTAGGACCTGCGGCGGGGCCGGGTGGGCCCGGAGCTGGGCTCCGAGCTCGGGGCACGGGGGGAGAGGGGAGAGCCGGCCGCTTGCACCTGCAGGGGGGTGTCCTGTGAATCTGGGTGGACCCCACTGGTGTGATCTCCAGAACTTATTTTCCACGTGGAGGGAGCGAGGCTTGTAACACCTGGTCGCGCCCGGGGAGCAAAAATATTCCAAGCTCATGAGCTGTTCCCGGTGAGAGCTGCTTAGCTCTTGTGCTCTGGATACAGTGGTGCTTATTAATCCGGCACCTGGGGAAAAGGTATCTTAACTGTTACAAGACAGAATTTAATTTTTTTTAAGCACTGTTTAGGCCTTCCGTGCATCCCGTGGACTATAGCCGTTTAAACAATTCGAACATTTCCCGAAATATCATAATTATCTGTTTTACGGCTCATGAAAGGAGGTAAAAGATTAAAAGCGAGGTAGAGGGAAGGGCATAGGTTGATCAGTGCGTTTCTTTGGATGAGAGTATGTTGCTGCTTAAATATGCTTAAACTCAGTGTGTTAAAACCTCTTTCTCTATACCAAAAGATGCAGAGTTACCCCTGAAATCTACAGAAGTATCAGTGGTGTTGCTCCGCTTTAGTAGCAGAGTAGCAATTGGAGTTCCTGTCTGATTGCTCAAAAGTGCACAAACCTTGTACGTTCTGTAGCATACCCGCTCTCCAGCTTGTAAAAGCGAAATAAGTGTGTGTGTGTTTCCATTAAAGAGTGGAAAAAAGGCTTGAAGCCTTTTGCTGGTTTCTTCAAAGACAGGCGGGCAGTTCTGCAGGATTCATACAAGTTGATGGTACTAAAGGTGCTGCTGGTTCAGGCTCTCGGCAGAAGTGTTCTGGGTTACATTGTTTGAGCATAGCTGGGATGTGTGACCCGTGACACTGCTCTGCTCGTACTGGCTTGTGTGAGAGCTTTTGGTGTGGATCACACAGTTAAAACCAGCCCAATTTATATTTCATTTGTTACTGATCTGAATGGGTGGCATCCAGCTACAGTAGTGAACATTGCAGCTATTGTGTTGAAATGAAAAGCCTTAAAACTGGGTAACTGACAATTTGTTTTCTAAAGATACCTTTCTAAAGTTACCTTATTTCTTCTGGTCTTGTGTTCTGCCTGTGGTACAAGTTCAGTGAGGTAACCTTTGAGTCCAGAAATGGCAACATAACAGGAAGCCAGAAAGTGGTGACAGTTTGCTCAATAGTTTGAAAGGTTCTGAATCCTAAAAGAGGTAGTGTGTTGTTTGAAAATATTGAAATAATGTCATCTGCTGTAAGTCACCCTTACAAAATATGAAAACGGAAACGTGGAACAATTCTTAACCTGAGAGTGCCTTTTGATGACCAAGTTCCTTTTAATCCCAGGCTGTTTAGAGCTGTCACTCAGTCTCCTGACAGTCCCCTTCTGTGCCAGATGAGTTCTGTATTCTGGTGTAACTCATTTGCTCAGACTTTGGCCTAAGACAGACAAAAATCTTATTGTCACTTGGTATCTGAAATAGAGGAATGCTTTGGTGGAGTAGGCAAAAAAAAAAAAGTGAAATATGGTACCTTAAATATGTCTGTAATGGGTTAAAAAATCCCAATGAACATGCTCCTGTCTTCATTGAGCCTACCCAGGCACTGCTTTTCAAACATCTGCAGCCCTTTGAGTGGCATTTTTATTTTTTCACTTGTACATGAGACTTACTTGTATTTTGAGCAGGTAGATACAAAATACTGCAGTCTCTGGGAAAAAAATGTCATACAGTATGCTTTTCCAAGATACAGTGCAAGTACTTCCCAATTAAAGTACATTATGAAGGAAAATATAGCTTGGATTTAATGTAAAACTCTGGTGTTGTACTCTGGTCACTGAGTGTGTGTGTCATTCAAAATGCTACACCATCTGGTATTATTTCTAACTGCTGCTCAGGAAAAAGCTTTACCGGGAACAATTTTTTGAGAGTTGCTGCAGTTGTATCAGGGATTGTGGAAGAGTATCAGTTTGTGCCCTCTGTTCAGATTAATTCTTAAAATCCCCTTATTGCCAAGTTTCCTCAGGAAAAAAAAAAAAAAAGTGGTATTACAATATAGGTTTTTACAGAAAAGTGTTACATATGCAGTCAGTGTGAGTATTTAAGAGTCTGGTGGTTGGTCTGACTACTAACTGATGAGTAGTAATTTTACCTTAAGAGTGAAAAAACACCCACAAAAAATCCACCCCAAAAACCCAAGCAGTGTCAATGGGCATACTTGGGGATTTACCTTTTAAAGTAGGTCATGGTGTCCTAAATAAGTAAACAGATCTATTTCTGTAGTATTTTGTAATATTTTTGGATAATATAAAATGTTCTCTAGTGGAGCCACCTGAAGGTTTTGTCTCTTCTTTCCTAGTGGGAGTTCTGTCACTCCCTCAGCCTTCAGAGTCTGGGTTACAGCAGAGTGGGGCTGTTACTCTTTTGAAGGCAAACCTCCTCTTGTCCAACTGCTGAAGAATCACAAGAAAAAAAGATAAATTAAAGGTGTAGCCAAGCTGGTAACTGGCAGAGTAGACTTGTGTGTAGACCAAAACTTGGAAAAAACAAACCCCTAAATTAATTGCAGCTTAAACTTTTAAATTAACATAGTAATGAAAAAATAGCTTCTGTTTAACTTGTATGCAGCCCACTTTAGAAGCACAGGGGAGGGGAAGGTAGTTAATGTTGCTAATCAAAACTTAAAACTCCCATATGTATACAAGCTTTGGAAACCTTCTAAGAAGTGGTAATTCTGGGCACTGTAATTCTGGTACTGCCCATTTTTCCTTCTCAGGCAACCTGAGCTTTTGACTGTCAAGTGAATGCTGATGCAGAGTTCTTGCAGAGATGTGCACGTTGTGCTACAGGACAAAGGCATTTTCTTGAACCCTTTACACAGACCAGTGGCTGTCATTCATTTGAAGTTCTTCAGCAATTTGTGAAGTTTTTCAGTATAATAATTGAGGAAATTTAACTTGAATGAAAAAAAATAGTTAATATTGTGGAGATCTATAAATGGGGTCTGTATATAGTTTTTCTTAAAATATTATGGGCTGTCTGTCCTGTATCCTTGTCTAGTGGGGGAGTGGGACAGAATAGCTGAATTGCTTTGTTTGTGATAAAGTAACTCAAAATGCAGATTTAGCTGTTAATATATAATTGAAATTTAAAGATTACTCTCAAATGTTCACTATGAGCAAACACGGGCATAACGATGTTTGTAACAGTTGAGTGCTGTGTTTTAAGTCTTCCAGCAAAAATTGTTGCATTCCTTGGCTACATTGAGAAAGTTGGCTGAAGTGGCTCTGATGTTTTACATTTTTGTAATGTGCCATCTATGATGCAACTTTCTAGAAGAGAGTGTATTTTTTTAAGACTGCTGGGACTCAGGAAAATGGTCTTACTTCTTATATCTGTCTTAAAGCAATTTCAGTCCTGTGACAAAATGGAAGAAATACATGAATATTAAATTATTATGGTTGTCTTTATCTTATGTATTTACAGCTCTCTTGAGAGAGATTCCTGACTCAAGAAAATTATGCCTTTTCCTATTACTTAAAAGTTAAAAATTATGTCAGTTTTTGTCAGTGCCTGGCTGAGACTTTTCCAAAAACCTGATATATATTTTTTTATTTTGTTTTTAATATCTGGATTTATACATGCTGTCCTCTGAAGGGCTGTGTAGCTTCATAGATGAGGTGCCAGTATTTCAGATGAGTTGTGGAAAAGAAGTACTAAGCACTCCTCTAGGCACTAAGATTCTCACAGCTCTTCAGGCTGCTTGAAAGCCCCGGTGGTACTCTTCTGGTTTAAAGCTGTTAGATTTATTTATTTATTTTCTTTTTTCTTTTTTTTCCCTGTGTGATGTTAACGTGTTTCTAAATTCCATTCTAGAAATAGTGCTGCAGTTTCACTTGTAGTTGAAATGATTCCTCTGGGTAATTGGCAAAATGCTTTGAGTTGTGAAGTGTTTATATAAGTACTGCGATAAGAAAATGAGCATCACTCACCCTGTGCATTTCATTCCAGTTTTTGCTGCCAACATCCATGTTACTGTTGCCCAGCTGTCAGTCTCTCAGGTGCATGTGTTCCTTTGTACTTCCAGCTGTATGGGGATAACAGCCTCTTCCTTCTGTGCCACCAGCTGAAATAGATCCCTGCAGTTGTCTCTATGTAGATATTCCCATTGCAGGCTTAGAAGAATCATGTTAGAGAAATGGCACTTGCATTTCTTTTTATGTATCTCAATTGTGGGATTAAAATATAATGCCAGCTTTATTTTTATTGCTAGTTGTAAAATAGTATATCTTTTTAATTACCCCAAGTAGCCTTATTTTTAAACTTGGTCTTGTACAACATGCTCTTAAGAAAGTTCAGTTTTGACCTATAAAATGCACTGACATGTTTTGCTTAGTTTAGCATTTCAGAGGCATTTTGTTTGTCTAAGCATGTGTTCTCCAGTGTTGGTAACTGTGACTTTTGTGCTTCAGTGTTGAAGGAGGTTTGGAGTCAAAGACCACGCTGTGCTGAGTACCCCCTGTAAAAATTGTCTTCAGGGCAGCCAGTGAGTGTTGTCCTCAGCATGTCTCGAGTGCATGGGGTGGCAGCTCACTGAGCCACAGCTTGAATTAGACTCCTGGTGGCCCTGCCTATGGGAAGTATTTAATTTTGTTTGCCTTTTGAAATGGACAGACACGTACCTTACACAGAAGTGTTCGCACTTGAGAATGAAACAATAACAAAAGAACTTCTCAAATACAGCAGAGCTCTGTCAGCTTCACTCTGTTACTGACACTTGACAGAAGAGTATGGCTTCTCGTGGAAGTAAACCTTTATTCTGGCATAAAGCAAGACTTGGTTTATGGATGTAGGGCTTAAGGAAAGGAGAGCTCTCCAGTTAGAGCACTTCATGCAGGTGCTAACAGTAGGATTCCTTTCACATTGTGCCCAAGCAGCACCGTAAGAATTCTCAATAGCAGTCACAGACATTGGAATGTGCAAAGGATCTCCCAGTGTTGGCATTATCTTGGGGTCTGCTGGAACATCTGCTGGGAGGCCTTAGCTTGAGGGAAGGTGACAGGACAGAAATCTCTGGGGAGCGCTGGTAAAATACAAATGAAACTACCTCAGCTAGCTTGACTGGAGAGCAGCAAGATTTTGGTTTTTAACCTGGATCTTCCTTCTAGTTTCATCTGTTATTTAATAAGCACATTTAATATTGAAAAGTCTTCAGTGAAAAATTTGACTTGCTTGCTGGTTTGTGAAGCAAAAGGACTTTGTGCTGAATTAATATTTTCGATAAGCTGTGTGGTCTTTGACCTCAGCAGATCAATGGAATTTCTTTAACTGTTACCTAGTTTTATAGGTATTGCTATGGAAAGAGAATGAGATTTTTGTTGATTGGGGTTTTTGGTTGGTTGTTTTTTATAAACAGAGAGTAGGACTTTCAATAGTCCTACTATAACATTTCTGTGTAGAGTATGGACACATCAGCTGCTGCTCTTAGATACTGCTCAGTATTTTCCATGTATTTCTATAATACCTGATTATATAATGATTTGATTTAGGAAGACTTAGTTGCCTTAGTGTGTTTTGAGATAACTACTTAGAAGTGTCACAACAAGAGTTTCATTCAGTTGATGAGGCTGTTGCTTCATTATATGGGGCAATAATTGCATATAGACTGTTTGGACTTCTAGGTTAAAGTACCTCTTAATTTGACAGAGCATCTGATGGTGACATAACTATGAGTAGGGAGCAGTAGCTAACAAATTACTTGGGTTTTGAGAAGTTCACATTTGTAAATACTGAACTATTTGAATACTACTCGTCAATAAGGTTTAGATGTATAGCTTGCTTAAAGCTTCTTTCTGGTGCTCTTCTTGTTCAGCTATTTCAGCATTTTTGTTTGTTGTCAATAAGAGTGAAAGTTTTCATCCCAGCTTCCGTTTTGTATGTAGTTGGAAATCTGACATCTGAATGAAATTAGTAACTTATTATACCTTGCATTTTATAGTTTTTTACCTTGACGAGATACTAAAATTCTTTACTCTGTTAAAATTACTTTGGTTAGTAAACTATTTTAAACAACACTCCTTAATCAAAGGACTTTTTCTTAATAAACCAATCTTTAGTTCAAGTCCATCTGTAATATACTCTGTGCCCTAGAAAGATGTAAATTTTAAGTGCAGTATTTCTGTGCAATATTTTGTCCTGAATTATCAATGTGTGAGCTCTGAGTTGCCATTTCAAGTGCTGTGATGACACAGTCTGTGCTCTGTCTCGGCGCTGCTGCTGAGGCAGAGCAGTGTCAGTGGTGCCAGCACCTCGGGACTCGGCTGCTGCCGGTGCCCGGGCACTGCCCTCCTTCAGCTCCTCCTCCAGACAGGCTGCACAAGCAGCCATGGGCTCTGTACCTGTGGGCTCGCAGGCTCAGCTTAAATCAGAGGCCACAAAGGAAGCTTTTCAAACCAAATGTTTGTTTTACTGGCCTTGCCCAGTCCTTAGGGTGTACTTTGATCACACCTGAGCCAAATTTAGCACAGAGAAGAAATGTCTGATGTGCGTGTCTTGAGGGGTTTAGAGTAGTCCTGGATTCAGTTCTCTGCTCTTTTCTCAGCAAGTACCTTCTTCAGCCTTCTCAGGCAAGTGTCTTCCCATGTGTCTGCTGGAGCCTGTCCTTTTGTTCTAAATCTCAGGCAAAATCCCGAACCTCTCTGTCTCTGACCTCCCAAGTTAATGTTCTACTATTGAGTTTATTGTCAGTCTAGGACACAAAGAGCTTTTTTGTATGAAAGCCCAAGACCTACCCTGTTCCATCACAAAATACTCAGTAGGCTTGTGATCAGGTGTTTTAAAGCTAAGTGGAAGGGTGAATAGATGCAAATTCTTGCTTTTAATTCTTACTGAAAAGAGGTGTATTTTACAGGTGTAAAAGATGTGTATTTTGTAGCATCTCATTTGCCATCATGTGTGAGTACTCAGGCCTAGCTGGGAGTGGCAGGGTTGTGCTGCCTGTTGATCTCATGAGGTTGGGATGTCTCAGCTTTTCATTGCTTGTCAGATTTTCATTTTTTTGGTTAGATGGAGTGGCCTCGGGCATTGAGGATCCAGAAGGTCACACATGCAGCCAGCTCGCACTGGCTTTCAGAGACTAATTTGGGCTCCATTTTAATGGAACAGGTTATTTATTGATATCGGGACTCCTTAAAATTATTGAAATGCCTTTGAAGTTCATTCTTGGAGTGTTTCAGTAAAATGTAGTGAATCTCAGCAAGGAGAGTAAATGATCTCAGTTATTTCTTAAACAAAGAACTGAAGTTAATGCTTCCAGTATGCATTCTCAGTGTAAAAACCACTAAATAACATGTTGATCTTCTGAGCACGTAATTCATTGTAATGCTTTGATTTTTTTTCCTTTAATTTAGATCTAATACAGTGCACAAATGAAATGAATGTGAATATTCCACAGTTGGCAGATACACTCTTTGAGAGAACTGCAAACAGTAGCTGGGTTGTAGTGTTCAAAGCTCTAATTACAACACACCACCTCATGATGTATGGAAATGAGGTAAGACATGATTTGTTCTCTTAAAGCCTACTAGACAGCTTTTAAAAAATTGTCTCAATCTATAAAGCATTAGATGCTTATTTCAGTTTTTCAAAGATTTTGTTTTTCCTCTGCTGATAGCTCTAAAGTATTTGTCCAGAAGAAAAAAAAATAGTCGTTCATTATTTCAATACCAAAATATATCAGTGTTTTCAGTTTACCTGCAGGTATCTGGGTTGGTCTGTGACCTCTCTAGAATAAAGGCTTGAAAGACTTCTGATGAGCTTTACTTCATTAGGGTAGTGCTTATCATTAAGAGCACAGGACAAGAGTCTTGTTAGCACTCCATAAGTGTGCAGCCGACCTAATAACAGATAAGAAAGAATACTTTCTGAAGGGGAGAGGAATATGGTGACTAGGATATCTGATTTTGCAAGACATCATCTAATGGGCTGAGTCTTCATATGTTGTTGCTGTTAACATTCCTCTGAAGCACTGTTCTACTGCATTTAATTCACTTTAATTATTTCATCACAATTTATTAAAAGCTTCCTAGTCAATGACATGGAGCTAGAAATGTAGCCTCTCTTGCACAAGCCTTATGTTAAAAGCTAACCTTTGGTCAGGTGACAGTCCTGAGCCTGTGTGTGGTCATTGACCTAAGAAATGATTGATTGTTCACCACTGGTAACACTGAAGTGACAATTCTTCAAAGTGCTTTCCAGCCATTAAACTGCTGTGAAACCTTGGTGTTCCTCCTCTCTGCAAAGCTCTGAACTCGGTTGAAATGACCTGTAAAACATAGTGTGCTCTTCACACCACAGCAGCTGAGCTAGTCAAACTTCAGGAGCCTGGATTATGCAAGTAGTATTTTTGTTTTGTGTTTTCCAGCTTGTCTGTTCTAAAGTACAAAGTTGACTAGGCAGCTTCTTCTGGAATTATTTGTATTTTATTCATGAGCAGTGATGTCCCTATGTTTAGTTTAAGTTTATATTTTTGCCAAATTGACTTTTGGACATCAGAGGCTTTGCTAACGAGTATTTTCAGGTTTTCCTCTAATTTTTTCCCTTGTAACTAATTTCTGTTATAGGTAGAGGTTACTAGAAACAGTTACAAATTGTGTAGCTTGCCTGTAAAATGCTTCTACCTTTTGACTCTCACAGCAATCACATTCTCCATTTTTTCTTCACCAACAGCGCTTTATCCAGTATCTCGCATCCCGGAACACTTTGTTCAACCTAAATAACTACCTGGACAAAAGTGCCATGCAGGGTAAGGATCTTTCACTGAAGGAGATAACTACTCCTTTTTTCTCTGTGATGGTGCATGCATTGGTGCACACTAGGAGCTAAATGACATTTAAATGGAAGAATGTTTTAATTTTTATTGGGTGAGACACCAAAGAATGTCCAGCCAAGAATGCAGACACCGGTAAAGTGACTTAGTTACCTAGGTGAGTACTAGAAATCTGTAATGTATGTAGCATTGCACACACAGCTGTAAATTTTACAAAGTGACCTCTTGATGCTCATTAGAATAAACCTGGTGAATTATCAGCACTATAATAATTTTTGTTGTTGATTTTTAAAGCCTCAAGAGTAAATACTTACTGTTAAGGTGCATGGAATGGTAACTAAGATGTGCTGTATAAATAGGGAGAACTTCTTCAAATCTCTGATAAGTCCTTTAATTACTTGCTAGTGGTAGAAAACATTTTTAGGTTTTTATGTAGGTTTTGGGAGGTGGCAGATGAGTTACCAAACTCTTCAGCATTTTGCTTGAAATTAATTTTTATTCTGATTTCAAGAACATCTTAACAAGAACTGTTTGATGTTTGCCTAATCTTTTATGCTCGGTTCTTGTCTAATATTTTAATGTGTTTAGATGTTTAGTCTCACAATTGCACCAAATGCTTTCCTAATCTTAGCCACTTGGGAAGACACTAATGGAACCTCTCAAGATTCTGGAAAGTGCCTAGGAAGGACTTCATATGCAAACTGACATAAAATAGGCTATTGTAGGAGAACAGTTCTTTTCAAGAACTGAAAAACTTCAGTTTTCCTTTCAAATGTCTAACTTACAAATGCTTAATTTTTAGGCTATGATATGTCTACCTTCATTAGGCGATACAGCAGATACTTGAATGAAAAAGCACTTTCATATAGACTTGTAGCAGTTGACTTCACCAAAATGAAAAGAGGGTAAGACTACTCTGCTACTTGTGTTTGACCCTTCCTGTGCAGGGGGTGGGACAAGGAGGAACACCGTTGTTCCTGAGCTTGTCATAGAATGGTCTCTTTTGGCCCTTTGAAGCAATGTTGCATTGTTCAAACAATACAATGTGTGCTGAAATATCTGTATCTTGTAAATGTGTCTTTTACTCTGTAGGATAGATGGAGTGATGAGAACTATGAATCCTGAAAAGCTTCTGAAAACCCTTCCAATCATACAGAACCAGCTTGATGCACTCCTTGATTTTGATGTAAGTAATTTAAGCTCAGTGTTAAGTAACATTCTTTCACTTTGAAGTGAGCATTTCATTATTTCGTTAAATACTAATTTACTTTCTCATTGCTTTTTACACAGGCAAATCCAAATGAACTAACAAATGGTGTTATAAATGCTGCCTTTATGCTCCTCTTTAAAGATTCCATTAGACTTTTTGCAGCATACAATGAGGGGATTATTAATCTTTTAGGTATGTGAGAATTTTTTTAGCTTTTGAATTATGTGAAAGATATTGAGAAAACTAAAGAACATAGACAATTTATGACTTCAGTTTCTTAATAAATTTTCTCTGCTCTGTTGCTGTTAAATGAAGCCTGTCTTAGTTTTAGTGACCAGGAGCATAGGCTTACACATCCACTTCTACCTGGAAGAATACACGTTGAAACAGAAAGTGCAATGAGAGGGTGATTGGTGAGACTGAAACAAAAATACCATGAAAGGCAATGGATAACCTTTGCAATTGGACTGTAAAGGTTTGGTGAGATATGTGGTGTTTTGAGTATTTAATATACTCACAGTATGGCTGAATTCTGTTTTCCTGTTCTTTCTTTAAAACTTGACTGGTTGCCTTTGACTGGTACCCGAATCTGACTGAGCTGATAAGATGAAATATAGGGGTTTTTTTTTAAAGGGTGATAACCTCTTAGCAAAGCCTTTTCATTACTATTTAAGCAAATTTATGAATGAAGCCATCAGTTTGTTCTGTTAATCCATTAATTTTTACTCAGTGCCATATTTGTAAGTATATAGGGCAGAACCATAAAAAGTGAAAGATGTGGTTGATCCTCCTTTTGGTATGTCAGTTCAATATGCATAGCCACTTCAGTATCAAAATGTATTGATACAGGGTCTAAAAAGGTAAATAAATTCCAGGAATATCTTCAAATGATAAAATAATTTGTCTCATTGCCAGCTTTTTAAAAATATTCCCCATAACACCTAATTTAATGATTTGCACTGATTCACATCCATGTTTAATACATTTTTGCATTATAGTCTAACACACTGAAACAGAAAAATCAGTGGTTTTGTATTGACTGACTTATTATAAAAGGATTCAGGTATTCCTATAAGCTTGAATAGCTTTGAGTTACTGCTGTCCTCTTAATGAAGCTTGTGTCAATTAACTTCTATAATACTGTGTCAGCTTTTTGCTGGGGAGGGTATTATCTTACAAGAGTTTTATTTGCATCCTCAGAAAGATATTTTGACATGAAGAAGAACCAGTGCAAAGAAGGCTTGGATATTTACAAAAAATTTCTAGCCAGAATGACCAAATTGTCAGAGTTCCTCAAAGTAGCAGAGGTAAATAAATCTATGTGCATGGGAAGGATATAATTTAGCTCTCTGTATTGGTACACTATCAATATTCATAGAAACACCTTTAAACAGATTGTTTGCTGAACTTCACTATACAAGGAAGTTTTCTAGAGATTAGTTATTTTAAAGATTGTATATGCCTGTTAACATGGTGTGGGATTCCTGGGTATCCTTTTTATTAGTCAGACCACATAGTAAACTTTCTGAAGTATCATTATAAATTTTATGAATGCTCCAGAATGTATAAACTGATTATTACAGTCTATTTAAAGATTTTTATTGGGCTCTCCTTTACTGTAAGTACTTAAAAATTGATAACTAGTTTCAGTAAGCAATGTGGCTGTTTCTAATGCTTCTAGCAGGCTTTTCGGCATGAAAGTTAGGCTGGATGAAAAGCTGGGTTTGCCCTGAGATGCACTTTCATGCATTTTTGATTTCTAAGGTGTGTTCCTAGTGAAAGTTGTAGCAGTTCAGAAAATTATGAATATCCCTTTTTAATATGCTAGCTTCTGTGTAACACTCAGACACTGGTGGTTTTTATTTTCATTGGCACTGCATGTAGTAATGTACATTTTCTCCTTCTTTTTTTTGTAAACCCAGCAAGTTGGAATTGATCAGGGTGACATTCCAGATCTTACTCAGGTCAGTGTACATTGCATATTGATTAACCCAATTATTTTGTTAATTGTGTTTTTAAAGGTTAGTGTGTAGCATAGTAATCTTTCTTCTTGAGACTGTATTCCCTTTCACGTATTTATATGTGGGAAATACGTATAGTAGCTTTTCACATGCATTAAATGCTTACACTTTGCAGTTCTTAATGAGATTTTTTGATTGTTTAAAGTAATAAAACCCACAGAAAATAATATTTTTCAAGAACTTCTGATTTTTATCACAGGGGATTCCCTGGTAAGTAAGCAGAAGTATCTTGCCATACCTAGAGGAAAGCCTTCTATTTCACGCTAACCTAATGTTTTCCAACACGCTTAAAGATGACAGTGAGCTGGTTCAATTGAAATTTTTTTCTGTTCCCTTAAGTCTGAAGAATACATTTGATGTTTCTATATCAGCTCTTAATGCTGGCTTTGGTTTTACTCAGTGGTATGAGGGACATGTGCAGTGTAGGTTGTGTGCTGGATAACTCAGTCTGAAAGGTGGAATGCAGGGAAACACCTTCCAGTGAGGAGAAACTGAGGGGCA
Organism: Passer montanus; assembly: GCF_014805655.1. Lineage (NCBI taxonomy): Eukaryota > Metazoa > Chordata > Aves > Passeriformes > Passeridae > Passer > Passer montanus. The sequence goes on along the minus strand of NW_024368596.1, from coordinate 4,747,596 downwards.
GAAGGGAGGTGAGAAAATGCTTTGGTGAACAGGAAACACTGTTAGTCCACAGAGGTCAACAAAGTTATTCTTTGTGAGTCCCTTCATTTTATAGGGATGTTTTATTTCTCACCTAGGGCCACCCCAACAGAGCAGAGTGCTGTCATTATTTCTGTAGCACAGAGTAGCCTGCAGGGTGCAATAAACAGCCTGAGGAGACTTGGGCACAAACTGCAGTGCCTTAGAGCTCGAGTACTGGAGCTGTTGGAGTGCAGTCAGTGACAAACTAACAATCTACTGTGTAATGTTTGAACAGTCACATCTAATCCTACACTACCTTCTTGAAATTAAATTTCATGGGCTAATCATGAAAAATATATCTAGTGTGAAGATTTGCCTAACCTTAATCAGTGTCTTTTTAATATGGAAATCACACCTAAGCCACAAACTTCCATTGTCAGTGGTGTTCATTACTGCCTACAGTATGATTTCCATCTGAAATCATGCATGCTTCAAAGCACAAATCTCTAATGCTTGCTCCTAGCATTTAATATTAATCACTTTAAGAACTTGCCTATATGGTATAAAGGAAATATGACTGAAACCATCAGGGTAAGAGCAGGTAATGATTGAAAACAGTAGTTTGAAGTTTTCTGTTGGTGTTTGATCTCAGCGTCATACTTTGTCTTTTGATTAGTACTGCAGTATTCAGCTGGGCTGTATTATGCTAATCACATTATACTGAAGTCTGAAGTTATTTATACCTCACTGGGTTAGTGTGTACTTGTCCACTTAATTGGGTCATTAAAAGGCTCTTGAAAGCAAGCGGGTTTTTTTATTTACTGGGAATAGGGGTATTTAACTTCATTTTGCTGCTTTTTTTATCTGAAACTTTCAGTGAGAAAATACTTAATATCTACTGTGCCCACAACATTTTATTTCTAATAGCTCAGCTGTTTTGTTGTAAGTGCACTTACATGAGAAGAGCAATTCTGAGCTGGTGGTAGACCTCAGCATCCTGTGCATTTTGGCAATTTCAGTGCCACTGTTAAACATTCCACTTTGGCAGAAAATTTCATGGCATTTAATACGAGTTGAATAATTGTACATCCATTTAGTGCCACTTCAAAAGAATTTGCTGTAATTTCTTAATACTGCCACTCTTGCCTGTTTCTGAGAAGAAAATATTTTCCTTTGTAGGTGCCCTGTTTCACAGTGATGCTGCTTTCTGTTAATAGCTGTTCTTGTATGCCATGAATGTAACAGGGTTGTTTCCCTGTGTATGGATGTTAGTCTGTCATGTGTTTTGGGGGGTGGGGGATGGAGGTGAATCATGAAATACAGCCTTTCTAAAGTCAGTGGCTGGATTAGCCCAGGTATAATTTCTGACATAAAACTACCCTACCTGTTCACTCCAAGTCTGATGTTTTGTTGGATATTTGCAGTAGTGAGAGAGTTCAGAGGAGGTTACTGGATTGTTTGGTTTAGTTCTTGTGGTTGAGGGGGTTGTTCACAGGGTTTTAAAAAAAGTAAGTACAGAATATGCATTTCCATACAAATAAGAGTGAGTGGATTTGGGAGGAAAAAAATATGAGGAAAATCTTTCTGGAATTAGGGCATAGTCTGCTCTTACTAAGATTATCTAAGTAGCTGTGCCATGCAATGCCTTTTGCAAGCTATTGTGCCTTCTGCTAGGTAAAAGTATGGGGAGGTTTGGTTTGATTGGGGTTTTTTGTTTGTTTTGATTTTTTGCATGTTGTTTTTTTGTCTGCTTTGGGTTTTTTTGTCCCTGATACCTTTCCAAAAGGTTATTTCAAAATGCCCCCCTTGGGTTTTAGCTGTCTGGGTCGAACGCTGAATTTATTCCTGACCTGTGGTGAGGTAACTACACTGTCTTAGCTTACCTTGCTCTACTTAAGAAATATAAGCTCAGGTCTTCATTTTAAGACAAGCAGTTTTATAGGATTATTCTGATTGCCTTTTTTTTTTTTTTTTTTTTTGCATCTCTTAATTAATCTAGCTTGAATTTGCCTTCAGTGAAAGTGGGAAGGAAGAATTGTGCTCAGTGCTTCAAAGGGGAGCTTGCCTGCCAAAGGCTTGTGTGAATAATATTTTCCTCTTTCCAGGAAATGCCTTGTTCTAGCTTTTGGTACAGAAGGCCTGGCAAGGGCAAGTTTATTTTTCCTCCAAACAATGCCTGTTATATCTGTTCTACCTCCTGAAAGTTGGCAAGTGGTAAGAGAGGCTTAATGTCTCTGAAACCCTGCCAAGTGAGGAGGACTGAGCTGGTAAATAGATTTACATTTTAGAGTTGCATTCCCTTCATCTAAATCTGCAGTAGGATTTATTTCACTTCGGTAATTGAGTTGGTTTATTGTACAGTTACATGCTGAATAGCTACTCAGTCTGCAGTAGTGTCCTTGGGATCAGATTGGATTTGATTCCCTTTTTTGTCAAACCTTGCAGGTGTTTCTACTGAAAGCCTCTGACTGTAAATATTTGAGTAGAGAGTGATTGGGTTTTTGTTGTTACTTGGGAAAGTATATAAAAAATGCCAGGTCTTTTTCTGGGGACTTCTGTGAGTTTAAGGAAGTAGTGCTTCATCAGCTTTGGTTATTCAGTTAATTCTAACATAGCAAATACTGTTGCCAAAACCAAGAATCTGACTTGCATGCACAGCAGCAAAGCCATTCTGGGGAATCCTTCCCTCCTGCCTCTGTGGTCCCACTCCTTTTAAGGAACCACCACTGAGTAGATGGAATTTGGGTGTGTAGGATGGCAGCAAAACCCAAAGGCACCATTTCTGATGTGTGAGATTTTGTTTGTTTTTAGTTGGTGAGAAAACCAATCTGTGTACTAAACAATGATGTGTTGATAAAAGCAGTGTTTTATAAATACTTTTAATTTTAGGCACCCAGCAGCTTGCTTGAGGCACTGGAACAGCATCTGGCTTCTGTGGAGGGAAAGAAAACAAAGGAAGTCTCTGCTGCCAGCAGGTGAGCACCCAATGAATTACAGCAGTGCCTGTACTTAAGATTTGCCATTGTCATTCTAACAATTTTCAGGATTTAGTCATGTGCTGTTCTTTATTTTTATTCACTTCTGAATGTATCTTCCTAGAAATAGAAATGAAACATCTGGTGAGTAATGGTGTGATAGCTTAGCCACATTGGAAATGTAGGTATGTCTGCCTGTGTCTCAGAATTTTGATTATGTTGTAATAAACCACTGAGCTGAGACTTTGCATATTATTAATTTTATCTTCTACTTTTTTAAAGTCCTTTGACTTGTAACATTTATAAGGTGTTTGAATTTTAATTTTCTTACGCAAGATAGGATGGTATTTATCTGAATTGTTATTATTTATATATTTATGGCCTACCTCTCAGACCATGAATTTATCTTAACCTTCTCCTAAAAGTTCTTCAGCCCCTCCTCAGAAAAGCCAAATTAGCTTAGACATGTTGTGCTAAAAGAAATTGTGTTACTTTTTCTGTCAAGTACAGTATCAATATGTATGAAAATATTTCCAACTGAATAATGAAAGATCTCTTTTGGCATAGATATTCTCGCACAGAAAATTGGTAAATATTGATAAACGTATCAGGCTGAGGTATGTTCCCAATTTGTCTTTCTCCTCAGACTGTTTTTTTCAAGAAAATAAAGATTCACTGCCACAATATTCTGTTCATATGTATGATGCCGTGCTTTCTTTGTTGTTACATAGTGTACAAACAAGCTTTCTATGCTTCTGACATTTGAATAACATTCCAGTCTAGTCTAGATAACTTTAAAGAGGAAAGGCAACTGCTATGTTCCACATTTTGCAGTTCCTACGTGCTGGAACTCAAGGGAGTCACTCTGTGCACTTGTGCTTCTTTGTCACCAAACTGTTTTTGGGGTCTGATGTACCAGAGAGTAAGGGAAGAAGTGACTGGGAAAGAGGGTGACACACGACTAGATAAAGCACTTCATGATAAAACTGTGAGGTATACCTGACCGTGGGTTTTTTAATAATATTTTTTAAATTATTGCTCTTTTTAGAGCCAGTGCCCTATCCAGTGCTGTTTCCACACTTGCCAATACAGGAATGTCATTCAGCCGGATGGATGAGAAAGAAAAGCAGCAGGCATTGGAGGAGGAGCAAGTTAGACTGCAGGCACTTAAGGTAGGATGTTTTTATCAAGTTTTGTATTGAAGTATTTTTTTGTAACTGGATAAAATAGTGTTGGGTAAAATAGTTATTGGATTGCACGTTGTCATACTGATTTCTGAACATCTGAATTGAACTATGAAGTGACTCATAAAGGAGGGAGATGAGTCTTCCTGAACAAAGGTCCATTGAGCTGTTTCTCTGAGTGGCTGTGGAGAGAGCCTGGAATGTGTAGCTTGACTAGAAGTGATTTACTTCTAGGCAGATATGGATTAAAGAATAATTATTTAAAACATCAAGTCTCACCTTGATTTTTACATGCTTTGTTAAAACAAATACTCTTATCTCTAATTTCAGTTATTTTTCTGGTTTTAGGACTTTACAGAAGAAAGTGTTTTATTTATTAAGACCATAATTAAAATTTTCTTCTTTGAAAAGCTCTCCAGGATTGAAATGTTAATAAATCAATAAGACTAAAATGACAACTGTCTCTCTTACCTTTCAGGAGCAGCGATTAAGAGAAATCTCTGTAGTATCAAATTCCACTTCCACATCAGCATCCCCAAGCACTTTATCAGGAAAAAGTGTGAATACCACTGTAGCTGTTGACCTCTTTGCTGCACCAGCACCCACAACAAATAGGTGAGAGATATTTTGCTTTCCAAAAGAAACAGAAATTACTGCACTGATCTGTAGCTTCACAATCAACTGCAAAACCGTGATCAGTTACCTCTCGGGTTACTTTTGCTGGTGTTTTCTTGGTGTGCCCACAGGAATTTTGTCAGTAAGTGCTTAATTACCAGTTTGTTGTATCACTGTTGTTGATGGGCTGCTAGCAAATAAGAGAAAATTATATTGGTACAAGTGTTCATAAACGTAAGAATACAATGCCTGTTACATAGCTTTACATTTTTTTCTCTCTCTCTCTCATTTCTTATTCAGCATGCCCAACCTTTCTAGTGATCTTTTTGATCTTCAGCCTGCATTTGTTCCAACTGTGCAGAGTACTCCAGCTATATCAACATCAGCAAGCAATGCTTGGGGAGGTGAGCTCATACCCTGATTTGACTGTCTAAGTGATAAGGGAATTCTTAGAATGCAAGATCCATACTTAATTGAATCTGCATTGTAAACCTTAACTGTTTTGCATCCAAACATTCATAACAAAATATGAAGTAAATATCTGATAATTCTGACCAACTTCCTTGAACACACAGCATTAGTGTTGGTGGAACAAAGGAGCAGAACTGTTCAATAAAGGGGACAGGGAGAAGAAATGTAACTCAAGGTCTAAGTTGAAAAACACTGGGAAATAAAACCTAAGCAGGTGTAACTGAGAAGATCCTGGACTAGTATTTCCAGTTAATTAAGTAATATTTAATACACTTCTCATTTAAAAGGTGTTGGTAATTTCAGAGTTCTTGTAAAAAAGCTGTGGACCCCAGTTTCTTCACCCATCCTTCCAAAGAATGGTCAGGTTAGATGTCAGAGAAATGGCTTAAATGCCAAAAGAAGGCAGTGATAACACTGTGGTAAATGTTAGTGTTTTAATAGGTGAAATTGATACTCTTATATGCTATTTAAAAGGTAGATTATTGAAGCCAAAAATGTAGTATCTAACTTCTTTGATATATGTTCTGTCATTCTTCCCCTCCCACCTTATGTCAATACTAAAATTATTTTCACTAAACAGAGAACTGTTAGGATTTTTATCTGAAATTAAAAATTTGTATCTAAAATTTGTATTTAGATAATATCTATCTAAAATTTGTATCTAACTTTGATCATTAGGTAGAATGTTTACAATTTGACTTTGTCTAGAGATTCTCATATTCAATCATTTCAGTCTGTTTTTCTTTTCCATTATTTGTACTCTGTATTCTTTCCTTCACTTCTGCATCTGAAAGGTCCTTTCTCGTCTTCAAATGGTTGTGTTGGTTCTCCACCCCATCTGGACATCTTTGACATGAAGCCAGTTGAAGAAGCTGTAAAATCTGCCACCCCTTTCATCAATTCTTCTTTTTCCTCCAAACAAACAGTGGAACTGTTTAGTGGTAAAAAACCCAAACCCCATGGAATTTATTTGCAGCTGGAGGTGATAATGCTGATAATGTGGGCCATGTAATCTTTTTGTGATATGGGCCAATCTTCACTTTTTATTAACAAGTGAAAATGGTGCATTAATTCCAGGTGTAGTAAATTATAGTTTTCTTAAACGTTTATTTCTGTAGTTGAAATAAACTATTTTGTTCTGCTTGCCCAGTCTAGATATCCCAAGTCCTGCAGCTGATTTCTTTCAAACTATAGCTTCCTTTCTCTTTTGTAATGGGGAATGCAGGAGTTACTTGGCTTTTCAAATCTGTACAATAATTTTTAAAAAAACTTTTTATATTAGTAAAATTTCCTAACTTTTAACTGCAGACTTAATTGTTGGGTTCCCTTTTCCTTTTTCCTCTTTAAAACTGATCTTATTTTCTTCTCTCTTTTTGCAAAGATGACTTTAGTGGTCATAAACCAACTTATGCTTCTGTGTATCATCCTGTGACTGTCGATGGTAATTTGATTTTTTTTTTCTTTTTGTTTTTTAAAAGTTTCTGGTTTCACTAGAATGAGTGATGTATACTTCATGGATGTATTTCATTACTCAACTCTTTTTTTCAGGTTTCCCTCTTCACTCAGCTTCTCCGAGTACCACCTCTTCAACAATTAATGTGGACTTTGATGCTGTTTTTGGAGGAAAATCTACAGCACCAGAGTACAAGACTGCAAGTGGTAAAAACTGCCTTGTAACTAATTTATAGCCTACAGGCAAAAATTGATTAACAATTTAGCATAATTACTATTGCAGTTGGAAATTTAATAACTTAATATATTTTCAAGATGATTATGGGCTGATAAGAGGAAATCACTTCAGTTGTTAGTTATTTACTTTAAAATTAGCTTTGACTGATTTCATTCTCTGTGTAATAACTGTTTCCTCTCTCTCTGGGGGACTCTTTGAACGTGGCCCACTGGATTCTCCTAATGGGTAAGCTCGTGTTCATTTGTCTTCTGTGCTTTCTCTTGGTGCATGGTGATGACTTCCCTCTGATTCCATTCAGAGGCACAGCTCTTGCAGAAGTGCTCGACTGGTTGTGTGTGTTTCTTGAAGAATACCTGAGTTAGAGTCTTCTGTATAGCAAAATATTGTTAAAGTACAATTAAAGATTCTTTTAGATTAGTAGATATAATACAGTATTCCATGAAAAATAAGAAGTTAAACTATGCTTCTGTTAAAGTCTTAAAATACTTCCATCATGTTGAACCTTCACATATAAATACTCAAATTAGTGCTCTATAAAGAAAATACCTCCCTGGCCTGTAGATGTCATTTATTAAATGTAAGGTGACCATTTTGTTAACAGTTGCTTTTATTTTCTTTGTTTAGGTTTTAACTTTCTAGATGATGTATTGCAACCCACAGTACCACCACAAAGTCAAAGAGCCACTGTAGCCAGCCAGCAAAGTGGAAAAATTTTAGCAAATGACCTTGATTCTTCACTTGCAAATCTAGTAGGAAGTAAGTGTAAAGCTTTTAAAATTTACTTTCCCATTTTTTACTAAAAGCAAAATAAGCTTTTTTTTCCCTCCCAAATTAAAATGCTTAAGGATTTTGTCTGCTTCTTTTCCCACACAGATCTTGGCTTTGGAGGAACTCCATCCAAAAAGTAAGTGCATATATGTACTTAGAATATTCACATGTGACTATTTGCAAGGCTCTGGCACTAACACATGACCAGCATCTCATCTCTTGAAACAACCCAGAATAACTGAGAAGTGCATTGGAACAGTGTCAGTCACCATAACACAGCCAACCTTAACTTTTAAAGTAACTCACTTTAATTAGTTTTGCAATTGCTGCATTTTTATTGAAGTATTTTTATTTTTATGAAACACTATAAAAGTTACATCAAACTCCAGTTAATCACTAAATGCACAGTGCAGTACTGATAGTTCACTTCTAACACAAACAGAAGCCCCAGATTTCACCCTTACTGGAGAAGAGATTGAGTGTTTGTTCATAGATTTCAGCTGTGTGCACGCATTAAGGGATGTTTGGGTTTCCTGTGATGTTTTACTCTAGCTGTTGCCTCTCCATGAAAACTAACACCATTGCTTCATTTTAGATCAGATATGCAGTGGTCTCAGCCTACAGAGAAAAAACTTACTGGTGGAACAAACTGGCAAGCAAAAACAAGCACATCAACCACGTGGACCCCGACTCCCTTACCCACTATTCCACACATGGTAATTTCTGTACTGTGACATCACACTTCATCCTAGCAAATGCTGCTTCTCTGCTTGTGTTAATTTATAAAACACAGCAAACATTTGATACAAGACTGGGGGTAGCAGGGATTGCTTACAGGATCATAGGATCTTACTGAATAAGGTAGAGATTTTAGCATGCTTTATTTCCCCTCACTGGAAAACTTGTCCATTAAGGGCTTACATCTCAAGTGAAAGGTGGATTACCTGTCTCAGTTCATAAATTCTTTTGGGATTGAAACAAATTATCCCAGTCCAGAAAATTCCTGATGTGCATGTTTGAGATGCTCCCACTCCCCCTGACACGCACATGTGCACACAAAAATTCACCTTTAAGAATCCAAAGAATTTGTTTTAAGGGCAAAACTGCTGTTCCTTCCAGTCTTTGCTCCTTTTTCAGTTGTATCATGAAACACCCTTGCAAGACACTTTGGACTTGTGATAATGCTCAACAGCAACTTCATGTTTTTAACACAGTACAAAAAGTTATGTGTGTCTTTTATAGTTATTTAAATGAAGACTTTTCATTTCTAGGAGGGGTATTTGTAGGCAACTGACTTTTCTATGATTTTAAAAGAGATTTTTCAACTGTGTTGTATTCATAATATATTCATAGAAATATGAATCACTTCTAAAATATAGCTCTTAGAGGGAAGTAGATGTTCATCTCAGTTACATAGACAACTGGGATAATTACCACATTTGCTGTGAATTTTGGACTGCTGTCTGACTTAATTTTGCAATAAGCATAGTTTTGCCTCTAATGCCTCTTTTCCTTGTCTTATGACTATGCTTACTCAGAATTAGAGAAGTTGAATACAGTATTAAATCTAGTATTGAACTCAAAAATCAGACTAAAAAATTTGATGAGAGGGCACAGTTGTACTGCACTTTCATGTGAGGTTTTTTGAGACCATACCACCTCTTTACCTCCTCTAGGTGCTCTACAATGTGTTGTTAGAATGCTGATGCATTTTCATTTCTGGAACATAGAGGGTACCTTAGTACCCATTGATCACTGTGGATTTCAAGTTATGCTTTTATTTCATGTGTTCATCAGGTCGAAGCATTTGACTGTTTTTATGCCAGGTGTCTGGTCATGCATTTCCCTGTAACTCCCAACAAGTACTGATGTGAAGATCTAGCTCAGCTGTGAGCCTCTTTAAAATGTGTGCCCCAGAACTGCAGAGGTCTCCGTGTCCTGGCTGGCCTCTGGCCCTCAGAGCTAACCCTCCAATTCATGTACCCTGCATCCTGTCCCATAGCCAAGTGTTCCATCTTGGGATTCAGTGTAATTAGCACAGCTTAACAAAGCATGGCCTTAGGAAGGACATGCTTTGCCATACCTGTGAACATAACCTGATAGAAGGCTTAAAATGCTCTTCATTTTTCTTTTGGCATATTGTGGTATGTGCTGACATCAGATGTTAGTATGTGGGCAACATCAACCTGGCTAAACATCTGTTGCTATTCATTCCGAAGCCAAAAGGTCACTGGCTTTCTTGGCTTTTTTTTCTATGCCCTCCTCTAATAACGGGAGGAAGAAGGAGCCTTGCATGTCATGCCCTCTAAAAGCTTCTCACACACACATGCTTGTGCAAGCAATGTGCTCAAACCTGGCTAGGTGTAGTAAAATTTCTAATTTTGCTCTAAGTTTTACTAGTGGTAACTTTCTAAGCTTATTAACTTACGTAACTGTCCTTGAACTTTTTTTTTTTCCTCACACTTTAATGGTTTTAATAAATGAGCATAGTTAAAAACTGTTATGGTACTGGACTTTAATCCATCCCTTAGTTAGAATTTCCACCATGAATACCTATTAAATAATTTTCTATCTTATCCTTTTGCTATGCCAGAATGGAGTACACTATCCTGCATATGTAAGTCAATTTCTTGTAACTACATTGGTTATTTTTAGTACTGAAAAATATGTGGTTTTCAAAGTTCTGTATATCTATTATTAAGTATGCATGAGTTTCTCTAAAATTTAAAATTTTCTTGTTTAAAGGTACCTGCTCCTATCACATACCCATTGACCACACCTCAAGTGCCTGTATATGGAATGGTAAGAAGCTTGATTTGTTTAGTATTCATGAAAACTGAGTTGTCTCCACCAGTGGGTTTCATGTAAAAATTATGATGTTCAAACCATCCTGCAATTAAATGTGTTGGCAGTAGTGTGTGAGATATGGTATGTTTGTCAACTGCATTGAAGGAGATGACTCTGAGGCTGATATAGCAGTGGTTTTTAAAAAGCTTTGACTTTATTCTGTCTGTGTGTTCATATGTTTCTTTTCTACTATACTTCAAATGCAAAAAGATGTATCTTGTGGAAGTAGTTTGAATTTTATATATTTGTTTTTGTGGGTTTTTGTTTTTCTCACAGGTACCTCCTCAGGTTGGAGCTGCTCCTTTGATGGCACCCCAGTCAATGATGTACACACAGCCTGGTCTAAGGCCAACAAACCCTTTTGCACCTGTTTCTGAAACTCAGGTGAGCAGTGCTCTTTAATCTTGTTTTCATTGAAACTTCAGTCTTGACAAACACAACCAAATGCCTCATGAAAGGCTGCAGGTGTATTTCTGCATGTGAAAGTGAGGGGTTCCTCAGTCAAGGGCAGCAACTTTTGCTGGTGAGGAGGAAAATTCAGATGATGGAATTGTAGGAAGCAAGGAAGAAAGTAAAAATGTGATTTTTACTTCTCACTGTTTCAATATTAAGTGAAGGAGTGGTGAAGGCATGCAGGTTTTAGTCTCCCTATGACATTAGTTGGATACTTGGTGTAGTCATGCTGACCAGACCAGTGTTGGAAGCTGTTTCAAGGATCAGGTGATGTGGGAGGGAAAAAAGCATGGACAAGAGATCATTCAAGCTGGAGAAACTGTACTCTTGTCATCCAAATACACAGGTCTTAATATTCTTTGGGAGTTTTCAAGTGCCAAATCCTATAGTCTTAATTTAAAAGTAACAAAGCAGCCAAATAGATTCTTTATTCTAAAACACTGGGAAAGCATTTGTTATGTAAGTGGCATTAATACATAATCTTTGTTTCACAGATACAGTTTATGTAGAACCACCAAAGCAACAAGATGTGAGAACAACCAAATACTGGTAAAAAAACGAAAAGACTGAATTTCAATCTTTCCATGATGTATTCCTGAACAGGGCAACTGTTTATTCCCTGTATAATACAATATTATTTTGAACTGCAATGCTTTAGAGATTCTTGTTTATAACAGTCACTGCAGTGTGAAGTCATGTTTGTTTCCTGATTTATTTTTTTTTAACTGCTCAGCAGAAAACTATTTTTATTGAGGTTGACTCAGAGGTGCAAGCTGGATTACCATGTTCAAAATCAAGGAGAAGGTTACATGATTGCTGTACAACCTTTATCATCAGTGGATTACCTTAGGAATTGACTGAGAATGTCAAAGTTATTTATTTTATTCATAAATTCTGTGGCTGCTGTAACCAAGACACAACATGAAATCAAGTTGAGCAATAAAATTTTTATGTGCTCTAATAAATACTCTGATAGAGCAATGCTTGCATTATCATAAGGCAAACATTGTGTGAAATCAGACAGCTTTTTCACATTAGAATAACTCATAGTAATTTGCAAACTTTATAATGTGAGTTTGAAATGCTGTGAATCAACAAGACACATTACACAGACATAGTAAAAATAATAAATTGCTCCATTGGTATGTCAGTATTACAGGGCTGAGTAAAAAGAGGCAGCAGCTGCAAGGCTGCAGGCCTGTGATGGAGATGAGGAAATGAGTTCCAGAAGAGCTCGTGCAGCTCCATCAGGTGCCAGCAGCTCACCTGCACAGGTGCCTGCTCTGCAGGTGGCACCTCCCACGGGGCTCAGGCAGAGCAGCCTGGGCAGCCAGGGTCTGTCAGTGCCCCAGGCACAGCACCCAGCAGCACTCAGAGCCTCCTGGTAACTGCAGTGGAGGCAAGAGAGCCAGCTCTTCTTTCTGAAGTCCATTAGGTCAAAAGACTCAAACCTTGCAATCATGCTGACACTCGTGAACTGGCAACTATTTTGAAATTATCCAGCTGTAGAGAATAGCTTGTGCTTCTTTTTTGAAATAAGAACCTAGTTGTAAACCATATAAAAATAATTATTTTTAAATGTGTAAATACATGTAAACTTTTAGATAGTTGTTTCTTTGATGCTGCAGTAATCTTCTTCTTCTGTAGTAATTTCAAGGTAAAAAATTAAGAAATCCAGACTCTTTTTGAAAGGAAAATCTTTGAAATCAACTAATTTATGAAGTATTTCTGTTCACAATGGGTCAGATGTGTACAGACTTGTGGAACATATTTTGTACTTAAGAATCTTCCTCCAGAACTGAAATTGGCTATGAAAATGCCTTATCTTGCATTTTTCACTGTCTGATAAAGAGTGATAGCATTAAAAAACCCAGTAGTTACAATTAAGTAGATAGAAGGGGGAAGAACTTTTCCTCCAGAAGTTTTGTGGCAAAATGCAATGAAAAGCTCTCCTGTAAAATTACTTCTAATAATTATTAATATTAAAGCTGAGTTTTCTACTGTTACAATAGACCTCCAGCATAGTATGTCTTTTATCTTCTGGGAGAGTCTGTAATTGCAGAAATGTCTCTCACTCTCACCATAAATGCAGATAGGCCTGAGAATCTTGTCAAACTCTCCTGTAGAGAACTTCTAAATGAAGCACATTCCTCAGAGTGAGAACAACAACCCTTCTGTTTTTCCAAATGCTTAATTCTGTCCAAAGAGTGCAAAAGTAGTATTTCCTAACCCTATGGTAAATATTTTGCCCAATGAATCAATACAAAAGAAACAAAATAGAACTCCTCTCCCCAACCCTTGAAATCTGTAACTGCTCATTTCCTGGAAAATGAAGCCTTGCAGAAATTTAAAACTCAGTGTTCCTTGATGTGTATTGATTTTGAAAGAATTTGGACCCAGTATATGGTAGTTTAATGTTCAAGTTTGAATTACAAAGGGCTTCAAGCTTTAATCCACCTTTATTGGGTTGAACAATTGTACAGTTTTAAGCCAATGAGTTCTTCAGTGCCTATAGTTGCCCTCCACATGCTGAGGGAATAGATGCCATTTCAAATGGGTCGTTGTGTTGAGAGGACTGTTTATTTCAGAAATAGTGAATTCCATAGATTCATTCAGCAGTCAAAAGTCTTGTGTTCAAATTAGATCAGTTCATGTAGTTGTAAATGTCTGGGCATTAATGGCAGAAGTGAGAGTGCTACAAGCAGGCAGTTCCTAGCACTGTAAGCTGTTAGGTCTCTTTCTTATACTGAGTTGTATAAGTAATAACACATTATTTTAATAAAATATGCAAATAAATGCCTGGCAAGCAGTATATATTTGTTATAACTTTATTGCAGAGCATTCTGAATATCTGGAATATACCTGGCTCAGAAATGGATTTAGTCCTGGATAATAGCTTGCACTACATCTGATTTGCTCTGGATCTTTTCATGGTTCTTTTGGTCTGCTTTCTTGTAGCAAAGCTGTCTGATACCAACTTAACTAGTATTAAAAAAGGAGAAACAGCCACAAAGTATGTTTTAAGAACTTTATAACCTACCTTCTGTTGTTGCTTTGAAACACAGCTTACAGCTTGATCCTTGTGAAGCCAAGATCTCTTTGTACCTTCTCTCTGCACACAAGTGCACAGGACTGGGTTTTGCCCAACTCTTCCTTGTGCATGTATTGGAACACCTAAAATGGCAGAGTATGTTTAAATAACACATGAGAAGTGAAAGCCAAGGACTTAGGATGCTGTCAAGGCTTTTATGGCTATTCTCCACCAAAAAAACCCACTTTGAACACCAAGGTGGTTCTTGAGGGTGACTGTACCAGCCTGCAGAAACCGCGAACAGTAGTTGTGAGTGAAGAGAGATGTATATAAATGTGATTTTCCTTCCAACTCATTGGATCAGAATCATGTTCTGAATACTTCAGGAAGCTGATAACTAAGATGTCTCTCCGTGTTTGTCTGAACAAGGAGGAAGACTTTGATTTGTGCTGTACACTTTGCATTCTTGTACTTTAGTGGGTCACTTGAGCCTCACTGTTGGGATTGGTGCTGCTGCTGGCAGGCTATGATGGCACATGCCATAGGATGGCTTCTGTGGGACTTTGGAAAGGTGGATTGTGTGAGGCCTCTTGGACTTGAACATGTACCTCTCTAAATAACTGGGGTTTTCTAATGTTCTCTAGATATAGTTTGACTTTGCCTCCAAGAAGTTATTGATTTTTTTTAAAAAAATTTTGGACATGTGTACTAGAAAAATCTGTTCTGTGCACATAGTGGTGGAATATTTGTAGGTAAATAACAAATGGACTTTTGTTTAATAAAAAAAACCAAAACCAACAGCAAAAACCACACACACAAATGTAACAACAACAACAAAACTTCTGACTACAAGATTGAATACAGGGTGTATCTATCCCCAGCTGGATATTTTGATGTGTGGCAGGGATGGGGGGGTTACAATTAGAATAGTATGCACTGTGGATCGGTGCTTAATTTGTACATAAAAAGGAAAACTTTGTTTGGGGTAGTTTGTATTGTAAGGATAACATCTAAAGGCACTGTATCAGTCGTTTATTTCCATTGAAAAGATTATATTTTTGAGCAATGGAAACTGTACATGTTATCATTTATACATTACTGATAGCTAGGACTAGAGAAAACCTGTTGCTATGACTCTGAAGGTGTATCTGACTTTCATTGATCTGTACATTGCTGCATCACTACTTCATGCAGATTCTCATGATCATTTATTTGAAGAGATTGTAGTAACTGGTACAGTTACAACAGGACTTGTAACGTCAAATCTTTCAGTATATCTCAGATGTGTATCCTGGTGATTAAGCTTAATCCTTTACCAAATGTTTGGCTGGAATCTCATCTTGGAGCAATGACAAAATAGGTGCTGGAACAGATTTCCCTCACCTCAACCCACACTTTATTTATTTAATAGGTCTTGTTTTGTATGTTATGTTTTTCCCCATAACAGGTTTGTGCCTTTTATTGGATATTTATTTAAAAGGAGCTATGATAATTTAGGTTGCTTTTTTTCAGATGTATTCTTGTACAGCTGTTCCTTTCTGTGAGTTCCTTCATTTTATAAGAATACAGAATGTGTGGAAAATATACTAGCCACAAACTGGAAAAAAATCTAAGGATTTATGTTCTATGAATTTTTTAAAAAATAAGCCTAAGCACAAGACTGGCTGTGTTGATATTTTAATTGTGGAACTTCACAATTTGTTAATATGCAAATTGTTCATTTTTTAAAAAATTGCTCATATCCACATATTTGATGAAACAAGTTTTGGAAAAAAATAAACTTTGGCATATGCAAGGCGTGTGTATGTGATCGTTTTTTGTGTTCTGGGGCTTAAGGCTTTCTGTAATGCCTATAAGCCATGGCTGAATCAGGGTGCTCAGCTGGCTGATTCCACCTCTGTGTGTACCCTGGAGAGGAGAAGGGAGGCTGAGCCTCGGCTGAGTCTGCCTGGGACAGGGCAGGGACCCGGGCTGCTGCAGCTGCTCCTCTTTCTACCTCAGAAAACTCTATTTTCAACAGTTGTATTTTTGTTTATTTGGGTTTCAGAGATGTTTTCAGTTGTGACCTTGGATTACACAGTAGTTCATTCGCGTTGTCTCCGTCTCCGGGCCGAGGCTCCGGGGCTCGGCCTGGCGGGGATTCAGCGAGCTGGCGGCGAGGCAGCACCGCTGATCCTTTAGAAATATTTACTGCAAACCGTTAAAGGCAGTGCTCCCGTTTGGCCTGTCATCCACGCTGGGGGAGAGGCAGAGCAGCTGCGTTTAGAAGCAAGGGCGCTTTCTGCGCAGGCAGAAGCAGGGGCTGGGATAGGCGGCATCTCCTTCCCGGGACGCGGCAGGCAAGGCACTCACAGCTGCGGCCACCGCAGGCAGCCCCCGCTGCCGGAGCCTTCCCTTTCTCATAGGGCAGCCTGCCCCTTCCTCCCGGAGCCTTCCCCTTCCCTTCACACCGAGCCCTGCCCCTCACGGCGGAGCCTTTCCCTCTCACACCGAGCCCTGCCCCTCACGGCGGAGCCGCCCCTTCCAGCCCCGCCTCCTCATCCCCACGGGCCAATGGGCGGTGCTCGGGGCTGCCACGGCCCCGCCCAGCGCGCCTCGCGCGGCGCTGACGTGATGACGCCGAGGGGCGCACGCCGCGCATGCACCGTCCGTTCCCAAATGGCGGCGGCCGGAGGCAGCGAGGCGGCGGCGGCGGGCGGGAAGCGCGGCCCGCTCGGCATCCCTGAGGCGGCGTTCGTGGTGAGCGGGGCTGGGCAGCCCTGAGGCGCTGTTCCGGGGAGCGGGGCTGGGCATCCCGAGGCGGCGTTCTGGGGAGCGAGCAGTGGGGGCTGCGCTCGGCCCGGCCCCGCGAGGCGGCCCCGTGAGGCGGGCGGGACCCGGGGCGCGGGTGAGGCCCTCACGGCCTCGGCCCTGGGCCTTCTCGCGGGTGAGGGGCCCTGTTCGGATGCCGAGAGGGCGTTCCCGCAGCGGCAGCTCGGGTGCCGGCTCGGCAGGAGCGGCTCCGGGCGGGGCGGCCGCGCCGCTCCTGCTCCGCCGTAACGCGCCCCGCTCCGAGCAGCTGTCCCCGCATCTTCGCCTCTTGATCCACTTTTACACTGCCGAGGAGATTCACTGTTCAGAAGCGCCGATGTGTTCTTGAAAACCAGCAAATGTGTATCTTCTGGAAAACAGGCCGAACTTGTTTATCCAGCTTTAAAAACTGATGTACCGAGGGTTTGGTGATTCTGGTGAGGGGTTGAAAAGCAGGAGTCAGTGATTTGTGCAGTGGCATAATCTCACCATCATCTGTTGTCCCCTTTCACTGTGAGCTCACTCTTGGTACAGTCTTGATTGCTGTTTTATTTCCTTTGATCGATAGCTATTGATCCCAGTGGCTGTCCCTACCTGCCTTGGGGATCTTGGGAAGTGTTGGATGTCTGCCCCATCTGATACAACTGCTTTTGCAGAGATAAATTTGTTTGACTTGCATTTTGCTGTTTCTGGATGCAGTGCTTGTTCTGCTGATGTGCCTTGTCTGGGTGTAGGACCTGACCAGACAGGTACAGTGCATTGACTTCCAGTGATCCAGCTCCTCCTTTTCCTTTAAGGTTTTTAAACAGTAATTAGGATGTGGCAAATCCTTACTGGGCTGGGAACCATTGCTTCTTCCAGCTAGCTTCCTTCCATGCCTCATGAGAGACCATCAGGGATCAAAGTGCAGGGGAAGGGCCGTGTCTTCAGCTGCCCGTCCTGACAGAGCACAGCTTGTGGTCTCTGCTGACTCTGCAGTGCAGGTGGCCACCCTGGCAGGAGGCAGGACCTGAACAGCCTCAGCAAGCACTTTAAGGGCCTCTGTCACATCCCTCACTCCGTGCTGGTGGCTGCCTTTGTAGCTGCTGTGTTTGGTTCCATTCGTTTCCTCTCAGTGCCTGTCTGAAGTGTCTTGTGTGCTGTGTCACGTGGCTCCAAGAGTACTGTGCTTCTCTTCTTCAGAACCTTGTGGATCTTCACAATCTCTGGATCTGAACATCTTGGAAGCTTCCTAACTCTGTTTGGAGAGGTGCTCTGATCAGGTACAGGTGTGTCTGCAGAAGAGCTCCTCGGTGGTGATCACAGAGTACTTGGATGTAGGTGGTAGAACAGACTTTCTTTCATTCAAAATAAGCCTGCACTGAGAAGTTGTAATGGTATTCTGCTCTGCAGAGTGAAAATATCACTGTCTTGAGGGTAGGTTTTACTAGAGCTTTTTTATTTCAGAAAATAGGTTTCTGTTTCAAAAACATTTAAAGACTTCCTGATCTCTTGCTTGGCATTTCCCCCCATGCTGCATGGGCAGTCTTACTGTGAGTCTTGTCTTCAGAGATGTTTCCTGTGAGTGTCTTGGTTCAGCAGAGGCTCCTCACACCATTTATGGCTCGTGTCTTCTCTGAGGCAGTTGTTCTGTACACTCCTGCCCCTCTCCAGGTTTCAGGTGATGTTGAGCACTCAGAGCAGCTAGTGTTAAGACAGGGTTTTGCTGGATAAGAAACTCTCAGAACAGAACTTTCAGCTGTGGTGGTTTTGAGCTCAGACATTTCCAAATGAAATGCCTTCGTTGTTCTGCCTTCTTCAGCAGGTGTGAGGATGCAGCTCTGCAGAGATGTGTCTCTTGTTGTGTTCTCTGCACAGGTCCCCAGGTGATGAAGCTCTCTGCAGAGTGAGTGCCTGCAGCTCTTTATTTGGGTCATCACTCAGAAGAGAACCCTAGGGACACGTGGGAATGCTCCATCCTGCTGAACTTCAGGGCTTCTACAGAGCATTCCTGTGGCTTGGCTTGAAGTTTGCCAAATGGTGCTTTGCCAGTGAATTCTCTTCCTAAAAAAGATACAGAGGAGTTCTGGCAGGTCCTTGCAGAACCTGTAAGTGTTGTAAGAATTCTGCAGTGGAGGTGCTGTGGAATACACCACAAAGTGAGGATCCTGGTGGCTTTGGCACCTCAGAGCTGTTCTGATCAAGCTTAAAGAAGTGACTGTGCCTCAGCCTTGCCAGTGGGGAGGTGGGACAAGAGCCTGAGCAGCAGGCTTGGAAGCCCCAGCTGGAAAACCCTGGGGGTAAATCTGAGCTCACCTTGAACTGGGACAGTATGCAGTGGGAGGAGATCACCAGTATATAGAGGGCCTGGATTTACTTCTGGAATCACTTCCCAGCATCTTTGTTTCAGGAGGATGTGCACTGTGTCCTGTCCCTGTGCTGACAGATGGGAGCTGAGGCAGAGCTGGGTGCCAGGCAGGGTGTGGGGGCAGCTGCTGCCCACCTGCTTTTGCTCTGCCCTGCGTGGTTTGGACAAGCAGAGCTGCTTCCACAAGAGGGAGTTTCATTTCACAGTATCCTCAGGCCTCACTTCAATGCTTTCCCAAACCTAATCCTTGTTTTCTTTGTTGAAGGCTTCTCTGGGAGCTTTATCCAGAGGCAGGAATGCTTCCCTGGCTCTGAGGTAGCTCGAGGCATTTTTCAGGCAGGCTGAGGTGTGGTCTCTTGAGTTTGGATCTACCACCTGGACAGGGCTGCCTGCTGCAGGTTGTGGAGTTCGTGTTCTGCTACAGATTTCCTTCATGATAAGGAAGGCAGGGACTTCTTACCAGATTCACTAATTTCCTAGTAAGTTTCTTTAGCCAAGAGAGTTAAGGCATTCATAATGAGGGGGAGCCAGCTCCATGTCTGAGATCACTTTAGTAACATATTACAGTCTGCTTCTGGAATGGAGACTCCAAGTTCAAAAGGAGGAGCTGAAGAGGCCTGTGGTGGGGCTTCCATCAGATTTTACTGAGCTATGGAGACAAGGGCAGAATTACCTCAGTGGGAGAGTGGGGTTGTCTGGAATTTTGTGTGTATGTGGTGCCCAGGCCAGAAACACATGGCTGGTCCCTGGCCTGATGTGCCTTTAGCAGCTGGGAACGTTGGCCCCCAGCACGGAGCTGCTTCCTGGGCTTCTGAAGGAGGCACATGCCAAGGCTGGCATCCTTGCTGACTCAGGCCTTTCTTCTCTGGCAGCTTTTCCTGCCAGTCCCATGGCTCTCACTGTCAGTTGATGGTAGGACTGGCTGGAGTTGTTCTAGAGGCTTTTGTGGCTTCCTGCTAACTATAGAAGGAGCCTTTGAAACCAGGCTGTTCACTTCCATAGTGCCTGTGCAAGCAGATACCTCAGTTTTCCCCCCTGTGCATCTTTCTCTGCCACAACATGCTTGATCAGGCTCTTTTCCTTCATCAGTTGTATCCAAAATAGTTCATAACCTGGTTAGCCACAGAGAAGCATTGTCCCTGCTGTACAGGCAGGGAACCCAGGTTTAGCCATGCTCCATGGATACCCAGCCCTGTGAGGTGTCACTTGTCATCAGCCAGGACTGAAAGCACACTAACCATGTACCCACAAATATGGTTATGAAGTAATCCTTGCACCTATCCCTTAGTTCCTACAAAAAAGGGAAGGAGAGGGAAATGAAGAGATGACTAAGAAAAGAAACAAAATGCTTTTGTACTCCAGTCCAGGAAAAAAGTTTGTTTACGTTTCAAACTCTAGATACGTAGCTGCAGTAAGATGATAGCATGTCTGTGTCTAGAATTTCCATAAAACTCTTCTAACACTGAGGGTTTCTTTCTCCCCTTAAAGGAAGATGTAGATTCTTTTATGAAACAGCCTGGAAATGAGACAGCAGATGTAGTTCTTAAGAAGTTGGATGAGCAGTATCAGAAGTATAAATTTCTGGAACTTAATCTTGCTCAAAAGAAAAGGAGGTAAGTTGTAATTTTTGCAGATTTGGGATATGTTTAGCACAGTTGTGGTTTTTTTTTAAATGATAAGTCTAGTGGCCAGGAGGGCCATGGGGATGCCAGTGCCTCTGCCAGGGCTGTTGGGCAGAGCAGTGCCCTCAGCTCTGGAGAGCTTTTGCTTGAGCAGTGCAGAGTCCTGTGGCTCTCACTGTCAGAATAGTCCATGAACCTCAGAAGAAACACATTTGTTTTGTTTTACTTATTTCTGCTGAGGTTTCCCTGTCCTCTGGGAGACTACAGTTATTTAGAATGTACTGTTTTGGTGAAAGGGGGTCTGTTACTGTTCCTGTGTGTTGTTCCCTTGTGAAAGCTGAGTGGGTTGCTGTGCTTCCAGAGCCAGCCAGCCTTGGTGTTGTGAGGGGCAGGTGAAGCTGGAGCTGAGCTGCCTTTACATGCCATGTCTTTCAAACCTGCTTTTGTAAGCTGGAAGAAGCTGTTAACAAGTTTTAAAATGGAGGGTGGACTGTATAATAACACTGATCACTTGTTTAGGAAACTTTGTGTCTCTGTAAAATAATAAATTATGACTGTTGTTAATTCACAGGCTAAAAAGTCAGATTCCTGAAATTAAACAGACATTAGAAATTTTAAAACACATGCAGAAGAAAAAGGTAAATTATTTTGAATATCTAATGAGTATGAGAAAAGCTAACTACCTTTCCACCCTAACAGAACACATTGCAAGAAATGTTTTGGAGAGCACACTTAATATGCCTTTATAAATAACAGAATTATTTTTAAAGGTATGTAGTACTTTTTGAAAGCTAGTTCAAAAAAAGTTAATGTTTGTAATGCAAACCTCATTTTTAATAGTGTATAGATTGCAGCTAAGCTTTGACTTCATCTCCATTCTTTATATAGAGATTTCTGTATTGTTTTAAATATATCTTTTAAAAATGCATTATTCTTGGAGCTCTAACTTTACTGTTGAAGTAAAGTTATGTAGAATTCCACACAAGTTTATACTGTATCAATGGTAGAAAGCAGAAAAGTGTGCTCTTTATTCTAAGTTTTATGTCTTTAATATATTTCCAGTGAAAATAGCAATTGTAAGTTTTATCATTTGTCTTAAGGATTCCACACATCCAATGGAAACCAGATTTTTATTGGCAGATAATCTCTACTGCAAAGCTTCAGTTCCTCCTACAGATAAAGTTTGTTTGTGGTTGGGGGTAAGTAATATTGAACTTTCTCTGAAACTGTTTTAATAACTTATAAAAGGCTTGTGAAAGAGAGTTGTGGTTGCTGTGTCCCCTGGTTGTAGTGGGCATGGTTCTGTTGCTGGGTGCATGGTGGTGCTGCACCATGGCAGCAGAGCACATCTGACCAGGCAGCTTCAGTGTGTAAGTGAGGATTTCTTGTTCCGTTTTATTTGGTTCCTGAACAGTTAGATTTCAGAGAATTGTCTTTTTGCTGGATTGTTCTTTCCAAAAACCTTGTTTGTGTTTCCCTTTCCATTTCTGTCACTTTTTGGTTCAAATTAATGACATTGCCTGGCATGGGAATGTGCCCAGCAAAATAACTTAGTTTGGCAAGTAGCTTCCCATCTTCTCTATGTTATTTGTATTCAGCATCTTGCTTTCCCTTTTCATGCACCTTTTTAGGGAAAGATTGGATTTCTGTTCTCACAGGTATCTGCCAGCATTTAGAGTGGACTTTGCACTAAAGCCTGCTGGGATCAGCATTCACAATCCAGATTCCTAAGTACTTAAGCACTATCAGGTTGGAGTATTTTTTATTTAGAGGCTTCATTATATGTGGAGATTAACCTGCTGCTTATTTTGAGCCTTAAATCATGGATGTTCCTAAATCCCAGTGTTGGCTGCCAAACAAAACCTCTTGGTTAGGACAGAACCATCCAGACTGATTGGACAGTTGCTCCCAACCTTTCCCACTTCTGTCATAAAAAGAAAACAATTTTCTGATGCCTGTTGCTATTAGGAGACTGTCTTCAGAATTCATAAATACTGACTTTCATGGAACATCCCAGGTTTATTTTCTAACAGAAAATCAGAGAAGGTTCATCTTATTGACAGTTCACGCTGAAAAGCTGTGATGAAATGCCACACACAACCAATTTTATTTAGGTGTTCTTGGCATTCTGCCTTTCTCCTGCTTGTTGCCTACACTCTGTTGGGCTGTGTGTGTCACTGTCACTGGGGATCTCTCCTGCACCTGCTTTAAAGAACAGATGATCCAGTGTAGCCTTCTGTGGGAACCTGTCAGTCACAGCCTGTGGCTCCATTCAGGGCTCAGTTCTGGAAAGGGACAAAGCTTCATTGGTGCATTTTCACCTGATACTGCTCTTTATCTCATCCTGTGGTAGCTTCTTACTGAAACAACCATGTCTGGATTAAAAACCATCACCACAGCATCAGAGAGGACTTTTATACCTGTTGTATCACTAAACCTGTAGTAGCTCTTGTTACTGACAGTGCCAGCTGTTTGTCAGTGTTCCACACAGATCCACACAGAGGTTTATCTTGAATCCAACAAAAACTTTCTAGAGTTGTGTGGCACCTGAAAGGTGCTGCTGAGAAATGTAAGGTCTCTCACTTTTCAAATACAGTGAGGATGAGATCCTAATACCTGAAAGGCTGCATGTGAGCCACAGGGGAAGAAATCCTTCCTTGCTGAGCTATAGGAAGAGAACTTAACTTTAAGTCACTAGAGAGATTTATTACTCAGTTACTGAAGGGGTGGAGGCCTCAAGTGGATTTGGACATTGCCTGTCCTGAATCTTGTCTTGGCCTGTCAGGACAGTGTGGTGCTAATGGGATTAGTTTTGAACAACAGCTTAAAATATACTTGGTGGGACTTAGTCCTTACAATGCAAGAGTAAAAGCTTTTATCAATCATTCTTTTTCAGGCCAATGTGATGCTTGAATATGATATTGATGAAGCTCAGGCTCTGTTAGAGAAGAATTTGTCAACAGCCACAAAAAACCTCGATCTTCTAGAGGAAGACCTGGATTTTCTCAGAGATCAGTTCACCACTACAGAAGTCAGTATCCTTTTCATTGATGGGGGGGAGGAGATGTATCTGAAAGCCAGGTAACCAACTTTCTGATGTGTATTTATCTTAGACTGGCTGCCTCAAAATTCTGTAGCACCTGTGAACTTTGCTGCCCTGGCAGTGTAATGGAATATTGTGTTGGCAGGGCTGAGTCGGAGGTTGGTGTGTGAGAGGTAACAAAACTTGTACATGTGTCCTCATGAGATCTAGTGCAGTGGTTGCTAACCCAGACTGACTGCAGAGTGAGTTGGAAGGTTGGGTTGATGCCCAGGTGACCACCTTAAAGCACAGTCACCCTTCCTCTAGATCATATGAACATTGTTCTTTGTTACCCATCTTGGAGCCCTTGGGCTGTGCTCAGTGTTTTTTAAAATTTCTTTATACTGCCATGAGCCATCTCCTGGGTGTGCAGGGTTGGTTTTTATGCTTTCTAGTTAAAAACTATTTTAATGAGTGTAGCCATTACCTGAAGCATTAGATTTAGTTTAATGAAGGCACAACTGCTTGTTCTTTCAAGTTGATACTTGAGCTGTCTTAGTGCAGCAGGAGTTTGGGATGCCTGAAAGAGGCAAATAGAGCTGATATGGGCAGCTTGACTGAAATCAGCAAAGAGTTAGGCAAAATTAAAATGGTGTAAATTAGGTGAAATTAAAATTAAGAAAATAATTTCTTAAAAAACCTCTGCAATATCTTTTTGGAGGTTTTTTTAAGTAATGACCTAAATACTGCAGTTACCAGTGTTCCTGAGAGCTGAAGCTCCACACCAACTCAGCCCTTTCATGAAATGGTTTCTGTACTGACTGTTGTAACTAAATGGCCAACGCTGTAACCTGCATTTTGTCCTTTTTTAAAAATCTTTTTTTTTCTTTTTTCTGCTAGCATGAGCTGTTTCCTTAATTCCACACCCTCAGATATGGCTAGAGTTTATAATTGGGACGTAAAGAGAAGAAACAAGCAAGACCCATCCAAAAACAAAGCATAGTTTTTCCAACTTTAAATGTGGTTTCAATTTCCAAGTATTTTTTATTTAAGCACCCCCAAACCTCATTCAGGACTGAGTTACTTTCAGCATTTCAGTAAATGGTAAAATATATAAAAACTAATGGTGAGCACCATATTATTTATTTGTAAACTCAAAATTTGGTTTCATGCATGCTTCATGAAATTATTTGAAAAGGCACCACACAGTCCAGCAAAGGATGTAGTATTTTGATCAGACCAGTCCATCGTAAATAAATTTCTACCTGAAAGCCTGTCTGAAAGCTGAGGGGCAGGTATGAAATGGACCCTGGCACGTTCACAAGCTAAGGCAATGCAGGGTTTTCCATCTCTGTACAGCTGATGGAGTTAACTTGGACTTGGGCTGGGAAGATGTGCAGCTGTAATGTTCTAGAAAACAACAAAAATAGAGTGGAATCTTGGGGTTTGTGTCAGTCAGTCAATGGCAGCACCAGTCTGCAGGCGTTCCTGGATATCCACTTTGGATAAACTTGTGGTAACTGTGCTTTAGCTAACTGCCTGTCACTGAGCTCTCAGCACTTCACGTGCAGCAGTTTGTGATTTCCTCAGAGCAGTGGGAAGGCAGTGAGCAGCACAGGGCAGGTGTCACCCCTTGTTCTCCATATGTGTGCCCACGTTGGTTATTTTGGGGAACTCCCAGAGCCCACAGCCTGGAGAGCCTCCCACTCCGCCCCCTTGGCCCAGATGTCCTGTTCAAATGTCTGAACACAGCTTCCCAGGTGGGAAACCTGTGTTAGGTCAGGAGCCTGACTGCAACATGACCTCTGCTGGTACAGTTGGAGTATTTTTTGGTCCTTCCGAAGCCTTGCGAGATTGTTGCCTCTTACCTTTGCAGTTTCTTTCTAAAATGAAATGCTCAGTGGTGATGTCAGTGGCTAATAATCACATTCTGTGACTGAGAGTACAGGTTTCACTGCAAAATAAATGCAAATGTTAACTGTTCAATCTTCATGTAAGAAACAATATACCTGTAAATTTTTTGTACTTTTATTTCATGATATTAAAATAGTAAAACTGAACAGTTGTGGCAAACAGCTGATTTTGCGCATTTTTCTTTGTGTGAAAGTCATGAATGTGATGTGTGATTTTCTATAATGTTTTCCTCCCTTAACAGGACGTGGGGGAGTGAAAAATTCCGTGGAAGCAGCAGACGTGAAAAGTGTGGCTGCTGGATGCTGGTGTGAATGAAAGGGGGGGTGTGAGTCAGCACATCTGAATTGGTGACTGAAAGCAAGTGATTTACCAGCACTGTGCCTGACAAAAAGTGAGCTGCAGGGAAGGGCAGAGAGCAGGCAAGCCCTTAGCACTGGTCAGCAGTGAGTGCCTGGGCTCATCTCTTCCTTCCCCAGGGCAGTGCTGCTGTTTCAGTGTCTGTGGCTGCAGCAGAGGAACGTGGAGCCCTGCTGTATTCTGCCACAGGTGTCTGCTACAGCAGCAGGATGTGGCACTGGTCAGGCTGCAGGCTGCTGCTCTCCATTTCCTTTTTCTAGCAGCAGCAGTGCTGGAAAGGCAGCTGCACAGAGCCTGATTTCTCCCAGCTTTTTCCTCAATTCGAATTCATGAGATCCCAACAGGCTGTGCTCCCCCCCACCCCTGGCTGGTCCTAAGGCAGCAATTGCCTGCCTTTGTTGTGCACAACAAAACGACCAGTTAAGCATTTTGCACAGCAAAAGCAGAACCGAGCAGAATCAGCGCGGGATGCCACTGCCAGGAAGCTGCTGCCTCGTGTCAGAGGGGACAGGGGACAGCCTTGGAGCTGAAATGGCTCCTGTGTCCAAAGAGGTCTGGTTCCTGGGGAGAGGGAGATGATTGGGGCCATCATAACTTGGGGTTTGGCATTTATGTTTGATCTGAGGTAAATAAAAACCCCAGAGCTCACAGATGAGCTCTGTGGCTAACCCCTGCCTGGGTGTGCTCTGCCCTTTGCTGCTGTAGCTGCTGTGCCACCAGAGCTCCTGGAGGGGCCAGGGCTGCGGGGCTGCAGCTGCTGCCACCAGGGGCTGGTTTGTCTCAGAGCAGTTGGTCTGGCTTTTCTCAGCAAGGCAGAGTTCAGGTTCTGCAGAGGGAAGGGTGTCCAGTGCCTGTGAGGCAGTGCCTGGGAATAGTGGATCCAGCCCTGGCTGGAATACGGAGCAGGGAACAGACTAAGAACAGACTAAGAGAGAATGGGCAGGGAGAAAGGGAAAAAAAACAACCACCAAAGTTTCTTTACAAGTTTTGAATTTCACATTATCACGTAGTAACCATTTTGCTAAATACAAGCATGTTTTCAGTCACATACAGACAGCTAAATACAGCATTATTTTCACATTTCGTTACAGTGCATAACAAAGCGAGGACAGTGTAAAGTATGCTTTTATTCTGGAGGTTCTGAGCAAGTTCAGTTTAACATGCAGATTGTTTTTAACATGTGGTAGAGACCACAGAAAGTTAGCTTTTGCTTTTTTTTTCCTCTTTTTGTCCTAGAGTATAAGAGCTCCTGACCTTTAGCCTGTGAGAGGTATCACCACCTGATTTCTCTAAGTCCCTCTAAATCAAAGCATTAAAACCAGTTGTTAGAAAAGAATTCTTAGCATATCCAATAAGTTCTTCATCTTAGAAAAAACATTCCAAATTTTGTACAGATGAATCTACATTTCCTATATTTTAATAAGCTGTCTAGAAAATGCAAGGAATTAGAAAAAGATGTCGATAATGATTTCTCTATCATTTAATATAACAATTTATTAACTCTAAATAGTTAAGACTGTGTACATTTTCTTCTGTACTGTTCCTCTTTAGAATTACAACACTTCTGTATTTAAATTGAAGATTTACTCTGAAGGCCAGCATGCACTTACTGGCTTAGGCTTTCTGGAATTTCTCCCTGGGAGCAGTAACGGGGAATATCCAAAACCCATTGAATAAAATATTGTCTGTCTCATGAAAAGTGATGTTTCCCCTCTGGCCAGGCTCTCACACAGGGAATTACAGAATTTGACTATTGCTAAATGTCTGATCCAACTCCCAACTGCCCCTCTTGTCACACTCTGGCTCTGTGCCCTTGGGGGCTCAGCCAGACACCCCAGACACACACCTAGTGTCCAGCTGGCCCCTGAAAAGCTGAAGCAGCTGCTAGGTGGACTTTCCATGCAGGGAACAAAGAAAATGACCCTTTGGTACTGTCTGTCCCTGCCTTTGTGAAATGCAACTTTCTGAGCTGGTCTGAGCAAACCCCACACTGCCCTGGCAGCTGCCCAGCTCTTGGGGTGCTCCCTGCACCCACCTCTGCTCACCCAGAAACAGATTTTGTAAAGGGCATACTTTTCTTTTTAATCTTCAGGGCACTCAACCCAACCACAAGTGCCTGGCATTCACTGGCCTTCAGCAGAAGGTGTTGGATGCTCTCACAGCCCATTCCAGCAGTGACAAGCTCACCGAGCAGTGCCAGGCCACTGCCACCCCCTTCCTGCCATTTGCTCCCTGTGCCCTCCCAGCAGGTGCAGCCATGCTGCTCCCTTGCAGAGCCCAGGAACTGAAAGTGTTCCTAGAACACCACAAACAAAAGTGTTCAGGGTTTGGGTTGCTGGGTTGGGCTTGCTGTGGGTTTGGGGTTTTTTTACAGCTTCGCTATGGAAACCGCAGGTTTTTTCTTAATGCAGACCTGCCCATGTGCTGCTGCAGGCTGTGAGAATGGGTTCAGAAGGAGAAACAGCCTGAACTCAACAGCAATCAACACCTGTATTTCTGTAGATGGGGAAGATTAAAAAGCTGGAACAAATATTTTCTTTTTCTCTACTCAGAGGCCAAAAATAAACACTAGATGCTTCCTGTGGCTTTTACCTAATCCCCCCTCCTGCCCATTGCAGTTTGGTGTATAAAGCTTTCAAACACAAGTAAAAAAGTCACTATAGTTTTGTTTGCTCACTTTCAATAGGCTGAAGTTTCCTAATTTGCTACAGGAGCACAGTCACCCCATTGCACTTCAAAAGCTTGGGTTAAAATTTGGCAGAAGCAAAGCTTTTAAGTGGTGAATGGCATTCCCAGAAAACATCCACCTACATACAGCTTTTGTGACACGGCTGCCATCCCATAATGGCCAGCCTGAGATGGATCCTCTTTTGTCAAACTAAAACATGAAGGAAAACAATTTTTACTCTTGAGTGTGTCTTGAGGCTTTCCTTTCCACCTGCTCAGACACTCCTGCTGTGTGTTCCACCTTCCCAGTGGCAGTTCTCTTCCACAGAGGCCAAGACAGAAAATGACATTTTAACAGCAGAAAGTACCAATGGAAGCTGTTGCTTTCAATGCTATTTAATTTCTTTAAGAGCTGATCTCACCTTTTAGGATGTCTGATGCACCTGAGTTAAGCTTTTCAAGTTTTTTCTTTTGAGTTTCCTTTTTCCCTCCTTCCTTTCCATTCCTCCTTGTGACCTGGCTGGTAAGGTCAGCACAGAGCTGTTACTGAGACAGAAATGGAGTGTCCCACCTGGCTGCAATACCCAGCCTTAAGACATGACACCTGAGGACATGGTTCTCTCTTTATGCTCTTGATCACTTAATTCTGCTGGAAAGCCCTGAACTTGGGGTACTTTCAAGGTACTCACCCAGGCACTAAATGAGTAAAAATTGCATTGAATAATCTCTACTGCAGCAGGAGTTGCCATTTAGAGTCTTGGTTCCGCACAGCAAGAAAACTGCTGTTAAGGGAGAAATAATTTAAACTTTAATTACCAATTAAATAAGTACTGTTTTCCTCTTTAAACCCCACAAAATATTATTTTCTATTGAACTAGGTTCAAGAACATAAGAAAGAAAACTCAGAAGTGTGCATACCATGTCAGTAAACTTCTCCTGTGGAACTGACCTTATGAGGAAATGGTATCTGTGCTGCCTTTAGACCTTCCTGGAAAGAAAGAGCTCACACAAACCAAAATGTCCTCCTGCTTTCTCTCTGTCTGCCTGTTTGTCATATCCATCCTGTATCCATCCTGTGGCTCCAAAAGCCAGCAGGAAGCTATGGGTTTACTTAAAAGAGAACATGTACAGTACCCTGGCATGTACCAGCCCATTCAGCTCTGTATACCCTCTCCTGTGTTGTGCAGCCCCTCATTTCTGCTTCCTGTCTCCTTACAACATCCACATGCACCCTCACTCACTCTCCTTCAGGTTTGTAGCCCCCAGTTCTGAAAGGTTATTTGGAACAGAACATTTCTTTCCAGGGTCTGTCCTGGTGTCCAAAACAGCGTGGGAGGCTGTTCACAAGGGGAGTGTTGCTCTCCCTTCTGTCACACTGAGTTCACTTAGTAAAGAACGTTTGGTTAGTAGAGTTCATCACCACTCGCCTCTCTAGAGGAGCTCAGCACAAGCACCTTCTATCTGATTTCACCACTTCTTCTGAAGAGTGCACTACGTTCGGGACAAACCCGCTCTTTACCCCTTCCCATCCCTCCTGGATTGAGATGTCCCCCCTTTTCACCAGCTCGTATATATCACGAGTCAGATCAGTGAAGGCCTTCTCCACGTTAATGGCATCCCGAGCTGAGGTCTCAATGTACTTCATGCCATAGGCAGCAGCCAGTTTCTCCGCCTCGTGCCTGGTCACCTGCCGCTGTGTGTCAAGGTCACACTTGTGCCCTACCAGGACAAAGACGATCTGGTACGGCTGCACGTGCACCTTGGTCTCCTCCAGCCACTCGTGGACGTTCTGGAAAGACCTGCGGTTTGTAATGTCAAAGAGGAGGAGTCCTCCGACCGAGTTCCTGTAGTAGGCTCTGGTGATGGACCTGCAACCAAGGAGCCACAACAGTGTTAACTCACAGCTCTCTGAACACGTGTCCTTTAAGAAAGCAGCATTACCACCACCCTGCCCACCCTGCACTATACAGGGCAAGAGAAAGCCATTCAGGCAATGTCTTAGAATTTCCAGCTTGTGCTCTGTAGAGCTTGTCATTTAAAAGGAAAACTTATTTTGGCTTAAGGATTTCATGCTTGTGTAACTGCCCCACTGATTATGGCTCTCTTCAAAATCCCCCCACCATTTTATTCTCTCATGGATTTCTGTATGTCCCTGGCTGTTGAGTCCCACCCCCCAACATGTCAGTTCTCTGGACACCTCATCTAACCCACAGGTTTAAAAGCACTGTGACAAATCAAAGGATTCAGTTGAAACCAAACACCCGCTCTCTGACAGCCACATAAACGCAGGAGGTCAAAGATCTGGAAAGGCTGACCATGGGCCTTTACCATGTACCCAGGACCCTGGGTAGGGACATTCACCCATCCCTACAGCTTCTTCCTCTACACAACTGGATTAAAGTGACATTGCAGTGACAGGGCACTGTTACTGTTAGTGGCACTGACCGAGAAACAGCAAAACAATACAAGAGCTTCCAAGGAGAATCTGCACTAACACTGGTCATGGTCCTGCCAAATACTGACATTAAATAGTCACCAAAAGACCCTGGAACTGCAGGCTGGAAAACGAAGCACATGTCCCACAGCTCTTCCGAGCCAGGCCAGCCCAAGGCAGCCAGAAGCAGCACAGGAAATCAGCAAACTCGGGGTGATGGAGCAAAGCTGAGGCCACGAGGCTAAGCAGAGCTACAGTTCAGTGACTGCTACACAAGGGGAAACCAAGAAGCTCATGAACAGAGGTGTTTCTGCAAGTCATGGATTCCCTCTGAATCCAGAAGCAATGATCGATTTCAGTCCCTGAAGGAATTCACACTCAGGCCTGAACTTTCCTTGCTGGAGTAATACAAGCACTGCTGCATTTTTACCCTAGGACAGTCTTTTTTTGGCTATGCAAGACTGTTGTTAGGTGCCATTTGGTCCTGTAGTGTGTGTATCTGTCCAAATTGCCCCAAGAAAGGATGAGCTAGAGTTTTCAAGAATCGTTTTATCGACAAACATAGTGATGGGTGAAAATGCACATGCAAAACTGAAGAAAGCCAGAAGCAGGGGAAAAAACATAGCTGGCAATGTTTGGATAATTTCTCCTCTCCAACTGTTTGGCTTAGGGACAATAGTCACTCTGCACATTTGGCACTGAGGGAATTAGATCTGCCTTTTGCTATCTGGCCAGCTGCAAAGAGATACTGGCACTCTGAATTCACCCCCACACTGTCACAGACATTTCTGCTTCTCCCTTGTGTTCTGTGCCATCAGCCCTGGCTCCTCCTGCCAGCAACAACAATGCCTCAGGTACTCCTCAAAGACATGATGGGATCTAAGCTGAATGCTGCTTCAAGGTAAAATCAGGTGAAGGTCTCAGTGCCTTTTTTTAAAGCCTTTTCTACAACTATTTTGCTCTGCAGGAGGCAAAGCATATTGCCTTCATGCTGCACATCCCTCCCCAGTTCCCTTCCAAGGTTTCTGCCCTCCCTCCTCCTGCCACACACACTGATGCAGGGCAGTACAGGGACTTGCACCTACTTTGGCCAAGTTTTAACACACAGCCTCTGTCTGGGAACTGTCCCCTGCCCTGTACCCACGGTGGGGACTCCTGCAGCCAGGGCCCACGCCTGTTTGCTCGAGTATTCCCCTCGAGCTGCTGGCTGGAAGGACACAGCTCTTCTGTAGGTGGTGGGACAGCTCCAGGAGCGAGGGCTGCACAGGCTTCTGCTTTTGCTGGCATTACACAACATCACATTTCAGACAAGGGAACAGCAGCATCTGAGCAACAAGAGATGGGCAAAACCTGCTGGGTCCAGGAAGAATTGGACCCTGCCCTTCTACAGCTCCAAAGCAGCCTCAGCACTGCCCCAGGCAGCATGTTCTGGGGCCTGGTCTGGCAAAACAGAGTGGCACATGTTTAGCTGTAATTTAAGCCTTGACTGCACAGAAATTGCTACTAATTTATGGAGAGTGAAAGAGCTCACAACAGGGTGTCAGGAAGAGCAAAAATTGTAAAACAGCTGCCGCTCAAAGAATGCCAAGGTGTTTTCAAAATAACTACAGTGGTTTTGTCCTCGTGGGGCAGCTGTTAAACTATGTAAAGCAGACCGAAAATGCTCAAATCTGAAAATGGGAAGCTCATTTTTACAGATTTCCCTCTTAAGAAATCCCCTGTGCTTGACAAATGACAAAAAAAGTTTCAGGTTTCTGGAGAGTACCTGCTCCATTGTGCCTATGACAAGTCCAAGGGCTTTGGCTTATTCCAGTAACAGCTAATTCTTGTCTCTGGCCAAGAAACATTCCTTGTAGGAGGAGCCCAAGAGGTGTCTTCATGGGGCACAATTTGTCACCGGTCTCAGAGTGATTTGAAAGGGATAAACACAAACCAGATTTTACCTGATTTTTTTCACATTTCAGAGTGCACCATAAAGGCCCCTGGGTTTGCTCCAGCTTTTCACATTGGCAATTCAAGTCTGCACTTTGGCAAGGGCATTTCAAAGTTGCACAGTGGGGTTTTTTCACTGTCACTGACCATTGCTGCCCCTTGCACCCTTTGCAGGCTGCTGCCCACGGCAGCAGTGCAGCTGCCCTTGCTCTGAAGGTCACCTGCTCATGGTGCTGACAACCCGAGTGCTGGGCAGGGTCAGCCCCAGCACCGAGGGCAAGCAGCCTCCGGGGCCATGGACTCCCTAATGTGCAAAGGAAAGGAAATTGAAGCCATCCCACAGCTCCTGCTCCTCGCAGCAGCGGCAGAACAGGGGACAGCACTCAGGTGTGCTTGCTAGAGACCTCAGCCAGAGATCCAAAGCTGGAAGCTGATGCAACTGCAAGATGAAGCACCTCCTCTCTCAGCAGAATAAAGCAGCAGCTCCTTGCCTGCAAGGCATCAAGGCAGCAGAGGAAAATCCTGTCAGTGGATAAGGACCAACTACTGCACATCCTGGGCCAGATGCCAGGGCCACAGATGCGAGGGAAGGTGGTGAGAGGGGTGGGGTAGAGGAGTCTTCATCTACTGAATGAAACCAAAACATTCCTCAGGCGAGTCATTACAGCGCAAAAGGAGAAGCTCTGTGATGCTGCTCAGAGATGTGGAACACAGGAAGTGATCCCAAGGGAGCGGGATGGAGGGGCAGATCAGGGTTAAAGACACATGAAAAATACAAATAAACAGGAGGCCAGGAGCTGTGGGTACACTCACACACCTTCAAAACAAGCGCTGTGAGCAGCACATCTGAGCCCCTCTTTGGCTGGGGCCGAGCCTGCTCCAACCAGGGCTGCTGTTTCTCCCGCATAGTCCTGCGGGAAACTTGGCACGGTCCCACATGCTGCCTCTATTTTACTTCATCGAGACTCGGTTACTGTTGCTTACGCTCCCAAATTGTCTGTGCCCGTGCAGCGCTCGGCGTGGCACTCTCCGAAAGCACCTGTCATCCCTGCACAGCCACAGCCACAGCCACAGCCACAGCCTCGTCCCGACCTTTCCCTGTCCTACGGAGAGCTGAGCTCTGCTGTCGCAGCAGAGCACCGAAACGCGTGTTCCACTGCGTCTGGCGAGCCTCAGCCTCAGTGCTCGCCTGGGAAGCATCCTGGCCGCTGCCTCCGCGCGGGGGGAAGCCGGGGCTCTCCCTGCCAGCAGCACCCGCTGAGGCAAGGACACTCCGGGCCGGCAAAGCGCGGGCCCAGCGCTGCCTCGGGCCTCGCGTCCCTCCCGCGGCTCACACCTGCACAGCCCGCACACCTGCAGGCGGACACGGTCCCAGGGATGGGGGCAAGGATGCGGGGGGCACAAAAGGTGCCAATTTGACTCTTCTTTGTCTCATTTCCACCCGCCTCACCCGGCCGCGGGCCCCCCGCCCAAGCCGGGCCCGCAGCCCCCGGCCCCGCGCCGCGGGTCTCACCGGAACCGCTCCTGCCCGGCCGTGTCCCAGATCTGCAGCTTGATCCTCTTGCCAGGCTCGATCTCCACCAGCCTGGAGAAGAAATCCACGCCCACGGTGGGGTCGGAGATCTGGGCGAAGCGCCCCTCGGTGAAGCGGCGGATGAGGCAGGACTTGCCCACGGTGGAGTCGCCGATGACGATCAGGCGGAACTGGTAGAGCCAGATGGCCTCCATGCTGCTGCCGCCGGCCGCTCAGCGCCCGCCCGCCGCCGCGCCGCCCATGCCCGCGGGGCGGGGCGGGACCGCGCGGGGCGGCCGGCGAGCCCCGCCGAGCCGAGCGGGGCCGGGAGGAGCTGTGCGGAGCCCATGGCCCGCGGGGAGAGCTCATCCGCCTCAGCGCTCCGCCGAGGGAAAGCGGGAGACGAGCAAGGTGCGCAGCACCTTCATGTATTTTAAACCGAGACTCATTTCTGGAGAGATTCGGGCTCCTACTGCCGCACTGGGGCTCCGCTGCCTTTGAAATCTGCCGGAGGAGCCGAGTGCTCCTGGCGCTTCTGGAGCCTCTGCACCGCCCCAGGGTCACCTGCACCGCCCCAGCCTGTCTGGAAAGGGACCATGGAATGTATATAAAACCCAACAAGTACACATGCTCACACATACCTGTGTGTCTGTGTGTGTATATATATATATATATATATAGTGTGTGTATATACGATGTGTGTACGGTGTCAGAAATGACTAATTACAGACATTAAATACCCAGCAACTTCAATAGTTCAATACCACGAGCCTTACATCCGTTTTCCCTCACCTGGCTGGAGTGGGTTCCGGGCTCGGCAGGTGTTCAGGAGCCCGAGTGCCTGTGAGCATCTGAGGCTGCCAGCACAGACACCTCGGAGTGCCAGGCCCAGCTTTGCCAGCCTGTCCCGCACAGGGAGTGTCACAGCACACTGCCACTCTCCCCTGGCTCCGTGGGATGTGGCCGAGTTTGAACACCTACTTTTAAATCTCTTGCCAGAGCAGAGTTTTGATCTCTGGAAGGGAAAGTTGGCATGTATATTATTCAAAACAGTGAGTGAAATGTCTGTATTCAGTCAGACACAGAAAGGAGGAATATTGACACTTTAAAAAAATTATTATGTTGGTAGGTTTTTTAAAAATAAAGATTGTTTCATTAAAAGCTCCTCCTTCATGACCACTATTGAAATAAATGCATTGAGAGTGGCTGTTATATTCACTAGGTGCTCAGAAGAAGGACATTTATGTAGGCATGAGACAGTTAACCACCATGTAAATTGGACTAGGATATTAGAGAGACCATTTCAAGTCTTGAAGAATAAATGGCAAGGAACTTTTTCAATATTCTTTGAAATATAATCTATTTATTAAAAAATAACAACCCCAAAAGATCCTACTTGAACGTACCTCAGAACAGGAAAGAAAATTGATGAAGCAATCTACACAGCAACAGCAACAGCGCTACAGAAAAATATTAAACCTATAAATCCAAGTTAGTGGTACATTAACCAGTGACTCATTGCCAGCGAGGCTTTGCGGGGATCTGGTGCACTTTACAGAATGATTTCTGAGTACTCCATGCCCATTAGTTGAAGCCCACGACCCGTTGTGGTTTCACTGTTTTTCCCTCCTCCCCACGTGCTCGCACACACGGTTGCCCCGTTCCCTTTCTTGCACAGGTCTGGCCGTGCTGGGGCAGGCACAGGGCTCTCAGCAGCACCCTGTGAGTCACCCCCCACAGCATCCCAGGAGCAGCTCGAGCCCCCTGACCGTGGATGTTTCCTGGGGTGACCTTTGGCAAGGAGCAGCCAGAGCACTGTGGCTGGCAGGGCTGTGCAGAGCCCAGGAGAGCACCAAGGTGCCCAGCAGATCCTGCCGTGGCCAGAGGAACTCCTGAAGCATAAGGCACCTGTCTTCCCCAGCACATCAACTCACAGGACCCCGTGATGCAGATATTATGCTCTTCCTCTGTGAACACATGCATAAAGATGCACACCCACTGCGTGACTAGGCAGCCACGGTATTAATTAGCAGCAATGAGAAGGCAGGAGCAAATGAGATCCTGGGAGAGCCTTTGTTCTGGAGCTGTTGTAGAAAATGGAAAATCTGGTGTCTGAGAGACAGTAACCCAGATCTGATGCAAAATGAGGTTTGTTGGCTGAGGGCAGGACGGCAGGTGCTGGTGAGACACCGTGAGAGTGTGTGCACTGATGGCAGCACTGGGCTGGTGGCAGCTCCAGACTGGGGACAGCCCTTCACTGCTCCCTCCCGTGGCCCTGGGGGCAATTCCAGAGAAGCCCCTTCCCCTCAGAGCTGGGGAGAGCTGCCTGAGAAGCACAGGTGAGGCAGGGCTGATCCCCCAGCTCTCTGCCCTGCTGGCACAGCTGTGGGATGCACAGGCAGGGCCCAGTCCAGCAGCCAGCACCACGCTGGGAAGCCACAGGAGCCCTCGTGTAGGCAGTGCTGGCTACACCCTGTGCTGGCCAAGGGCTCTGTGCACACCAGGTGACAAACATCCACACATCGGCCACTGGAGCTAGTATTTCTTATTTAGTAAATTTATTTTAAGGCCTAAAAGCTGAGACAAAATGAGGCAAAGGCTGGAGAGGGACTCTGTTGCTACCCTGTGCTCTCTGTAGTCTCTATCCCAGAGGGATTATATTCACTCCCTTTTGGTGTGAGATGATGAAGCCATAAGCAGACACTGGGGCTTTTTGCAAGCCCTGTTCCTCATTCTGGTGGGTGGTGATTGCTGTGCAGGAGCTCCTCCTGAGGCCTGGCCCCTGCCCAGCAGTGCCCATGGCTGGGGTGGGATGGTCTGGAGGCAGACAGCTCCTCTTGGGCAGGAACTCTGCTGTGAGAAACACAACAGAGAAGGTGCTGAGCCAGGTCAGGGATGTCTCAGAGCCAGACACCCTCCTGGAGCTCAGGAGGAAATTCACAAAGGTACTTCACAGAATCATGGAATGGTTTGGGTTGGAAAGGAATCTCAGTTCCAATGCTTGCCATGTGCAGGGCCCCCTTCCACTAGATCAGGTTGCTCAAAGGCCCATCTAACCCAGCCTTGGTTGGATTCCCTCTAAATAGGTAGCATTCCCTCTAAGTAGTTTTGTGTTCAGCTGCAGCTTAGCTTTCCTCTCAAACCAGTGCCCTTTACAGGGCAGCTGGAGGCTGAAGCCATCTCCAAGCCCAAGGCTGCACTGCAAGGAGCAGAGTGCATCAGCACTGCACACACCATGCAATTTTAATGCCCTTTCAGTTTCCAAGGATACAAAAAACAATCAATCAGCCACAATCCCTCGCTGCAGGTCTGGAGCTCTGTGAGACAGCTCCGTGCCCCAGCCTGGGACAGTGCAGGGATCACATCACCCTGGTGAGCTGGAGCACCCACATCCCCACGCTGTCATCCCTGGCCTTGCAGGTGTTACATCCCAGCCACATGCACAGTGGGCTGCTCATTGTTGCAGAGATAAACTGTGCCTAGCAGAGCCCTGAGTCCCTCCACAACCAAACAGGACAGAGACCAGAGGCTGAAAACAGTCATGGGCCACACACCAGGGTGGTGGGAGTGCTGAGAGCAGGGCTGGGAACCACGCAGAGCAAACAATTTATTAGCTAGTTCTAAAAAACATCTCTGTTAAATTAGGCCTGTCCAGATGTGACATGGAGACAGATTACACTGACGACAGGGATGTGATGGCACCCGTGACCTGTGGCTGAGTGTGCTGCTGTGAAACCCAGGACAGAGGGAAGGTATTAAGGTGAATTAGTGTTTTTATTTACACAGTGCCCACAGTTAGTCAGGGTGGTGCAGACAAGCGTAAAGTCCAGGGCACCACACAGTGCTCTGGAACTGACAGCCCAGCTGATAGCAGGCACTGGGAGCATCATTTAGGACTTTGTGATGAGGTGACAGCCTTACAGCCTCCAGCAGCAGTAGCAGGAGGGGAGAGCAGGCAGGGCTGAGTGCCAGGAGGCACGTGGTGTAGCTTCTGTCCCACCTTGGCTTTTGGCTGGGCTAAAGTGCCTTTTGGAGAGGTGGAGCTCTCTGGCAGACTGGCAGCCTCTGTCCCCAGGAAACCTGTCTGTTCTCCCTCCCCAAACACCCCCCTGTAGGCAAAATGCTTCTGGTGCTCAAGGGAGTGAGCACTGCCCACCCAGGCAGTTCCAGGCGTGCTGGCTGGGGCTCCAGGGGTACCATCCTGCAGAGCTACCATGGTTCCCCAGTGTCACAAAACAAAACAAAAGCAGTAAAGCAGACACAGGCTTGATAAAGAGAGTCCTGGCTGAGTGATGCTGGCTGTTCCATTAATGGGCCCCCATCAATATAGGAACCCATTACCTAAATGGCTCTCTTACTCTAGTGCCCAGGCTCCTTCTGTACCCAGCTGAGAGAGGCAGGAACATCCTGAGAGCTATTTAGCCCACTCAGCTTGATGGGAAGAACAATCCTCCAGCAGCACTTCTCTCTCCCTTGGCCGCAGAGGAACAAAGGGCCCAGCACAGAGTGGCTTCAGACAGCTTCAATTGCCCCCTCCTCTGAGCTCTGCTCCTCACAAGGAGCTTAGCAATGGCACAGAGACAGCAAATCCAGCCAGGATCCATGACAGTGGGAGAAAGTGAGAGAGAGGCAAATGCAGAGAAACTTCAGAAATAACCAGGGAACCCTCTTGAGTTAGTAGCAGTGCTCCAGGGCAGTGTTGGCATTTGCTTTGCAGCCAGAATGGTCAGGGAAGATTGAACTCTCATATGGTGTGACCCCTTGGGTGGACCTGGACAGAGCATGAGGCTGTCCCCACATCCCTGCCAGTGGCAGAGCCACCCTCGGGTGCCCCTCAGCACCCATGACACAGCCTCTAGCCCCATCAGCAGGCACATACAAGCAGCTCAGCTGGGCTTTTTGAAGAGACATAAAACATTTGCAAAATGTTTCCCTGTGACAGTAAATTAAACAGCAGCTCCTTACCACGGGAGGGCTCACTCCAGATGCAGCTCCTGGTGTCTTATTTCAGATTATGATCACATTAGAATGGCCATGGGCTGGCTGATCGAAAAGGGGGCCTCCCATCAAGAGATCATTATATCTGCCTGAGCCTGCCTGAATCCTAGCACAGATCCTCCACTGGGAATATGATGTCCTTGTGGCTGTTCTTCCCAGGAAGGGAACAGGATCTGCTTAGAGCAAATAGAAGCCATTACAATCAGGATAAATTAGTAATGGTGAGTGGGAGAGAGAGAGGAGGGAAGGGAAAGAGGTTATTGTGATTTTTCTTGCTATAAAGTGGGTGTCTGAGCTACTTATATTGCCAGAAAACAGCTCCCTGGCTTCCCCTCCACATCCAGAGTTCAGACTGCTTGCTTACAGCTCAAGAGCTACTTTGGATTGTTAACAACTACTATAATGGTATTATGGGTTGTTAGATGCATGAAATCTGATTTCTGTTCCTGCTGGTGGCATCTCCAGCTCAGCAGCTGCACGGGCTGGTGTGCAGAGGAGAGGAAAGCACACGAGCAGTCACTCTGCTCAGCACCTTTCATCACAAGCTGCCAAGCCTGTTAAGGATTAGCTGTGGGGGTCTTTGAGGTGCTGCAGGGGGTAGGACTTGTGGCTCTGTGGTGTTGTATAGTTTCCATTTTGTAATATACAGGATGCCAAGTAATTCACTAAAGCCTGACAGCAGTCCTGGAAAAAAAAAAAAGAAAAACTGACTCACAGAAATGCCTTAATGTGCAGGATTCCTTCCTTTCCTCCTAAAGCAGGGCTGGTTTAGCTAGTTTGGGTCCACACCAGAGGCTGAATTGCCACAGCCCTGAGACAAGTTCAACCATAATATAATTTTACATTTTAAAAAGCAAATATCTGGCTGCTTAAGTGAGCACATATTTCAGGTCACTTGCAGGGCAGCGACTGAACATCAGCCCCTTTCCAGCAGGAAAATTTACTGGAGCCCTCAGGCATGAACCTGCTGAGGCCAGCCAAGCTGGCAAGCTCAGCCCCTGCTCCTGTTTGTGTTTTTCCACTCCTGGGATGCTGCTGCCTACTGACAGCTTCACCCTTCATTCAGACTTTACTATCTGACATGAGGCATTTCAGCTGAGTGAATGGGAAATGAATGCAAAACAAAAAAGAGCTTGGGCTGGGGCTGCCAGACTCCTGCAGGGCTCCTGAAGGAGACATATCCAGCCCTCCATCATTCCCATCCCTCTCCCAGAAGAAAGAGATCTCATATAAACCATTTATAGTAATTTCTCCATGGGTCTTCTGGAGACTGATGCTCAGTTTTTGCACCTTCAACCAACCAACCTGTTCAGAAGCATGGATGAAGGTGGCAAACACCCCAAAAGTGGGAATGGCCACTCTGGAGTTGCCCACTGTTGCTCAAACCTCATTTCTCCAAAGGAGCCATCTCCTGCTCAGGACGGGCCAGGAGCTGGTCCTGCTGTCCCAAAGCTCTCTGAGCCCTCCTGTGGCCCCACAAACTTCACCCTGGCAGAGCCCCCAGTTCCAGGAACCTCCCAAAAATGCATCCCCTGGAAGCAGTGGCTGCTCCTGGCTGACCTTGTGGAAGGGATTTCTGTTTCTGTCTGCAGTGGTCAGTGGATCTACTGGAGAGCAGAAACAGAACACAGACCAAAATCTGGGCACTGATTCTGCAAGGCCCTTCACAGTGAGCTTCCCAGTTTCTGCTGACCAGCTCTGTGACAGTGCTTGGAGGGACATCTGCTCCCAGGCATCCCCTCTAACACCCGAGGGATGCAACATAAGCAGGTGGAAAAGAAAAGGGATTGAGTCATGAGAAATCCTCAAGTACAAACCAGACAACTAAAACAAATAATCCAACCTGGTGCTGAATACACTCATGCTTAGTTATCAGGATCAGAAATGTATTTATTCAGTTTTTGATACACCAGTCTTTGATACATTTTTTGACTTAACAAGCCTGCAAAAATGCAGCATTTTTAAATTTCAACAGATCACGTTATTACAAGGGTTTATTTAGCCAGCATTTTTTTACCTCCAAATCTCTACAGTACTTCAATTTTTCCCTGCCTTGGTGAGGGATAAAGCTAGGCAAATATTTACTAATGGATAATTAATTCATCCACTTCTTTCCATCTCTGCTGAAACACTCATTCAAGATTCAACAATTCTTTCTCTTCTTTAGTTAGCTTCTAAACTATTTTCAATAGTTTCTGATACCTGTAATTACTCATGTTACATATTGAATGGCCATGGGTCACACACTGAAGCAGAAATACTTCAGAATTTTGCTTTTTCTCCATTTTCTTTTAATCCTGGAAGATTTCCAATAACAAGTTACATAAATCAGGCATAACCTAGAAGAGAGCACATTGGCTCACAAATGCAGAAGCCTCACAGAAAGCAGCTGCCAGCTCTGCTGTAGGTGCTGAGGTTTGTGTTTGATGTTGAAAGGATGGCACTGCACTCCTGGGCCCACTCAGTCCCTGGGTCACTCCTGTGTCCAGCAGGAGCCCAGGGGTCACTCAGCTCCCACTGCTGCCACTGCTCCTTCGTGTGCAGGAAAGGAGAGGCACAAACCACATCCACTGGCAGCACAGGCTCTCCCTTTGCACGTAGCTTTGCTTGGCCCTTTCTACAACGAACTAGTAAATACAGTCAGGAAACTTTCCATCTGTTTTTTCTTTTATTTTCACCAGTTAGAACCCCACTCTTGTGCCATCAGCACATACTTACAGGCCAGAGTCTCTGTGAGGTCCAGCATTCCCACAACAAATGTCAGCATCATAAACCACAAGCAAACAGGCCATTAACCTTATACCCACAAGATCCTCTGCTCCTCCACAGGACACTGGCAATAAATGTGCCTTAAATCATTTTATGATAAAGTGCTTTCTGTGCAGCAAGTGAAACAGAGAGCATAGCAAATTTTACTGCCCCAGAATCAGCTGTGTGACAAAAGTGTGTGTGGTTTGGCAGTGTAATCTTTTACTCTGATAAACTATTAAATGCCAAAGAAAGCTTCTTAAGTTAATCAGGGTTTAATTTAAATAAACAAGCCAGCAAAAGATTAACAAAAAAATCCTCAATGGAATCTGAATACAAAAATAGTCTCACAAAGTCCCGTGCCAAGTTCATAGAAGTAACTCTGCTGGGATCAACTGGCCCACTGACCCCCTTTTTGTCCCCTCCT
Organism: Passer montanus; assembly: GCF_014805655.1. NCBI lineage: Eukaryota > Metazoa > Chordata > Aves > Passeriformes > Passeridae > Passer > Passer montanus. The sequence goes on along the minus strand of NW_024368596.1, from coordinate 4,704,791 downwards.
GGTTCTGCCTCCAGGAATGTCCCTGTCCCTGGGCACAGGGAAGCACCAGGAGGAAAGCAGCAGTGCTGTGGGTACCTGCACTGCAGCAGGGCTCCAGCCACCCACTGATGTGCCCATCAATTCCAGCTCAACCCCCCTGAGACCAGGCTCCTCAGCAGGTCAGGCACACACATGTACAAATATTCACATGTTCAGCACCTAAGGTAAAGATTATATTCTTGTTAAACTCTCAGTGTAGCCCAGTATTGTTATTTTATACCACAAAGGTAATAAATGACCAAATCTTGGTAAACAAAACATGTCAGGCTGGACCCCCTATAAAGTATTTGTGGGTTGATGTTACAGATGTATCTGCTCCTTCATTACACAGTCACTGCTTAATTCTGTTGCTCTGTGGACTCTCTCCTAGTGCTTTTATTACTGTGTCTGGTGCATTTCCAATTATTGTATTTTTCCAACTGCAAAAACACTTTAATTCTTTCTTTTTTCCCATGAAAGCTGATTATATCCCAAATGTTTCCATTTAAAGAAAAAGTCTTATTACTCTAAGTGTACATTTTTCCATTCATTTATTTACAACCATCTTTGCTAAGCTGAAAATTCACAGTAGGCTTGAGTTAAATAAAATCAATCCATTCAAGAAGAATATAAAAATAATCAGAGAGCCAAAATCTAAAGTAGGATAGTTATAAAAATTATTTCTTCCTGACATTTCACCTGCCCTTTGGCAAAAATGCCTCATTTTGCCATAACAAAATTTAACACCTCTTTTGCTTTTTTGTTATTTGAAGCACAATGAAAATAGGTACAAGGACTGATGACTAAAGAAAAACATTCTATTTAATCACAGTATGTACATCCAGAATAGAAATTACACAGCTGCAATTCAAAATGTGTTCACAACACCACTCCACCACGGTCAATGTGCCACATGTAAAGATTGTAAAGATTGTTTGCAAGCTACTGGCAAAAGGGGAATCCCAGCCACTGACAGCTCACGAGCAGGCATCAGGGGAAAGGAAGAGGGGAAGGGCAGCAGGGGATGCAGATGCAGGAGACCCCCAGGAATGTGCAGCTCTGCACTCCCTGCACATTCACTCACCTCTGCCCCCAGCTCCCAGGATCTCCTGTGCTCCAGTGAGGTTGTCACCTTCCACCCCTGACCCCTGATGCCAGGCTAACGTGGCACTGCCTCCTACCTCAGTTCATATTGAAATGTTTTGCACACAAAGCATTGCAAAGGCCCCTTAGCAATGTACCCATATTTTACATCTGGGCAAACATTTTAGTTTATATTGCACTCAAACTCTCCTTTCACAAAGAGACTTGCCTGAGGTCTCTGAGGAAGCCTGTGGGAAAGCCAGGAAAACAGTCCCTGCTTGCAAAATCCCACTATCTCTAAAAGCACCCCTGCACTCTTTCAGATTAAAGCACAAAGAAATTAATATATCAAATTCCTCATTGTCATCCTCCTCAGGTTTCTTCATTTTCTGCTGCAAATAGTCCTCTCTTTCTTTAGATGCACCTTGGAACTCAATTTTCCTCACGTTAAAGAGGTGTTATCATGGGTGACAAATGCAAAGCTCCCATTCTCAAACTGTGCTGGTGATTTGGAGCAATTGTACACCGAGTACAAAGTGTACCCCTTGCAGGGAGTATGAATAACACCATGCTGCTCCTTCAGTACAACTACATCTCTGCATGGAAGAAAAATGGCACAAGAAATGGTAAAAAGAAAAAAGTATCCATATCTGCTTTTCCTTCTGCCAATGTTCCCAGGGCTTAATGGGATTCAAATATACTGAATGCATAAATGATTAAACACAAAGGCAAATTAAGTTTCTTCTTTGTTAAAATCGTGTATGGCATCAGTTTGGCATCTTCCATGTCCTCTGGGATTGGATTAGTACTGAACATTAACACCTCCAAGGTGATGCCCATTAACTGCCTTATTACCCTGATGCTTGCAGCCCTGTGGATTCCTCCCTGGTGCAGGAATTTTCCTAATTCTGATGAGCACATTGGGCATTTCCATGGCACCAGCAGTGGGTTATTTCAGCTTTTTCCTCCCTGCCAGTGAGCGCAGCGGCAGCAATCCCTCGATCCATTCATTGGCAGCCAGCATCATCTCCTGCCAAAAGGCCACCTCCTCCTGTGTGGAGTCCATCCAGTCCACAGAGATGCCATAGCTCAAACCTGGAAAGAATGAGAAACTTTGGGAGCTACACGAAGAGTTCCCACTCCATGCAAAAATACTCAGTGGGATGCAACTGCTGCAGGCAATGTCTTAATATAAAAGCTGCTGACTCCCCCTCAGCAAGCTGCACCCTGAGCACCTCCTGTTTTCTTGCAAATGCCCATTCTACTCCAGAGTTCAGAATGAAGTCACTGCAAAAGCCACAAAATGCAAGAACCCTGAACATAATCTGCCAAGGAAAGCAATATTGGGCTCCAGCCCTTTCTGCGTCTTTTGAATGGTAAGAAAGGTCTTAAAGGCTTGGTTTTCCTCTTAAAAGATTTTCTTGTGGACAAGATGGAATATTCATCAAAATTCTCTTGTTTCATTTCTATAGGAATCAAAAATACAAAGTGTGTACATCCATTCCAATTCAACCAAAATTTTAGGTGCCAATTATTTGTCAGTGAGAGAGAAGTCTAAATTTAGATCACAGCTAATCTTGGGTTTGGTATTTTTATGTCTTATTCTTGTTGCCCCTTCCTTCTGGAGAGTTCACAACCCACCTGATGACATTAGAGGTGGAAAACAGAGAACATAAGGCAAATCCAACAGCCCCAGTGTGTGCAGCTGCCAGGCAGAGCTTCCAGCTGCCATGAGCCTTGTCCCCCAGGGAACACTTATCCTGGATTGCAACACTGTGAGCTCCCTCAGAGAGCACCTCAAGGATGGACAGTCACCAGGTGGTGCTGTCCCGTGTGACATTCCAGGGATGGCCCTGAGCACTGTTCCCTGGGAGGAGCACCAATGAAATGTTGGTTTGTCATCCAGCCCGTTTTCCTGTAACAGCAGGAAAACTCTCTTGAGTTTTGCCAGACCTCAGATCTGATGTTGGCAGAAATGTGGGAACAGAGAGTTGTTTCCATGGCACCAGGGCCCCCTCCATCCAAGACACAGTGCAGGTCCCAGCTACTGAGACACCTCGTCCCTGGTGTCACTGTGATATTTTATGAAAATCCTTTTGCCAGGATTTTTCTCCTGAGAAGCTGAGAAGCCTCAGAAAAGAAATGTAAACAATCACCTGTCTGATTGCTTTGGAATGTGGTCTGGAGATGGTTTACCAACAGGTGCATTTTTGGTCTTATGTGAATTGTTTTTACTTAATGACCAATTACAGCCAGCTGTGTTGGACTCTCTGTCACAGGTTTTTATTATTCATTCCTTTCCTAGCCTTCTGATGAAATCTTGTCTTCTATTCTTTTAGTATAGCTTTAGTATAGCATTTGTGATATAATATAATATCATAATATAATAAATCAGCCTTCTAAGAAATATGAAGTCAGATTCATCTCTTCCTCTGTCCTGGGACCTGCGAACACATCGACACCCTGATTTCTTTCCAACAGGAAAATACTTCCCACTTTACCTTGTAGCTCAGCACTACAGTAACAGTTCTGAGTTAATAAAAAGGAAAATACTCACCTGTCCCAAGGCCCAGCCTGATTCCTCCAAGGAAATGGTTGGTAAGCTTTTCATGATCCCACACAGTGAGTTCAACACAGGCATCCTTCAGATCCTCCGTATGGAAGCCATCATACACAATGGTGTGATTGAAAACAGGGTTTGTGTCTCTCTTTATGACTCGGGTCTTTTGGTAGCTCTTCTTACTGGTGTCTGGAAGCACATAGCTTTGGGAGGAGACAACACACAGCGTGAAGCACTGAACAATGACCAAGAGCTTTATCACAGCAAGGATTTCCCTACTTTCCCTACCAGTGAATAACAAGGGCAATTCTTCCTTACACTTCTCCCAGTGGAACACAAAGGCTTTCCAGCGTGGAGGCACAGCTTGGTGAGCCTGAGAGCAGAGCAGGCAGCAGAGCCTTTGAGGGGCCCAGGGCAGGAGCAGCACCGTGCCCAGGCACTCACCACTTCACAAAGGAGTCAACTCCGGACGGACGCAACTGCAGCAGGTCCTTGACGTCCTTGACCCAAATGTGAACTTCGCCAGAGGGAGGATTCCTGGGCCCTGCCGTTCAGGAGAGGAGAAAAGCTGTCATGCCAGCCAGAGCCACAGCTCCCAGAATGACAGGGCTCCTCTCCAGGGACCCGTGGGAGCCACACGGCTCCTGTGTGCTCACTGCCCCTCCCTGGGATCTCAGCACTGCAGCCAGCTCTGTCACTGCTGCAGCTGCAGAGGCTCCTGGCACAACCTGCCAGTGCTGTGCCACACAGGAAAGGAGATGGAACTGCTGAGCCAAAGCAACCTTGTGCCTGCCCCACAGCAACGTGGGTTCTGTGCTGCTCCTACCTCATCACAGCACCCTGCAGTGCCCACATGCTCATAAGTTGGAGGTTGTTGAGCCCTTCCTCTCTCCCCAGTACTTTCCCAGTAAATCCAGATGTGGAAATCAGATGTAGGCTCTGGGCAGTGCTGTCAAACACTGCCTTTGTGCTGATCTCTAAGATCTTTCTCTAATGAGATTGCTCTTTAAGCAGCCCCTAAGCAGGTGAGGCATTGCAAGCTGTGTGTTTGCACTTGGGCAGGAGCCCTTAATGCACGAACCACACTTACCTAGGCTTCCAGGGGGGACATACTTAATGGACAAACTCATCACTCCTCGGTGATCCACACCATTAACAGCAGAAAGGCTCTGAAATGGAAAGAGTTATGACTGGCTAAATGGAGGATTGTGGAAACACAGCAAGGCAAACAGCTTTTGACTTCAGTGGAGGAGCACAAATGGACAAACTCTGATTTTCCATGGTGGAGCAGCCCACTCTTAGGGCAGGTCATTTCTCTGTGGTTTTGTTCTCAAACTCAGTCTCTCAGAAGCAAAAGCCTGAGGATTCAGAGTACAAGGCTGCCCTTCCAGACATGTCCAGCTGGATATAATTAAGCATCTTTGTTCTGAAAGATAAATGTCCTCTATTTGCTTAAAAGGGACCTCATATCAGACCTGTGAATCCAGAAGCATGCAGGAAGCTCTACAGGCTTTACAAACATGAATATTTACCTCTCAAAGCACATCAGCTGCTTCACCTAGTACTCTGCTGTTTTTAAGACTTTAAGAGTCTGCTGTTTTTGAAGGCTTCATGTGAGTGGAGAGAATGGCAAAGTCATGTCAAAGTTGCAGTGATTAGTGTCAGGTTGCATTTATGGAAGTGTCCCTGCAGACCAGTCACCAAAACAGACTTGAGAAGGCCATTGTTCTGAGCACTGAACTGCACTAAGGTGTCCAGGGGTTGCTCCCTACTGCAGTTCATCTTGTTCTGCTCCACCCAAAGACCCAGAGGAGTCAGGAAGGACTACTGCCAGCCTCAAGGCTTCAGGCTGGGCCAGAAAGCAGGGCTGCAGCTGAGACACTTACCCGGGGCTTCAGCGGGTACCAGTTGAGTTTCCTGTTGCTCCAGTCCCAGCTGGCCAAGTCTATTTCAATCTCTCCCAAAAAACTGTTACGTCCCAATGGATCATTGTGCCAAACAGAGAGATTTAATTTTTGGATCAGCAACACCATTTTCTCTATTTTATACTAGAGGAAGAAAAAGAAATCAGGTTGCTCAAATTTTTCTTCTGTTTCTTTCACAAACAGAAATAAACTACTCAAAAGCTTGAATAAGCTCAGAGACACTCAAACCCACCCCACACATGCACTACCAATGGAATGGCTTCAGTCTGAACATCTCTTTTTTTGTCCTGTAGCAGTACTACTATTCTGACAAAGCTTTTCTGCTGAGCACAGGGAAACCTGGCATTCCATTCATCACAGGGCAAAACCAATATTCTTTCAAGAATTATTAACACAGGCCTGGCCATTGTTAAATAATCCTCTATGCTTTGATGAGTATGATCACATAATGCAGACCTTTCTTACCAGTGCTCTGCCTTGTGACTGCATGCCAGGGAAGGGGGAGGACAAACACCCCTAGCTCTGACTGCAGGACCCTATTGCATCCAAAAATCTGTGTGGTTTTGGCAGAGAAATCTTGGGTGCCACACAGATGGGTGCAGAGGAACCTTTTAACATCCCAGGCCTCTCAAACCCCAGGGAAGAGCAGTGCAGTGCTGGCAGGAGGCAGGCAAACAATCTGGCCAAGAAGGCAGGAACTTTCCAGACCTGCCTGACAGAGGTGCCTACTGCCACAGAGGTTTTCAGAGTGTGTGCTTGCTCTTACCCGTAACACCTCATTGTAAATGGGGTTCACTGTCCTCTTCTTCACTGACGTTTTCCTCTTACCCATCCTAGCTTTGTCTGGGAGCAGGTAAGTTTTAACATACCTAGAAAACAAACTCCAGTTGGATATTGCCCCACATTGCCAAGCTCTCCAGGAAGCTGGCAGGAAGGAACCATTATATTTAAAGAAAATTAAAGTCCTCCAGAAGACAGAACTCAGGAATGTAGAAGGCACAAGGCACTAAAACCTCACTCACGGGTCAGATCTGCCTTTCTTCTCATCCACGACAGCCAAGTCCTTGCACTGGGACACGTGGACCTGGAACTCCCGGTTCTTCTCGTCATAGTCTAGAGCAAATTCCACGGTTCCTTGGGCATCCACACTCCCAAAATCGCCACTGTAGACACTGAGCACACTGCCACTCACCTGCCAGGGGGAAGAGCAAGGTCAGTGCCACTGAAACAGGCACAGTCTGACTCATTCTGGACAAAGATGAGAGTCTGAGAAATGCATTCCCAGAGAAAAACTCTGGGTTCCTGCCCTTGTGCAGTGTGGTGCTCTTGACACAGAGAGAGTTCACAGCTGTGGCTGCTCTCAAGCAAGCCAGGGCTGGGGAATCCCTACAAGGGTCTCACAAGGATGTGCTATCCTAGACCAGAACTTAGAAGCAATGAATGCTCAAGAAATACAGAAGTTTTTTCACTCCTAAATCCCAAAACTTTGGGAAATGGATTCAGATGTTCCTGGGGGGACCACACATGTCTCTCCCCAATGCTTACAGAACAAATAACTGATATCCTGACCCAATCTCATCTCTAAGAAAGAAAGATATTGAGAGAACTTGAACTATATTATAAGAACTTGTTATTTCAGGTAGATATAGTCACACAGTTGTCAATCCCTTTACAAAACAGGCTGATTAGAACCCTATCGGACTAGAAATGTAGGAAGAACTATTCCTATCTTGTTGCTTACTCACAATGTGCATGGAGCAGCACAAAACAGATACAACCCTGTTCTAAAGAGCCACTGCCCACCAGAGACAGCCTGTGCTTGCCCCAAAGGCACAGGAACATGAGGTTTCTCCAGACACAAATCTGGAGAAAAAGCAAATAACTCTTGGGAGCTAGGCACCCAAGAGTTATTTGCTTTCCCAGAAAAAACCTGCAATTTCCCCAGACAACTTGGGCTTCTTTTTCAGGTCTTTGTCTTTCACTGATAGAAAGTCACAAAGCACAAGCAAAGCTCAGCTACAGAAAGCTGAGATAATTTTCTCTTGCACCAATCACTCATGATTCCTGACAGGATATCATAAAAGCTAATGCTGTTTACAAAGCAAATCATTAACCCTCTTGGCACTTCTCTGTGGTACAGTCATGAACATTTATCAAAAAACCTTCCTAGTAATTAACCCAATTCTTCTCTGTCTTTCCTGACTTACTTTGCTTCTGAATTTTATTATAACCTGCAAAAACCTGCTAAACATCTCCAGTCAGTCCTTGGAGCTGCATTTACCATCCCATCAGGATACTCACTCCAGCAGAGAATCCTGAATGAGATTTTCAAGAACACTTGCATGACCTGGACTCATTTGCAGGTCCCAGATGCTCCAAATTAGGAGAAGAACTCATGTGCCTCAAAGTATTTAATATATTTATCTACATTCATGACCTCTCCCTACCAGTTTTGCTTCACATATGTTCTGTAAATCTTAAATATACTCCTTGGAGAAATCTATAACAGTAACACACCAAATCCAAGCACTTTTGAGCAGCTCCCTCCCCAAATACTGTCTCTAAGGAGTCTTTTAAAAACACTCAACTAAACATATTCAGCTTTTTTCAGCTTTCCTTAGAAGCTTTGCTGAAGCTGAAGCTCCAAAACATGCTTTTGCTGTCCGAGTTCCCTCTTACCTGCTGATAAAGGATGAGCTTGCAGAGGGTACCCATCTGCAATCCTGAACCACAAACATGTCCCTTAACAGCTGTGTGCCTCATTTTCCCACCTAGAAACCCTTTCCCCACCTTCTGCAGCACCAGGACTCAGAGCATCCACACCTGGCAGCGGGGGCTGTCACTTGCGGGGAATTTGGCCAGCCATGACTCAGTGGGTCTCTATTTTGAGGTGGCATCTGAGCAAGTAATTCATCACCCCTGTTCCTTTAAAAATGTGAAACCAACAGGCTGCTCTGGAGGCCACCCCAGCAGCAGCAGCCCAAATGCAGCGTCACTGCAGCGGGCTGAGCAGCCCTGGCCAGGAGCTGGAACCCACCGAGGAGACAGAGGCCATGGCAGAACCTACTGAGGAGACAGAGGCCATGCCACAACCTACCGAGGAGACAGAGGCCATGCCACAACCCACTGAGGAGACAGAGGCCACATCAGAACCTACTCAGGAGACAGAGGCCATGGCAGAACCTACTGAGCTGACACAGGCCATGCCAGAGCCTACCGAGGAGACACAGGCCACGTCAGAACCTACCGAGGACACAGAGGCCATGTCAGAACCTACCGAGGAGACGGAGGCCATGTCGGACGAGTGGCTGCCAGTGCTGGGGGTCTTCTTGTGCCTGCTCAGCTGGACGCTGATTTCCGAGGCCGTGTCTGATTCCGTCTGCTCAGAAAAGGAGAAGCAGCTTTAAGCTGTGCTGAAGGAGCACTTTGCAGCACGGAGAGAAAAAGGGATTGCTCAGCAGAGTGCCATTAGCAGAGATGAGGTTAGGAGAGCGCAGGGAGCCTCCCCAGGGCATCCCTGAACGTCATCGTTCACTGCCTCCAAACACAGCTGCGTGCCCCAGGAAAGGGCAACAACAGCGTGCCTTGACACACAGGGCAACATCCTCCAGGATGGAACTGCTGCCCTGGGCTGCTGGGGTGCTTTTCTTAAGGCATTTCTCATTTATTCATGACATAACCAAGGCATGCTCTAAAGCAAGTACTGTTGGTCTCCAGGAGAAACATTCTCATGACACCCACTGCCATTCAGGGGATGCTGTGAATATTATTTCAGACATTTCTGGCATCAACCCACCTCAGACAACAGGAGAGGAGAGGATCTGCTCAGTTCTTTGACTCTTTCAGGTTCAAGAAATTGATGTGGTATCAAATGAGGTTTATTGTATGCTGCAGGTACAAAAAAAAAGGCATCAAGATAGCTTGTCAGAATCAGGAAATTATAAGTCACACTTTTATTAAAGGGCACAAGGAAGGAGGAAAGGCACTGGAGTACTACCTACTTGCTCTGTCTGTGTCACCTGTCATTGAAGCTGATCCTCCCCAAGACAAAAACTGCTAATTAACATCCCGGAGATATTTTCAGTGCTTTTTCATTCACTGCGTGGGAGTGTGGAACTCCCTCTAGTGGCTCATCTAATTCCCTCATCGGCACAAGGACGATGATGTTGCCTGATTTGTGTAGACTGAATTTACACTAGATCCACCCAAATCTGCCTCCTTGTCAAAGAAACCAATCATGTTCACATTTTTATCTCATAGCACAGTGCCCTGTAGAAAAGAGCACTAAAATATTTATACCCATAACTTCACCATTGCATACACTCTCAAATACTCTGCTAGACACAGAGGTGGACAACAGCCAGATTATCTAAAAGAAGAAAGTTAGAAAGTTTCCTATCAATAGAAAGATGGTTACTGTACTGCTTTAATGTCTAACTAAAACTTAGTTTTTGTATCTTTTTTCTCCATCCCAGAAGAATTTGTTTTGGAAAGATAAATGTACATGAAGATACATTTCACATACACACTTGTTTGGCATTTTAGGCATGATGATACATTCTTTGGTGCTCAAAATGCCCAAGAGATTCTTGATTTACCATTCATTTGAGATTTACTGTTTTTATTTCCAACCTTGTATAACTAATAGTGTCCACAGATTATTTGCTATACTTCCAACACGAAACTGTAACTGTTACAGGAGGGTTTCCAAGGATGAGGGTCGAGGGTCTAGATAAGGGGAAGCTGAAATCTTGGTTGTCTTGGTGGAGACCACGTCCCTGAACAGCGACGTGGGGCCTGGAGCTCTGAGCCCAGTGCCCAGTGACATGCCAGGCACCCCATGATGGGGCAGTGCCTGGCACGAGGTGCCCCAGGGTGGGCACAGCCCCAGGGCTGTGCAGTGGGACCTGCCAGCAAGCTGCCTCCCTCCCATGCCCAGCCTTGACTTCACCTGGCTCAATCAAAGCCTCTGAGTGGCTTTACCTTTGCCTTTCCTCGGCCTTTGCCTTCCCATGCTCCTCATTTCAGTCCTGGCAGCCTTGGCCTCACCACTTCCCTCTGAGGCAAGCTCTTAGCTGTCTTTTTGGGCTTGCCAGCTTTCACCCTTTGGGATTGTCACTGGCTTTCTCGGGCACAGAGGCTGCTGCTGCCTTCCCTCAGGTGCTCTCCATGGCTGCAGCTTTCTTGGGCTCCTTCAGGCTGCTGCTTCCTTGGTTGCCTTCTCCTCAGCTTCTCTGGGTTTCTCAGGAAGAGAATTTCACCATAAAACATGTCCCAGCTGGGGACACCAGTGCAGCCACGGGCTCTGCTCTGGGTGAGGGAGAGGCCTCATGAGCAGGAGTCACAGCTGGCCCCAGGTCTGGCACCTCGGATCAATCCCCAGGCTGCCAGCAGATCCCACAGCCCTCGTGCAGGAACAGGAGAGATGAGCACAAGCTTCTTGCCAACCCTTTGAAGCCCTTGTGTTTTTGCTGAAGTAACAAACCATCAATCTAGCTCTAATTTCCTGGCTCTGAATTTAATTTTAGGCAGTATAAACTCTCTAATTTGATGATGAAACAATATGTCATTTTCCTAGCCTGGTACATGCACAGAAGCATGGTGATGAAAAACTGGCATAATATATTACCTTCAGCAAATGTAAACCAAAAAGAAGAAAGGAAGATGTTACTCACTCTCTGTGGTTGTGTAAATGTTCACCATGCTCTTTGCAAGATTAATGCTATTTGCTCGGGCCAGTGCCTGAGCAGCAGGAGAATGATCCCCATCTTCCTCTGGAATACACAAAAAGCCAAATCAACACGGTGAATAAATAAACACCAATGGGCAGGGCATCAACAGCCTGTGTGTGTGTGTGTGTGTGCCTCCCCTGGTCCCTCTGCCCAGAGCACACTGCAGTCACACTGCACAGGGCTGCTTCCCAATCATCCAGGTGCTCTGATGTCCCCCCTGAGAAAACCTCTTCACACTGTGTCAGGAAATGTAAATACTGGGTTAACCCAGTCCCCAAGACAGACCAACTCTTGTGAAGAGCTTTCAGAGAAACAGAGCCATCTGCTAATATCATCCTGAAACAAATGAGTTAATAAAGGAAAAAGCCCTGAGAAATACTAGAATGATCTAGTGTATAAACGTGTTGGACTTAATGATCATAGATGTCTTTCACAACCCAAAATATTCCATAAAGAAAATATTTACAATGATCTGAAGTGCAACTCAGGATTTTCACAGGAATGTTATATGAGGCAGGAAATAAGCCAAGAAATTGCACAATTAAAAAATAAAAATCAGATGAGTCTGTGGAAAGTCCTCTCAAACAGGTCTTATCCAGGTACATGACGACAGAAAGTTTGGAAAAAGAAGGGAAGATGCTCTCTCTTTGTAGGTCTTTGCTTGGAAGAGAGCAGAGCTGTGGGTGATCAGAGCCCAAATGTAAAGTGAGTTGCAAATAACAATAATGTTTTCTCACAGTAATAGTCACTACAAGAGCCCATCAATTCCAGAGGAAGAGGAAGAGAGCAGAGCTGTGGGTGATCAGAGCCCAAATGTAAAGTGAATTGCAAATAACAATGTTTTCTCATAGCAATAGTCACAAGAGCCCATCAAACCCAGAGGAAGAAGCTGCTAAAATGGTGATGCTATTGATACCATCATGGTTGAGAACATGGTATCAGAACCCAGGAAGAACAGACTCCTTGTTCAGTCTACTTTGCTTAAAGTTTAATATCAAAGTTCACTTGTGCATTCCAAAAAAATCCACAAAATGTAATTTAGGCACTGACAAGCCAGTGGCTATATCAAGGTACTCTAAGAGCCAGTGTATTTATTGAACACTTTGCTTCACATTTTATTTCTTCTCTTTGTGTTAGACTTATCTCTACTACCACAAAGAATTCTTCCAGTCCCACATTTGAAGAAAATACAATCTTTCCAGTGAGTGAAATAAAGTGAGTTCCTGTGGTGTGCTGGAGGCAGTGGAGGGCTGTCCCAAGGTGAGGTGCTTGCAGGAAAGGCACAGGGGCTGGGAGTGGGGAGGAAAGCAAGGGAACATGGCACTAGGCTACACAAGATTTGTTTCCAGAGCTGTTTGCAGAAGACATTCTACACAAGCTAACTCTGCACAAATTGCAATATAGGATAAATGGGCAGATGAAGAAAATGTGCACAATGCAGAAGGGTTAGGGAAGAAAACCAGCTTAGAGATGGCTCTCTATTTGGATCTCACAGGGGGCAGTCACAGCCCTCAGTACCTGAGTAAACAGCTGAGTCTGTTCCCTGAACAGCTTCTCTCTCTCCAGATGGTTCACCGGGTGTTGGCTGGTCTGAAGACTTGCACATTTTTTCCTCCGCTAGCTCTCCATTTATTTCTATGTTGTCTTGAGTGCCCAAATCAGATCTTTCCTGTTTCTCACCATCACTTTCACCATCAGAGGGCACAGGCTCGATCAGTATCTGCACCCTGCTGGCTGGGGACCTTGCCGTGGGCTTGTGCTCTTCTGCCACGAGCAGCTCCTCCACGGGTGTCCCTGTGCTGCCACACACCTCCTTGGTGGGCGACTCCAGCTGGATGGAGGGCGCTCGCACAGGCAGTCTGGATTTCTTGGAGCAGTGCTGCACCACCTTCTCTTCCTCTGGCACCAGCACCTCCCCATTGCTTTCACTCAGCAAGTCATTTCTTGTAACCAGGTCCCCTTTGCTCTTGGCACACATGGATCTGGGAGTGACAGAAGCTGAGCCCTTCCTCGCAGGAGTGGCGTAGCTTGGCTCTTCCTCGCTGGAAGACAGCGTTATCGTCCTTTTGTGGGGGGTCCTCGTTTTGGTGAAGGCACCAGGTTTCCCTTCAGCACCCTGGCCTTGTCCAGCCTGCAGGGAGAGCGAGCGGCACAGCCTGAGCTGCCCAGCGTCTGCCACCACGTCTGCTCCCTTCTCCCAAAACTTCCTCAGGTTCCTGAAGTGCTCGCGGTCCAGGCCGATCTCCTCCTCCTTGTTACTCATGGATGAGATGGTGTAGTTCGCTGCCTGCCTGCCAGCCCGGCTGCTGTCCCGTGCTGTGGGCAGTGCTCTGGGGCCTGCCACTGACTCCTCCTTTGCCAGGCTGTTTTCTGCTGGCCCCACGTGATTCACAGCCTGCTCACATCTGGGGAAGGTTCTGCTCGGTTTCTTCTTAACTGGGATTTTGCTGGGAGGATAAGTTTCTTCAGGTGGAGTTTTTGGCCCCTCTGTGGTGCCATTGGCCCCACCAGCAGCTTCTCCTCCAGCTGCAGTGCTGGGCTGAGGCACAGCATCCTCTGAAGGCTTGGTGGGCAGTGGAGATACTCCATGACCTACAACAACAACAAAGGCTCAGAGCCTGTCCCACTGCATCACATCCAATCTCTCCAGAAGGTCTGGGCTGCAATTTCTCAATGAGAAGACAGGGGGAATTTTCAGAAATCATCAATATACATTCCTAACGCTTTTCCATATTCAGACTCTAGAAAGCACCCTTCCATCTGAAGAAAGTCCTGAAAACCCCAGTCCTCCCTGCAACAGGGCACATAAAAATCCACTGAGCTCTAAACTGTTGCTGCAAGTTGTGGATTTGTTTGCAGGTTTCCTTTCAATTTGACAGGTTCCTTGCTGGTTATTTGCTATGTTCCAAAACTACACTATACAGTCAAGAGAGGGTAAGTCCTCTTCTGGATTAAACAGCTGAGAGCCAAGCACTCAGTTCAATGTGTACTGGGAGCCTGAGAAGTTTCATCAGATTGCTTTCTGCCTTGGTCCCTGCTGCCCTCCCTGTAATTCACAGTGTTGGCAGCCCATTCTTATATGCCAAGGTACTATTTGTTATTTATTTGTACACACACTGAAAAGCATCTTGTCTCTTGGTGTTTGATGTTGAGTAACAAAAGCACCAATAGCTCACTGAATAAAAAACTTACCTTTCCCAGACAAAGGAAAGCTGTTTGTGGCAGATACAAATGGACTCGTTCCAGTGTCACTCTCTGAGGAAGAGACATCATCTATGCTGGATCTCTGAACAGAAAACAAATCACATCAGTGTATAAAATACTGGCAAGACTGGAAAAAATATATTTTATTTGAGCAGAGACACCAGGGCAGGCAGCCTGTGGAACCCCTGCCAGTAGGGATAGATTGTGTGAAGCTCCAAGAAGTAACAAAAGTGCAGAGGCTGTGCCTGTACTACCTTGTACAACGCAGACAACTGGACAGGAAGTCTTGGCTTTGGTTTTGGCAAAATTCTCTCCTCTGTGGTTTCAAGAGTAGGTGTACTGGATCTGTGGGAGAGGAGAAAAGCCTGAACAAGGAGGTCTGTGGTAATGATGTGCCTGTTTGGGTTCTCAGGCAGTCTTCAACATCACCTCAGTTCCGCTCAGATGCAGAACTTGCTCAATAAAAACAATGTGTGTCATCCACTAGGTTTATTCAGACTTTCCCCTTCTGGGAAGTGCCAGAAGAGCCCAAGGGCCATGCAGAAGGGAGAGACATTTCTATGCTGTGGCCCAGGAAGGAACAGGCCACACCTTGCTTAAGACTGAATGAGAAAAACAAAGCTAGCTTTTCAGGATTTAACCAACCCCCTGCAAAAAAAAAACCACCGGGTGTTGTGCCAGCAAAGCAGGAGTACTTAGAGCCTGTTGCCTCTGGGTCCTTCATTAAACAACACCCACTAATCAGCTGCAAGAGGTTTCCAAGTGTTGTCAAGGCCCATATTTAATATTTAACTGGAGCAACTGCCACCTGTGAAGAATGATTCCTCATTCTGCTGACAAAAAAAAAAAGGCAAATAAGATGGGAACAACAATATGTGAATATGTGAATATTTTAAATGCTTCTCCATAGTCCATGGATATTGAGTGAGGTCACTGACTTGCTCATTGGAGTGCTTTTAATAGATGTTTCTGCTCAGTCAGCACAATGTGAAATCCTACCAAGCCTTGATGGAAAGTGCTGAGCACTGGACACAAAGGTTGGCACCAGCAGGAAATGAGCAGTTTCCTCAAACCATTCATTTTGTTAGTGTTGCTCCATAGCAAAAATTAAACAAATAAAACCATAATTACTTTGAAAAACTAACCAGCACATCCTGACATTAGAGACAGCTTCCATTTTACTGATCCCTTATCAAATCATGCAGGGAAAGAGCTTTGTGGGATAAGCACAGTAGCACTTGATTATTAGGGGTGGATTGATATTCTGACAATTCCTAGAACTACTTTAAAATATCATATAGAACATATTACTTATAGAGTCTTGGAAACTCAGAGACCAGGGTTTAATGGGGAGCATTCAATTTTCATTAGAAGCAAGAGCAGCAGCCTGAGCACTGCACATGCAGCAGTGTTACCTTCCCTCTCCTGCATCAGCAATGTCCTCAGGAAAGGCAGGGCTTGGGGCAGCTTTGCTTTCCACACTTGCCTGGATGTGCTTGTTGGCCTCATCTGAAATGCAACAGAGACAACTGAGAAATGACATTTCATTAAACTTGTCATGTTTGGTGTGTTTTGTTTGGGGTAAGAAAATGCTTTGCCCAATGAAAAAGAGTTCCACCAGCACAATACCTGGGAGTTTAAGAGGAGAGGGTTTCAGGGGTTCTGCCTGCTCTCCCCAAGGATGGGAGGTCCCAGGGCAGCAAAGGCATTTCCAGACCCCACAGGTCCAAGAGGACAAAGCTGCCCAATGCCCAACTCGTGCCAGGAGTTGTCACATCACTGGAAACCTCCACAGGACACTGCCATTGACTGTCAATAAAGTTAATCTGTTCCAGGATTTAAATCCAGCCATTTCCTGTTTTGACTCAAGTCATCCGATCTTGGCAAACAAAGGAGGAGGCCAATACAGTTAATGAGGAGATCCCTGTTGTTGTTACTGGCACAAGGCCCAGCTGGATCTTGTGAGCTCCCAAAGACCCCAAATTAAAAACAATAGAGGATGGTAACTTTTACAGCAAACTACAGAGTATAATGCTGCATTAGATATTTTGTTAGCAAATGGGTTTTCGTGCCACTGCAAAACCAAAAGGATTAAACTCTTAAACAGTGAATAAAAAGTAAGCTTAGTCTGGTCAACAAGATCTGCATGTATTTATTCATGCATCCAAGTCTATTTTAAAGAGAAAATCTACCTGTTACAAGAACTGCCAAACCATTTTAGGATACATTTCATTAAACAATACAATCGAAAAAGAAGGTCAGAGGGTTCAGAAGTAACATTAAACAGTATAGCCTTGCTTGTCGTCTGGTTGGAAAACCTCCTGAGGCCCAAGAGCAGGCCAGCACTCTGGTGAGAAGGCTCAAGACTCAACACTACCTGGTGGTGCCATCCAGCACAGCCAGCCTGCAAGTCTCAGGAATAGCCAAAGATTCACTCCCCCTTGCCTGTGCACTCCTATGGAGAAAAATGCTGCATTCCCAATCCTCCTGCCCTCCCAGCACCTGGCCTGAGGGGCAGGAACAGAGCAGGCACTGCTCAGAGCTCTGTGCACTAGGGCTGCATGTCTGGCACACAGCGGGGCCCCGTGGTTTCCACAGCAGTGGGAATTCAGGGAGCTGCTCCTGCTGGAAAACAAGAGCCTGGTTGTGTAGGAATGAGCCAGTTTTAGAGAGCATGTTTCTGACAGAGGGACTCTTCTGCCCATGCCAGCACTGATGCACACAAGACATCACTGAATGTTGTTTTAGGAGAGAGAACCCAAGGCATGGCTGGTGGCACGTGCTGGCCATGGCACGTGGGCACAGCAGGGCACACTGAGGAGATTTATTGATACAGTGAGCCACATCCTCCTCTTCTGCCTCAGACTGGGGGAGGGAGGTGCCAGCAGGTAGCTGTGCTGGAAGTAAAGGATCCAAACACAGAGCTCCCACACTTTCCCTTTGCCTGTCATGGTTGAAAAGACCTTGACAACCAAAGACTGCATTCATTTCTCATCCCACTTGCCAAGGCTCTGTGTTGTACTTGCTCTTCACTGACACTTCCCCCCCAGACAGAGCTCCTCATTCCTGGCTGGCAGAGGCAGCAGGAAGCCTACACTTCCACCCATCCAAATCCCTGCCCTAGAAATGGCTCAGCCACCGACACAGCTATGCCTGGTTCCTACCACCACAAACAGTTCTGTACATTACAATCCAACAAGACAAGCAATATGCCTTTGCTAACTTTAGGATGGGACAATGTAAGAAGCAAATTCCACCAGAAATCAGGAGTGGCCTGACCAGTTTAACTTGCCTATGCATGCATTTTTATACTTGTATAAAATTGACAGGCACTCCTGCTCTAACACTCTTACTCATTTCCTCCCACTCTAAAACAAAGACTCTTAGTGCTGGGACATTGATAACTACCTGTGCATCAGGGCTCACTTGCCACAGCAGGTGGATAAAATGGTCTCTCTCGTAGGTGATTTTTAGCCCTCAATATTGCACATAAGCACAAGGAGAAGTTATCATCAAATTCATCCATCTGTGCTGCTCTGCAGGCTGTCATTTAAATATAGGGTAGCTATGTGTTTTATAGATTTGTATTACTGCCCATGGCTAATCTTTTCTACTACAATCAATACCAGCTGTGAAAACCCTTAGGGATCCCCACAGCCCTCCTCTCTGAAGGCTAAAACTCTCCTCCAGAAAAAATCACTGGGAATTTTCCTTTGCAAGCACACATTTCTACCCCTCCACTTACCTTGCACAGAGAATGCCAGAAATTATCTCTGTGGGGCTTTTCCATGAAGGAACATTTTTCATTTCACTCCCTAACACAGATTTAACTCCAAAGCCTTAAATCAGGTGTTATGAACATAGATTTGACTAAATGAACACGCACCCCTTCATCACCTTGAAAGCCAGCAGGGGTGAATGACTGATCTTTCCAGGGGAAGGATAAAAGGTGTCAATATGGCAAGAAAAGGCCCTTATCTCATCTAAGGTGAATATATTAGCTGCAGAATCTTGATGCACAACCAGTGATGTAAAATGGCAGTGGAAAAAGTAACAGGAAGGAATAAAGTCACATGTTATTCCTGTGCTTTACCAAAATAAGTCTGAGAATACAAGTAGAGGGAAAAGGGAATTAAAAAAAGTTGGAAAAGGAACAAAGGCTAAATCTAGACATAACTATTACAGTAATTTAATAACATTTGCTTCTTCCTTCTTAAAACAGCATTAGTCAAACAATGCACGTGCAATGACTCTTGCATCACTCTGCTGCTTTAGTAAGGAGATTATTTTATATATGACCTGAGACATCATCTGATATGTGCACATCAGCCCTCAAGGCCAAATCTAAAACCAACAGTACTTCAAATTCTGCTTTCCTGAAGTGGGCAGAGAGCTAAGGGTGCAAGGCAAAGGGCAGACAATCCTATCTACTGCAGGCTGCTGGCTGGGCTGCAGAGCATCTGCCTGAGCTGGGTGCTGGCAGAGGCTGCTAAAGCTCTGCCTCTTCATGCCAAGAGAGTGCAAGCACAAATGCACATCCTCAAAAAGGAGAGCATGCTCTGCAGCAAAGCCAGGCACTTCTGCCAAGATGGAAAAGGTTTTATATGTTTTAGCATTCTGGAGGTATGATAAAATAGTAAATTTAATGACATCATGAATTCATAACACCAAGGATAAAAGCAACTTCATATGAAATATGATGGGCCAGTTCTGCATGAGAGGCTCCAATGAATCTGTGCTAAGTTATGAGAGCTGTCAGGGGTAGGTAAAGAGCAAAAAGAAAATGGGGCTGTCAGTGAAGTCCCTAGTCAGCATTTAGCTTTCAGAATGTGTCTAATAACATGGAGCAAGGAGGAGTGCCCTAAATCCAGGCAATTCTGCTGCAGACACATCTTGGCCAAGGAGTTTCACCAAAGGAGTGACCTATACTGCTGCTCCCCTGTCAGGAGGGGGAAGCTGGGCCCAGGGATGGTGGCTGAACTGAACTGCTGGAGATGACATTTGAGTGCTGCACAGATGCCCCTCTGTCAGGGGCTGCAGCCTTTACTGCCAAAATCAGAGCCCAGCCATGGGGCCCTTGTCAGAGACAGCAGCAGGCTCTGCTTGGAGCTGCCTGTCAGCGCCAAGACTTCCCCAGGGCGGCAGCAGCCAGTAATTAAATAACTCCCCAGCCATGGGGGGATCTGTGACTGCCACCCTGACAAGCCACCAGGAGCCTGTGTGACACTGGCCTGTCCCCATGGTGAGGACAACGTGAATCATCCCGTAATTAAATAACTCCCCAGCCATGGGGGGATCTGTGACTGCCACCCTGACAAGCCACCAGGAGCCTGTGTGACACTGGCTGCTGGCCTGTCCCCATGGTGTGGACAACATGAATCATCCTCAGCTCTGCTTTGCACAGATGTTCAGCACAAGGTCCCAGCTCCAGGCCAGTTACATTTGGACTCTAAGCACAGTCCTGCTTGTTTCACACAGGGCTGATCTCTTGCCCTGAGCTGACAAGTCTGCTGTGATCTGTTTTACACAGCACCATGGAAGTATATCTGCACATCAAACAACACATCTGCTTCCAGTCAGCACACGTGGCACACAGCCTGGGCACACACTGGGCCCTTTCTACTCAGAAAACCACATTTTGCCTTGGAAGTATTTCCATGTAAGAAGCGATGCGTGGACCCTCTCCAGTGGGCAAACATGTGCCAGGAGGAGAGAGGCACCCTGTGCAGAAATGTGACCATCTCCCCACTCCAGAGGCCTGTGAGAGCAGCTCCTGTCAGACCACTTCAGGAACTGGGGCAGGGGGATGTGTTTGACCCACACATGTCAGCTTGATGCCAGAAACTGTCCTACATCATCCCCTTCTCTTTTTACTTCTGTGGTAAGAAATTACACCAATGACCTCCAGCAAACAGAAATTTTGGGAAAAAGAAGGAAAAAAAAAAAAGAAAAAAGAAGCTGAAGTGGGGAAAAGGCATTCACTGCACATGGCTTTTGCCTTGGTTCTCAGCCACACTGTAATTTTTATTTTGAGCCCTGATTTTGATGACAAGGGATGTTTTTCCGGTACTGAAAACATAGATCAGAATCCCCTTATCACAATGCAGGGACTGGTTCTCAACAGACTGCCAGTACAGGGAGACTCCCACTCTGGAGCAATTTTTTTCTGGTCCATCAATTTGTTTTATTGAGATGTGCACTAACTTTCTTACATACTTACTTTCTAGCTTTCCTTCTAATTGATGCCCGAAGTAGATCCGGCCCTGCCAAGTCCTCCTGGAACCGTTTTGCCTTCACTTCTGAAAACCATTCACCTGTCACAAACTTCTTCTTCTTTTCATCTGTGATGGAGCCTTGTATCCTCCTGAAAGGCAGGGCAAGCATTACACACCAAACACATCTTCCCCTGAGCCACCTTTGCAATATGTCCATGGGTTCACCTGTCTGACACTACGAAGGATCCAGAGATTATTCTCTGCCATCCCTGGAGCCAAACCAGCATTAAAACAGCTGCTGATTTACTCTTTATCTGGAATGGTAACAGCACCTTGTAAACACAGGCTTTCACCACTTCCAGATTTCACAAATCCAAATCATTCACTTGGCAAGGAGATTTGTCCACTTGCTTGTCTGCCCTGAGGGTTAAGGAAGGGGTGGAGCTGTTTGTCTGTCTTTCACTTCTCCATTTTATTTGTTTATTAATCTATTTATAGCAAAACCTTTTGGATCAAATTTGCTGCAAACCACAGAAACAAATAATGATATTTAGAGAAGCAACCTGTCCCTGCAGCATTCTCCCTGGATGCTGCTCCTCTCCCTGCTCCCCCTGCCATGCCTGTTGTGGCACTTGCATGGTTAGCTCTCCCTCCTAAGCATGGCTTCTCCTACTGTTCCTCTCTTGGGCACACCCAGGGCTGGTTTTTGGCACCTAAACCTGTCAGTGCTCTGCACTCTAATCCTGAATTATCTGCCTTGCAGCTGGCACAGCTCAGCACAGTTCAGGGCTCCTGTGGAACCTGGGAGGCCAGAGGGAGCTCCCTCCTCAGCAGGAAAAGGGGGCAAACCCCCAGATAACCCTGGAGCCTTGAAGGGTCCCATTTGACTGCCTAAAGGCCAGGAGGGAGCAGGGATAACTGGGCTCAAGCCCCTGCAGGCCATCCTGGGGACTCAACAGAAGTTCCCATCTCAACCAGGGCTGCACTGCCTCCGTGAGGGTCTCAAGGTGCTGGGCCAGAGGAAATAGTTATTTTACTCTTACTGACAGCAGATCAAGGAAACGCCATTGACTTCATTTTGCCCAGCAGGCAGGTTGTGTTGAAACCAAACATGTTTTACTGCAGGAAACCAAACTGACAGCAAGGGGCTCTGGGGCTCTAATTCACTTCACTCCCAAATCAAAGCCTTCTGTGCAACAGCTTTCAAAGAGAAGTGAAACAAAGCCAAAATAATCCAAACACTCTTTTTACCAAACATCCATTTCAGAGGGAAAATTTACTCCATTTCAGAAACAAACAAACAAAACCAAAATAAATAAAAGCAAGCCTTTTTGAAATTGTTTCAACTCAGAGGAGAGGTAAGAAGAGCATGCAGACACACACACCGCAATTCCAGGCTTTGGCTTCCAGTTGTTTCCCCAGCTCCCACCTCCAAGCAGAGGCCAGGGCACACAGGCTCCCAGGAGCCTGCAGCAAAGCTTCTGCTCCCTCTTCAAGACTTGAGCATCCTTTCTGTATGGGGCTTACTCTTTTTCTGGCTCAACAGCAATCAAAGACTCATATCCTTAGCTGGGGTAAATGGCACGGTGCCACCCACACCCACTGAGTTACTAATTTCTTGCCATGGAGAATTCGGTGCCAGCTCCCTGAGCCTGGTGCACACTGTCAGCCCAGATGGTCTAATGCCTGGCATTTAAAAGCAACAGCAGCAACAAGCAATCCTGATCAACCAGACCTGAGCTCCAGGATGGCCAGTGGCAGAGGAGCTGCACTGAGCCAGAACCCCTGGCTCTGGAGCAGCTCCCTGCAAACCTCTGGCAGATCATGCAGCCTCTAATCACCCCTCTCTGTATGACAGATGGTGCAGACACACATCTCAAAAAGCAATGGGGCAACATAAAACAGAGAAGGGGATGTAAAATCTCATTTTGTAAAATTTCATTTTAAAACACACCATAGTGTAGCCTTTCTGTGCTACCAGGTGAGTAAAACAAGGTAGAAGCTACTCCCCTGTTCAGACCTCTGCCACCAAGAAATCAGCATCTTCCTCTACCAAACAGGAAAGGGGTGACTGCCCTTGGCATCTCTGAGGGCTGATGATTAACTCAAAAGGAGAGTCCTCTCCTGCAAGGAGAGGACAGCAGCAACAGAAGGATGGCTGAGAAAGACAAGGTACAATGAAAAGATCTATCAGGGTCTGAACAAAAGGGACGGCGCTGCTGTAACCTGCACCTCTCCTTGTTCACACACACACACACGTGCTCCTTTCTCAAAGAAATGAAAAAGTCTTCCCCAAGGGAAGCTCACACCCTGCTCTCACACACTCGCTCACCTGATGCGATCCCCATCCCTCTTCTTCAGCTCTGCATCTCTCTGCAGAACCTTCATCAGCTTTTCATACTCCTCTTCGGTCAGGAAGCTCAAGTCCAACATCTTCCCCGCTGTCTTCTTCAGCTCCTCAGAGGGCTCAAGCAGGGACAGAGCAGGCAGCAATCCAGCCCAGGCTGGCACAGGGCCATGGGCAGCCCCTCAGAGCCGCCCTGGTGCTGAGCAAGGCACGCTGCAGAGAAAGGAGTCACCACAGCATGGCTTGGGTGGAACTCGCCCTAGCACCTGGACTTGCACTTCCAGGCTCTTGGCCGGCACAGCTCTCTGCACTGCATGCCTTCCCCTGCCAGGAAAACTCTCAGCACAATTGGGCTCCTTTGCTTTTCCTCGAGCAGGGTTGCAGCGATCCGGACACCAGCGTCAGTCCCAGAGGGAAGCAGGGGAGCAGCGAGCTCCTGCCTCAGCAGGCACCAAAGCTCTTCTCACCAGCAGCAACCCCAGCACCTCCGGCATGCGCTCTCCTCGACAGGGAAATCTGCTCTGTGCAGTTCAAGCATCCCTGCAAAGAAATAGCACCGAGATGCCTTTGAGATAAGCATGACATATGGTAAGCGAATGTGTGCATTGGGGGTTTTTATTTGTTCTCCAGCACAAGTTCCAAAACAAGCTGCCCTACTTTCCTCCCCGTCCTAGAGCTCCTCACATGGTATTAACCTAACCAAGACGATGTTTTATTTTAGCCCTTTCCTACTAACAAATAAACAGTTGACTCAGCGTGCCACAAACAAAATATGTATATAAATTACCAAGTTGCTTGCTTGCTTTTTACCTCCATTCTTCTTAACCTCACTTCTTTATGCCTTCAATGAGACCAAGGATAAGCAGCCAACCTTTGTAAAACAATTGGAAGATGACAGAACAGCAACCTGCAAGTATTTCTGCTGCATGTTATGCTATGAAATACCAGGGGTTGCTCGTTTTCTAATATGTGTGCCCTTTGCTTTATGTTGCACTGGTATTTGCTATTCAAACACTAGTGGTGCAGATCACTTTGTGTTTCAAAAGACAGCAAAAATGGCCAGAGGCTGCAGGGCGTGGAGGAAAGGTAAAACAAGCACTGCCTTGCCACTTTATTCCTTCTCCTCTCTCCTGGCCGACTTGAGGACAGTAAGGGCCACCTTTGAGGGAGGAAAAGTTCTGCTCCTGTCCATGTAGGCAGTTTCTACCTCACTCAATTTTTCTACTGTTTGCAAGCCTTTCAAGTGTTTGTGGGTTTCATGATACTTTGCTATTCCTTCCAAAGCCAGAGCCTTGGGAGTCAGATCATTAAAAATCAATAAATCCCATCTTTCATAGCAAACATGATCTGAAGGTCATCAGGCCCATTCCCTAACCTCAAAGCTTGTATCACCCTTAGTCTCTAATCTGTTCCTTCAAGGATACCAACCTCAGCCCTTTCAGGCCACCTATTTCAGTGCTTTGCTGTCAGCAAGAAACTTCTTCCTATTGCCTACCCCAGATCTCCCTGACAGGTGTCAGCCCATCCTAGGTGACACAGGAATTATTCCTCTGCAGCCATCCTCACTGGGACTGACGCCTCAGGCTCCATGTTAACCAACCACAGCTCCTTCAGATCCCTCAAAGCTGCGTCTTCATCATGTTTGTCACTTCTTTGGACTGTCTGCATGGTGCATCTCTTTCATCAAGGGACCCATCCAAAGCTGAGCACCAGTGCTTCAGCTGAACTTTGCTCATCATTTGACATCATTTCACGGGCTTACCTTATTTTACAGTTGATAAACTCACAAATGTTTGTCCTTTTTGTAATGGTGTAACAACGTGTTAAAAGAAAGAACAGGCATCTGACCATAATGTTTACAAATAAATACCACAGAACACTGCAGGAAAAACCTAATAAAATGAATGGCATTGTCATAAAAAACTTTTTTTTTTTTGTAAAAAAATTGCTGGAGGAAAGGAAACAACATCTCCTATTTCTTTAAGGCAAGAATGGCTGTGCTTGTCACACTACAATATAGCCTTTATAATGTGAGAAACTATCCATACCACTCTAAATAGTTTAAACAGAAACAATAATAAAAAATCCCTGGTGAATCTCTACTGTTTAAACCTACATTTCATCCAGCTTGGCATGCTTCTTCCATGCTTAGTTCCATCTACTCTTCTCTGCCTCTCAGGCACAATCCTACTTCTACAAAGACATTCACAGAATTTTCTGGGACAGATTTTATTTTTGAAAAGGTATCTAGGGACATATCACAGTATTTGCTTCTCAAGAACTGTTATTTATTTTTAACAAACCCCATGACATGTGGGCTGAAACTACTTCAGAAAATATTTTCAGAGAAGACTCATATTTATTCATCAGTATGGCAGTCAATTAAAAATAAAGGCTACATCTTGGGAAAAAAGGTTACTTTGTAAAGAGCCTTTTTTTTTCTTTCCCATGAAAATGTTTTCTCTCACTGAAATAGCTACATTAGAAGGAAAAGGTTAACAGAAACCAAGCGCCGACTCCTTTTGTTTTATATAGTTAAAAATCAAACCACTTGATGCACCTGCTGTGGGAAAGTGAGCTGCTCCAGAGGACTGCTCCGCTGGAGCTGGAGGTTTTGCTGGAAGTGTCAGGAGCTGCAAAGCTGTTGACCCAGACCTGCAGGAACTAACAATCCTGGGAAATGATCCCCATCTGCAGCAGGTCCCTGCCCCACTGAGCCTGGGCAGCCTCTGCTGGGTGCCCCATGCTTGTCCTGGGCAGTGCAGAGCCTTGGAAGGAGAAGCCCTCCATGAATCCCTCAGGAGCATTAAGGGAGACCATGCTAATTGCTCACATGGGTCTACAAGTGCAGCAGATGAAGGATAAGAATGAGCTGGCAGGCACAGAACGTTATCAGGCAGGCACAGTGCCCAGTACCAACCATTGCCCCATCTCTGGGCTCACACTCCTGCTGCAGCACCACACAGCCTGGGCTTGCTCTCTGAGATTGCACATCATCCTCTCCCCTAACAAAGCCTTGTTCATGGACAGTTTGGACACCACAGGGGTGATGTAGTACAAACACCTAAGTCAGCAGGAGAGCCAGGACCCCGTGGGTCCCACACAGATAAAAACAATTTCTGCGTGTCCTGCCCAGCCCTGGTCTTGCCATCTCTGCAAACAGCTGGGAAGGAAAACACAAAAGCCTTGCAGCTCTGCAGGACAATGACAGGAGTCATGGCACAGTGCTGGGGCAGATTTCACCCCACACTGAGACTTCTTCAGTGCAAGCTCACTGATGTGAGCTGGTTGGGGACAAACTGTGACAAGCACAAAGAAAGTTGCACTCTCCTTCCCTCTCACCAGTGGGAGACCCCTCCTAGAGACCCCTCCTCACTCTCTGGTTAGGAGCAAAATGGAGAATCATAAAAAAGTGAATTGTTTGTGTCAGATAGCCAACTTCTGCCCAAGGCCTGTGGCCCACCATGCAGAACAAATGTGGGCTGCCCTCGGGCTCTGCACCACCACGACACCCCAACACAGGGGGTCCTGACATTTCACAGCAAAGCAGATGGGTAAAATTGCCATGGCTACAGGAAAGTTTCACAGCAAAGCAGATGGGTAAAATTGCTACAGGAAAAACCACAGATGTGAACAGAGAAGCACACTGGATGTGCAAAGGACCTTTGCACCTCTGACTGCTTTTCTGGGGAAGAGAAGATCACAAAGACCAACTCACATGCCCAGTCCTGTTGACAAATGCTGGGTGTGGAGACAAGCAGCAGCAGAGCAGGACCCATCATGTGGCATAACTGGCTGCATCTCCTGCTGTGATAGCTTTTGATTTCTTGTGGCCACCTCCCCAAGAAGCAGCCAGTGCTTCAGTCTCCAGAAATATCTGTGCTGGTGGTGAATGGCACTGCTGTGCAGCTCATCAAACACAGAGCCAGGCGTGGCTGGAGAAGTGAGACCTGCCCTGGCATGTGTGCATTTCATCTCCCAGCATGCTGTCAGTGCCCAGTTCACTACAGGGAAGGCCACACAGAGCTGGACTGAAGGTCCCTGTAATGCACCAGCTGATACCTTCAACATGAGCTAAGAGCTTACAGCCAGAGCCATCCTGTGCCCAGCTTCTGTAAGGTACCAGGCAGGGATGCCTTGAAACAGGAGCACTGTCCCTGCATTTCACAGCTTTTCCAATTATTTTCTGAACTCACATTAATTTTGAGCATTTGCAATATCCTCAATGCCCCACAGTCCCACAGCTTCACTACATTTTAAACACTGAAGTACTTGTCCTTGATTTGTTTCGACCTGCCACTTGCTTGTTTCATTTTATATCCTCATGTATTTTATTAGAAAACCCAGTAAGGATCACTCTGTAATCACCTGCTCCATCTTGCAGACCTGTGTCACAGCCATGGCTCCTCTTTGCAGACAAAGGAAGTTTGCTGTTTGCTCATTCCAGGTGTTACTCAGGGAGCTTTGCTCATTCCTCACACCCTTCTCAGCCCCAGATCTAGTTTACTACAGAACTGCTTAGCAGTGTTCAGGTGCAAAAAGGCTCTTTCCAAGAGCTGCAGCCCTGGGGATATTCCCCTGTGGGCCTGGTTTTGCAGAGCCAGCTGTAAGCCATGCCCAGCTGCAGCTCTGCAGCCAGCAGGGAGATGGGCAATGCCAGCCTTCACACAGGGCACACACAGCAAATGGCTCTGCCAAGCCCTCGGACAGAGGAGAGCTCTGACCACCTGCAGAAAAGCTGATCTGGTTACTAATAAAAGTAGAGAGAAGGCTGTTGTTCCAGAAGCTGTTTGAGTTCTTTAAAGTAACTCTCTTTCAAATAGTTTGATCAGCTAGCAAATGGCTCTGCCAAGCCCTCGGACAGAGGAGAGCTCTGACCACCTGCAGAAAAGCTGAGAAGGTTACTAATAAAAGTAGAGAGAAGGTTGTTGTTCCAGAAGCTGAGTTCTTTAAAGTAACTCTCTTTCAAATAATTTGATCAGCTGAGAAGGTTACTAATAAAAGTAGAGAGAAGGCTGTTGTTCCAGAAGCTGTTTGAGTTCTTTAAAGTAACTCTCTTTCAAATAGTTTGATCAGCTAAAAATTAAAAGCTTGCTTGGCCTGGCAGGTGTGAAACATCCCCGTTCAGAAAGGCAGATGCTGAAGGGGCTGGCACCTGCTTTGTGCTGTGTTTTCATTTTATTTCTGGGAGGTTTAACTGAGCTCAGAACTATGGTAATGCTCTGCATAACTAAAGCATGAACTGTTCAGATACAGATACCCAGTACAGCTCAGTGCTAGCTGACATCTACCTACAGACACAAATTATTTGTAGGCCATGTGCAGGGCACTCCAATCGTGGTTCTGATTTCTCAGCATGCACCTTTCCTTCAAAATGCTGCACATCTTCCTCAGCACTGGGATGTGCACAGACTGATAATATACACCACAGGCCAAGCAGATTTCATGGACTAGACACTGAATGGCATGTAAAGGGAGAGGAGGAATTTAGGAGCTGTAACCTGACAGATTGGTAGTCAAGACCCCATTCCATCACTTAGGTGAGCATAGGACCATCTAGACCCACCTCACCCTTTAGACCTGAGCTGCACAGAGGTCCATGTAATAAAGATATGAAAACCTCCTAACACAAAGCATAACAAAACCAGAACAGATAATACTGATCTCACAAGACTATTCATAGCCCAATGAAAATAGCAGCTAGCTGAAAAGGCTGTTGTCCCTACCTCTTTATCACACATCATGTCACAATGTAAGGAAATAACCTTCTTTTGCTTTACAATGTGTGGACACTTCCCAGTACCCTCATTAGTCAGGACAGCCCCTGTAGGGCAGGTCAAAACCAAGAGAAGCATTGTATTAAGAATGATGGATGTGGTCCTGGCACCCACAGTCATACTGCAGTTCCCAGAATGTGCTGCAGTTAACAGCACCAGAAAGATTTAGTGCCAAAACTGCCATACCTAGAGAGTCCATGATCAGCCATGTGCCTCTCTCTGTCTCATGCTGCAAAGTCCAGCCCCACTCTTCCTCCCATCTGATTGCTTCTGCAGTCAGTGAAATATGCAGAGGCATTGCCATAATTCCTTTATTTTATTTTTATTATCAGGCAAAACACTGAGAACCATTATAATACTATAATTTTTAACGGATGTCCTTTGTCAGCAGAGAAAAAATAAAAAGCAAACTGTAGGATGGTCTTTCTCTTTGTGAGGGATGGGCTGAGAACCAGCATTAAAATCTCCTGTCTGTGGGGCTGGGCTGTTTGTCCCTTGCTGGTGGTGCAGCACAGAGGAGCTGTGATCCCTGTTTGAGCCCAGAGCTGGCTGCAGCTGGCACTGCCATGGTCACCAAGGCAGGGGCAGTCCCAGCCCGGGAGGCTGTAGGGGCCAGGTGTGGGTCCCACCCGAGCCTGTGGCAGCTCAGCTGGTCCAAGTGCTCCCTTTTACACACAGAGAAGCCCTCAAGGTGCAAAAATACAGATGGGAAAGGTACTGCACAAGCTTACAACCACTGCTCATAAAGACTGGAATTGCTGGGAAGTGGGACAGTGCTCCTGAGGCAGCCAAGGGCTGTCCCAGGGAAAAGGCTGAACAGCAGACACCCCTACCCCAGTCTATTCTGCCTTGGCCACACTCACACCACTAACCCTCCTTCTCTGTCTCTGTGCTCACATCTCCCCTCTCACTCTAATTAAATTAATTGTATAATGAACTGTAATTAATATATAAATACCTGCCTTTTGTTTGGCTGTTGTGAAACTCCACAGCATCACAAGAGCCCTTCCAAGGTGCATTATTTTCTCCTAATTTGCAATAAACCACTTGCAGCTCTGAACTGTCTACTCACTGCTGACTGAGAACAGCTGTGAACTACAAGAACAGAGAATATGTTTAATTGCTTTCTGAAAAGCTATTCCACTAAAAATGTGTCACTGCACTGACTGCAATTATATTTTGTCTGACTTGTCACAGAGAAATGAGAGAAAGAGGCCTACAGCTCCTTCCCAAAACCCTCCTAAGCAGCAAAGTCATATACAAATGGCCTTCACATGAGAGACAGCTGATAAGATAAACAGAATAACTTCAAACAAAGCAGGCAACCGTGGTCTCCCAGAGCAGTCCACATCTAAACACATCTGTTACCATCACACAGGAAATGTCAAGGCCAAATTCTGGCAATGCCACGCACAAATGCCAGAATTGCTCAAGCTCCACTA